>NC_088202.1:49764748-50380455 GCF_037126465.1 Ornithodoros turicata | reverse complement strand
ACTGAACATTTCCAAGTATTGGTCTGAATGATAACGCGCGGATAGCGCGCTCTCCCTTTATACGGCGCTTCCAAATAAAAAAGAACTGGGCTAATAAAGAAATGGGCGTCAGAACGAAAGCGAATCCTCCACCACCACCACCACCGTGCTCGAAGCGCATGCGCGAGACGTGAAGGGCGACGAGACCAAAACCGAAACGTCCGACGGCAGACGTGGTGGCGCTGCGAGCGCGCGAGACGTGAAGGGCGACGAGACCAAAACCGAAACGTCCGACGGCAGACGTGGTGGCGCTGCGAGCGCGCGCGCGCGCGTGTGACGTATGCTCCGCGGAGAGGGCGCCAGATTCAGTTTTCTGTTTGCCTCTCGTCGGGTGCGGACGTCTGGCGCGTCGCTCGTATCGTGACCGTTGATATGCTGGTGAACTCTTTAGTCATGTAAAGAAGATGGAGGGCGGTGTGTGTGCACACAGATATGCTTGGATGTCGGTGAGTTGTCGTTTTAATACGTCTTCTGTTGACGCGTTTACCTACCCCCTAACTGCGATTACTTGTCAGCGTGTATTGGAGTAGTGTATGTTTGTCGATTTACCTTGTTGCGATTAGCAGAAAGTCTTCCCCTTGTTGTTATTATTCTTGTCCGTGCATGCACAAACATGTTCGCAATTCCCTTGTACGCCATTCTGTCAATGACCCTTGTTGCTATTCTCGTCGGTGAATGCCCGCACATATTCGCGATGGTGAAAATTTTGTGTGTGCCTGTTTTCGCGCGTGTTTTCCCCTCGTTAGCACTTTTTTTGTTTTGTTTCTTTCTGCATTCCACGGAAGTCCCCATGATGACAGCGGTGCTGCCACCTGACGTGATGCTTTCCGACCTGCCTGGTGTGACGCTTTGCAAATGGCGGCGCCCATGGGCTGATGCTGTTACCGAACCTGGACTGACACATTAATGAATTGAATGTGTATAGTAATGACTTGAATTATTAAATGAGTTTAGAAAGTGCATTTATGCGTATGTGCGCTTCTTTTCGTGTGTCTCATTATAGAATAACACGACTTAACGATAATTTGATATTTTCCTCCTCTCTCTCTCTCGTTGGAATGAATACCCCAAGAACACACGCGGTCCTCAGGATGTCCTCAAAGTGTCATCACGTCCTCGTCCGTGATGGGATAAACGGAGGAGGTCCACAGGCTGTCATCATAGGAGCTTCCAGTGATTGTCATTTGCGTACATCCTGCGGTCGTCAACCGGAGGACAAGCACAGGAGAAGTAAATTATTTTAATACTGCGTTGTGCATTTTAATACCTGCTAGCCAGTAATCAACTTCTTGATTTATTTCTCATTACCCAATACAATCAAAGGAGGAGTGCTCATGCAAAAATTTAAAAAAACGAACAAAAATATAAAATAAAAAGAGATATAGGGGCGCAAATACTGATCGTCGGATTTTAAAGGAATCCGTCTATGTGCAGCGTCTGACGTGCACTAAAATACAGTTTGTTAGACCTTTCACTTCGGTCTTGTTGCATGAGTGTCCGCAAAGGGTCCCTGGCAGGAGGTTGTGTGGAGCATTTTATTTCCGAAGAGACAAAAAATAATAGCGTTTCACTCCTCAAGCTTCACTTATGATGCACGCATCAAACCAAAGCAGTAAGAAACACGGACACTACCTTGATAGCGATTTAATACTCCAAGGAATTTCTCACTTCATTGTTGGTTATGTGCGAAATCAAGTTAAACTTAGATACCTCACCCTTTGTTTCGACTGAGATGCGAAGAGGACTCCCGAATCTGCTGAAGTTCGGAAGACAAGCAATAACTTGTATCTGTTCTGTCTTGGAAAGGAAATGCTGCTGCATCATATACCTTTCTAAGTGGTTTCGCAGGTTTTAGTGACCTAGGGGCCTTTTATATATATGTTTTTTTTTTGCCTTTTGAACTGTGACACTCATTGTTTGTGATGAGAAATACGCTGAACGAAATACAGATGAGAAACCACGAATGGTAGCTGGTGACCGAGGTTGAAAATATATAAAAAACACACACAGGCTGACTGGGTGCTGCAAATGTGACCTCACTTCCCAAAATAAATAATTCACTAAGGTATATGCTTGCTCCCAGGACTGTACTAGCCGCGTCATTTGGTAGCTCCCATGGGAGGTCCTGAGGATATGACGGGGAGTCTCACTTTGTCATATTTCTAACAAATTGAGGACCTGGTAGGGAAGTCCTGGGGATGTTATCCCTGTCCGCTGATGACTTTCCTCGGACGTACCCAGGAGGTCATTGTGTTCTTGGGGTAGTAATTGAATTTATTAATTGAAAATTATATTCTACGCTCTATTATCGCATTCTTATGCGTGTATGAGCGATTTTAAGTGAAAAATCGAAAAAAAAATTTTTTAAAAATTGGGTGGGGGTGCAAATTGCAAAATTGGGGTAACAGGGGGGGTGAGAGAGGAGCGAGGTGTCAAATTGCTCGCTAAGTCGTATTATTCTTTTACTACTTATGACTGTGGGGCCCATGGCTGGCCCATCAATAAAAATAGATGGCTGGCTAGGGTGAAGCCAGGGAGACCCCGAGCTGTAAACAATCTCGGTTGTATGCTGGCACTACCTTGGCCCTATGTCATATAGGTCGGCTGTGTACGTTGGCCCAACCTCATGCAAATTAAGTCGGGCCGCATCAGGCCAATATCAATCTCCGACCTTGGCCCGGTCACTTTTACAGAGGTTGGACTTGCAAGTTTTAGTCTGACACCATACATTGGGCCGACTTTGTGCCGTTTTCCACCTTGGGTACATGACACTAAATTATATGTAGGCAAAATTGGAATTAATTACAGAAGAAGAAATGTAGAGGAGCATTGAGCCAGGTGTTAGAGGCAGGCTGTGTCAGACGAGCAGGCGTCATTTACGTGCCAACATCCCTCTGAGGCAGTGGCTATGATCCTGAGAAAGAGGAGGTGTTGATATCATACATGGATTGCAACGGTGTCTAGGGATTTAGTATGACAAAACACCTCCCTGTCGGCGATTTCGAATGGGTCAAGTTCGTTGGTTTTATGCATCACCCCACGGATTAGGACGTGGGCTGTGTGTAAATATGCGACCTTCAGTATTTAAAATCTATCCACGCATTGACGCGGTACTTCCCACTTGCTCCCGAGAAGGCGGTCGCCCTGTAGGAATGACTGTCGCCATTCCATCGAGGGCTACTCAGAGAATTAAAGTATCAGTCAGATAACAGCGAAAAGTACGATGTACTCGACTTTGTCCTTGCACCTAAGTTGCTACTTAGGTGCAAGGACAAAGTCGAGTACATCGTTCATTATGCACTGCTCGCACACTTTTGTGGACTGGGTCCGAGGTTAATGAAAATTCAACAAATTATTCTAAAATGCTAAGCTCCATATACCTGCGTCCCTACTTCAAGGGCAGTGTTGCAGGACGCGTTGCCCAGGGCACGACGTTCGAAAAACATGTTTTATAAGTTGGAAAATAATGCCGTTTTCGGCAGGACACTTTTAAATAAATTTAACATGAAGGGTATATGAGTAGCCTTCATCGAGAAGATGCCGTGCCGCCTCGGGAGCCAGGCGAAATGCACCAGGATCGAAATTTTCTCCCCCAATTGCGTCATGTACGAAATGTGCAAAAGAAAAGTGCAATGACAAACAATACCTCTACAACGACGTTGACTCCTACCCCTATGGTTGCTCAGAAATGGTACGCTTCAGTGGATGACCTAGATGGCAGGGTTTCAGTTGGCATTCTTTCTCCCGACAGATAATGAAGAGGATGAGACGGGGCAGTGTCATTTGGACTGTGTCACTGGAAGAATGTGGCACCTTGTTCTCTTCTCGCTCGTCTCATGGATGCTGGCGCTGATATGCTGCAACTGTACTGCGAGAATCGAGCTGGAGAAGGATAAGCACAAGTACGCACACGAATGTACGGGAGATATTTTAGTCATCAGAGAGTGGCTCGTAGCACAGCTTAGAACAAAAGTTTACGGAACACGGTACTCGCACATTTCATCATCGGAATGGCCTCTGCTAGTATCTGGAATAGAGCGAATGAAGAAATGATTGACCGGCTGTGTCATCCATCTTTCAGCATGCGTATCAGCTCCTTTTAGCTGCTAGGATGTTCCACCGATAGAGAAATGCACCATTTCAGGATTCCGTAAACTTTCTTCCGAAGCTGTACCTATGCGATCCTACCTATAGTCTGAGCCGATATGGGGAAAATCCTGGCAATATGGGCCCCATATTGACTGAAAATGCAGAAGATGGTACGTACCCGTGTTGCGCAAATGCCCAAGCAACACAGCAAGATTGGACGTTGAAGCGTGTGAAATGCCCAATTCAATCCGTCGTTACATCAAACAACTTCCCGCAGATGATACACATTGTTCGAAACAGTCAACATACGTGGGAATCCCATTATAAATTCACTAGCAGTCAGCAACTCAACTTTCCACTTTCTGGATGCAGCCGCCATCTTGCTTCGCGATACCAATGCGAATCCGACGAACCGGCTTTGAGCGAGCGTGGTCATCTGAGCGAAAATACGCGTCCTACAACTAATACGCATGCGCGACTGTCGGATCCGACGTTTCATACGGGCTAAAATGTCGCTCGTTCCTGTAATGATGGCGAAATTGCAGCAGTTCATGTAAAAGACACAATGTTTGACTGGAAGGGATGGCTCTTCTGTAAAGCTAGGTGCCTTCAATTTACCGCAGGCACTGTCAGTTGCTGAGGCGTATGCCCGTCACCGTCACGAAAGCGTTTCGCTCCTTTGTACTCTCGAAGCGGGTTGGAAATTTTTGGCGTGTGTACTATTGCAATCCCAATGAGGCTCCTGAAGGATGACACCGGTGCGGAAGAGTTTCACACGATGCAACTTTAGTTGCGCGCAACCAGGTTGCGCCAGGCTCCCACAGCTCCCCATAGAGCCCATAGTTTGAGATAATTCAGGCAACACTGGGCATGCAACCAATGAAAATGGACTATAATGTCTATCATTCGGCCAATCAGGAGTCTCTCAGTTTGGCTCGCCTTTCGGCCCGGTACTGGCTACCATCGGCTTTTACTTTTACTGGTTTTCATGCCCGACGCTCGTTATCCGTATTCCAGAACAACAAGGCAAATTTTGGACAAAATACACATTTATTTGAAACATCGTACTGACTCAATAGCCTGACACAAATATGCGGGAAATGCTTGTCGCACGGGCACCGAATCCTGTCTTGGTTGTAACTGCATTTGAAAATGCGACGGCGCTCACAAGTGTTCCTCAGGCGTCAGCGCACCACTGCCTTCCAGTTCTGAACTCGAGAGACTGTTCGTACGTAGGATACTTGTGTCGGGAAACACCTCGACACGCCTTGAGTCACTTTGACACACTAACAAATCTGCGATTTCTCCTCGAACAACGCGGTCATACGGTGCTGTCAACTGACATCGTCGAGACACCGCCTGCCAGTTCTCTCTCTTCTCTTCTCGCAACTGCCCGCCAGACCGGCATCCCGCGAAAGAATGCTCTTTTGAAACTTCACCAACCAATAGCGGAGCGCGCAATGTCCTTCGGCCAATGGGTATCAACTATGATGCCTGACGGAGAAATACCGCGTGTTTATGACGTGCACACATTTTTTTAGAGCCGCGAAGAGGGGGAGCTATGGGGGCCTGGTTGCGCCACCAAGTTGCACCTTGTGAACGCGAAGCTCTGGTTGCGCAACTCGAGTTGCAGGAGTTGCACAGCCGATTGCTTCACGAGCGATTTCGACTGCAACTCTAGCTGCAACGTGTCAATCAGACGGCTCCGCCTTGCAAGCGCGACCAATGAGGAAGACCTCCATGTGTCAGTTATTGCAGCGGCAGCACGCGAGACGATGAAATTATCGCTGACCAGTGGAAATTATGCAAAATTATCAAACTCGCAACGGATTGAAGTCGTAACGAGCGAAAGTCGCAGAGGGATTCGACGAAAATGATGACAATGACGTTTCTTCGCGCCATCTGGCGGGCTCAGTGACAACTACAGCATTCAGAGTTGCTCGCCGTATGAAAGGGACCTTTTTGGCGCATCTTCGGTTGCGCGCAACTGTAGCGGGAACTGTTGCAGCAAAAAGTTGCATCGTATGAATCGACCCTAAGGCGCTGGTTCTAGGCACCAGTCCGAAATGGCGTGGGTTCCAATACCACAACTATCAGAAGGATGTTTGGCATTGGCAGTTTCATGGGACTGCCTGCCTAGCACTAGTTGATCCTGCCTTTCGTTTTAAGGGCGAGGGCAGTACTATTTTTGAAGTGGGGTGTGGACAAGCTTTGGCTTGTCCTATCCTACAGTTTGCAATACGATTGCCTAGCACTAGCTGATCCTGCTATTCGTTTTTAGGCCGAGAGTAGTACTGTTTTTGAATTGTGATGTGCGCAAGCTTTCGTTTGTCTCATCCTACAGTTGGCAATATAAAGACGGGCATAGTACCTGGTCTTCGTTTTTGCGGTGATGTGGTGTTGTTTTCGTAATGCTATGCAACGTGGATCAACAAGAAGATCTGCAGAAATGAAAAAGCAAAAAGAAGAGCAGGAATATCAGTGGTGGACAATAAGCCGGATAATGCTTTATTATTACACGGCCCCCGTTGGCGTTATCACGAAAATATTGCGCAATATGGGCAAATAGGCTTGCCAATATGGGGAGCCCATATTGGTCCAATATGGAGCCTGTTTGCGCTCCCCGTATTGGTCCTATATTGGTGGCTCATATGGGTCCAATATTGGACCAATACTAGCGTACTGCTTAGGAGACAGCGATCAGTAGGCTTAGAATGGACCAACTGCCATGGAGGGGTGGAGCTATGGTCGACTAATCACACAGGCCAGGTATCACCATAAAGGGGTGGAGCTAAGCTAGTCAATCAGTGATCAGTAGGCATAGAATGGAACAATCAGCGCGAAGAGGTGGAGGTACGATCGACCCATCAGAAGGGCTTAGACTGGCTTCCATTAGATAAGAACTTGATTGTGTTGGATTAGAACTGGATTGTTGGATTAGAATTGTCTCGTGTTAGATCCCAGGCAGCACATGGTGGGATAATAGATGGCTATATGATGTCTAACCTTATACATCTGGGATAACTATAGAATGTCTAAGGCTAGACCCAGAGTTCGAGGTAACTCGTTACTGTAACTAGGTTCCTTTTTTTGGTAACTTGTAACCTAACTCGTTACTTTTCAGGTAACTTTGCCAAAGTAACTGAAGTTAAGTTCCAAGTTACTTTTAATTCGCTTTTCACTCACGTCCACATGTTTTCTTGGTTTCTCTCCTGTTGCTTCATGGCATTTTTTGCCATAAACGTGATATTCAATCAATGACAGTATTTTATTCAAGAAGTAAGAACCGCTGCCATTGAAGTGAAGCTGAACCATTGGTCGTCCACTGGGAGTAAGATGCAAAGCGTTCGAATAGACTTCTACCACAAAAAAGTCATCATGGCGTTGGTAGACAGACTGGAACCGAAACAAATCGGAAGGAGAAGGCTGGGTTCCACGAACGGGCACTTGTTCGGTGCCTCCCATTGAAAGAAAAGTAATACCGAATGTCGCGTCCCTTTCAGGGACCATCGTAGGTGACGGTCCACGGTCTAACCACGGTCTGACCACGGTCAGACCGTGGCGCGACCTTGTTCACCTGTAGCTTCGAGCGTAGTTGAACTCTACCAAATTTGTGGCGCTGTCGAACACTATGACGTCATTTTTTTTAAAACAGAGAGAGGTCTATCGTTGGACATAAAGGAAAACGCTTTAAACGTGTTGCACTCTTTCGCAGGCAACTCAAGGCAACTCAACTGCTCTCGCGCGCTGCACCTGTGTAATGCTATTTTGTGTCTGAAGTAACTTGGAAGTAACTCTGTAACTGCGAGTTACATTTCAGGCTGAAGAAGTTCGTTATTAACTTAGTTACATTTTTCACATGGTAACTTAACGAGTTCTTTTTGACGGGTAGCTTCTCAATATATGACTAGACCTAATGCAAAGTAGACGTCCACTAGCATAGGAGTAGACTTGCTAATTTAACACTAATAGCCGTCTAACCTTAGACATTGAATGTTTACGTAGGTAGACATTATTTACCCCTTTTCTAGACATGCCTAAAATTAGTCATAGCCCTTAGATATGCATTAGCACTGAAGTTTAGACTGAGATCTGTTTTATACCTCCATTTCGGAAGTAGGTCTAGGATTAGACCTTTGTTATACCTCACTTTTGCTACCCTTATGCGTAGTTTAGACGTCTTGTCTATCGTACCCCCTGTGCATATTAATGTGACTATTCTGTCTGTGTTTTCCCCTTTGTGAGTACTTCAGTCTGAGAGAACGCATTTTGTAACGAATTTATTTCAACCAAAAGCTGTACACAAAGTATGCAAAACTAGTCACAGGGGTGAACCCTACAGATCTGTTTGTTACAATGAAGCACAAATATTGTGCATAAGTGTGATTAGCTTTGGTGGGTAAAGATACGCTAATCTACCCATTTGTAGGGTCACTTGCTTGAAAGTGTTGGCAGGAAGCACCACTGGTGCTGGAGCGACGAAGTGGTGTGGATCCTCGAAAAAGTGCGGTAATTGTAGAATAAACATTCCCTCTTGCACCCCTGGTTCTCCGGCTCATGGACGCTGTTACCCAGACGAACCTGCAGAACAAGAAGTAAGTTTTAGAGAGCATGAATCAGCAACAATTCCAGTCGAAAGGAGACAGAGTTGTGACCCCACGCTCTTAGATTTTGCTTTAAAAAAAAAGAAAGAAAGAAAATGTATGTACACGTTTCAAGACGAATGCTAGTACTAAATGGTTTTCTTTCAAATTCCTGGACGTGATAACTGGAATGACTTGTTAGCCTCGCTATTATACTCGACATCATCGCTCCAGAAAGGTGTATATCAGGAGCGAATTGCCAAGTATCTTGCGTCGGATACTTCACGTAACACGGCTAAATGCCACCAAAATGTTTCCACATGCAGTGATAGTGTGGGGTGTCAGCAGCGCAGTCAGCACAGCCGCTTTCACCTTACATGTAATCATTTGGCTGTGTTTAGTGCTTGGAAACGTGGAGACGTCACCATTGGCTGCTCTCTGTCTTGCATCACTCCTTCACGTAACACCCGAGGCAAGGAAACACGTAACTGACAGCCAGATAGCTGACAAAGAGCACATTGGTTCACTGCTTTGCACAATGTTTACACAAAAAATATGTAAACAGAAAGCAATCAATTTCGCAAAAGTCATTAACTGGATACGTTTTTTTCAGGGAAGTGCTTTATGCACAAAACGGGTACCAAAGGTGCCCAAAATAAAATTAAAAATTTATAATGCTTGTTTAATTAGTCAGCATGTGCAAATGAGCTGCTCATTTCTTAGCAAATGTCCCTAGGATCTTTCCAAAAAAGTTCGTTGATGGTGCCACCTATTCATAAATTATTCAACTGGGGGAACACAATGCAGGTCAATCAAACATCAAATGATTTACTTTACCTCGATAAAAAAAGGCCGCTCTCCCTCGGCAGCACTGCCCAAGATCATCCCCCTCACAGATGCCTCCCGCCCCCACAACTCAAGGATAGCTATACAGGTGAAGAAGGCACTTACTGGTTCCAGTTTTGTGGGATAAAGGCACGTTTACCCATCACATTTGTCTTGTCAGCTGTTAGAAAGGATCTGCAGCCACAGAGTGAAGCAGATCCTTGAACAAGTCTGGTAAATGAAGGATTCCCTCGTGAATCCCAGCAGCTGGTCTTCAGGCATATGGATACTGTTACCCAGGTTACCTGCAGAGACAATTTTAAGGAGCACTAAGCATCTAGTCATATTGCACATAAGCATTCCAGCCGATACCAGCCAGGGGCATAGCTCGACCCTGTTAGGTTTTACTGAAAAAAAGAAGTAACTGAACAAAATGTACGCACTGTGTACTCGAGAATTAGTCAGCTGTTAGTAAAACGAATCCCTGACAGCTTTCTCAGATGTCAGAAATCGTCGACAAGAAGCACCACTGCTGCAGCATCAACGATGTACAGCGGATCCTCAATCAAGTCTGGTAAGTTCTTTGTAGAATAAGAATTCCCTCTTGTACCATAGCAACCGGTTCTGTAGCTCATGAACACTTATACTCAGATGAAGCTGTAGAACAAGACAAGACAGTAGTAAAATCTCTCCCGGAACTACGACCAGACAACAACGCCAGAGTGTTCAGGGTTTATTCTCCCAGTTCCAAGTCCAGGCTCGAACTGCCAGTCTGTTCACCCGTTCTCTTCCTCTTTACCTCACCACGAGCCATAGTCGATGCCACTGCCTCGTCGTCGTTCGCCGGAGCTGACATGACACCTCCCTCCTTTCGAGTGTGAAACGTGTCCACGTTTCATGCGTGCTGATGAACGGCCGGCTGACGAACGCACATGAGGCGACACGAGACACTGCTGACTTAGAGGCGGCATGACTCTGAACCAGTTATTACCTCAACTGATCCATTCCACGAACGACCAGTATAGAATGTAAATTGACCCCTATAAAGTTAAACCTCAAAAGGTGAAAGCAAAAGCACAGTTAACGTTAGAGCTATACTAAAATCCCGCAACCAACTCGAGCACGGAGCACACGTTATTTCCCACAATAATTAAACCCTCCATCATTGCATACATTCTCAGGCCCACCGCTGGATCAAGTACGGCAATAAATCGACAGGTACATTATCCTTTCCCCGAATGTAGTCCAGCTCTACGCAATACTTCTGCAGCGCTAATTCCCACCGGGTCAAACGCGCACTGGAGCTGGCAGCACGCGGATTGTTGTCAGCCCACACCTTATCCCTGTTCCCGAATACGCCAGTGTTCAGCCACCCGGGTGCACGCCCAACTACGTACGCCTCATGCTCGATCGTCGCCCACCTAATTTGCGCGTCCTCGCCCACTTGAAACTGCCTGCACTTGGTAATGAAGCCTTCCTGTCCTTGCAGACCTGTTCCCTCTCTCAAAGTAGTTGAAGTAAAGCTGCATCTTCTTGTGTCTTCTTGCATCTTCTCAGCTGTGACTTCTTGTGAACGTGAAATATCTCAGAACCCAAATGTACCGACATGCTTCCGTCCAACCACCTGACGATCCTGGCATTACCCCGCAGACTGATTTCTCATCTTGTAGTTGTCGCAAAGCCACAGTACCGTATTTACAAGCTTGAGCCTATATATCTCGTTCTTTGTCCAGTGCGTCGTATCCTTCAGCTGCTCTGACGTACGGCTGTGGGTCGTACGCCTTTGCATCCAGACTTGGGAAATCGGGAGGCTTCACCAAGCGTTCTTGATTTCCCCAAGTTGGTCACCATTCTAGAAACCTTATCATCCCTCATTTCTGAAACTGATTCTGCAATTTCGTCGATCATAATCGTCAGTTTCGTCCTTTCTACATTCCTCGTGTCGTATCATTCTACCTGGTCTTCGCTCTCTTCCACGCCCGACTGCAAGCCGCTATTCGTGGAATATAACTTGTTCTTTTCGCCTGAACCTAATACATTTGGCACGGCATGCTATGAAACTTGCGACGTTTCTGGAGACAGTAGCCGGAAACATAAATCGGATGGCTCCGCACCTTCGCCATCTACCCCTACGCTGTTTACTCCTACAATTACTGAGCCGCCTTCGACTACCGTTGGCTCTTCCGCGTTTGCCGCTTCGATGCTTTCAGATTCTACGCACTCAATCATCGTGGTCATCCCTTCACCTACATACACCTGGTGATCTATAACAACCATCTCCTCCGCTTCAGATTTGGCCCCTCGGACAACCCTGCTGAGCTTCTCGTAATCTTGAGGCATGATCAGAGCACCAACATCATCCGACAACTCACTGGTAACCGCACACCAAATCCTTCATTGAGGAGAAACTCCCACTCCCCCATTCTCCCCTTTCAGCGCGATATGCAAAAATCGCAATTCGGCCTCCACCGAAGCTCGGAAAGCACCCTTCAACTGTACGACACCTCCGCTGGCACATCTCTCGGGTGCACCACCGTTACATCCGTGCCCGAGTCTACTCTGGCTGTGACCGTTCTACTTTCTATGGCGATGTCCACCCAGTCCGCATGATCCCGATCTGTTCCGTGTGTAACCTGAAATCCGACTTTGGGGACTAACCTCCGTAGACAGTCCGTCTGAAATACAGGTCGCTGCCCCTCCGATCCCTGCTGAAGCTCTGGGCAAGCCCCACGCATGTGGCCGGACCTCCCGCACTGGAAACAGCGTCTCGGGTTCCCGTCGTAACTGTCCCCTGTCCAGCAAGGCCGTGCGGTATCCCTGTTCGTTCTAGCATGCTGTTCGGATAATCTCGCGTGACTCCACCGTGTCTTCTCCCGTCAACTAAATCCTGCCACGACTCCTCGAAATTTCCTGCAGCTGAAACCAGCTTCCTAGGACGAAGCCACTGATTTACTTCACCCTGTAAGACAAACCTTTGCATTTCCGCGGACATATCCTCCTTTAGTCGGTCTGATAACATTAATTTCCTGAGGTCATCCGGCGTCTGAACGCCTCGACTATCCAAGTAATACCTGAACAGTAGCTATTCTGTCTACCCTACCCTACCCTAGAGTCTACCCTGATGGCAACCTAATTCCAAGACTCGTCCACCGCCTTCGTAGCGCTGTTAAACAAACGCTTGTACGTGTTAGCCGTTAGCCTTAACTCCTTAAGAATTAGACTCTTCAACTGCACATAGGTTAGGATTTCCGTGGTGGTCTGGGAAGCCACAAAAGCTTGCTTCCGCTCATTCAAGAAAGCAGAGTTGTACGTAACTCGTTACAAGTGACTCGTTACCCAGTAACCAGTTACTTTTTTCGGTAACGAAGTAACGACCTAGTTACTTTTCTAAAAATTGTAACTAGTAACGTATTCCGTTACAAAAGTCAGTAACTGGTTACCCACGTTACCCGTTCCTTTTTTTTTGTTTCGTTCCAACGTGGCTCCGACGAGCACATTGCCTCTCAGTGCGGGAAATTCCGAAGGTCACACGTGGTGACCTGACCTGGATATTCAGCACATGGGAGGTTCTGGTCAGTGGCCACTCTTTTTGTGCCCCAGGGTGAATGACGTGAAGAATATAACAAAGCTGTACGGTTGTGTGATTGCCCTGTGAGTTTGCTTGTTATCGCTCAGCTACCCATGAATAGGCTAAAGCCGCGAGGCTGACAAAACTTTAATCCTGGGAGGGCATTGTCATCTAGATAGTCATACCATTGTTGCAAAATGTCTACGCCAGAACTCGATGACGATATCCCCGGCTTGTACGTGTCAGCAACCGCGGAACGTATCCCTGAAAATGAGACTGGTCCGTGTACTCTCGCTCTATCGCCCTTGCACTTGACGCCTCCTGTAGCAACAACTGCTTGTGTCAGTAAGATGGCAGAAATGACGGCCGTGTCACCATGGCCCGCGTTGGACGAGATGTTCATGATGGAAACGACAAAAGGCGACGGAAATTTGGTATTTTTGTGCCTGCTTTGCCGTCCCAAGTCAAAGTTCCTCAGTACGTCCCAGACGTCGTATTCAAATTTGAAGAAACACGTCAAGGTAAGCGTTGCTATTTCATTTATTTTTCTTCTAGCGGACAGCATATCGAGAAGTGCACGCTACAGACTTTGTTTTACAAATCAGTGGATTGTGTCGGGGTACCAAATGCCGGAAATACAAATTTACAGTAAAACAGAGAAAGTGAGTCTTGTTGCCAGATGCTAATCCTGTACGCATGATTTCCAGTCCGTTCACCCAACAAAGGTGGCCGTATTTGACGCAGCAGTGAACAGAAAACGCAAGGCGGAGCCTCCGGCAGGACCACCCCTGAAGCAACTCCGTACTGATGTGCAAGACGCTGGCCTCAGGGAGATATCTCAAGAGACCTTGAACGACCTCGTAGTGAATTTCGTAGTCAACAGAACACATCCATTTTCTCTCGTGGAGGAGCTTTCATTTGTTCATATGTTGCAATATCTTGCTCCCAAGCGAAAGGTCCTGACCCGACGGATGTTAACAGCAAGAATTGAGGAAAAGTTTGTTGAGATGACGCGCAATCTTCAAGATGCCTTTCAGCGTTTGCAGTACGTAACGGTGACCGCAGACTGCTGGACCTCGCACCATTGGTAATTGTGCACTACTGGTCTATTGCACATCATTCTCGTTCTGTGTTTGTATGTTTTGTGCATGTCATACTGCACGTCGCTTGTATTCGTTGCGCAACTTGACATACTGTTCACGTTGTGCTCCAGGCACTTCCTTTACAGTTAGTGACCCTGTTCACTCCTGCGTTATATAGGTGTTTTGGAGGTGCAACAGAAGACAGCGAAGAAGACACCGGCATGGAGCGAGAACAACTCACAACACTTCTCTTGGACCAAGATCCCAAAGTGTGCCTGCCACAACATCAGCGTTGCGCCGCACACACTTTGAACCTCATTGCCACGACAGACGCTGCACGTGCTGAGCAGGACCCGGAATATAAAAAAATCTCTCAAAGCGTATTCAAGAAATGTTCTGTGCTGTGGAGCAAGCAGGGACAGTCTGCACGAGCTGCTGATGTTGTAAAAAGCCACTGTGGTGTCTACCTAACTAGGCCAGTGCCTACGCGATGGAACTCCCTTTACGACTCTCTGGAATGTCTCGTGCGGTTGGTTAATGACAAAGGCATTGATGCGTTGTGCCAAAAGTTCAACGTTCCAGCGATCCAGCGCAGCGTCGACATGAAATTTATTGAGGAGTATTGCAGGGTAAGTGGATTTTTGAAATCTCGTAGTTTTAATAAGGCGCCGCAACACACTGCATTTTGAGTTAAGGAAAATACGTCGTATATGTATCTCGCTAGGTAATGAAGCCGCTGTGTGCTGCGCTTGACATACTCCAAGGCGACAAACACACGTTTCTTGGGTACCTCCTTCCGACTATATCCGTACTGATTCGGAGGCTGGAATACGAAGGAATGAAGGAACTGCGATTCTGCAGGCCTTTAGTTTCTGCAGTTCTTGACGGCATTCAGAAACGGTAAGTAACACATGCGGTGGTCAATGACCGTTGTGAGCTTTCTTTCAATCTTTTGCGTTAAGTCGTTTCCTGTGTATATTTCCTTGTCTGGGTTCCTTTTGCATTCATCTCCCCTGACTACGCTCTCCCACAGGTTTGGAACCCTCACTGATGACAAAGACCTGCTGATTGCAGCCGCAGTGATTCCACGTTTCAAGCTGTCATGGATTACCGACAATATTCAGCGGCACGCTGTTATGGACTTGATAAAGAAGGAGCTCTCCAACATCTCGGAATCTGCGCCAGCAACGGGGACGCGATGCCCGCCGAGGGATTCCAGCAGAGAGGATTTCTTCGCATTTGCGCAGCACGCCCCTACCACTGCGTCATCCACCGAAGACCAGGAGCTGACGGAGTTCATGCGCACGACGGAAGATTATCCGCTTTCTGCAATGCGGAGACTTCCCTCATGTGCATGAGCTGTTCCTCCGACTGAACACACCCGTTCCTTCGAGCACGTCGGTAGAGCGGTTGTTTAGCCTCGCTGCAGATGTTCTCACAAGGAAGCGGACAAAGATAAGCGATGCTCATTTCGAATATCAACTATTGTTGAAAGGGAATGCTCTATAAATGACTGCGATGAATAAGGTGCAAGGTTTCATTTGTTTATTTTTTTATTTTGACGTGTTAATCCTGGCTCAGTACTACGATAATACTACGGTAACGTGAAAGTAACTCGTTACCTCCGGGTAACGGGAACGCGTTCTTTTTGGGTGAGCGGTAACGGGTAACGTATTCAGTTCCTTTTTCTTGTGGTAAAGGGTAACGGTATTTAGTTCCTCTTTTTTTTGGTAACGTGTACAACTCTGCAAGAAAGGGAGGATCACAGCACCCTGCACAGCAATCCCATAATTCGCGGTCACCCCTCCGCCGGCGCACTCCGCCACTATGCTCAGCCGTTATGCGGGAAGCGGCCTTTCAGGATGTGAATTCAATGGGAGACAGCGCTTATGCCAATTAACAGCAAAACAGAATGGATTTTTAAGATGTCATCATCTACTAGAGAAGAACACCTTGTAAAGAACCCATGGAGACATAAAAGGCTCTAGCAGAACATAAACCTAGTGCACCCTGGCCAGATGAATTTTAGTCCATTGCGCCTATGGGGATTCCGTCGATTTTTGCAGAGCGCCCATGTTTACACTGCGATTTTTCGACAAAGACAGTGAAATTTTGAAAATGCCATCGCCTATTTTTGTTCAGTACGTCCTCCAGGCCATATACCAACCACGGCACGATGGTTGATGGATCCTGATGCACCCAGGGCCTTGAAAGTTGCGACTCAGACAGGGTTCCCCTCGTAGGCGCTCGACGGACTAAGTCCCAGTATTATCATAATACACATGCGCTGAGACTGTAAGGCTGGTCTGGAGAAGTTCGAAAGGCGAACGGTCATTTTTTTACAGAACTCGAATGCGCTGACAGAATAGACAACTTTATGATGAGTGAGTAATATACAGTAATATACCGTTTTGTATTTTATATCGCTTTTATATTAAACTATACAACTTGGTAAAACTGTCCATTTCGAGTGCCGTTGTGGAAGGGATTTTGTCAAACGCGATCTGTCAGGGTGCAACAGGGGAACAAGGTACGGGGTTCCAACCCCGTGATCTTACTTTCAGATATACATATTACAAAATTAGCTTAGAACATCTTTAATATTATTGTTATATCAAATGATATTAAGACCCGAAGTTGACGAAATTGGCCATTTGGCCACTTCGAGTGCCGGTTTGGAAGCGATTTTATTAAACGCGACCTCTCAGGGTGCAATAGGGGAGCAAGATACGGGGTTCGAACCCCTTGATCTTACTTTCAGATATACATATAACAAAATCAGCGTAGGATATCATTAGTATTATTGTTATATCAAATGATATTAAGCCACGAAGTTGACGAAGTTGGCCACTTGGCCATTTCGAGTGCCGTTTTGCAAGCGATCTTGTTAAACGCGACGTTCCAGAGTGCAACAGGTGAACAACGTACGGGGTTCAAGGCCCGTGGTCTTACTTTCAGATATTCAAATTACAAAATCAGCTTAGAAGATCTTTAATATTATTGTTATATCAAATGATAGTAAGCCCCGAATTTTATTGAATTGGCCATTTGGCCATTTCGTGTGCCGTTTTTCAATCGATTTTGTCAAACGGGACCTCTAAGGGTGCGACAGGGGAACAAGGTACGTGACTCAAACCCCGTGATCTTACTTACAGATATACATATTACAAAGTCACATTAGGACATCTTTAATATTATTGTTATACCAAACGATTACGCCCTGAATTTTATGAAATGGGCCATGAAATGAATGGGCAATGAAAGCCGTTTTGGTGGCGATGTTGTCAAACGCGACCTCTCAGGGTGCAACAGGAGAACAAGGTACGGGATTCAAGCCCGGTGATCTTACTTTCACATATACGGATTACAAAATCACCTTCGGACACCTTTAATATTATTGTTATATCAAATATTTTAAGCTCCGAAGTTGATGAAATTGACCATTTGGCCATTTCGAGTGCCATTTCGGAAGCGATTTTGTAAAACGCGACCTCTCAGTGTGCAAAAGGGGAAAATGGTACTGGGCTCAAACTCCGAAATCTGGATGTGATGCATACATTTTGTAAAACGAGCTTAAGACATTTTGTTATATTATTTTTATATGAGCTCATATTAAGACCCAAGTTTGATACCGTTTCTTTTTTTCTTTTTGCCTTCGCCCCGAGTGTCGTTTTGGAAGCAGCTTCTTCAAACGCGACCTCTGCATGTACAGGGGAAACAGGTACGCCCTGGCACCACGATTAAAGGGGCTTCGCACGTTTTAAAGGGCTCCATCTGCTGCGGAACGTTGCGGTAGCCTCTGTTACAATCCCAGTAGAAGCCGTTCATAGTATCTTTTTGGCACCATGATACAAATCATTTCAGCCATTGTAAAGGACCCTGCTGCCGACCTTTCAAAATTTTGTGGTTGTTTCCGATGGAATCACAGGAGAGGGGCATAACATAAGCCGTCGCGCCTTTATATGTGTGTAAAATGTCAGCCACTATGATTAAAGGGTCGTATGTCCGTTTTAAAGGGCTCTGCTGCAGCCTTTTATGGAGTTTGCGGCCGCATCCGTTATAATTCCAGTAGAATGGCAATAGCATAAGACGTTCTGAATACCTATATGACTTTGGGACTATGATACAAGGGGTATCGACCGTTTTAAAGGGCTCTGCTGCCGCATTTTTCGTATTTTGCAGTAATCTCTGTTACATTCCCAGTAGAAGGGCATAGCACAAGCCATTGATGACATGTCATTGGCAGCATGATACAAGGGGTCTCGCCCGTTTTGAAGGGCTCTTCTGCATCTTTTTCAGATATTTGCGGACGCCTGTGTTATGATCTCGGTAGAATGGCATAGTATAAGTTGTTGATTAATAAGTCTTTGATAGTATGACACAAGGGGTTTTGCTCGTTTAAGAGGGCTCTGCTGCCACGTTTTCCGAATTTGGCGATCGCCTGTGTTATAACTTCGGCAGAACAGCATTGCACAAACCATTGATAATTTTCTTTCTTTCGCTCCACGATACAGGGAGTGTCGCCCGTTTTAAAAGGCTTTGCTGCCGCCGTATCCGAATTTTGCGGTCCCCTCTTGTGCAATTCCGGTAAAAAGGCATAGCATAAGCCGTCATGATTATGCCTTTGGTACCATGATACAAGGGGTTTCGTACGTTTTAAAGGACTCTGCTGCTGCCTTTTCCGAATTTTGTGGTCGCTTCTGTTGGAATCCCAGTAGAAGAGCATCATAAGCCGTTGATAATATCTGGTTGGAACCACGATTAAATAGGTTTCGCCCGTTCTAAAGGTATTTTAGGGATTTTTGCGGTCACCTCCGTTACAATCCCAGTGGTAAGGACAATAGCATCAGCCTTCTCGAATATGGCTTTTGGCACCATGATACAAAAGGGTTTCGCCCGCTTTAAAGGGCTCTGCCGGCGCCTTTTTCAAATTTTGCGGTCACCACTGTTCCCAGTACAAGATCCTAGTAGAAGTCGTTGATAATGGCTTCGCTATGCAGAATATACCAGTGACTCGGTGTGGTGTATTCCTTGGATGCCCCTGCCATCATCGTAGTTGCCCCAGAAATGTTACTTTTTACATTTCTCAAAGAAGGTGGCAAATGATGCAATTTTTCAGAAGGAGACTGTGGGTCATTTCTTGCAGGTATAGATGCGAATCATGGACTTCTCTATGCGTGCTGCATTTCGAGAAAAACTGGTTGATTGCCATGAAGAGTGAAATTCAAACGGCTTCGTAACGGATATGTATTTTCATCTACGATGTCTTTTCCTCAGACTGTAGAACCAGTGCTCGTAGGTGTCTGCTGCCGTGTAAATGTTCGGACTGCCGGCGATTTGCCGTGCAAGTTCACTTTTGTGCCCCGTATCTTGGCAAGTTTTTTTTTCCTTGCTTTGTCTTGGCGGCTCTCTCATGCTGAAATCAAACGGCAGGTATCAGCTTTTAGTCCGTTGTGCAACTCGTATCAGCACCGAAGAGCAAGGACAATTTCTTCTTTGTCATTGTTGTTGCGACTGGCACTATCATCAATGCGCATAGAAGCCAAGATGCGGTACCCGGCGTGATAGGATGTCTGCATGATTTCGAGTGGAGCGAGCCATGGGGCGGTATATATCTTTATGGATACCTATCTATGGGTATATGCATTGGTGGCCAAGCTGTATCAGGAAATCTCATGAATTACACGGCTGTGGTTGGAAAAATTCAGGAGGTGTGTACACCTCCCTGGGAAATGGGGGTAATGAAACCCATGGAAAGGAGCGCAGTTATAGCAAAGTACCTTAGCCTAAACAGCTGAGCGGTACAGTTATTAGGCATTCGCATGTGCAATTCGTCAATGAAAAACTTCACTTGGCATACCAACAGAAACAAATCAGCTTCTTTCCCGAATGAGACACGGAAAATTTGAAAGGTGTTTCAAGTTCTTTGTACATAGTTCTTCGCGAACGCTTATCCCAACGTTCAGGAGCACTGAAATTGTCGGATTACACACTGTTGATTTTGCTTGCATTTTCAACGTGAAAAAGAAAAAAAATCAGGGAAAGTCATTACAAATTTTCACACAATGAACCTCGTACATAACTACTCAATCTCTCTTTTTCCCCTTTTGTTCTCTGCGCCTCTCTGTGCTGCGCATGATATCCGGAGAGGCTGCTGCTATGCTGCAACCCCATAACCTTAGTGTAATAATTAAGATGATGCCATTCTCTGCACTTGTCTCCACTATTACATTTATCATATTACTTACAGTGCAGTTTATCAAAATGCACATTCAGACCTGGTCGCTATAACTACTTGTTGAGGTTCATGAGTCACAAGAACTGCTCGAATGTGAATGTACTTCTTAACGTCGACAGGAACAGCACTACATCGAGCAAGGGTAAAAACGATGCCTGAAGACCTGGTTTCATTCCGAATTCTTCATTATTGGGGGGGGGGGAGGCAGGGGGGCAGCTTTATTCTATTTAGTGGTCAACAGCCCTCGGGGCACAGGATAGCTGACTGCAAGCCATGTACATGCGGCCTGCGTGTGTGAGAGCCCCGATTACCCAGATCTAAGCATCGCTTCATCTTCATCGAGCAATAAATAATGTACCCGAGTGCGCGTAGCACTTGTTTAGCGTTATCTCCAAATCTGCTAATGAACAACTTTATTTTTGATGTTCGGGTGTCTAACCGCCACCGGCGATATTCTATCCTGTTCCAGTTTCTACTTCCCTACACAGGCTATACTCAATCCCCATGACAGTCTTCATACCATGGATCCATACAACTGGTTACTGGAATTCTACAATAACATTGGAGATCAAGTTGAAAGGTATAGGATGATATTGAAGGAACGGGTCGCACCATCAAACCGCGTTATTGTTGTTTCGCTTCAAACTGATCTAAACTGGCTGATTGCTATGCAATTAATTTTCGGAGACCCTTCCACGTGGAGTCATTTTCCACGTATAATTATACTACTGAATACAACTGACATCTGTCGACGTCTGTACGCCGCTCATAGCCATAGTTACTTCGCAGCGCTTACAAGTAATAAAAAAAAACTGAATGCAACAAGATCCGTACGGTGCATCCGATGCACCCTACATTTGTACTTGTAAGGGACTAATGTCGCCTCGGTAGAGATACTTCCATCCGCTGGATAACGTCACGGGAATGTTTCCTTTCCAGGCGGGGGGCGGCAGATTTAGCTTCCTTGCGTAGTCGTCTGCTATCACGTCAAGCCGGCTTTCAGAGGGGGTGTCCCTGAATGCTGCTGTTGATTCAGGAATTTTCAGGGAATTACATAACGCGTCAGCATTACAAAATCGCGCTGGCACTAAGGCGTCCAGATCGGGCATCGGGGACAAGGTAGCCCGTAGTTCCGCTGCGTACTCGCCCATGCGCCTTCGCATACCTCCAGCCGCGCTATCCCCACGAGCTTGCACCTCCGTCTGCACCGTTGCCAACCTTAACCTTTGAAGCTCAATCTGAGCGCCTCCAAGTCCCTTCGATCCACCCCCAGCTTAGCGGTCGCATTTACCAACTCCTTACTACTCTGCCTCACGGGGTCTCTGCGCATACTGTCCTGCTCAGAGTCGGTCGGTCCTTCTATATGCCCAGGAGACAATGGCGCCTGATGTGCCCCTTCTAGTGTCAGATCCCTACCCTGTTCTGCCCTTCCCATTCCCCTCGTCCTCACCTGGTCCTTCCGGAGAAAATCATTGAGGTTCTCACCCGTCCCTGAGCTCGCCACCTGTCCGCCACTGCAAGAATTCTGCTGCTGCAGCCGATATCACACTGCGCAAGGTGATTGACGTTGCCCTAGATCGGCATGCCAGAAGTCCGGTCCGCCGTGCTGCCCTTGCTTCGTAGCGATCAGAGTTGTGGTGTAGGTTGGCGGGGAAACTCCGTCAACCTCTCCTGTTAGAAGCGTGAGGTTGGGTGGTCCTGTCAAGTGATCCTGTCGACTGCGCCAGTTAAATCTCTCCCGGACCTACGACCAGACAACGTCAGCAACGTCGTGTTCAGGGTTTATTGTTCTTCGTCCAAGGAGACGATGGCCGTGAGCCACTAAGGGAGATTGGCCAGGACAAAAGGGGCGAAAGATGTTTCTCTATGTCTATGGCTGTGCAGTAATGGTACGGTCTAAGGCCAGGTCAGATCCAAGTAACTTATGACATATATATGACGTGTGATGACTAATACATGAACAACTGGGTATGTACGTATGTAGGAATATGCGTATGACAACTACACACGGCCAAAAGTTTGACTGTATGAATGTGTATGTACGTGAAAGTGTATGAGAGTAGGAAGGAAGTGCCTAGAAGCAGTTGGAGAGCACGATGTACGATACAAGACCCGCTAGCACAGCCCTATGACAGAGCGCAGTGCGTGATGCTCCGAGAGACAGCACTGACGCCAATGATAGTGGGGCACCTAACAAGCGCAAGGGGCTCCAGTGTACCTGTGGCGTAATTGGCCAAACTCAGAACAGGTTAGCAAAAAGTGTTCAGTTGTTTCATCCAGGCCACAGTGGGAGCAAGCAGGGGACAAAGACCGTCCAGCAGGGCGGAGGTGAAAATTTAGCGGTAGCGGCAGGCATCGAGCTCTCGTCACCAAGACTTCTGTCTGCCTGGAGCTGCAGAGGTTAGGGTTCCCGAAAGGACGAGATGTTCATATGGCGGGCGTGGGGGGGGGGGTGCAGCTCGAGACAGACTTGTGAGCCGTCTATACCTGGCAACAGAAGTGCGAACAAGTACTGGGAGGAGTGGAAGAATGTCTCCGAAGAGGGACATTTTAGTGAGGGTGTCAGTGGTTTCGTTAAGGGTGAGTCCGCAGTGGCCAGGAATCCACGTGATGATGACGTTGCGAAGATGAGTCGGGGCAAGACGTACCAAAATGGATACCAATGACTCTGAGGACGGCAGGAAACCTGAGGGCGACGCCAAGGCTGAAATGACGGATAGGGAGTCCGACACCAAGAAAACTTGTTCGAAGGCGGGAGGAACCCTCCTAAGCAGGGTGTGGAACCGAACCCGAACCGAAAACCGTACCCGAACCGTTATTTTTGTCGAAACCGAACCCGAACCGAAATTTTCATGACACTGTTGAACCTGAACCGGAGCAGAACCGGAAAAAAATAATAGCGGTAACCGGTTCGCAACAATACGGTTCGGACATAAAAGAAGTCAGCCTAAGAGTTCCTCTCTATCCCCGAACGAAGACACATTGGTATCATCACGCGCCTATATCATGGATTTCAGAAATTTTCACCTAGCAGTCAGACGACGACGTACGAGTAAGTATACTTTCAGCATCTTTTTAACGTGTTGAAGCGCAGTTGTCGTCGTGAGCGCCGCGGCTAGCGCCCCACGCACGCGGTGCGGCATCTATACTCTTCAGAGACGAGGTGCCACGCGGACGAATGAAACAGGAATGGAGTAGGCCAGTTATGTAGCTCTACAGGACGAATATGTGATCAAATAAGCGCCCAAGATTTCCCTTTACACGTGAGCAGTGAAAATTAAACAAGTCAGAAACATGAGAAGTGGAGAAGGAGCGTACGCAGAACGGTGCCTGTTTGATTGGTCGTGGTTTGAAAAGTAAATCTGGTCCTGCTTATTGGTAGTGCAGTTGTGTCGTGACACATTGCCTTTGTGTTGTGGACTAACTAGCACACTGCTGTGAGCTCGGACAGAGTAAGGCTGGCAGGCTTATTTTTGACATGCTTCAGTATATGGTTTCAGATCGATCCACGCTGCGAAGGCAGTGTGCCGGCAAGTACTGTCGTCTATGTTACGCTGTCCATCTTATTAGGCTTCCTTTAAGTGTATCTTGCTGGCACTGTGCGGAACAGAAAGTAGCAGGACTTCACCGCTTCATCAGCGTGGACTCTATTTGCAATAGTGTTCATCCATTTCTCATTTCTCTCGCTAAAGGGCTACCTCATTGCTAATGCAAACAATGTCTCAATGCAGACAACAGCAGTAAGCTATTAGCCACGCATTGCCTGATAAAAGCAGTTTTATGGAACATATAAAACGCAAGCGTTGAACCGGTTCGCGAACCGGTTCAATTTTTGGCGTGGCCGAACCGGAACTGAACCGGAACGAAATCAAAACAACGCGAACCCGAACCCGAACCGAACCCGTATTTTTTGCGGTTCGACACCCTGCTCCTAAGGGCAAGGGCCACAGCTAAGAACTCGCTGTGAAAGGGTGGGGTAAAGTCAGGGAGGCGAACCGGAAATTGGAAATCAAGTTGTGGGAAGAACAAGCCAGCTCCAGCGCGCTCCGCAGAAACCGACGCGTCCGTTGCAACGATCAAGTACTGCGCGTAGCGATTTAGGTGGTACGTTAATGTCCTCTGTAGAGTGCTGAGTGGAAGACGCTTGGCACCCGCATGAAATATCTCGGAGACCTGAATCAAGGGGGCATCCCGGTGAGGACCAAGTACACAAACATCCACCAAAGAGATCCTCAGTGGCGCGAGGAGCTGTTCAGCGAAAAGCAGCTGTGGTGTGTTCCTATACCGTGCCAACGACGTGTTAGCCAAAGCCGACAGTCTCTCATCGACTCATTATTCCCCAACGCAACCGGGTGTTGCGTTTGCGAGAGGTAGCAACAGATAGCAAGAGACCGAAACCGTTCTTTCAGTGAAGGTAGACGGGCTTCAGAGAGGCGTGCGTCGTTTGCCGTATATTTAGGGAGACCTAAGAAGAGCCGTAGGGCGCGCCTCTCTCAGATGTATAGTTTACTCAAGCGCCAGTCAGGAAGAGAAGAAAACAGAACACAGCCGAACTCTAATATAGGCCGGATGTACAGTTTATAAATATATAGCAGAGCAGCTCTGCGCGTACCAATGTGAGGGCTGCAGCAACGATGAAGTATGCTGCGAGCTTTCGACGCCTTA
The DNA here is from genome assembly GCF_037126465.1 of Ornithodoros turicata. Classification (NCBI taxonomy): domain Eukaryota; kingdom Metazoa; phylum Arthropoda; class Arachnida; order Ixodida; family Argasidae; genus Ornithodoros; species Ornithodoros turicata. Next base: position 50,355,366 of record NC_088202.1, on the reverse strand, counting down.
GCGCTCAAGTAGTCGATGTGTTGGGACCAGCACAGATTCTCATCATACCACACACCCAGGTATTTTAGCTGGCTCACCTGACGGACAGACTGGAGCCCCACCCTTAGATCAATAGGGATGGCCCCATCCAGCGGGAAGACGAGGATAACAGACTTTGCCACGTTGAGCGACAGATGGATATTCTCCAAGTTCCAAGTAGACTCGAACTGCCAGTGTGTTCTTCTTATTCTTCTTCACCTCGCCACGAGCCATATTAGATGCCACAGCCTCATCGTCGGTCGCCGGAGCTGACAACATGACAACAGCATTCAGCAGCTAGTCATATTGCCACTAGCATTCCACCAGAAACCAGCACAGGGTGTAGCTCAGCCCTGTTAGATTTTGCTAAAAAAAAGCATCCCGTTAGGGTCAGTATAGCTGCTCCAGTACAGCTTACACGAATCCCCGTATAAATAGCTACCTCTACCTCATGTAATACATATTTGTTTACATGTGACCTAAATTTGAGTCATATGTCTATCATGACTGCTCTTACCTGTGAAACAATGGCATCTTTTGAAAACACACACCTCTTTATTTCTTCTGCGTGTTACAGGTACACTGTATGAATGAGTAAGGCTGGCCTGTGTAACGGCAAGTATAAGGAAGACAAGCAAAAGGGTGTATTACATAGCAAAAAATGACAAAAACAACGAATGAGTAATGCCGGAGAAGACCATTAAACTCTTCTACAAGATTCTTGGTAAATGACCCACCAACCCGACACATATAATGAGGTTAACATTTGCTCGGCGCGTAGTAGACGCCCAATGCGGGAATCGTGGTTTCGGAAACGGGGAACAAAGAAAGGCGGCTATGGTGATTGCATAAACCGTGGTATCATTTTGATACGAGTGCGCCGAAGGTGGATTTAATTCATTGGCATAACACGCTACGTTGTCACCTAAAGAAACGACTTGCGATAAAGTTCATTTACCCTGTCGCGTATCTAGCCTACGTAACGGATACTGAGTCGCAGTCGCCACTACATACAGGGTGTATGCTATAAAAGGTCAGTCGCGTGGCGCGATACCTACTTGACTTCCGCTGCCGCAGAGTGAAGAAGTTAAGGCGAGTTCCCACATAGAGCGCTTCGCTCTATAGGGCTAGAAAGTAGCGCTCGAAACCTTGTTTTTCCGTTTGCCGTTCTCACATACAACCGAGCACATAGCGCTATGCTGCTGGGGTCACGGGATATCTCTTTGCGACGTGATGCACCGGTGCTACCGTGATTGCTTACTGTCGGCGTAGGGTATCCGCAGCATCCAGGGGGATGACACTTTCGATGCTGTGATCGCGATACCAGACTTAGTAACCAAACACCCATGCATTGGCAGTTGAAACTCGTGGCCATTTTCACGTCGTCGTCGTCGTCATCGCCTTCCCCCCTTGCTGCTTCGAGAGATCGGAAGCAAAACAAACCCCAGCTTCCGCGACGTCACGGCTGAAAGAAGCTCACGATTGGTTAACGCAGACTCACCGCTCAATATAGCGCTAGAAAAGTTGACCGGGGCTCTACTTCGGCAAGAGCGGTTTTATAGCGGTTCGTAGCAATGCGAGGAGGAAAATATAGCGCAATTTTCTAGTGCTATGTAGCAAAGCGCTATATGTGGCAACTGGCCTTGATCGGCCAGTTCGCACTTGCAAAGCGGTACTAGCGCTATAATTTAGCGGAAGTTCGGTGGTCGTTTCCGGTCTCTCCTATCATGGGCGCCTCCGGAGTTCGACGACACGCGGACGAACAAGTTCGATCAACTGAGTGAACGAAAAATTACCAGACATTTTGAATGACAGACTCGCCGGTTCCAATGCGGTCGCCGTGCAGTGAAATGCGGAAGCAAAACAACTCCACGACCTCTTCGACGTCATCGCTGGAGGGCCGCCTCATTGGCCACAAGAATGTAGTGCTAATATTAGAGCTGAAGAAGTTGACACGAGCTCAACTCCGGCAAGCGCTAACTTTTAGCGGTTTGGACCGCTGCGAGGACGAAAATATCGCCCTATTTTCTAGCGCTATATAGGAAATCGCTATATGTCGGAACTGGCCTTTACGGCAGGAAACCATAAAAAAAAATCGTCGATATCAGGCACTGCGTAACAAAATAGATACGGCCACGCAAACTTTCGTCTTCATACATATCCTATGCGCTATACCGACGTAAACACGCCAGTCTGTCGATAGTTGTTTGTAGCTTCCGCATGGGGCGCGAGTGACGTTCAATCCACATGTGTACGCTCCTGAACGGTCAACTGGCGCACAGCAAGCACAAATGATACAAAATACGACAGAAACAAATGGAACACGAACAAATATAATAACAGCAATAATAGAGTCCAATGAAACTGTATAGAGACACAAAATGAATGAAATAAAAACGTTAGAAGGGCGGCTAAAAGTGTCGTTCTCGCAACAAAGCAATCGCAAACAGACAGCCGTCTGGTAAGAGAAGAAGCAGAAATGTTTCGCTAGGAAGCGGCATACGAACCGCTACATGTGCAGAAAACATCTAAAACAAATCGTATGTAGCTTCGTTAAACGTAAATCTCAATGAGTACCACGGGTACGTACCGTGCATAACAGAAATACGCGCCCACATGAGTTTGTTTCGGATTCAACGTCATTAGCGCCCCATGCGGAAGGTACAAACAACTATCGACAGACTGGCGTGTTTACGTTGGTATAGCGCATAGGAAATGCATGAAGACGAAAGTTTGCGTGGCCGTATCTATTTTGTTACGCAGTGCCTGATATCGACGATTTTTTTGTAGGGTTTCCTGCCGTAACTTCTTCACTCTGCGGCAGCGGAAGTCTGTCTGTCAAGTAGGTATCGCGCCACGCGCGAAAATGTGACTGACCTTTGATAGCATACACCCTGTACTTCGCTACATATTTGATATTCCACACTGCACTGAAACCAAACAGGGACTTATGTTGTAAAGTTCTCACCTCCCAGTTGCACAACATCGGCGACGTAGAAATGAAATGCAATCACGAAAGACCTTGGAGCTGGCATGGCATGCATCGCTTTGTCCGCTTTGAAACTTTGAAAACGGTTAACGGATACGCGGTTCAAAAGGAGACTACGGATATGGATTACCTTGTCTACAAGCGGCTTTTTCATCCCCCTGAACATCTGCAACCACCACTGAACCAACTGAACAAACATGATTTTTAAATTCATTCTCAGCATTGTCATAAAATGTAAATTAAATTTGAAACAGGAATCGTTATATTATTGAAATTTCTTTCGCCACAACTAGCGGACTCCGCCAATGGCGGGCAACTCTGCGACGCGTAAAGGTCAACCTCCATGGAGCGAATGTACAGCGAAAAAGCTGCGAACTTCGCTCAGCGTCGGATGCCCTGCGCGAGGCGTCAAAAATATGAGCGTTCGCCGCCGATCTGCCCATGCCAGCGTCCGCGATTCCGGAAGCGTCAACTGCAGATGAACCAATCGAAGTGCTCTTCCGCTACGAATCTACGCCAGATCGTCTGCACGTGGTCGTCTGCTCTCGTGAATCATCGTCATCGTCCTCTTCCTGCAACTGGATGCTGTCGTCTGCTCGCTGTTTCGCCAACTGCATCGTTAGAACGTGAGGCATTCTCTGCCAAAAAACATGTTTTCTTTCTTTCTTTCTTTTATTGCTCTCAAACAACGAAAAACAACATACAATAATAAACAGGACTGCGAGGGCAAGCCCTGGGAAACCTGGGAAACTGCAAAACTTTCCTTTCGCAGTAGTGAATATGCCTTTCGGTACGTTACTGGGCGCATCTTTTCAGACAGTTGTTGGATTTAGTTGCAAAATTTGTGACATAAAATGCACTTTTTCGAGCAACTGATTTCACTAAGCTTTCACCTTATACCCTGGCAACAGTGACATCACAGCATGACTTCCCGACGCCGTCCGCTGATTTTTCGCTCCATGGAGCTGGTGCCGGCGAACAACTGGCGTCGGAACGCGCGTGGCAGTCTGCCGCGCGAACTTCGTTGCAAAAATTCGCTCCATGGAGGTTGCCCTTAATGGTGCTTCGTGAAATCAAAATGATCGAAATGTGTTCTGCTCCTAGTGGTGGAAGAAGAAGGCCCCTTGAAGAAGATCGTTGCGTGCAAGCTTGCTTGGTGAAGGCTGCTTCTCCGATAGCTCCTGCGGGAAACGGTCTGTTAGCGAAAGCCACTAAGTGACTTTGCTCTTGGCCTCTGGGTCTGCCACTTGCCCATACCATGTGGGTGACCGGCGGTGTCGAGGTAAGGGGGTTTGGCCGGGGCTCCCCGCGGTCGTAAGATGCCGGTCAGCGGCGGGGCGGACCTGTACTGGTCCGCGTCCAGCGACATTGGTTCCTTCCCTTTAGAACACTTCTTAGAGAACGGGCTCTCTGTCATTCCTGTTGTTCTAATGCCTACGAATGGGTCTACCATGGCTCTAAAAACCCTAAGATACTTATTCAGTGCCTAGAGGGTGTAACTCCCGATTTTAAGGATATTAATGAGGTACGTCAGTACGGAAAAGACGGCATCTTTTGTAGGTCCTCTAACCTGAACGTGGTTCGGTCTTTGCTCCAAACCTCTACATTCGGAGGCCTTCCTGTCAAGTCCTACATTCCCCATCACTTAGCGTGCGTCAAAGGGGTGCTGAAGGGGGTTGATGTCTCGTTGCCTGCCAATGAGCTCCTTGACCTTTTCTCCCATCTCGGGGTGCTTGAAGCTTACCGGTGTAGCGCACCCGGTAACGACAGTCGTGTATCTACAGCGTCAGTCATAGTGACCTTCGCGGGGCACAACCGTCCTTCGGAGATAAAGTCGTGGCCGCTGATATTTCGCGTGGACTTGTTCAGACTAGACCGCTACAGTGTAAGCGCTGCTACCGCTTTGGCCACGTCACTAAGCACTGTAAGTCCGAGATGCGCTGCCAGCGCTGCGGTGATTCCCATGACGAATCTGCTTGTTCCCCTGATTCCTCTTTGAAGTGCTGTCTATGTGGAAGCGATCACAACGCTGATTTCCCGGCTTGTCCCTGTCGCGATCAGGAAATAGCTCTCTTGGATCTTATGGATTGACGTCACTGCTCTCGTGTCGAAGCTGCTTCTGTGCTTATGGGTCGTGGTGATTCGTTTGCCGCTAGGACTCAGGCTTCCGGGCTTGCCAAGGAGAGACTTGAGAAAATGATTAGTGATGCTGTGGAGTCCGCTGTCGTCAAGCTAAAAGAGGACATTTGCTCTCTCAACTCCCTGCTAGCTTCCTTAACTGCTGCCCTCCAGGACACTGTGTCCTCAGTGCTTCTGCGGCTCGTGGTCCTGGCGGCTCGGTGTCTGCCGAGGCAACTCCGCCTCTAGGTTGTACGCCCATTCTTGCTCGCCCCCCGGGTGACTGCCAGGATTCCGAAATGGATCCCGACATAGATTCCGTACGTTCCTTGCCCAAGCGCGGCGCCTCCCCTGCTGCTTCAGGATCGGGCTCCCCTCAAGGCAAGCGCAATAAGAAAGGTCGTAAACAGCAAGTGAGTAGTGACGTTCTTGCCACCGCCGTTGCTGAATCCATACTCGCTGATGAATAGCCTTCGCATACTCCAATGGAACTGCTACTCTGTACTCAACGGCCTTCCAGACCTTAACACACTAGTTTCCTCTTGTTCTCCAGATGTTATTTTACTTCAAGAGACTTGGCTTTCTGCTTTTCGGTCCTTTTCTCTTCCCGGTTTTCATGCGTACCGCTTAGACCGACCAGCTGGCTGCGGTGGTGGCCTGCTGACACTTGTTTCCACATCCCTCATTCACTCTTCCTCTGTTTTCTATGAGCAATCATCTCTGGTCTGCGAAGTGCTCGGCGTTCGCCTTGCCTCGCCGTCCCTGAATATCTCTATCATCAACGTCTATTGTCCTGGTGGCTTTCTCCCCGCCGGGCCCGTGGATGCTGCCGTGGCCAAGGCTTCTGGTGATGTTTTAGTAGCCGGGGATTTCAACTCCCACCATGTCCAGTGGGGCCATAAGACCGACTCGCGAGGCCGGGACTTGTGGGCTTGGATTTGCCAGCGAAACTTTTCTGTGGCTAATGATGGATCGTCTACGTTTCTCCGAGGGACTGCGCGCTCTGCGATCGACCTGACCTTGTGCTCTCCCCGGATCAAGCTGTCTTCGTGGAGGGCCATCGATTCGTCCACCAACAGCGATCACCTACCCATTTAATGCGAACTCCTGTCTCCTGTCCTCCGCACTGTCTCTGTGTGGTCCCACTGTAACCGCTCTCTGCAGGAGAAGGAACTTGCTTCATTGTTGGCTGGAAGCGACGATCTCCCTCCTCTGGACAGCGCAATCTCGTCTCTTTCCTCTCTCTCTCAATCTCTGCAGCAGTCCACTTTTAGGGTGGAGAAACGTACTTCCTCAAGCTGTGCTCCTTGGTGGACCGGTGACTGCACAAGAGCCTACAGACGCCGCAAGGCAGCCTGGAAACAAGTGCTTGCTAACACATGCTACGCGAACTGGACACATTTCTAGCGTCTCAAGGCTCTTTATAAACGCACTATTGCAGCCGCCAAGCGTGACTTTTATTCGGGTCGCATCTCATTCCTCTCAGCTCCGAACTGCAGGAAAGCGCTACACAGACACATTGCTTTTATCCGCAGATCCTTCTCCACAGCACCCCCTGCCCTAACCGTCCTTGCCGATGCCGACTCTGGCTCGCGCCTCGAAGGAGTCGCGAGGGGGCTTGCTCTGCGGTTCTCGAATGCGGTAGCCGTCGTATTACCTGCCCTTCCAGCTCCATCCTCTGGGTTTCATGGTGTCTCCCCCGCGGAGCTGGAATGTGCTGTGGGGGCTCTTCCTAACAGTGCTCCCGGTCCTGACGGGGTTAGTGCAGCGGTGGTTAAAGCTCAGCTCCGCCGATTTTCGACTGCGATAGAATGGAGCCATGCTTGGGCTGTGCGTTCGTTTCCGCACAGGGAGCATACATGTGAAAAATTTTCACCCATTTGTTTGTAGTTTTTAAGAAAACAATTTTTAAAATTTCCCTGGTACGGCGGTCCTGTGGTCGGCAAACCCTGACCAATCCCGGCTTCGTCCTGGCTTAGCCGCGCTCGTGGCTTGGCTAACGCCGAATCGTCGATGCGATGGCGGAGATCTATGGGCGAAGGTGAATGTTTTGGGTCTGTTCCGTGATAATTGCTGTCGTTAATAGCCTCAAAGATAGTTTTGCCGGTCTTCTTTAACAAGCCCTACAGGATGGCCTCGTTGTGCAACGACGGCCGTCGTGAGCGGACATTCTGTGCCCGCACTGTGCTTCATGCTGCCAACAAGACCTAACACCTAACGTGTGACGAACTCGTACGCATTCTCAATAGCTTTGGCAGCGCACTATACGTGGACTTGCTGCGCGTGCAGAAAGCGCCACCAAAGCTATTGAGAACGAGAACGAGTACGTGCTCGAAGACGAAGTATTTCTTATAAGAAACATGATAAAACGGTGCGGTGGTCCCCGATAGCTCGTGACAGCTATTTCAGCACGATACAGCGGCCATGACGGAGTGTAAACACAAACTGGTTGCCAGGCAGAGCTGGCTAGGTGTGGCTATCCAATCCGCGCAGTTCCATGTATGACGTCACAAGTGGTACCGCCGCCCGGTAGTTTTTCTCAAATTTCTCACGAAGGAGTATGGAAATTTGGAAAGCAATGTGCGTTTATGAATGAAGTTGGGACCACGGTTCTGAATATCACAACGTCTTCATACTTTCGGAACAGCAGCGGAGCTGCACTTTAAGTACCTTTGGGCGAACCATCGATCTGTATTGCTGAATATTGTGAATTCGTCCTTGGAGCACGCATGGATCCCCCAGGTCTGGAGGCGGTCGCGAATTGTCGTCGTTCAGAAGGTGCCCTCCAGGGGCCTCTCTCTCGACAATATTAGGCCAATCGCACTGACGTCAGTCCTTTGTAAGACTGTCGAGCGTATCATTCACCGCCGGCTATCGGCGTTTGTAGAGTCCTCTGGTGTTCTCAACTAAACACAAATAGGTTTTCGCGAGCATTGCTCCATTTGGTTGGCCCACACCAGCCTCGAGTGCCAGATCCGCCTCGCCCGCGAGAGGGGATTTCTCTCTGGGCTGATGGCTCTAGGTGTTGCTAAAGCCGATGACAGCGTAGAGCATTCGGTGCTCCTCCAGGAGTTAGTGAACGCTAACACTCCCCCTTAGCTGATTGCTTGGGTCATGGCCTTCCTCTGTGATCGCTCTTAAATTCCTAAAAATAGATTTTGCTTCAGAAAATTCTGAAAATGCTTCAAAAATTTTGCAAATCAGCTGTTAAAATTGTTAGAATTTTAAGAGCTGATTTACCGAAAGAGAGGCAATTTATCACCGCATGCAAGCTGCTTGTGACAACAACAAAAATAAATAAATAAAATAGAAGCTACCCTAATAACAGCTGAAGACAGCCGAAAATATGTCGCTGGATGAAGCATGTCTGGTGAAACTCGTGTTTGCGAAAGTTTTTGCTCCATCTTTATTACTCTACTCTTGGGTCCATCTTTACTTTAGACAAAGCAGAAACGAATGATCAAGACCTACTCCAAGGGACCCAGCCGATCATTATCAGTGGATGACTTCTGATAAGAGACACATTGATAAAGGCGAAAGGCATGAATGGGGCATAGTTTGTTTTCTATTACACACAAGGAAGTGTATTTGGAGGGTAGCTAGCGCACTTTTGCCCAGCGACTGAATTTTGGGTTTCAAATTTTGTTGTCGAAATGTTGTGAAAACCTGTGTGGTTTTCATCGGAATAGACCTATCCCTGTTTACAAGCAAATGACGTCAGATGGTACAACAGCGCCGCCAACTTGGTAGAGTGGAACTATTATAGCAAAAAATCAATAAGTCTCAAGAACGCCACGTTTAAACGTGGCTTCTGATACTGTAAGATTTTTTTTTTTTTTGCAATTCTTTACATATTGTTAGTTGTATGACCTTTTTCTCCTCCATTCTACCGGAAGCCCCTTCTTTTCGGTAGCCCTTTCTAAAGTTGGCTACCGGGCTCTTCCATCTTCTGGAGCATGAAGGGCACGAGTTTCTCTCGGAGTGCACGTGGTGTCTCTATACAAAGCAAGCGCGAACGAAGTCCTAATAACAAACAACATTCATCACAGGACTATGACATTGACTTTCAGACGGTGCAACTCTTGGTATGAAGCCGCCTTTTCTTTCCGCGGTGGACTGGGAACGCGAATGAAGACAAGAAAGCGACTAAAAACGTGACCCCATTTGTGTGTACCACTAATACAAGAAGCCACCCGTGACCTGCGTGAAGGAATCTGGCTTCGTGAAACGGCGGTGTTGTCAACGCGCCCTGCTTCGGTTTCACTATGTCTGTCAGCATCATGATAATGTCACGGTGACGCTTCTTCGGTAGAGGTCTATAGAGTGTTGTCCCCAGAGGCTTCTGAATTCAGGGGGGAAATGCTGAGTTTGCTGAGCAATGTTTAGAGATTCATTATGCAACTTCGTGCAAACAGCCTGTTTGCACTGCGGTGCCTTAGTTCCCGCTTGTTTGCCTGTACTTCAACATTCTTTTTGACAATCTATTTTTTAGGATTTTTCTTACCAACACTGCATTGCGGAAACCCAGCCTTTCAAGTCACTTACTGAAGAATGGAGCTGTGGCCCGTCTTATGCATGCATGAGTGAGCAAGTCTGTGAGGCAGGAATAAGTCTGGGGTAGTTGGCACATTATGCTTAGGGTTCTTCTTTTTCCGGTTAAACCCGGTTTTCCACGATAGCTCCCCTCGAACAAGTTTTCAAGAATCCGGGTGAAACCCAATATCTAGCCGAAATCCTTGCGGTCCAAGTTGTGGTTGTAGGTAAGCTGTCGGAAAAGTGAATCATAATGTCAGCAAAGAGAGCTATTTGTGTCAGCCTATTTGTACCTTTGATAATCCTCTGCCGCAGGAGAAAAACTTTTGTAGAGCTCGGACATGTGTATGAATACCACGGTCACTCACTGCCGCAGTTCCCAGCGGGAATATAAAAATTATTCTTTCTCGTCCCAGTGTCACAGCAGTGGCTTGTTTCATATACCTTTTGTTTCACCCGAAAATACCCCGATGACATATCAGACAGAGATCGAAGTGCCCGATTTCTCCCCGAGTTCTCTTATGTAAATAGCACCCGATTTTTACCCCCCAATTTGAAAAACCATGAAACCCGAAAACGAAGAACCCTAATTGTGCTTGTTGTTGAGGAGCAGCAGCAGACAAAGCCATGGGTTAGAACGCATAAACATAAAAACAGTCGGCACAGATTGCAGTAGTGGTGTCTGTTATATGTGTTCTAACCCTCCTTTGTCTGCTGCTGATCCTCAGTACCAAGCAAGTCTGCATGCGGTAAAATTGCATTAGAAGTGAGTGGATGTCTGTGTAGTTTGTTTCATCCTCGTTGTCTTTTTACAGCCTTATCATGCAAGCAGGGATCTGTACCGAAACTGAACTGGAATAAATTTAAGCCGTCACCAGTTCGCGAAAGGATTCATACTTAATGCGCGTTGTGAGAGATCGGAACTAAGATTTACACAGCGGATTGAGCCGTGTAGCCAAAAAAATTCGAAACTGGAACTGAACGAAACAAAACGGCAACTGCGCGAGGTATTTGCTCCTCGTAGCAATTGAGTTCACTCAGTTTTTGGGGTTGTCCTTTTGGCAGTTAAATAGGCTTCCTTGTGCGCGATTTTTGTTGTCCAGCAGCCCAAGTTTTCATTTTGTGCTCTGAAACTAACGGCCATCCTGGGGGCAGGGACTGGGACTCACAACAAGAAAACAGTACGTATTGTCATCAAGTAAGAGAGCTGCTATGGAGGTAAGCCCTTTTACACCGACTCTATCTTGTACTGTTGACTGATTAGATGAGTCACAGAATTTGTGCGCCCATACCAGATAACAACGCTCCAAATATATTTTGTTTTGTTGACTTTGAGATCTATGTATTGGCATCGTAGCGGGCAACGCTCCAAACAGTGCATTTTAAGAAAAAATCTTCCTAGGAACATCACCGCAAGCGATACTGCCCCGAGGGCTGTTTTATGTTGAATTCCAATGGCAGATTCGGAGCGCCTCCGGAGCAAGTTTTGTTGCTCCGCCGAGAGCAAGTCTGTTCGAATGGCAGATTGAGAACAGTGCTGGAGTCTTCCAACGGGAGCTTCGGAGCGGCATTCGAGCCAAGGTCGCTCCAGGGAGCAACCCAGACTGCTCCGCCAAAATAGGCAGCTTCAACCGGAACTCTACGTGACGTGTTACTTGTCGCTCGTGCTTCCTATTTCCTGTCTCTATTTCGCCAACATGGCTGCTTTGCAACGCGTCTTCGCTGTGACTAGTATTTCGCGTCGTACGTTGGCGATTTTGTTTCATGAAGGGCGAGAATGCGACATTACCAGGGCAACGTTAGGAGATTAGGAAGACCTTGATGTTGCAAAACATGGCGTTATAATGTTACATGAGCATCTTCTTCTTCTTCCTCCGTCTCTGGCCGCCATCCACCAAGGGACGTTACCCAGCGCTAACTCCAAGTTGTGCGGAAGTGTTCCAGTCGCAGATTCGGATCACTTGCTCTAGGCCAGATCAAGCCGCTCCACTGCGGAGCCTGCCACTTGCTCCGACTCTGCCATTGGAATTCAACATTATAGGCCGCGCGTTCAGAGGCAGAGGAGTGTAACCTCATCAAACAAGAGAACTACTGTAGGCAGAGAGTTAGACCTAACGCTGGTGAAGAACATAAGTCGCAATGCAGTATGTATTAAGTCGCATGTATTACACAGAGCTTGAACTACACATGTGACGGTGTGGTAAATAATCTCAGTCATTAATTGTGACGTGGCATTGGGTGTAGCCCACCACACATCGGGTGGCAGGGGATTTGCGAGTATTATCTTCTTCCTCAATATCTTCAACATGCGCGACACTTCTACTTTGTCTCCAGATCAGAAGAAAATTTCCTTGCACTTGTAATTGACGAACCATTTCGTTGGTCCTATGGTAGACCGGTTGCTGCGAGTCCCTGGTCAGTCCCTGAGCAGGATGTAACGGGTTGTATACGATGGGTGAACATCGGAAGTATTCATGGTGTCCCAGAAAACGTGTAATTGAATTATAATAAAAAACTACGTCACCTAGAATCATGCGGTCAACATCGTTTGTTCTTATTAGGTTTGTAGAGGACGGTGGTCTTCCTCTACATGAGCCCCGACCGGCGATGATGGTATGCCACGGAGAGGCGATGACGGTGGCCTATCTCCATGGCCGCGCCGGTGGAACTGAGGCAGGTGCTTCAGGCGCGTGGCCATCTTCGTCATTGTCCACGGCCCGCTACAGGGCTCCCCCCTCAGACGCGGAGCGGCGATAAGAAAGATGGAAGAATCACGTCTATACCGGAGGGAGAGAGCGAGAGCGGCCGTGGATGACGTGCACTACTGGACGAATTCGTGGGACGGCACAATACCCGTTGCGTGAAGCTCTCGATGAGCGAGGCAGATGAAGGGCGAATCGTTGGGCGTCAGGATCGTGGCCTGGGGTGCCGGAACCGGCACGGGCGCGTGAGCTGATAGGGTCCCAGGAAGTGATGCTGCGTACCCGTGAGGACTGCCGTGAAAACTGCCGAGACGCCGGCTAATGCGGGCCGTGGCGTCGGCGGCCGCGACTGCCGAAACCGGCAGGCGAGCACTTTGCTCTGTTGTCGCGGCCGGCTGTGAATGAGCGTCGAGAGGCGGAAGGGAAGTGGCGGGTAGTGAGTGTGCCGGGGTCCGTGCACAGCGCAGGGCGGTCCCCGGGATCCGTCAAGCGATGGTCGGTTAGAGGATCGTATGACCAGTGAGCGGTCGGAGCGTTGCATGGTCGTCTGAACCGGTACCGTGGAGGGGGGCGGTACGTAAGCGGTCGGCGAGTCAGTCGCTAGGAGAAGGGGAGACGTGATGTTGTCGTCGTGAGCCGGACGGTGAAATGCTGCACGGCTGCAGAGGTGGGCGGGCAGTGCTGGACGGTGAGGCCGCAGACGGAAAGGCGCCGGGTACGTTAACGGCGGGGTTTGCTGGCGGTGGGTCCATGTATAGAGCGCTGTGGTAGTGCTCGTCGAAGGCGTCGTCAGGAATTTGGGATAGTAACAAGCCGAATTGCTCCGAACATGGTGTTCGTTGTTCGGGTCACCAAATGTAGAGGACGGTGGTCTTCCTCTACATGAGCCCCGACCGGCGATGATGGTATGCCACGGAGAGGCGATGACGGTGGCCTATCTCCATGGCCGCGCCGGTGGAACTGAGGCAGGTGCTTCAGGCGCGTGGCCATCTTCGTCATTGTCCACGGCCCGCTACAGGTTTTTGCCGCTTCCTCATGTGAATGTCATGTATCGTAACTTTAATTATGTGAATATTTGCAAACTGAACTCGGAAATTTGCCAAGTAAAGGTCCCTTTTTTACCCCACCAATATGAAGAGCGTGCTAAATTCACTCAAATTCACGATAATTGACAGTGATATTCACGAGTTATGCCATCGGAAGAAATAGCGGAACATCGTGCTTTTTGGAGCAGAGGACTATAACGCGCCATGACTTTTTTAGCACAATCGCACTCAGTACCACGAAAAAAGGTTTGAAAGCCAGCCCACAGAGTGATAGTAGAAAATGTAACCATTCCTAAAATTGGGAGAGGGAAAGCATTATCCAAGCGAACGTCGGACGCGATAAGCCATGCCTGTGTTATCTCTTTCTGCGATGCCAGGGTGGGCTGGGTTTCTAATACCCCTGTCACACGGACTAATTTAGTGTCACTTTCAACGAGTGTCACTTGCAGTTAGTGTCATTCGGGTGCTGTCTGACGACATCGTTTAGTGACACTCGGTAGAAAGTGCACTTACGATTTAGTGAGTTCCCCAAACTCACTTCACTTGGTTTCGGCGTTCCAAGTGCATAGCCTCGCCGGCAGGCTTTGGCGCACGGGTGAAAAATACTGAAGAAATCAAAGGGTCATTGCGATTATAACATTTCTGCACGAGTATTTTCACTTGTGCGTTTATTTTTTATAAGCACAGTGTAACATTCTGCCGAAACAATACGTAGTTACTCTCGTTAACAGCGTGTGAAAAGCTACGCGCTGTGTGGTTGCCGTGGTTGCCCTCGGAAGACCATAGTTGCAATATTTTTTTCTGCTAGTGCTGCGATGGCAGAATTAAAAAAAGATCGAACGTCCTGGACAGAGCAAGAGACTTTTGCTCTGATCACGACGTGGGAAGACCATTTGGCGGACCTGCGACGTACAAAAAGGAATGCAAAGGTGTACGCCGACATCGCGGACGCCCTACAAGCCCAGGATGTCTCCAAGTCAGTCAAGGAGGTCAAAAAAAAGATAGAGAACCTCGCGAACAAGTACAGGTGAGTGACACAAAAGTTTTGTAATTAAGTTTACTGCATATACGTACTTACAACACGTTAATACAACGTTATGTGTTGTGTAGTAACTGCTGGAATTTGAGAATCTGAAGGCTCCGAGCGATGGACGGCATTCGTCATCCCATCAGTCGCCGTAGTGCTTCGCTACTCTGCTGCCTAGCATTTGGTAAATGTGTGTATGTGTGTGTGTGAGAGAGAGAGAGAGAGAGAAACCGAGCAGAGTGATCTTAGCCCCAAGCTGTATGCAGTCCTCGGTAAGTAGCCTGTAAATGAGGTTCATTGTTTGTTTATTAAAAGAACAGGCATATCATGATGAAATAGTATTGTCAAGAGGCAAGGGGTCAATAGTAGATGCTGAGGTATAAGATTACGACAGTGGGAAGAGTGGAAACAACAAGCACAGTGCTTTGTCTTGAAAGGTTTTTCGTTCTCGATAGCGTAAAACATTTGATATGAGAAGCAGGTAGCTCATTCCACAGTATTGCTTTTCCATATTAGCATGTCGAATTATGCTTGTTGAATTAAGGGTGTGTTAAAACATGATTTCTCGCAGGTCTCTGTGTCGAACAAGAACAACTGGCTCGGGGAGCGTCACCTGGAAGTTCTATTGGGACCTGCACAGATTTTTGGGGACGCTGCCGGCAAATGATATCAGCCTGACAGAAGAGTCTGTTGCTGTGCCCTCTCCAGAGCAGGTGAGCTTGGCTCTCGAACTGAAGTGGTCTATAGCGCCAAAGTGAAGTTGGAAAGGGAGCCCCAGAAACTCCAAACATCTGACTCCAGACGTAGCAGATATACGCATTGAACTTTTGTATATGAACATATCAGACACAACCTGTTGGGCGCACATCGAGAGTAGGGGCGACAACATGATGGTAACACAGGACAGAAAACAGCATAGCAGTACTTTAAACTAGGGATGTGCCAATCGAATCCGCCAATACTCAAATCCTAGGCAGGGATTGGAGATTCGCGAATCCAAATCCTGGTGCCTAAAACGGCGAATCGAGTCTTTAGAATCCACCAACCGCGTTTGTATGTTCAGGGACTTAATGTTAACGTTGCAGCACTATCATTATATCAATGTGTCTGCTGTATTTCGAAGGATGCGTAGAGCCAACAGTGTG
The DNA here is from genome assembly GCF_037126465.1 of Ornithodoros turicata. Lineage (NCBI taxonomy): Eukaryota > Metazoa > Arthropoda > Arachnida > Ixodida > Argasidae > Ornithodoros > Ornithodoros turicata. The sequence continues at coordinate 50,339,788 of NC_088202.1, read as the reverse complement.
ATTCTCTTGCAAGAGCAATGTGGCACCTGGTAGATTGGGGAAACGTCGCAGCTTAGAAATGTGACCTCTAGGCAACGTCTGAAACATTGCAGCAACATCGAAACAAACATTTCTGCAATGTTGCACGTTCTGCATGCAGCATTTCTGAGGCACTTGCTCCGAGTGCGCCAGAGCACAATGACTGCACGATCTTGTTCTATCTGTAATTCCAACCAATAAACAGAGAATGGAATCTTCGGAACTTCCCGTGACGTTCACCCGCCATTTATCAACTTGTTTTTGACGACGTGTTCAAATATTGTGGCAATGTTTCATGTACAAATGGAATGTCACCACAATGCTTCGGGTGCAATGTCGGTGCAACATTTTGAATGAACGAATTTTTGAAATGTTGGTGCAGCATTTTGAACATCACGAATATGTTGCTCAGGCATTGTTTCACGTGCGGCAGTGACGGAACATTACAGTTATGTGACCATTATGGGAAGAATTAATTCAGACTGAGAGAGAGACATTCTGGGACAACACCGCAGACGCACTATGGAAGATGACTATTGACAAAAGGATCGAGACGAGGACAACATAATGTCAAAGAAAATTAATCTGACTGAGAACTTGAAATTCGTTGCAATCCATTCTTACGCACATGTGAATGCGCGCTGATCCTCGATATGGCGTTCTTCCATAGCATCGGTGTTGTCAATGTTGTTGCAACGTAACGAAGCTGGTCGTTAGCAATGTCACATCAGCATTGCGATTTCACATTTTTCCAATGTTGCTTCAGTAACGTCGTTGCAGCATAACGAAAGCGGCCATTAGAAACATAGCATCAATATTGCATGGCACTATTGGTGCAATGTCACTGCTACAATTTGTGCTGACTGGGTGGGTATGTCTTCTCCCGAAATTTGTTTTTCTTGATTTCTCGAAATTCTGGATTCGTGCCATCCCTACTTTAAACCTTTACTATGTGAAATACAAGAAGAGGAAGCATACTTGCTCGAGATGGCACTGCAATCAAATATGACACATACACTTGTTCCCCCGGTAGAAAGTGCGGCTGCTGTTCATCTGTCCTGTCTCACTGATGAGGAATGTAGGGAAAATATGGAGAGATGGGATCCTGCTCAATCAAACTTTGGAATAGACACCTACATGTTTTGATGTCACCACAGCCGATAATGCCACGTCCCAACGTGCCATTTATTTATGTGTCTGTATGTTATCTCTGTACCCTGTATGTATTGCCATAATGCCTTTAAGGGTCTTTTTAAATGAAATGAAACCAACATGTTGTTCATCACTTTGTGCTCCCTTTTGTGAATGTCTGATTTTAATGGCTACACATAACTGCAGCTCTTCCTGGATATGGTGGGGGCATCAGGGTCAAAGGACGGCCTGGAGGACGACGATGTGGCGCCGGTGGCTGCAGCATCAGCAGAGGAGCCATCACAGTGCTCCTCTGGCTCACCAGAGCTCTGTGGTGGCAACAGTCCATCACGTGCCACACCCCCTCCTCCTCAGAAGACGAGGAAGAAGCGCCAGGCAGCACAGAGCACGCTCCTGGCGCAGCTGCTTGAGGAGCAAAGGCAGCTCAGGTACGCCCTTGAGCAGTCTAGGGCGAAAGAATTGGAGCTCAGGGAGCGGCAGCTAGCTATTCGGGAGCGGCAGCTGGAGCTCCAAGAACGTGCTGCCCAAAGGGAGGAAGCACTTATAAACGTGCTTACTGAAGCTTTACAAAAATGAGATAAACAATGAAATTTAAAAAAAAGCTTTAGTATGCAACTTGTGTCATATATTTAACCTTGAGCTCGCAAGAGCTCACATTACCACAGTCATATTGTCCTAGTGTTCTTTCCTGTGTGGAGCATTCTTCCAGAAGTACTTTGTTAGTGCACCCCTCACTTGATCACCTCTACTGCTGCACACGTCCGTGTTGTGCGAAGGCTGGCCGCACTGGCCGTCGACAATCTGTGCCTCTTGCAGCCACTGTTGCTCTACACTGTCTTTCAGAGCTTCACAAATATTGTTCAATGTGCAAGCAGCACGGATAGCACGTTTTGCTGTTGGAATTCGGCATTCCATGCGCTTCATTATAAATCGAAAACGTGCTTTCAGTCGTCCAAATGCGTTTTCAACAATGCGTCTTGTTTTTGACAGATTGTAATTGAATGCTGCCTCGGGCGTGTCCTTCGATGCATTCGCAAATGGCTTCATCAAATTTGCAGTGAGCGGGAATGCCTGGTCACACAGTATTATCGGTGCGACGCTGGTTTCCTCAATGATAGTCACTGGTGAACGGAAATGATCACCATTAACCAGAGCACACAATCTGGAGCGCCCATACACATGCGCATCGTGGCACCTCCCAGGGCTTCCCAGGTTGATGTACCTGAACCGATAGTGGTGATCCACTAACGCAAGGAGTATGATGCTGTACCTGCACGGAAAAAAAAAGAGAGATTATGCGTTTAATGGCAATGGAAAAAAGAGCACAGATTGATTGATTGATTTTATTTATTTTATGCCTATAAAACTGAGATAAAACTGCATGTATATTGGTTCGATAGGACGAGTAACAGTCAATTTGAAATGAGTCTGGGATGAAAAAAAAAAACACTCTTAAAGAGGTTGGGACAGTTTCATAAACGTGACTCTACACCATGGTCCCATTGTACTGCATGCCAAGACACTGAGGAAAAAATTATTATTCTTCTATGTAGGGAATTGTCTCAGAACAAGAGCCATCAATATTTCGAACAGAGACTGTTCCGTTTCCTCACTGACAGCAGCTCGGGCTGCGATGTCAGAGCAGCATAAGTGAGTTTCGGCATCCGCGATGCCAATTTTCTCTGCTTCTATTATCCTCTTCGCCATGAAACTTTCAATGCTGCTTCACGTCGATGCAACGAACAGTCCTTTGTATTTATCTGGGATAACTTGTCGCAACCCTTTTAACTTCAAAGTCTTACAATTTACACACTGCTACACTTTACTCATTCTTTTTGTGCTGTAATCCTAGTATGTGATTGTATAGTTTCAATCAGCCCTACATAGTAATTATCTGTGCACTCTACACACAGAGATGTGGTATTACAACACTAAATTGATAAAGGAAGGTGCTTACCACCCCTTGTAGTTGTGGTAGTCAACTGCATGGAGCTTTGGGGGGGAGACGGGAAAGTGGCAGCCGTCCAGCGCGCCGACAGCATGTGGAAAACCGCTGAGAGCAAAGAACTCTCGCATATGCGACGCCATTTCATCAGGGCGCACCATGCGTAGCCACTCGCTTTCGAGGTGCTTTATCACTGCGCCACAAAACTCCCTGAATATTGTGCTCACTGTTGATCGACCAACGCCGAATAGATGAGCAATTGTCCTGTCCTCTGCTGTCGAGCACAGCCTGTAGAGACCGACAGCAACACGTTTCTCGAGCGATATTGCTCCTCGCATGTTCGTATCTTCACGCTCGAGGCTTCGTAGAGATTGAAGAAGGTACCGGAATGTACTTGGTGACACACGCGGGGCCTGCTTGAAATGGAAGTCCCCCAAATGCGGCAACGTGTCCTCGAACCACCTTTCGTTGCGTTCGAAGGCCCACCGTCTTCGATGCACTCTCGGAACGCAATCTGCGATCACGGCGGCTATTGTGAACATGTTGGCATGTAGCTGGTCCTCAATATGCCTTGAAATTCGTGCCCTTGCCTCTATGTCCATATCTAGGTCGAAATGCATTTCGTCACGCATTTCGTTATGCTGCCGCCTAGCTCGCAAGTACAGCAGCGCCGACACAAGATGTTTCTTGCGTTCATCATCCATTCTTGGGGGATCGTCGCACGTCGCAAACGCGGTCGCCATGTTCGCATGTGGATTTTGGATCTGCTTCATACTTGTTCTGGCATGTGGCGCTTGGTCACAATTATTTATTTTTGACCAGGCTAGTAAATTTTTTCCATCGTTTCTACAGAGACAAAACTCGTCTCATGGCATAAATCATTGTGAATTGCTTCATGGATCGTCGAAGTTCCACCTCTTCTATCGTCATCGCTATCATCCCTTAGTGACACTTACTTATCTCGTGTAGCAAGCACGTAGTGAAAATGAACTTCGCTGGGGTGAAGTGCACTTCATGAAAATGACACTAAATTAGTCCGTGTGACAGGGGTATAACCTCCTTTCGTTGGACTGACGAAGATTGCGCTGAAAAATTCATCGCGCGCTATCCTGTGGGAGCCCTGTACAGCATGATGTCCGGCTATTTTTTCCGATGGGATAGCTCAATATCCCTGTCAATTATCATTGATTTGATTAAATCAGACACACTCTTCACATTAGTGGGGTAAAAAAGTGACCTTTACTTGGCAAATTTCAGACTTAAGCTCGCAAAAATTTACATAATTAAACTTACGTTACATGACATTTATGCATGTAGGTGGCAAAAACCTAGTATGAACAAATGCAGTTGACTGGATGATCCTAGGTGGTGTGGTTTTTTTATTATACTTCAATGAATTGTTTTGTGGGACACCCTGTATATAGTATGGTACCGTAGCGTTGCACCTGAAATATAGACCTGTCACACGCAGTGTTGCTGTGAACTATTGCTGTGTCGGCAGCAACAAAAGTACATTTGTGGCCGGTTTCGCGTCAGTTCAGGTAGGGAGGTCCCATCGACGTCTTGGATTTTCATTATTTTTTTTATATTTAGAAGCTCATCGTACTTGATGACCAACAGCGGTAAAACGAATAATTTCTACGGAATAGTCTTCGTGCAAAAAAATCGAGTGTTTCTGTTTTGCCGTGTTTGCACGCGTATATCTCCCGAGTATTTAAAGATACTGCAGTGAATTTTTTTTATGCTTTAGTATGCCTACAGGCCAGCAGTACGAGCGCAAATTTTGGCGCGCAGGAGCAACGGTCTGTGATATAAAAAATGGCGAACATGCTCTCTCGCGCAGTTTTGTTCCAAATTCGACGCGTGATTTCTCTGGCTGTAGATATTCCTGACTACCACATTTGGTATCACTTCACTCAGCTTTTCATGCATTTTCATCTGATATATATATCGCGCGTATCAGGTATCTGTTGAAACAGGCAAATGTTAAGGTATATTTAGAAAAAACAAGGATTTTGAGCGTCCGTTTCTCGATAAGGCCCGTTTTTATTTCTTTTATATTTTGCCAGGCCATGGCCCGATGTTAGACCTTTCATCTTACGTAAAAGAATTCTGCTTCAAAATGCGTACACCGTCAATTAGCGCGTTAAAACGCGGCCCTAGTCTGCGTGCGTACGTGTCGGAGCCCGGCTGCCGGTACCGCGGGATGGCGGGCCTCGTGTCGATGCTCCCTTTGCCTGAGCAAGGTTGTCTGGCCTTAGCCTTACCTGAGCTATTCGTCAGCAAACTTTTGACGTCCTGCTGGAGAAATAATTCACTTCTGGGAATTTGTTATTTCCAACAAAACATCTGAGTGAAATCCTACGTTGCCATAAAGCCGTATTTCAACGGCTAGGTCAAACTTAATGGCCAGCGAAGGTAAAACGTCACTCTTGCAAGCTCCCTACACGGCGATACCAATACTGTGCAAATAAATATCGAGTTAGGAATTGCGTTTTTCAGGGTTCCCACAAGTTCCTGCGAAGCTTGCATTACTTCATCTTACGATATTTTTAAGTTATGCAGAGGGTTTTTAGCACAAAATGCGTGTTCTGTGCTGAACTGGCAGCAGTACATTTCTTCTCAGAGCTAGGGAAGTGAGCGGGTTCTCGCATTTGTCATAGTTACATTAGAGACGTGCAGAGGAGGGCCATACAGGAGACGCATCTAATGCACTTCGATTTCGCTCAGAACTGGACGGTAGCCATGCCTAGCGAAATACAAGTGTGCCCCTGTAGAAAACAGATTTCGATATTCACATGTGGGGTAACAGCTGGCATGGAAATGCACAGTTTTGGTGTGGTGAGTGAAGACTTTTGTCACGATTCAGCACAGTCACTGTTAGCTTCCATAGCTGTTCAAAAATGTCTTGACGAGAATGTTCCTCTTGCTGCTAATGAATCACGTTTCAGATGGAGCGGCGAGCCAGTTTAAAAATCGGCATAGGCTCTATGAGCTCTCCAAATCTACTTTTGCGAGCGCGACATGGCTGTTCAGGGACAGGCCACGACAAAAGTGCGTGTGACAGTATCGGTGCACTGGATCGGTGTGACAGGAATCAAGCACCATGCCACGACACCTAACTTGCGTTCACTGGAGCAAGACGTCATCTTAGAGTCACAAGATATGATAACGTGCTTGTCAAGACACCTAACGCGCGTCCATTTACTCCATGTACGGGCTGAGGACGTGGCTTCTGTTAGAGTGCAAAAAAAAAAGCAATGGGTAAACCTATACCGCACCAAGGTGGCATACAGGTTTCGCATGCGTGGCAGAGCAAGACACCGGACAGACTAGGCCGAGACAGACATGTACAAGATACTCAAAAATGTATTTAAGATAAGATAATAAATACTGACGTTAGAATGTAATTAAGATAGAGTATAAATACATGAAAATTAAAGTAATTAAGATAGAGTACGAAATACTTCATTTAAGATACTATTTATCCTTGAACTGAAAAAGTCACCAGTCACTGGTCAATGCGCCGAGTCGCCGCTATGTGACATGAATCACCTAAACCCCGCGTACTATGCAAGCCGTTCCTGTATGATAGGAGTCATCTAAACAGAAGTCCCAAAAGAGATATCATATAACTCCACTAAGTATATGTGACCCAGAACAAATCAAACTTCTAGCAGGTCCCTGCTGGGCGAGGTCAGAATTCGGGGTTACCACATTAGGGCACACATAATAGAACCTTCATCCGCAAAGGATTAGTACATACGGGGCAAGATCTCTAAATGGAGACTTCCAAAAAGGGCCAATGTCCGGGTCAAGTCCGAGGGACTCAGGAAATATCCACTGAACACGCAATATAATGGAAAGACGAGACACAGAAAGTTTGAGAGGGAGATCCAAAATATGTAATTAGAGTATTGAGTAGAAAATACCATAACATGTATTTTAAATAGAGTACAAATACACTAAACAAAAAGTATTGAGTAGAGTACCAAAATACCGCAAATTGTATTTAAAATACAGTATTTTAAATACAATACTCCAAATACGTACAAGTCTGGGCCGAGAAACATTCATAGCTAGTACCGTGGACAGTGAGTGCAGAAGAGGGACGTTTTCATACAAAGTGAGTGAAATCATTTGTCGCTGTCATTGCAAAATGCTGCTTTTTCGCAGTCTTGTAAATATATCGACATAAACTACTACTTTTGATTACACAAAGTTGTCCCTTTCTTGTAGGACATCGACAGGAGGCCCGCCACCCCGCGGTACATGCAGACGGGCTCCGACAAGTATCACAGTAAATTTTTTTACGCCCTTCCCAGTGTAAAAAGGGTGTACTATGGGGACAAACCCGAATTGCACTTATACTACACTCCAAAACCACACTGTTGGTGCAAAAGGGGTGTAATGTACCAATACAGCCCGATCACAGTTAAGTTACACACCATGCTAAATTTTGGAACACCCGTATCAGTGCAAAAGGAGTGTATGCCGCACAATGCTCAAAGCTCGTGTAGTTTTCTTTTTAATTGTGATAATGTTCGTAATATATATATATATATATATATATATATATATATAATAAATGAAGAAAAATAGCATACGCTCTTTGGCTGCACGTTGAACATATGTTTTTAAGTCCCAAACGTCGCCACACCAGCATTGGACAGCTGTTTCGGCCTTATTGGGCCTTCATCAGCAATGCGTAGGTGGGCGACGTTTGAGCGAGTGGCGTCGGAAGGTCACGTGGAACGTGATGTCCTCCCGTCAGGATGAGTGACTCACTTCTGAAAGCCCAGTGCGAAGCCAGTAAAATATTAAATGAAGAAAAATAGCATACGCTCTTTGGCTGCACGTTGAACATATGTTTATAAGTCCCAAACGTCGCCACACCAGCATTGGACAGCTGTTTCGGCCTTATTGGGCCTTCATCAGCAGTGCGTAGGTGGGCGACGTTTGAGCGAGTGGCGTCGGAAGGTCACGTGGAACGCGATGTCCTCCCGTCAGGGTGAGTGACTCACCTCTGAAAGTCCAGTGCGAAGCCAGTAAAATATTAAATGAAGAAAAATAGCATACGCTGTTTGGCTGCACGTTGAACATATGTTTATAAGTCCCAAACGTCGCCACACCAGCATTGGACAGCTGTTTCGGCTTTATTGGGCCTTCATCAGCAATGCGTAGGTGGGCGACGTTTGAGCGAGTGGCGGAGCACTCGGAGCCACATCTCGGAGCACTGTCAACGGTTGTACATGACGTACAACGCAAGTACGTCATGTACTTCATGACGTACTTGCGTTGCAGAGTTCGTCAGTGCAGAGTTCGTACTCCAACGAAGAACGACTGGACATGATCCTGGCCTTCGGGTAATCTCAGAGGAACGCATCTTTGGCTGCAAGAATTTACGCCCAGAGGTTTCCCCAGAGGCGCAACCCGGATCATATCACAATATTATCCGTCTACAGAAATCTTTCAATCTACGGCACCTTCGTCAAGCCCCATACGAGAGAGCCATCTGCGCGGAACGAGTAGGTCACGTCCAGTGTTCTCGAACATATCCGCGATCATCCACATGCAAGTGTCCGTTCCACAGCAGCTGTCCTTGAAGTGAGCCGAGCGACAACATGGCGCATATTGAAAAAGGCCGGTAGACATCCTTACCATCCCCACATACATCAAGGACTCATTCAGGCTGACTACGGCAGAAGCGCGGAATCACTGTCAACGTTAAGAAATCAGGCCGCCTGGTTGAGCTTCTTTCTTTCCGTTCCTTTCTTTCCTTTTTCTTTTTTTTTTTTCAGCAAAGTCCGAAGCAGCACTCACGCTGCGCAGGAATGTTTTTCCCCAAATATGGAGTATACGTTGTTAGTTTGAAGCGATGTGTGATATCCTATATTCAAACTCAGGGCCAAAAACTTCGAATTCGCCTGTTTATTGCTTTGACATCACCATAGTTTCATTTTATTAACTAACTAACCAACCAACTAACTGCTTCAAGAAGATTACATGTGATTCACGTTCGCAAGCGAACTGCGTGCCCGATGCCCTGTAGAAAGCTCTCGAGTGTCCTCCTTTCGTCTGCATAATCTTGACAGAGGCGACGGAGCCTCTCCTGCAGCTGTAAGGTGGAAGCCTTCTGCCTCTTCACGAGCGGAACTCCCGCGAGTGACTGTGCTAACTTCCCTTCTACCGTTGAATGCTCCAGGCGGAGTGCATCTATTGCACGCCATACGGTGGGGTGGGAGTGGCCGATCAAGCTGCCGAATCTTCTGTTCCATGCTTCGCAATGGTTGTTTGTTCGATCTCCCCCGTCGAGGGTGACGTCGTGGGCATTCCATACTTCAGGGGGGAACCTTGCTGGTGTGCGACGAATCCGTGGGTTCTCGTCCAGTCTTTCAACGTGACGGTACGTTCCATTCACGTATGTTTCGTCGAAGTAGGCGACCAGAGCTTCCGCTTCTCCTGGAGCGGCAGCTTTCAGAAACAACATCCCCGCTTCTACGTCACGAAGGGGAAGGAATGCGAGGCCATCTAGCATGCCAATAAAGTGACGAAACTCCTCTTCTTCTTTGTACCTTGTACTTAGTCCCGGCTGCTGAATGTTTGCCCATGTACTCTGGCACTGGTGAAAGAAAGCAGCCTCGTGTCTGTACTTCTTCACCGAAGACCTGCTTCACGGCGTTCATGGTGCCTTTTTCGAAGTCCGTGATGACAACATCAGGTGAAGGCATCATACCATAGGCAGCGCATGCATCGACGATTGCTTGAAAAAGTTCCTCATACGCTTCCTGGGTTTTTGAAGTCATAAAAGCATAGACAACTGATACGGTGCTGTCTCCGAGAAGTGCTAAAATAAAATAGAGCTGCTTGAATAGCTTTGGAGCAGCATCAAAGTTGCCATCCATGAGCCATAACGTGCTCTCGCTTAGATGCCTCCTCGCGCCACTAAACTTCCAACTACACACACACGCTTAGATGCCTGAGAGTGAGCCACTTGCTGCGGCAAATACAATGATGCGGTTTTCAGCATCTGGTCCGTTGTCGTGTATTAAGAATGGTTCCGGGGTGGTGCCGCGTGTTAATGTCCAGTCACCATCGATTATAAGGTCACGAAGGGCTGTGGAGGATAAAGCGAAGATCTTTGGGCGCGTATGCAACGCTTCATGCTCTCCTCTGATCTAAGCGAAGCTTTTTCCCCCAAGAGTAAGGCATACTGTTGTTTGGGCAACAATAGCTGCTGGCTTCTCTGTCGTCGATGTCGCCATATTTTTCATCCTGTACAATGCCTTCGCAACGTTAACGGCGCCGCTGTCGGGGGAAATCGTGCTCAAAACACCCCAACTGGACACTTTTTGAAAACCGAAAACAACAAATTGCATAAATGACGTACGTTTACAGTGAAGCTGCATCCTAAAAAAAGAAAAAAGTCAACGGGACCATTTTTTCCGCCCTCGCAGCCGGGACCATTTCTTCCTACACCCGGCATTGACGAGTGCTCAGTCACCCTCCCAGGTGGATATCACTCGCTGAGCGAGCCCTGGTTTGCCAATTCCGAACGATGCGCAGCTACCCAGAGCTGACGAGCCGCAAACACGGCGAAACACGTGTCCTCTGGTGCTGTCGCATCGTTCAATGAGTATCTGTTTCTCTACGTGCAGCCATAGAAGCCATTTTAATCTGTAAGTTTGAATTTCAAACACGTCTAGCATCATTTACTTATTTTCTTAATGGCTTTTCCCCCCTCTTCATAATTCACTGGCTTGCACTGTGGCATTGAGGAGTGCTCAGTCACCCTCCCAGGTGTATATCGCTCGCTGAGTGACCGCTGGTTTGCCAATCCCGAACGATGCGCAGCTACCCAGGGCCGACGAGCCGCAAACACGGCGAAACACGTGTCCTCTGGTGCTGTCGCATCGTTCAATGAGTATCTGTTTCTCTACGTGCAGCCATAGAAGCCATTTTAATCTGTAAGTTTGAATTTCAAACACGTCTAGCATCATTTACTTATTTTCTTAATGGCTTTTCCCCCCTCTTTATATATATATATATATTGAACAAATAGGTTAATATATGAGACGGCTACGAAGTTGAATAAAAGTGAAATAATAAGACTTGGACTAGAGATTACAGGAACGTTAACATAAACTAATTTATTTATTGGGCAATTTAACACATAGACTAAAAAAAGAATGGTCGACGTTTCGACAGTGGCACTGTCTTCGTCAGGACAAAAGAGGTACAAGGGTTGCATATCACCCAGGAAACCTATTTAAGCAATATGCAACCCTTGTACCTCTTTTCTATATATATATATATATATATATATACTTGAAGGTCTTGAAGATTCAGACGGCGCCGTATTAATACACAGAAGAAATAAGTTCGCACAGAGCACCACCAAAGGAATATTTTCAGATGACTTCATTTAATTCATTTTGAAATTACACAGACACGACGTTTCGAACGGTGGACCGTTCTTTTTCAAGTGAAAAGATATAATGAGTTGGTCAAACAGAAAGCACTCACTTTCGTGTGCTTCGACAGTGGCGGGGGAAGGGAAATCGCAGTGCGTTGAGGTTGCCGAAGGGAGGTCATAAATTCTTTGTGCGGGGTCCTGTCGAGTGTGTTTCGCACGTGGGTGGGGGTTTTGGGGGGGGGGGGGTCTTTCCCTAAGACGCATTTGTGTGGAAATGACTCGTTTGCGTCGCGTAAACGGGTGTAGCTTCTTGTTGTGTTGTAGGCGTTATTATTTCTTCATGTTTTTCACAGTGGACAGCGATCCCGGGTGTTCGTTTAGTGCCGGATTGAATTTATGTATTAGAAATGATTCCTTCATTTCACGATCCCTATCGCTCTTGAATCCGGATTGTAATATGGCAATAGAGAGTTTCTCAATCGCATGTTCTGGAAGGGCCATATGCCTAGACAGCGGGAGTTCCGGTTTTGTTTTGGTGTGGGACTTGTGGTTGTTGAAGCGAATTCTGAATGATGTGCAGGTTTGTCCAATGTATTGAGCTTGGCATATGGTGCAATGTAGAAGGTATATTACGTTTTGAGTCCCACAGTCAAAAGTCCCGGCGTCGGGAACTTGGCGCCCCCATCGCCCGGCAGTAGCCGCAGTAGCCCCCTCCTGCACTCACGGTTGGGTCGCCGCAGGAGGGAGACCCCCACGTATAGCTGTGCGTGGCTTTCCCGTGTCTGGGGAAAGGGGGATCCTGGCGGTTGAGTGGACTCGGAGGTTTGGTTGGACCCTTCGGGGCCCCTCCGGGAAAGCAACACACTGCTTTGGCCCCTGCTTCCCATAGACGGGTGGTCCTGGAAGGCCCGGCCAGGACTATTCAGCTAGTCGCCATCTACTTTTCACTACCTTTTCCTTCTGCCTTCTCCTCTCTTCCCCTTTCTCATTTCACCTTCTTTGGCGGCAAGGGTCAACCGTGTGCAGTTCTTTCACCTCTTGCGAAGCTGCACTTGGGTATAGTGCGAACGTACCTGTTATCGCGTGGAGCGCGATCCCGTGGTTGGGTTCCGTGGTGGACGGCAGGGCATTTGCACAGAACATTGCATATTATTTTATGGCATCACGTAACCCTAAAAGAAACGATCGGGACCGAAAACGGTTCCGCACCGAAGGACAAGCAATGAATTTCTTAGAGACACCTGCGGAAACGTGGTTTCCAAAGTTTTTGATAATTCATGCTGACAATGACACTGGTACTTTAGGCAAGTTATCACCATTTGTGACAGCCAAGGTTATCGAACAAGCAATTGGGAAGTCGTATCAGGCCAGGAAACTTCGTACAGGGGATATCCAGATTGAGGTGCAAACCAAGCAGCAGAGTACAGCTTTAGAGTCACTGAAACAGATTGGCGATATACCTGTGACGGTAACGCCTCACAGAACACTGAACACAGTGAAGGGCGTAATCTCACAAGACGAGCTGCTGGACTGTTCAGAGTCTGAGATTGAGGACGGTTTGACGGAAGAGGGTGTTGTTTCTGCAAAAAGAATAACGATGCGCAGAGAGGGCAGAGAGATTCCCACAAAACATGTAATCCTTTCGTTTAAGCGTCACACACTCCCATCGACCATAAAAGCCGGCTATCTCAACTGTCACGTTAGACCCTTTATTCCCAACCCGAAGCGCTGTTTCAAATGCCAGCGCTTTGGGCACAGCTCACAGACTTGTCGGGGACAGACGACATGCCCGAAATGCTCTGGAAAGGACCACATGTCAGAAACCTGCCAGAATGACTTTAAATGTGTGAACTGCCAGGGTGGGCACCCAGTATATTCCAGGTCCTGCCCTCGATGGCAAGACGAAAAACAACTCCTCAAGATCAGAACGGAACAGAACATTTCATACAAAGCAGCTAAGGCCCAACTAGAGTTCCAGAAGAAAGGTTCTTTCTCTGAGGTGGTGCGCAGGGGAGTGGCGCCCCTCAGAGTGTCCGTGGAGACCCAAACCGTTGGGCCTCCACTCCACACTCCCCAACAAAAGGAGAAGGACATGGAAATGTCCCCTCCTCCAGTATCTCCTTCCAGCCAAGTGGCTGGTAGTACTAACGAGGTGGCAACAGCTTCCGTAGAGGCTGCTGGCAACCTCTCCATCTGGGAGGGCAGCACTCAGTGCTCGCCTCTAAATACAAGCCATAGTATGGACGTCGACGACGATGACTGCTCGTCGCAGAAGTCGTCGTCGAGTCTTCCTTCTTTTTCCCAGGCTATGGAGAAAAGAGAAAAAGAGAAGGGCAGAGGTAGAGGTATAAAACCCAAAGATCAGCAAAGGGTACCTGCACCTAGAGTACAGCCCCCTTAACCACAATACAAACATGAAAAGACAGTCAATGTCCGCACACATCCGAGGTACTGTGCAGTGTTATGCGCTTCTATTTGTTTTGCCCGTCCTTTTCCCTGCTATGGACCAGGCTATCTGGCAGTGGAATTGTCGAGGATTCTATTCCAATTTAGAAGATATTAAGGACATTCTAGACAAGAATAACACTATTTGTGCATGCCTACAAGAAACTTATCTAAGTCCACAAAACATGAATCCCCTCCGGCACTATAACATGTTTAGGAAAGACCGCATGAACAACGCACGAACAGCTGGCGGTGTGGCTGTGATCGTACCACGGTCACTTCCGGCTAAAGAAATTTCTGTTGCAAGTCAGTTAGAAGCTGTTGCAGTCCAAATCTGTCTAAACAAACTTGTAACTGTCTGTTCTGTGTACCTCCCTCCTTCAGAAAGAATATTACAAGCAGACATTGAGAATGTATTAGACCAACTCCCACCTCCTTTCATTGTCTTGGGAGACTTTAATGCACACAACTATCTGTGGGGGAGCTCTAAAGTCGATAGTCGGGGGAAAATTCTAGAGAGGATCTTACTTGCTCGACCCATATGTCTTCTTAACACGGGTTCACCAACATACCTCCACACAGCCACACAGTCCTTCTCCGCCATTGACTTGTCCTTTTGCAGCCCATCGCTGTTCCCAGACATTGCGTGGGCAGCGATGACAAATCCGATGGGCAGTGATCACTTCCCAGTGAAGTTGACGTATGTTTCAAGTACAAGTACAATAACAACACGTCAGCCTCGCTGGAAGCTCCGAGAAGCCAACTGGAGTTTATTCAAAGAACAATCAGAGTTCACTCCAGTATCTTTTAATGGAATGTCGATAGACGACACCAACAATTTTATTACCAATGCTATGTTGGAAGCTGCAGTTCAGAGCATCCCGCAGACCTCTTCCCGACTACCTAGGCATCCAAAGCCATGGTGGACAAAGGACTGTGAGGACACACGGAAGCAACAAAATCGCGCTTGGGGTGTCTTTCGTAGGTATCCCACACCACAGAACCTCTTAACTTTTAAAAAGGCACGTGCTAAGGCAAGGTGGACACGGCGCCAGGCCAAACGGTCCTCCTGGCGCAATTTTGTCTCGTCTTTAACGCACAAGACCCCATCAAAGATAGTGTGGGACAGAATCAGAAAGATCAAAGGAGAGTACAGAAGTTTTTCTGTCCCTCTGCTTGAGGTAAATGGAACTCCATGCCAGAGCCTAAATGAACAAGCTGATGTATTGGGTCAGCACTTTCACAATATATCAAATTCCTCCCATTACACAGACAAATTCTTAAGTGTCAAGCGACGTGAAGAACAGCGAATTGTCACAACAACGGGAGATGAGAACTGTGCATATAACCAACCTTTCACTGCCCGTGAGCTCCTGCAGGCACTATCATCAGTAAATGTTAGTGCTCCGGGCCCAGATCGAATCACGTACTCCATGCTTGTCCATTTGTCAGAAAAATCCAAAGAAGGTTTGCTGAAGTTTTTCAATGACGTCTGGGATAGTGGGCAAATGCCGTCAGCATGGAAGGTCGCTACAGTAATTCCTCTCCTGAAACCAGGAAAAGACCCATCAAACCCTACAAGCTATAGGCCCATTGCTCTCACTAGTTGTATTGGAAAAACTTTTGAGAGAATGGTTAACAACAGGCTGGTGTATTACCTCGAAGTGAATAACTGCCTAGACAATAATCAATGCGGTTTTCGAGCTGCGCGTTCTACTACCGATCATCTTGTCCGCTTGGAAACCGCAATCAGAGAGGCATTTGTCAGGCGGAGTCACTGTGTCTCGGTATTTTTTGACCTAGAGAAAGCGTATGATACTGCGTGGCGGTATGGTATCATACGAGATCTGCATTCCCTAGGCATAAGAGGCCGACTTTTACGTTGTGTCGTCAACTTTCTTCACGGGAGAACCTTCAGGGTACAGTTGGGCTCCACCCTGTCAAGGCCATTTGTTCAGGAAAACGGAGTACCTCAGGGTTCAGTTCTCAGTGTGACTCTTTTTATTGTGAAAATGAATTCAATAGCTACCGCAATTCCTCCTTCTGTATCTTACTCGCTGTACGTCGATGATGTTCAAATCTCCTACTCCTCGACAAATTTGAATACATGTGAGAGGCAGCTACAGCTGACGATAAACAGACTTGTCAGATGGGCTGACCAAAATGGATTTAAGTTCTCCCCAGAAAAGACTGTGTGTGTCCTATTTTCCAGAAAAAGAGGACTACTTCAAAGCCCAACACTGTCCATCAATGGTCGGGACCTTGCAGTCCAGGACGAACACAAATTCCTGGGAATGGTCTTTGACAAAAAACTCACTTTCTTGCCACACATCAAAGAACTGAAAACAAAATGTATGAAATCGTTGGCTTTGATGAAGGTTATATCACACAACACCTGGGGAGCAGACAGAGATATGCTGCACAAAATATACATCTCAGTAATTAGGTCCAAGATGGACTACGGTTCTGTAGTATATGGTTCCGCTCGACCGTCTGTCCTCAAGTTAATTGACCCTATACATCATCAAGGGCTACGGTTAGCGCTTGGAGCTTTCCGAACCTCGCCAGTGGAGAGTTTGTACGTAGAGTGCAACGAATGGTCTTTGGAGAGACGTCGTTGCTACCTCAGTATTCTCTACGCCCTTAAAATTAAAAGCTATCATCAACACCCTGCATTGTCTAGTGTCCAGGGCACACAATTTTGTCGACTTTTCATAAGTAGATCATCAGTTGTACGTCCGTTCAGCATGAGGGTATCACACTATCAAGAACTCTACGATTTCTCTTGTCGGGATTCTTGGATCTTAGAATCCGGAATGGAAGTTCCCCCGTGGCAGCCAAAACCTGGCTACAATTATTCCCTAACAAAGTATGACAAGAAGGCTACATCGCCCCTAGTTCTTCAACAGGAGTTTGAGGAATTGAAACACTCCTTTGGGGATCACGTGGAAATATACACAGATGGATCACGAACCACTAGCAGCGTTTCGTGTGCCATGATCTCTGCAGCAGTGACAAGGTCGCATCGCCTAAATCCAGTCGCATCTATTTTTACGGCCGAAGTGTACGCAATTATCTTAGCCCTGAATTTTATCTTGCAAACCAGCATTAGATCTGCTGTAATCTATACAGATTCTCTAAGCTCTCTACACGCCCTGCACAGTCTGCAGAGAACCAAGAATCTGTTGGTTAAGAGAGCGCTTTCCTTGGTAAGTAGAGTCATAAATAGAGGTTACAGACTAACATTTTGCTGGGTGCCCAGCCATATGGGTATCCCAGGAAACGAACAGGCAGATCGAGCTGCTTCAGCAGCCCTTACCTTAGACATCAGTCCACTTGACATGCCCTTTCACGACTTCAGACGGGTTCTAAAATGCGCCATTAACGCAAAATGGCAAGAATTCTGGGATTCACAAACACAGAACAAACTTCACCTAATAAAGCCACACATCAGTCATCACACGGACACATTGGAACACCGCTTCTGTGATGTCCTGAGGCACAGACTCAGAATTGGACACACTTTCCTATCACATGGCTTTCTACTTCGTGGGGAGGAGCCACCACAGTGCACTCTCTGTGACGAGCCAATTTCTATTGTACACATTTTGATATCGT
Source organism: Ornithodoros turicata (assembly GCF_037126465.1). NCBI lineage: Eukaryota > Metazoa > Arthropoda > Arachnida > Ixodida > Argasidae > Ornithodoros > Ornithodoros turicata. The sequence continues at coordinate 50,322,194 of NC_088202.1, read as the reverse complement.
GTCCAAAACACGAACCTCATCGAAATCGTCACTTCACTGAGTGCTACAAGTACTTTTTACCTCTTCACCCAACTCTTCTACTGGGTGATGAGCCTTTTGTTCCTTTCGAGAACATTTTGAGTTTCTTTAGAGATATAGGAATGCTTAGGAACTTGTAACTTTTAGCTAAATTTTTTATAACAACCTCTATGTCTAGATTTGCTTCTCTGTCTTAATTCCATCATTTTACTCTTACTTCTAAGTTGAGTCATTTACAACCATAGTTTTTGGCGCTCTATGGTCTCAGTCGCTTTTGCGCCAAAAACCTCCAATTATCATCATCATCAACCTAACGCGCGTCCATTTACTCCATGTACGGGCTGAGGACGTGGCTTCTGTTAGAGTGCAAAAAAAAAAGCAATGGGTAAACCTATACCGCACCAAGGTGGCATACAGGTTTCGCATGCGTGGCAGAGCAAGACACCGGACAGACTAGGCCGAGACAGACATGTACAAGATACTCAAAAATGTATTTAAGATAAGATAATAAATACTGACGTTAGAATGTAATTAAGATAGAGTATAAATACATGAAAATTAAAGTAATTAAGATAGAGTACGAAATACTTCATTTAAGATACTATTTATCCTTGAACTGAAAAAGTCACCAGTCACTGGTCAATGCGCCGAGTCGCCGCTATGTGACATGAATCACCTAAACCCCGCGTACTATGCAAGCCGTTCCTGTATGATAGGAGTCATCTAAACAGAAGTCCCAAAAGAGATATCATATAACTCCACTAAGTATATGTGACCCAGAACAAATCAAACTTCTAGCAGGTCCCTGCTGGGCGAGGTCAGAATTCGGGGTTACCACATTAGGGCACACATAATAGAACCTTCATCCGCAAAGGATTAGTACATACGGGGCAAGATCTCTAAATGGAGACTTCCAAAAAGGGCCAATGTCCGGGTCAAGTCCGAGGGACTCAGGAAATATCCACTGAACACGCAATATAATGGAAAGACGAGACACAGAAAGTTTGAGAGGGAGATCCAAAATATGTAATTAGAGTATTGAGTAGAAAATACCATAACATGTATTTTAAATAGAGTACAAATACACTAAACAAAAAGTATTGAGTAGAGTACCAAAATACCGCAAATTGTATTTAAAATACAGTATTTTAAATACAATACTCCAAATACGTACAAGTCTGGGCCGAGAAACATTCATAGCTAGTACCGTGGACAGTGAGTGCAGAAGAGGGACGTTTTCATACAAAGTGAGTGAAATCATTTGTCGCTGTCATTGCAAAATGCTGCTTTTTCGCAGTCTTGTAAATATATCGACATAAACTACTACTTTTGATTACACAAAGTTGTCCCTTTCTTGTAGGACATCGACAGGAGGCCCGCCACCCCGCGGTACATGCAGACGGGCTCCGACAAGTATCACAGTAAATTTTTTTACGCCCTTCCCAGTGTAAAAAGGGTGTACTATGGGGACAAACCCGAATTGCACTTATACTACACTCCAAAACCACACTGTTGGTGCAAAAGGGGTGTAATGTACCAATACAGCCCGATCACAGTTAAGTTACACACCATGCTAAATTTTGGAACACCCGTATCAGTGCAAAAGGAGTGTATGCCGCACAATGCTCAAAGCTCGTGTAGTTTTCTTTTTAATTGTGATAATGTTCGTAATATATATATATATATATATATATATATATATATAATAAATGAAGAAAAATAGCATACGCTCTTTGGCTGCACGTTGAACATATGTTTTTAAGTCCCAAACGTCGCCACACCAGCATTGGACAGCTGTTTCGGCCTTATTGGGCCTTCATCAGCAATGCGTAGGTGGGCGACGTTTGAGCGAGTGGCGTCGGAAGGTCACGTGGAACGTGATGTCCTCCCGTCAGGATGAGTGACTCACTTCTGAAAGCCCAGTGCGAAGCCAGTAAAATATTAAATGAAGAAAAATAGCATACGCTCTTTGGCTGCACGTTGAACATATGTTTATAAGTCCCAAACGTCGCCACACCAGCATTGGACAGCTGTTTCGGCCTTATTGGGCCTTCATCAGCAGTGCGTAGGTGGGCGACGTTTGAGCGAGTGGCGTCGGAAGGTCACGTGGAACGCGATGTCCTCCCGTCAGGGTGAGTGACTCACCTCTGAAAGTCCAGTGCGAAGCCAGTAAAATATTAAATGAAGAAAAATAGCATACGCTGTTTGGCTGCACGTTGAACATATGTTTATAAGTCCCAAACGTCGCCACACCAGCATTGGACAGCTGTTTCGGCTTTATTGGGCCTTCATCAGCAATGCGTAGGTGGGCGACGTTTGAGCGAGTGGCGGAGCACTCGGAGCCACATCTCGGAGCACTGTCAACGGTTGTACATGACGTACAACGCAAGTACGTCATGTACTTCATGACGTACTTGCGTTGCAGAGTTCGTCAGTGCAGAGTTCGTACTCCAACGAAGAACGACTGGACATGATCCTGGCCTTCGGGTAATCTCAGAGGAACGCATCTTTGGCTGCAAGAATTTACGCCCAGAGGTTTCCCCAGAGGCGCAACCCGGATCATATCACAATATTATCCGTCTACAGAAATCTTTCAATCTACGGCACCTTCGTCAAGCCCCATACGAGAGAGCCATCTGCGCGGAACGAGTAGGTCACGTCCAGTGTTCTCGAACATATCCGCGATCATCCACATGCAAGTGTCCGTTCCACAGCAGCTGTCCTTGAAGTGAGCCGAGCGACAACATGGCGCATATTGAAAAAGGCCGGTAGACATCCTTACCATCCCCACATACATCAAGGACTCATTCAGGCTGACTACGGCAGAAGCGCGGAATCACTGTCAACGTTAAGAAATCAGGCCGCCTGGTTGAGCTTCTTTCTTTCCGTTCCTTTCTTTCCTTTTTCTTTTTTTTTTTCAGCAAAGTCCGAAGCAGCACTCACGCTGCGCAGGAATGTTTTTCCCCAAATATGGAGTATACGTTGTTAGTTTGAAGCGATGTGTGATATCCTATATTCAAACTCAGGGCCAAAAACTTCGAATTCGCCTGTTTATTGCTTTGACATCACCATAGTTTCATTTTATTAACTAACTAACCAACCAACTAACTGCTTCAAGAAGATTACATGTGATTCACGTTCGCAAGCGAACTGCGTGCCCGATGCCCTGTAGAAAGCTCTCGAGTGTCCTCCTTTCGTCTGCATAATCTTGACAGAGGCGACGGAGCCTCTCCTGCAGCTGTAAGGTGGAAGCCTTCTGCCTCTTCACGAGCGGAACTCCCGCGAGTGACTGTGCTAACTTCCCTTCTACCGTTGAATGCTCCAGGCGGAGTGCATCTATTGCACGCCATACGGTGGGGTGGGAGTGGCCGATCAAGCTGCCGAATCTTCTGTTCCATGCTTCGCAATGGTTGTTTGTTCGATCTCCCCCGTCGAGGGTGACGTCGTGGGCATTCCATACTTCAGGGGGGAACCTTGCTGGTGTGCGACGAATCCGTGGGTTCTCGTCCAGTCTTTCAACGTGACGGTACGTTCCATTCACGTATGTTTCGTCGAAGTAGGCGACCAGAGCTTCCGCTTCTCCTGGAGCGGCAGCTTTCAGAAACAACATCCCCGCTTCTACGTCACGAAGGGGAAGGAATGCGAGGCCATCTAGCATGCCAATAAAGTGACGAAACTCCTCTTCTTCTTTGTACCTTGTACTTAGTCCCGGCTGCTGAATGTTTGCCCATGTACTCTGGCACTGGTGAAAGAAAGCAGCCTCGTGTCTGTACTTCTTCACCGAAGACCTGCTTCACGGCGTTCATGGTGCCTTTTTCGAAGTCCGTGATGACAACATCAGGTGAAGGCATCATACCATAGGCAGCGCATGCATCGACGATTGCTTGAAAAAGTTCCTCATACGCTTCCTGGGTTTTTGAAGTCATAAAAGCATAGACAACTGATACGGTGCTGTCTCCGAGAAGTGCTAAAATAAAATAGAGCTGCTTGAATAGCTTTGGAGCAGCATCAAAGTTGCCATCCATGAGCCATAACGTGCTCTCGCTTAGATGCCTCCTCGCGCCACTAAACTTCCAACTACACACACACGCTTAGATGCCTGAGAGTGAGCCACTTGCTGCGGCAAATACAATGATGCGGTTTTCAGCATCTGGTCCGTTGTCGTGTATTAAGAATGGTTCCGGGGTGGTGCCGCGTGTTAATGTCCAGTCACCATCGATTATAAGGTCACGAAGGGCTGTGGAGGATAAAGCGAAGATCTTTGGGCGCGTATGCAACGCTTCATGCTCTCCTCTGATCTAAGCGAAGCTTTTTCCCCCAAGAGTAAGGCATACTGTTGTTTGGGCAACAATAGCTGCTGGCTTCTCTGTCGTCGATGTCGCCATATTTTTCATCCTGTACAATGCCTTCGCAACGTTAACGGCGCCGCTGTCGGGGGAAATCGTGCTCAAAACACCCCAACTGGACACTTTTTGAAAACCGAAAACAACAAATTGCATAAATGACGTACGTTTACAGTGAAGCTGCATCCTAAAAAAAGAAAAAAGTCAACGGGACCATTTTTTCCGCCCTCGCAGCCGGGACCATTTCTTCCTACACCCGGCATTGACGAGTGCTCAGTCACCCTCCCAGGTGGATATCACTCGCTGAGCGAGCCCTGGTTTGCCAATTCCGAACGATGCGCAGCTACCCAGAGCTGACGAGCCGCAAACACGGCGAAACACGTGTCCTCTGGTGCTGTCGCATCGTTCAATGAGTATCTGTTTCTCTACGTGCAGCCATAGAAGCCATTTTAATCTGTAAGTTTGAATTTCAAACACGTCTAGCATCATTTACTTATTTTCTTAATGGCTTTTCCCCCCTCTTCATAATTCACTGGCTTGCACTGTGGCATTGAGGAGTGCTCAGTCACCCTCCCAGGTGTATATCGCTCGCTGAGTGACCGCTGGTTTGCCAATCCCGAACGATGCGCAGCTACCCAGGGCCGACGAGCCGCAAACACGGCGAAACACGTGTCCTCTGGTGCTGTCGCATCGTTCAATGAGTATCTGTTTCTCTACGTGCAGCCATAGAAGCCATTTTAATCTGTAAGTTTGAATTTCAAACACGTCTAGCATCATTTACTTATTTTCTTAATGGCTTTTCCCCCCTCTTTATATATATATATATATTGAACAAATAGGTTAATATATGAGACGGCTACGAAGTTGAATAAAAGTGAAATAATAAGACTTGGACTAGAGATTACAGGAACGTTAACATAAACTAATTTATTTATTGGGCAATTTAACACATAGACTAAAAAAAGAATGGTCGACGTTTCGACAGTGGCACTGTCTTCGTCAGGACAAAAGAGGTACAAGGGTTGCATATCACCCAGGAAACCTATTTAAGCAATATGCAACCCTTGTACCTCTTTTCTATATATATATATATATATATATATACTTGAAGGTCTTGAAGATTCAGACGGCGCCGTATTAATACACAGAAGAAATAAGTTCGCACAGAGCACCACCAAAGGAATATTTTCAGATGACTTCATTTAATTCATTTTGAAATTACACAGACACGACGTTTCGAACGGTGGACCGTTCTTTTTCAAGTGAAAAGATATAATGAGTTGGTCAAACAGAAAGCACTCACTTTCGTGTGCTTCGACAGTGGCGGGGGAAGGGAAATCGCAGTGCGTTGAGGTTGCCGAAGGGAGGTCATAAATTCTTTGTGCGGGGTCCTGTCGAGTGTGTTTCGCACGTGGGTGGGGGTTTTGGGGGGGGGGGTCTTTCCCTAAGACGCATTTGTGTGGAAATGACTCGTTTGCGTCGCGTAAACGGGTGTAGCTTCTTGTTGTGTTGTAGGCGTTATTATTTCTTCATGTTTTTCACAGTGGACAGCGATCCCGGGTGTTCGTTTAGTGCCGGATTGAATTTATGTATTAGAAATGATTCCTTCATTTCACGATCCCTATCGCTCTTGAATCCGGATTGTAATATGGCAATAGAGAGTTTCTCAATCGCATGTTCTGGAAGGGCCATATGCCTAGACAGCGGGAGTTCCGGTTTTGTTTTGGTGTGGGACTTGTGGTTGTTGAAGCGAATTCTGAATGATGTGCAGGTTTGTCCAATGTATTGAGCTTGGCATATGGTGCAATGTAGAAGGTATATTACGTTTTGAGTCCCACAGTCAAAAGTCCCGGCGTCGGGAACTTGGCGCCCCCATCGCCCGGCAGTAGCCGCAGTAGCCCCCTCCTGCACTCACGGTTGGGTCGCCGCAGGAGGGAGACCCCCACGTATAGCTGTGCGTGGCTTTCCCGTGTCTGGGGAAAGGGGGATCCTGGCGGTTGAGTGGACCCGGAGGTTGTTTAGGACCCTTCGGGGCCCCTCCGGGAAAGCAACACACCGCTTTGGCCCCTGCTTCCCATAGTCGGGTGGTCCTGGAAGGCCCGGCCAGGATTATTCAGCTAGTCGCCATCTCACCTTTCATTGCTTTTTCTTTCTCCACTCCCTTCACTATCTTCTTTTTCCTTTCTTCACCTTCTTTGGCGGCAAGGGTCAACCTTGGGCAGCTCTTTCAATCTCCGTTGATGCTGCACTTGGGTATAGTGCAGAAGGATGTGTTAGTGTGCAGAGCACGTTCCCTTGGTTGGGGTCGGTGGTGGCCGACACACCTACTGCACTGAATGGAAAACCAAAATATATGGATAAAGAAAACTCCAAAAAAACTGATCGGCACCTGAAAAGGAGCCGCACCGAAAGGCTTACGCAGAATTTTCTTGACCATACCCCAGGTCCCTGGTTCCCCAAGTTTCTTGTCATTCAGTCAAATGAAGGCGGAAAATCACTGACAAAAATCTCCCCTTTTGCCGTGGCAAAGGAGCTGGAAAAAGTCATAGGAAAGTCATATAAGGCAAAAAAACTGAACACTGGGGACATCCAGGTTGAAGTTCAGAACCAACAACAAAGCACTGCATTGCAAACATTGAAAAACATTGGGGATGTTGCTGTAACTGTTACCACACATCGTACACTGAACATGACGAAGGGCGTGATCTCGGAGGACGAGCTGATCGAATGTACAGAGGCTGAGATTCAAGAGGGTTTGAGTGAGCAAGGCGTAATATGCGCAAAACGAATCACGATCAGAAGGGACGGCAAGGAAATTGCCACAAAACACATTATTCTGTCCTTCAAACTGCACACGATACCCACTAACATAAAGGCAGGTTACCTGAGTTGTAATGTCAGACCCTACGTGCCAAATCCGAGGCGTTGTTTTAAATGCCAGCGTTTTGGGCACAGCTCACTTGCATGTCGCGGACATCTGACATGCCCAAAGTGCGCTGGAAAAGACCACACAGGAGAGTCTTGCAGTAATGAATACCGTTGTGCTAACTGCCAAGGTAACCATCCAGTATACTCAAGATCATGCCCACGCTGGAAAGATGAGAAAGAAGTAATCAGAATCAAAACAGAGCAGAATATTTCCTATAAAGCGGCTAGAACGCAACACGAATTTCAAAAGAAAGGCAGTTTCTCCGAAGTGGTGCGCAGGGGAGTGGCACCACAGAGGAAATCCGTGGAGACTCAAACCTGCTCGCAGGTTATTGAGCCTCCACCCCACACTCCCCAAGAGGAAGCTGGGGGCACTCAGGTGTCTCCAGCTGCGACGGAGGTCAGCCGTCCAACTGGCCAAAAAGAAGCAGCCACGGCTCTTTCTAAAGCCGATGGTCTGCAGTCGATTTGGGACGGAGGCGTGACAACCCCCACCCAAAAATGCACTCAGAGCATGGAGGTTGATGATGACGACAGAATGTCGCAAAAGTCATCATCAAGCCTCCCTGAAATGCATCCAAGAGAAAAACGAGAAAAAGGCAGAGGAAGAGGAGTAAAGACAGGTGAACCACAGAAGCCACCCCCGCGAAGGGTCCAACCGCCTAAATGAAACAAGTGTTACTTAGTCGGCATAACCAAATGCTGCGCTTCGTTTTCTTTCTTCTTGGAATAAGCGCGACTATGAACCACTTCCTCCAATGGAATTGCCGAGGTTTGTTTTCAAACTTAGATGACGTAAATGATCTTTTCGATACTTATAATGCAGCATGCTTTTGTCTACAGGAAACTTATTTGAATACTACCTCTCCAACTCCTTTACATAGACACAACATATTCCGAAAGGATCGAAATGACACGAATCGTTCATCTGGAGGTGTGGCGATTGTCACACGAGCGTCTATTCCAGCCAAGGCAGTTAACCTCAACACACAGTTGGAGGCTGTAGCAGTGCAGGTGTGCCTGGACAGAGTAATCACTGTCTGCTCCGTTTATCTACCCCCAACAGCATCCATCACGCAAAACGACATAGAAGATCTATGTAGCCAACTTCAAAATCCTTTCATTCTTTTAGGCGATTTTAACGCGCACAACCCACTCTGGGGTAGTACAAGGACCGACTGTCGGGGAAAGATGATAGAAAAGGTCTTGCTATCATCTTCCATCTGTCTTTTGAATACAGGGTCACCTACGTACGTACATTCCGCTACACAATCTTTCTCGGCATTAGATCTGTCTTTATGTAGTCCATCTCTTTTTGGAGTTTTAGAGTGGTCAGTAAAAGAAAATCCAATGGGAAGTGATCATTTTCCAGTGGTATTGAAGTATCTGCCTCAAGTAGGTATCTTGACGTGTCCCCCTAGATGGAAACTGGAACAAGCCGACTGGAAGACTTTTTCTGAGAAATGCGACCTGTCTTTAATCCCTGTTGATAGGATGACAACTGACGAAGCAAACGATGTCATAACTAATGTCATCCTTGACGCAGCAACACAATGCATTCCTGAAACTTCTGGTCGCTTGCCTAAGCGACCAAAGCCCTGGTGGAACAAGGAGTGTGAAGAAACACGAAAATCTCAAAATCGTTCGTGGGGTAGATTTCGAAGATACCCCACCAGTGAAAACCTTGTTCTCTTTAAAAAGGCGAGAGCCAAAGCAAGGTGGACGCGCAAGCAAGCCAAGCGGTCCTCTTGGCAGAGCTTCGTTTCATCCCTGTCTTCCAATTTTCCTTCTAAACTTATTTGGGATCGCCTTCATAAGATCAGAGGTGTACACATGAACCGCGCTACCCCTCTTTTAGTAGTGAATGGTCAGCCATGTGAAAGCCTACAGGAACAAGCCGACGTTCTCGGTGAGCATTTTGAAAGCGTTTCCTCTTCCTGCAACTACACCAGTGAGTTCCTTAAATTAAAGAGTAGTGCAGAGAAGAGGAAAATTCCAATGCACTCTGGAGACAATCTTATGTATAATCAACCTTTCACGAAAATAGAGCTTCATCGTTCCTTAAAGTGTACAAAAGCAACTTCACCAGGCCCAGACAGGGTGATGTATTCTATGTTGAGTCATCTGTCTGATGCATCTAAAGAGGTTTTACTCAAGTTTTTTAACCAAGTTTGGACCCAGTGTGCATTACCCTCAGCCTGGAAAATTTCAAATGTAATTCCTCTGTTAAAACCCGGAAAGGAACCTTCAAGCCCGTCCAGTTACCGACCAATCGCTCTCACGAGCTGCATTGGCAAAACGTTTGAGCGTATGGTCAATGCTCGACTCGTCCATTTCCTAGAGGAAAATAAGTGCCTTTCAGAACTACAGTGTGGTTTTCGCGTTGGACGTTCCACAACAGACCACCTCGTTCGAGTGGAAACAATGATTCGTGAAGCGTTCGTCCGAAGACAACACTGCCTGTCAGTATTTTTTGATCTTGAAAGGGCATATGACACTACTTGGCGGTATGGCATTCTACAAGATCTATACTCTTTCGGAATCAGGGGGCGCCTTCTTAGGTGCATAACAAACTTCCTTCAAAACAGGACATTCCGAGTACGGCTTGGAATGATACTATCCCGTCCTTTCATCCAAGAAAACGGGGTGCCGCAGGGATCTGTCCTTAGCGTCACTCTGTTTCTCGTGAAAATCAACTCAGTAGCTAGCATAATTCCACCTTCCATGTCTTATTCATTGTACGTGGATGACATTCAGATTTCCTTCTCTTCCACGAATCTAGCAACATGTGAGCGACAGGTGCAGCTAGCTTTAAATAAACTTACCAAATGGTCTCTCGAGAATGGATTCAAGTTCTCACATGACAAAACCGTATGTGTTCACTTCTCGAGGGTCAGAGGGCTGTTTCCTTCACCTACTCTTAAGCTGAACGGACAGGACCTTGCTGTTAGGGGTGAACACAAATTTCTTGGGGTCATCTTTGATAGCAAGCTCACTTTCTTACCCCACATCAAGAGCCTTAAAACAAAATGCATGAAGTCACTTAACCTGTTGAAGGTGCTGTCCCACAAATCTTGGGGAGCAGATCGTGACACCTTGCACAGGGTTTATGTGTCCACAGTGCTGTCTAGAATGGACTATGGATGTGTTGTTTTTGGGTCTGCGCGGAAATCTGTCCTGAAGATTTTAGACCCAGTACATCATCAGGGACTGCGTTTGATAACTGGTGCTTTCCGCACGTCGCCAGTGGAAAGCCTCTATGTCGAGAGCAACGAATGGTCACTCGAAAGAAGGAGGTTTTACTTATCTGTTTCGTACTCCTTGAGGGTAAGAGGTTATCCCAATAACCCAGTTATTACCTGCATTGGAGGCACGCGCTTCAAACAGCTGTTTCTTAATAAGCCCAGCGTTGTTCCCCCATTTAGCATGCGTGTTCTTCAGGGATGTGAGGATTACAGTTTCCCATATAATGATTTCACCATAGTAGAGGCTAGTCCTCGGGTCCCGCCGTGGCAATCACCTCCATGTTTCAATAGCTCCCTGACTATGTTTAAGAAACAGAACACACCACCTGTTGTGCTCCAGCAGGAGTTCGAGTCCCTTAAAGAAAGTCTTGGGCAACACAGAGCTTTTTACACTGACGGTTCCAAAACACGCACCTCAGTCTCATGCGCAATGGTAACCAATGGACTCACACAGTCATATCGTCTACCTCACATGCTCTCCGTTTTTAATGCCGAAGTATACGGAATAATCCTCGCACTGAACTACATCTTAGAAAGTCACACCAAGTCGTCAGTCATTTACACAGATTCTCTGAGCTCTTTTCAAGCAATAGGCAACATAGTGATGTCCAAAAACCTCCTTGTGCAGAAGGCACAGTGCCTTGCTGGTAAGGTAATTAAAAAGGGTCTCTCTTTAACATTCTGCTGGGTACCCAGTCATGTGGGTATACCCGGGAATGAACTCGCTGATGCAGCTGCTACAGCTGCTCTTTCATGTGAGGTGAGTCCTTTTGATGTACCGTCCCAAAACCTCCGGCCTACAGTTATGAGGGCCATAAATAGCAGATGGCAGCAGCACTGGGATACACTACACACCAACAAACTTCACCTGGTTAAGCACAACATTGTAAAACCGACACAGATTTTTAACAGTCGTCTTCATGAAGTTGTTTCTGCCAGGTTGAGAATTGGGCACACTCATCTGACCCACAGTCACCTCCTCCGCAATGAAGAGGCCCCGCATTGCATGCGATGCGACGAGACAAAATCAGTCCTTCACATGCTCATTACATGTCCATCACATGAAACACACCGACTTCACCATTTTCACGAGCTCTACACATACCACACACCTCTACATCCATCCCTTTTGCTGGGGGATGAGGCTCTTGTACCATTTGAACGGGTGTTTAGTTTCTTTGAAGACGTTGGTGTTTTAAACGCATTGTAGTTTTAGCTTTATGTCCTTTTATTCTCTAACTGTACAGTTTTATCTTAGCTGAATCACTATACTTTTAACTAGTACTTTCCCTATCATTGTCTTGGCGCATTATGGCCTTCGTTGCTTATGCGCCAAGAAAACCTGAATCATCATCACCCACAGTCAAAAGTGCCATTGATATGGAATTTGAAGTTTGTGGTGGTGCTGGTAACCTCCCGTGCTGACAACATGAGGGGACAAATTTTGCAGCGGGGTTTTTTGCAAGGCCTGCAGCCAAGGAATTCTTTTTGTTCCCTCGTGACTTTTGAGTTCACCAGTACGTCCCGTAAGTTTCGCGGTCGTCTATAAACAATCTTGGGAGCCTCTGGGAAGACTTCCCGAAGATGTTCAGATTGGTGCAGAATATTGAGATGGCGTTTCAGAATGGATCCGATGCCAGCTACATTTTGATTGTAGGTTAAAGTTAAGCTCGGCGCGCAGTACTCATCGGTTTTTGAGGAAGCTGTGGGCTGGTTGGGACCTAAACGGCGAGCTTTTTCAATTGCGTCATTAACGACATCGGGAGGGTAGTTGCGATTGGTGAATGCGTGCCGTAGATCACCTAGGTTTTGTTCGAGGTCGCTGTCCCCTGTGCAGATACGCCGGTATCTGCATGCTTGACTATAAGGTAGAGAGAGTTTGCAGTGACGGGGGTGTGAGCTATTAAAGTGTAAGTATTGCTGACTGTCAGTTGGTTTTCGGTACACCTTAGTTTCCAGTGATTGGTCCCTGACTGTTACTGTGACGTCCAGAAAGTTCGTAGTTGTGGTCGAATAGTGGTGGGTGAAATTAATGCTGGGGTGCGCGTTGTTGAAGTCCCGAATGAATTCCAGTAGTGAACTCTCAGTGTTGTCCCAGATTATGAATATGTCATCGATATACCTCTTATAGAGAAATGGTCTGATGTGGCACCGCGACAGAAAACATGTTTCCAATTTACCCATGAAGATGTTCGCGTAGTTTGGGGCCATTTTTGTGCCCATAGCTGTGCCATTTATCTGGACGTAGTGTTGGCCATTGAATTCGAAGTTGTTTAGCGTTAGTATCATTTCCAATAGTACCTTCAGTGTGGCGCTGTCCACGTGGTAGGGACTGTCCGACGGTGATTTCGTGTAGGCCTCCACGACCGCCTCGATGCCGTCAGAGTGGGGAATATTAGTGTAGAGGGACGCTACATCAAGGGTGACAAGGAAGCAGTTCTCAGGTAGTTTGAGGTTGCGAATGGTCTTTAGAAAATGGTTGGTGTCTTTCACATATGACTGAAGGGTGGGGGGGATGTCCTTGATGAGGTAGTCCACAAGCGTTGACAAGTTCTCTGTCACTGTGCTGTTGCCAGATATGATGGGTCTGCCTGGATTGCCTGGCTTGTGAATCTTGGGTAACAGATAAAAGCGACCAGGTTTCGGAGATTGTGGAAGGAGTTGTTTGTGTGTATCAGGCGTGATTTTTTTGCTATCACGGAGGTCGGTTAGGGTCCTCTCGATCTTTGACGCATAGTCTGGTGTGGGATCGCGATCAAGCCTCTCATAAAACGTTGTGTCTTCCAGTTGGCGGGCTCCCTCGCGGATATATGCCTCGGTGTCCATGACCACAATAGCACCTCCCTTGTCCGCGGGTTTGATGACAATGTCCTTTCGTTTCTCAAGATCGCTGAGTGCTTTGCGTTCTTCACTTGACAGATTGTGTCGTGGGGGTCCTTTTTTCGACGTTACTTTGAGGATGTCCTTTTGCACAGCTTGGATGTAATCATCGAGATGGCGGTCCCTGTGTTCAGGGGGTGACCAGCTGGAACCTGTTTTGAAAGGAGAAGCTGTCTGTCTGGAGTTCTCTTTATCGTGGAAAAATTCCCTCAGGCGCAGTTTACGGGCAAAATTTTCAAGATCTGTGTGCAGTTGGAATTCGTTCAATCCTGTTGTACTTGGACAGAAGGAGAGTCCTCTTGATAGAAGGCGTTCCTCGATGTCTGTTAGCGTTACTGATGAGAGATTTACCATGGATTTGGAGGGAGTGTGAGAACGGCCTGCCAAAGGTGGTTCAATAATGGCCTTCGTCGGGTCCTGAGGCGACTGCACAGTTCCCTGGTGTGCCGACGGAAGATCGCGTTCCATTTTTCTGTCCTTTACTATCCGCAAGGCATTGGATTTTTTTGTCTCAAAATCAGCGAGAGCGCGTTTTTCCGTAGACGTCAGAAGTGAGGTCATTTCGTGTTGCTTTTTTCGTAGGTCGATGAGTTGATCTTCGCAGTGGCGTGATGCAATAGAGAGAAGGGCGAGCGACGCATCATGTAAGACAGCTTCCCACTCGGACAGATGAGTTGCGTTGAAGTTAGCAAAAGGTAGCCTGGATGAGAGTCGCGCTCCCTTTGGAATCGATTTGTTGTGTAGATGTTTGGAGATGAAACTGAAATGGCTCTCGTAGCGCATGATTTTGTCAGACAACTTCCTGGATTTCAGGAAAGCTCCGGATTTCTTTTCTTTCGAAGACGGTGTGTGAGGCAGTCTGGTGTCTAGTTGTGACAGACTTGTGGGTTCTTTTACCGTGTCGGTTGCATATTCAGTGCGGCTGCGGTCCTGTCTACGGTCTTGCATTTCGTGTAGTCCTGGTTGTTTTTGGTACCAGCAGGGTCTTAGTGTCCGTGAATCCGTTAAGCATGCTGGATGTCTGGATGTATATGAAGAATATCGCGCTTCTAGCAAGGGTATTATGTGCGACAGTTGCGATGACATTATGTCGGTTCCGAGCGGACTGGGGTGCAGTCCGTCGGCTGAGAGGACTAGAAGGGGGTCGTGGTCATAGAAACGATGATCCAGGCAGCCAACTCTTTCGTCGTTTGCAGCGAGCTGAAGGAGCATTGTGTTGAGCTGATGGGTGTCAATATTGAATCGCGTAATGCGCCCCCAGTCAGGGCAGTGTGGATGGCGATTGACGAAGCGGGGAGGCACGAATGTTGCGATTACTTTTGCTGTCCATGGTCTTGCAGTATAGATATGATCGATCACAATCTTGTACTTCTCGAAACATTCAATGGGATGCGAATCCTCAAGGTCGTGAGTTCCAACGTAGAGAAAAATCGTAGTGACGTGAGAAGGAAGCTGATTTATCATAGGAATAGTGTCGAATATCCGAGCTTGATCTCTTATTATAAACAAGGGAGGATGGTGAGTGTTGTCAAACCTGGTATGCAGATGCTCGAGCAGAGAAGTTCCGATGATTGCAATGTTGCTCCAGTTCCAAGGTTCATTGGTTGTGGACACTCTGATGCGAGAGGGAACAGGTGCCGTTGGCAAACACATTCTTGAAGGTCTTGAAGATTCAGACGGCGCCGTATTAATACACAGAAGAAATAAGTTCGCACAGAGCACCACCAAAGGAATATTTTCAGATGACTTCATTTAATTCATTTTGAAATTACACAGACACGACGTTTCGAACGGTGGACCGTTCTTTTTCAAGTGAAAAGATATAATGAGTTGGTCAAACAGAAAGCACTCACTTTCGTGTGCTTCGACAGTGGCGGGGGAAGGGAAATCGCAGTGCGTTGAGGTTGCCGAAGGGAGACGAAATCACCGTCGGACAGTCCCTACCACGTGGACAGCGCCACACTGAAGGTACTATTGGAAATGATACTAACGCTAAACAACTTCGAATTCAATGGCCAACACTACGTCCAGATAAATGGCACAGCTATGGGCACAAAAATGGCCCCAAACTACGCGAACATCTTCATGGGTAAATTGGAAACATGTTTTCTGTCGCGGTGCCACATCAGACCATTTCTCTATAAGAGGTATATCGATGACATATTCATAATCTGGGACAACACTGAGAGTTCACTACTGGAATTCATTCGGGACTTCAACAACGCGCACCCCAGCATTAATTTCACCCACCACTATTCGACCACAACTACGAACTTTCTGGACGTCACAGTAACAGTCAGGGACCAATCACTGGAAACTAAGGTGTACCGAAAACCAACTGACAGTCAGCAATACTTACACTTTAATAGCTCACACCCCCGTCACTGCAAACTCTCTCTACCTTATAGTCAAGCATGCAGATACCGGCGTATCTGCACAGGGGACAGCGACCTCGAACAAAACCTAGGTGATCTACGGCACGCATTCACCAATCGCAACTACCCTCCCGATGTCGTTAATGACGCAATTGAAAAAGCTCGCCGTTTAGGTCCCAACCAGCCCACAGCTTCCTCAAAAACCGATGAGTACTGCGCGCCGAGCTTAACTTTAACCTACAATCAAAATGTAGCTGGCATCGGATCCATTCTGAAACGCCATCTCAATATTCTGCACCAATCTGAACATCTTCGGGAAGTCTTCCCAGAGGCTCCCAAGATTGTTTATAGACGACCGCGAAACTTACGGGACGTACTGGTGAACTCAAAAGTCACGAGGGAACAAAAAGAATTCCTTGGCTGCAGGCCTTGCAAAAAACCCCGCTGCAAAATTTGTCCCCTCATGTTGTCAGCACGGGAGGTTACCAGCACCACCACAAACTTCAAATTCCATATCAATGGCACTTTTGACTGTGGGACTCAAAACGTAATATACCTTCCACATTGCACCATATGCCAAGCTCAATACATTGGACAAACCTGCACATCATTCAGAATTCGCTTCAACAACCACAAGTCCCACACCAAAACAAAACCGGAACTCCCGCTGTCTAGGCATATGGCCCTTCCAGAACATGCGATTGAGAAACTCTCTATTGCCATATTACAATCCGGATTCAAGAGCGATAGGGATCGTGAAATGAAGGAATCATTTCTAATACATAAATTCAATCCGGCACTAAACGAACACCCGGGATCGCTGTCCACTGTGAAAAACATGAAGAAATAATAACGCCTACAACACAACAAGAAGCTACACCCGTTTACGCGACGCAAACGAGTCATTTCCACACAAATGCGTCTTAGGGAAAGACCCCCCCCCCCCAAAACCCCCACCCACGTGCGAAACACACTCGACAGGACCCCGCACAAAGAATTTATGACCTCCCTTCGGCAACCTCAACGCACTGCGATTTCCCTTCCCCCGCCACTGTCGAAGCACACGAAAGTGAGTGCTTTCTGTTTGACCAACTCATTATATCTTTTCACTTGAAAAAGAACGGTCCACCGTTCGAAACGTCGTGTCTGTGTAATTTCAAAATGAATTAAATGAAGTCATCTGAAAATATTCCTTTGGTGGTGCTCTGTGCGAACTTATTTCTTCTGTATATATATATATATATATATATATATATACAGAAGTTAAAAAAAAAGACGCGGAAACAGATTTTAGGGAAGTTACAAACACTAGTTTACTACATGGGGAGACGTTAAAAAGTAAAATGGGCAAGGGGTCGACGTTTCGACAGTGGCACTGTCTTCGTCAGGACAAAAGATGCGTAGCTGATTACACATTTCTTAAATAGGTTTGCTACATGACGTCATAATCGGTACGGGCACGCCACAGGCGTTTGTCAGTGAGTCAGATTCGGGAATATTCCAGAAGGTCAAGTCCGGGAGGTGATGTCATTCGCCGTAGGTCACTGTCCGCTTTGGGGAAAATTCCGGGCAGGGTGAGCGCTGCTTCACACTTTGCTGAAAAAAAGAAAGAAAAACAGAAGGGAAACGAAAAGGAAGAAAGTGTAGCTCTTCTAGGCGGCCAAATTTCTTACCGTTGAAAGTGCTCCGAGATCTTCGCTAATGGTTGATTGGAATTTGTAAATGAGATAAGATTCGCGTTGTTCCCTGCACCGATCTGAGCTAAAATTTGACTGGGGAATAGAAAGTGACACGTTATTTAGTGAATGACCTGGTTGTTTGAAATGGCGAGAGACCGGGAGGTTTGGCTTTCTGGTAACGTCAGATCGGTGGTTGTTGAACCTGATCCGAAATGGTGTTTTAGTCTGACCTACGTATTGTGCTTGGCACATGCCGCACTGAATGACATAAATGACGTTAGATGAGTTACAGTCGAAGTCACCATTAATTTTGACGGAAAAATTGGAATTAGTAATTTTAAGTACTTGGGTGCTTTGCATTAATTTGCATATTTGACACCTTCGACCATCGCACGGGTGACAGCCGTTTCCTGGATGCGCTGCTTTGCTAACCTTAGAGCTAACTAGACTATCGTGCGGGGACGAGACTGGGGTACTCTCAGGAGCACTACAGGATCATGTCAAATCTTCCAGTAAATCTGCTTTCATTTCTCACCTTTAGAAGTGAGCAGACGTTTACAGTGGAAACGGACTCTCTCTCTTGCAGTTTTCAACCGGGGCCACCAGCTTGTCATTTTCCGTTTCTCGTTTTTGATTGTTTTTCGATGACGAACAATGGGTGCCGTGGTATAAAAAGCAAAAAATATAAAAGGTCATGTGCCACTAAGTGTAAGACTAAGACAGCCGACTTTGAAAGGAATATCCAACAGTGGCATTTCCTTTCACAGATAAAACATATGCTATATATTGCTTATCTTGCGAACTCCCGCATGTGCGAGAGTCCTCCTAGCATCTCAGTCAAAACCAAGGGTGAGGTACCTAAGTTTAATTCAATTTCATGCATAAGCAACACACCAATGACCAATTCCTTGGAGTATAAGGATAGAACCAAGGTAACGTCCGTGTTTCCTACTTAGTTGACTTAAAACATCCACGGAAAGTCAAGCACGCACTGTAATATGCCATCACTTTTCCGTATCCTCCGCGGAACTGCTCCGCGGAGCATCCCGCCAGGGACCTTGCACGGATGTTCATGGCAACAAGATCACAATGAAAGGTCTAGCAAGCTATATTTTATCGCACATTGAACCCGGTGCATGGAGTGTACATTGAAATCATTCAATTTGTATTTGTACTACTGTATTTTTGTATTTTCTCTTTGTAGTATTTTTGTAGTTTATACATGATCACTGCTGATTTGGTTGAATTTGGTTATGACAAACAAACCGAAACACTAATTAATGGGCGCAGGCATAGAAATGCACATCGCATTATTAAACTAATTTACTTCTGCTATATATGTCCTCCGGCTGGCGGCCGCAGGATGTACGCAAATGACTATCACTGGAAGATCCTATGATGACACTCTCCGGATCTACTTCGGACATCCCATCACGGACGAGGACGCAGTGACACTTTGAGGACGTCCTGAGGATCGCGAGTGGTCTTGGGGATGAAGTTGTCCCTTACGAGCTTCCTTCTGACATCTACATATACATCATTTGTGCGCTTTCCTTGCCTGGTGTTAGAGGGGAAGCACGGGTCTGCCATCCCAAAGGGTATGTAGAACGAGAATATATCTGGTGACGTGGTGAGAACTCAAGAACGGAGCACATTTGGAGTCAAGGTTACAATAAATTTCTGACAAATTAGCATTCTTGAAGGAACTCTAGATTATTGATGCTTGTAACTGATTGCTTGTGATTAGCTTCACATAAAAATATCAAGCTGATCTATATTCATTGTTTAACCATGTGTTTGAGAATATCAAGCACTTGCAAAAAATTACTTTTTTTCAGATAGTATATTCACATATAGGTCGTCTAAAATAAATCTTCCCTTATTTGTATAACTAGTCCTCTCCTGCAAGATATTGAAAATCTACAGGTTTATTTTTCTTTAAAAAAATTAAAAAAATGTGTCACCATAATGTGCTGCAGCTTGTTCGTCAGTTGAGGCCATCTAGGAAGCGAAAAAAATAAAAGATGCCCTTGTGGCTCTCTCCAGCGAAAATCGACGCTCTGCTTTTCCATTTTGAGAACCTACAGGTGTATTTGTTCTTACGCAAGAAAAATGTTTCGTCAGCTCGTTCGCATCCCATCTGTATGACGCTATAGCACACTTTGAACAAATTTTGCATTCAACTGTTCTGCCCAGTTCTACAGATTAGTTGCAGTCGCTGCTTCATAACAGCTTTGTAAACATTTATGATTGTTTTCACATACCTGAAGTCATCTGGAAAGTGAACAAATCTCATCATTTCAAAGGCATACCCTCTCCTATGGCATGTTCAGAATCCGCTGGCATGTGTTTTCTGTAGATCTTATAACATCAGCTGACCATATTGGCTCAGATCATGTCAGAATGCGAGTCGTATGCGAGTCGTGCGAAGTCGTAACAGCTTTTGGAAACAGTTTATTATGATCTCGTGTGCCCTTCAACCACAACAGAAAAAAAGCCCACAGTCTTTCTTTCAGTGGAAATAGGTGTTTTTGCTGCATTAACAGAAGGTGGCTCAAAGCAATAGTACCTCCTTGTGGCCTGGGTGGAGCATGCCTCACTGTGCTTTATGTCCAGTAATTTATTCTCCAACCGTATCTCTTTGGCAGTGAGCCACAACCTATGCAGTTTTCAAGCTTTCTTTCACCAGGAAGAACAGCGTACAGCTCTGCAGGCATCAGAATACCTGCACGCAATAGGGGGCTGCAATCTAGCCCTATAGGTGCCAACGTTTTAAATGGTACTGCGAACACAGTCATCGTACCCTTTATCACGGCACAAAGCAATTATGTCAAAGTCATGCTTGTGGAGGCAAAGCCATGCTTGCCAAAGCCAAAGATGCACAGTGATGCTTATGGAGGGTTTTATTATGCCCTGCTGCTCAGTGTATGGCTTCTGTTTTTAGCTGGAACAAACCAATAAAAAAATCTGAGGCAAGAAATATGCCACCTTCAGTTGCCATCGACCAAGCAACCTAAGTCAATAATGGTGGTTGTTATTCACTCTGCTATGTGATTGTGTTCATGTTAACTCACCTGCTTGGTACTGTGGTACCAGCTAGCTTCCTTGTAGTGTAACATATATGTGACCGCATGGAGGACAAAGAGGAGGAATTAGCTAGTCTGGCGTAGGAGCTCTCACACTTGCATAGCTGGTCAAAAAGAAAATGTGGGCCATACCATCACATAAAACGCAAATACCAGTATATTTCCAGCAAGCACTGGCTAATTTCTAGTAGGTGCGGTGCATATAGCGTGTCCATGGACTGATTTTTTTATTCTTAAAGAAATCATATTTTTGCAGTTATAAGGGACGACAACATGTTCTACATCTGAAGTGGATGTAATAATTAGGTCTCGTTTTATTATTGGAAATAGAAGGTCGGTGCAAATGCAACGTCGATTTCCTTATGTGCCGCTATAGTTTTCAAAAGTATGCTCGTGACCATTTAGTGCGAGGACATGGCCCCGAAATAATGGTTGTGTGAGACTAAGTCTCGGGGAGTTCTTTTTGCCTTTTCACTTGAACGTGAGGAAGAAACAACGCTGCAGAACTGCAAGCAGCACATTTAATGTAATGTCGTGCAGAATGCAAGTTTTACAGCGATTTCATATTTCAGCACAATACTTATAAGCTGTAAAAATAAGTGCAAGGGTACCATACAATGAAGTAGCTGGTACCGTAAATTTTAGACCTCTTCTTGGCGTTGGTGCTTGGCATAAAGAGCGACCTGCTAATAAACGTACTTCGGGATTTCAATATGTGAAGATCATAGGAGAGAAAGGAAGGCAAACAAATACAACAGAGGGTGCCATTCATTTCTCGCACTTCTGATTTCAGTTACTTATTGCGCTTGGTTTTCTTCTGTTCCGACATTTGATAACCAGAATTTGCACTGTATATCCATGTGAATAAAAAAGATGCAAAAATTTATGTGAGAAAATTTCGCGGTATTGGAGAAAATGGCATTCTTAGGTTCCAGGGTATTTAAAGACCAGTGGAAACAAAGTGCTTGAAGTATTATGTCTAGATACATCTTTTGCAGCTTTTGCATGGCAAGGAAGGTGCCATGTCCAGGAAGGTTCATGGTTCTAGGAAGGTTCGTTGTCTAGGAAGGTGCGCGAGTCAATGTGGATGTTCCTGAATTTAGAATCTTATTTCGTTACACTTTGAGAGTACCGTATGCTGGTTACAAAAAATTAGGGCACCTCTGCTGGCTCAAGTTATTCATCCGAGAGAAAATAGTTTTTTCTTGCAAACAAACAAACAATTTCTTCACATTCATATGCAGCTTTTTTGCAGAAATGCATTTCGAGAGTGTCCAGAACCTGTTCCCTGCGTTTATCAGAACGTAGGCTCACAAGGAAAACCACAGGCAGGTTCCGATTTCACGATTCTACGGTTCTGAGGCTGGAACACACACAAACACATACAGACGGACAAACACAACACATCTACACGGTATCGGAATCAGGCTTTTTCGTCGATCGTCACTTTTCAACTCTACGACTTCACAACCAAGGCAGCTCTGCAGGAGAATGGGATGTTCGCGACAATGTTCATAATATAGCAGGTGTCCACCATAGCTGGAACCAACACCGGGAACTCATTTGGTGACACGAGACGAATTCAGAGTTCGACGTACTCAAATTTGACAGGCGAGCAGCAGAACAAATCATTAACTGCAGTGTCAACAGAATCCTGATAGCCGGCGGAGAATACAGTAAACGATTCGTCCAGACTCAGTACTCTCGTTCCCAGCCCATCGCAAAAAGCCTCACCCTGCGGGAAGCTATTTTGAGACGCGGGAGCCAAAAGGCTTCGCTGCTCTGAGGCTGTCGTGCCTGTCGACCAACCAGAGACGGTTTATTTTGAAAGTTTGAATCTGAAGCGTTTGTATCGCAAAAGTTGATTTTTACGGCTTTATCTTTACACCGTGGATTTTTTCGTGATTTATTTCGAGGAGTTTATTCTCGAAGTTTATTTTGCGAAGTGTAAACCAGAGTGATCCCGCGAGGGGTACGCATGATGGCATGATGTAGAGCGTATTATTGTTCCG
The DNA here is from genome assembly GCF_037126465.1 of Ornithodoros turicata. Classification (NCBI taxonomy): domain Eukaryota; kingdom Metazoa; phylum Arthropoda; class Arachnida; order Ixodida; family Argasidae; genus Ornithodoros; species Ornithodoros turicata. The sequence goes on along the minus strand of NC_088202.1, from coordinate 50,299,628 downwards.
CTAAGTTTGCAGTTATTAGAGGTTTTGTACTGTCGTTCTCAGTTGATGCTGTCGTTTAGGAACCTGTCGGAGAAAGAGTCCGCAAGCGGAAGTGTTTCTGTCAACCCCTAGCAGACCAGTCAGGCTCGTTTGAAATGTCAAGGAGTGAGGACGCGGCTCTGGATCTAAAGCCAAAATCGCTGTTCGCCATAAGGATTTTTGCCGTGTCAGGTGTGCCATGCATTGTCATTGTAGGTTTCACTCCATTTGCAGGCAATCTGAACAACGACAGGGAGGTGGAACGCAAGATGAAACCGTGAGCGACTGTACGGTTTGTGCAGACAGTGTGTATATGTCTTGACACCTACTGCACATGGCTATGCTGTCATCGTGTTTTCTGAAAAGGTATTTCCTGCAGATTAGGCGTGTATTGTGCAACGGGCACCAGGAAGGAAGACGCAGGCATTGTGTTCAATGTGGTGGAGACTCATGCACGTCATTACACGATTTGCAAATGCCTTGAGAAAGACAAGTTGGACCGGAAGTGATAATCTATGTGCTTTTTTTTTATTGTTATTCATCGTCCGATTATTGCGAATTTCGTGGCCGCCGGAGACGAGCGCTCAGGTGTGTTGATGATGAATGGGGATGCTTTCAGAGGTACGTATTTGTGAGTGGTGAATAAAGTGATTTCTTGCTGTTATCTACTGTTTCGCGTGGGTTTTTGCGAGTTCTCATCTTCTCCTGACATGAGCGGCTTACTTAGCAGAACATTTCAGAAAACATGTAGACAGCGAGGGGAAGGGCGATGAATAGCTTGCCGTTGTTGGCCACACAGCAGCATTTTCAGGATCGCCATAACCAGCATCAATGCAACTATTGTGTCACATCAGCATCAAGGCAGCCCTCATGTTAGCATGGGCATCAGAGCGGCTCTAGTGTTAACATCAGCCTGGACAGCTCTCTTAACATTAGTATCAGAGCAGCTCCACGTGTTAACATGATCATCAAGACAGTGTTCCCAATCGCATCAAACCTGATATCACTCGTCAATAGGGAACACACCCATAAACGTGTGTTTCCACGGCAGTGCCTCTGCTACCGTGGTTACATGCTATGTAGTAGAATGTGGCATAACTTTGTTCTCTACACAACCTGTATATTTTTCTCTCCATTCTGCTAAAAAATGCTTATAAACCGAGCATATGTGTAAGCTCCTAGCTGCTGTGATACTATTGTAGTTTCCTATCTTACTTTTAATTCATTCTAGTCGAGAGTATTTTTATGAAAAGGTGTCTTATTGTACTCAGTCAGTACACCAATAAATGTTGAAGCTGAACCAGATATTTGAATCATGACATTGCTCAAAGTATATACTCCTAGCATAACATAAAAAACGTCCCAACAAGGTACCAGATCATGTCGCTGGAAGATGTCATCCCAGTGACATGATATGGATGATTGTTTTAACATCCATGGGATGTTCAGCCTGCCATCATCGGGAGGATTGTGGACATCCATAGGTAGTCCACATATCCTGGTAAGGATGTAGTCATCCTAGGGACATTTATGGTTTACTGGGACCAAGCTTCGTCGCGGGCGGCAGCCTGTTGAATATTTCCTCGCCCTGCGTAGACGAAGACGACGACGTTCCGGTCACGTCTCACGCGATGTCATATCCTCAGTTCATTCCCTTCTTTTCTTTCCACCAGTAAACAGCTCATCCCCTCTCACTGCCCTGTCTTGTCTTCAATAAGGACATTCATCTTCTCTACAGGCCACGAGATAGAACTGCACGTGGCGCTGCGGTAACGCCGTAGTTCGTGTGTCTAAATAGTATTCAGGCACCCTACACTCTTAACTCGGTACCCTTTATTGTAACTTTTAGCAATGTGTAACCTTTATATAGACGTAGATTTCCAAATATCCTAGAGGTTACACGTTCGATACCTCTATTTAGAGGAAGTGACACTGGAGGAGCAATAGAGGTTACTTCAGAGTTCAAAAGAAATCCAATCGTTGTAACTTATAAATGACAGAATGGCGTAAATGCAGGCTGGCTGGTGGATAAATTCCGTGATAGGCAAGCCTGAGTGATGCGCAAGAACACGTAGACAAACACAAACACGAAGGCTCAACACCAGCAAGACGTTTAAACGTCTTGCTGGTTTTGAGCCTTCGTGTTTGTGTTTGTTTACGTGTTCTGGTAACTTATAAAGGTACCCTTTATAGGAACGTTGTAACTTCTAAACGAATTCCGCGTTTGAATTTCCTTCGTTTGTTTCTCTTGTTTCTTTGCAAGGTAACCTGTATAAAAGGTACTGCTCAAAAGTCACTGTGTTCTCGTTCAAGCCGCACATTCAATCATTCAGTACGAGAGTTTCGGACCAGTGTACGCTACGTTATTGTGTGTCTGCGTCTGTACAAACTGCGGATCGTGTTCAGAATTGTGAAAAAAGCACAAAGTTGAAGTGGCGGAACTTTATCAGGGTATTACTACGGTATGTTCACTACAAAGTTTACGTGGTTACGTTTTTGCTGGACAGTCTAGGAACACTAATCACAGCACAGTCTTTCTCTTCAACACGGGTCAACGGTTCAACACAGTGTGTACGTGTGTGTGTTACGTCCGCTATTTGCTTAATCCTTTATGATCCTTGTGTTATACTTCTTCGTGTGCTTCTGATCAACCATACCAGCGTCGCTGATGTGTCATTCTGACATGTCAGAAAGGAATAGCAATGTTTTCATCCTACTGGGGAGGAAGTTGCAACAACGTGAGGACTGCAAAGAGTATACCTCCTTGAAACTGAATGTCGTTCACCACATCTGAAGTGCATAGTGCAGACATTGCATAGTGTGACATCCTCGTGCTCTTGCCTCAGCTGTAGTTCCAGGTCCGCCAATTAAATAATACGTACGCTCCAGTTGCAATTATTTCTTTGTTTCATTTGTTGTGCATGTGAACCTGTACATGTAGTGATCACTCACTTTTCGCCACTGTATGCCTTTAGATGAATTATGCATATTATAGCTACATGTTGTGAATGGCAGTATGCGTTCTGCACTGATGAGAGCTCATTTTGAGCACCATTTGTTCTCTAGCGTCTGTGAAGAGGCTAGCATCTTAGAGGTGGTCATGCCTGGCGAAACTGTAACTTTTGCGTCGGCGTGGCGGTTAGGAGACAGTAACCTCCATTTATAGGCGATCTGTGTAACGTTTATAGATGGTATTGCACATAGGTTACATGGTAACTTCTGAAATAGAGGGTAAAAATTTTGAAATTTTTACCCTTTACTAGAAGGTACCAGGTTTAGAGTGTATAGCCTTGGTGGAAATTCGGCAATATCTGGCAGCATGTGCACGTCCTTTTGTGTGTGTCCCAATCCCTCGGGATGAATTCGCTATATTCGCATCTCATATGAGTAAGCTTCGCTGACTGTTCGAATACACTACACAGTACTGGAAAAGGTGTGAGCTTTAGAGGAGAAGTGAGGTAAGGTGACACTAAACCTCGTTCGAAATCCTGCCTCATCTGTCAAGCTGTCCACGATGGTCACCATGGAAGCTATTTTCGCTCTGTGGTGCGTTAGAGCTGTGCAATCTAATTTACAAAAAAAAAAAAAAAAAGGAAGAAGAAAAAAAAAACAGCCGGAGAAAGCAGCCGTGGACGGCCGACGGGTTGCGGTCGTGAGGTGGTGAAGTCTCTGTGCCTCATTTCTTCGTTTTTTGCTTCGCAGCTCACGCGCCGCTTATACATGCTTGAGCTGTGTCGCCGTACGTCATTGGTCACTGGGAGGTAGTAACATACGTCACGACGCCCTCTCGTTATACGATGCGTTCTTTTCACGAGGAGAATGATTTTTCAAATGTGTGCGGAACAGAGCACTCGCACTCTCTCTTTAGGTCTCCTGCGCTTGTCGTTCTTTCTGCGAAATGCTTTAAACTGACTAAACTAACTAACTAAACTGAAAAGGTCTGTAAGCATGCAGATAGCCTAGACGAAGGATATTGGTCCAGTAAGCGCTCCGGTAATGTCAAATCTGTAAGTAACATACGCGAAGCATGTGATTCTTTTGAAGTGGCTGACCATCACGATGTCGATCTTGGATTTGACACTTTCCTTTATCGTGTAGTTTTCGTAGAGGGCTACAGATGTGGTAAGACAAGACTTGTGCAATAACTTTAAGAGATTATAAGTTATTGTCTTAAATACTTTCGCGAGACTTGGTATTTTGCAAATATTTTCAAAGCTCAGTATAACTTAAATACGAAGGTTCTTGCTACCTTTGTGAAGGCTTTTGCTACCCCAGCAGGTGGTTTCTTTGAGTGTACCGCATTAACTAGTCTGATTAGCTTAATTGCCTCAAAAGTTTGGCAAAAAAGTTATTTTTCCTCTGCATAATTTTGAGTTCAGTTAAGGTAATTAGCCTAATTAATGAGGTGCACTCATGCAAACCCCCTGTTTAGGTGGCAGAAACATTCAGAAGTGTCATGAAGAAGGTTTCCCATATTTATTTCACGCACATAATTAGGGGCAACACCCTGTATGAAGTAATATGCCGGGTGTTGCACGAGAAAGTGATCCCTAATTATTAAAACGAATCTACGTGAGATAAAAATGAGAAACCTTCTGCATAACACTTATCTTAATTGAACTCACACTTTTGCCAAGGAAGGTAACCTTCTTGCGTTAATTAGAAACTCCATGGCCACCACACGCTCTCACGCTATTCGAATCGCAATTTAAAGTTTCTTCAACTCCCCAAATGTTTGACACCCGAAAACTTGCAGTCTCTGGAAGCGTGCTTTCGGATAGCGGCTAGCGGCACGGCCCGAAGGCACTCCCATTGCGGATGTAAACATGAGAAAAACTTTTTTCGGTTTTCTCTTGTTTTCTAATCAACTGATTTAATATCAACAGATAAAAGGAACCAAACAAAGAAGGAAGCAGGAAAAATGGGATGGACCTGGCTTTTTTGGTTTTTTCTGTGTTGTAGTTTCCTCCTCCTCATACTTTAGGCTGGGCAACTTGGACGGATGGGCGACTTTAAGAGCGACGGCTTTTCTGGCCATTGTTACGTGTTTTCGGGTGTCCAATTTTTGTGGAAACATTGTAAAATATTCTGTATTTGTGACTGAATGGTGTGTTGTGGCCATGGGCTTTCTAATTAAAGAAAGTTGCATAAAAAAGTTGCATTTCCCTGGCAAATTTTCGAGTTCAATTAGGCTAATTAGACTAATCAGTGAGGTACACTCATAGAAAACACCTGTTTCGGTAACAAAAACGTTCACAAGTGTCGTGCAGAAGGTTTCCAATTTTTATTTCACGTATATTCTTTTTAATAATTAGGGCTCACTCTCTTGTGTAACACCCTGTATATAAATGCATATGCGGCATATCAAAACTGCGTACACGTTTGTGATTGGGAAAACACTTGGTTTATGCCCCAGTTCATTAAAATGATTGCTGCCATAGCGTCAAACAGGACTGTGCATCGTGTAACTCGTGTAGCGCGAGTTACGTGGACACTATCGTGACCTGAATGAGGTCACCACTACGTGAATGAGGGCGATTTACAGTACATATTGTCATCTGAAAGGAGGCCAGTTGCTGACAAAGTAAACATTGTGAGCATACGCACGTTCAGAGACACTAAGGCATTCATCTCGTGTTGGCATGGAAGTGGAATGTTACTGTGCTATGAATTGTAAAGTCCCAACGAGGAAGACGAGAGGGCGGGGCCACGAGCAAGAAAGAAGGTGGGACAGTTTTAGTGTTGGGTTCCTTCGGGAAGGAACATTGCATGAATCATACATGAGACTTAGTCTGAGGGCATAATTTTTTAATCGGAAGCAGGTCGTGGTGTCCCCATAAATGTCCCCTTCATAACTCATCAACCAACTATTTTGTATCTGTTGTCTCCTTCCTTGCTGCTTGAACCCAAAATGTGAAAGGATAAGATGCTGGTTAGAGGTTCCTTCCGCACTTTGTCTCTTAAGAAGGGGAAGGAAGTGTAAAACACAGACTTGTTTTACTTACAGACGTTACTGAGAAATTGGGCAAAAAAAGCCAATTTGCTGCAGCTTTGTTTTTCGTAAGCTATTCTTGCAGGACGCGCGCTGAAATCTCAGGATACTGAGTCCGTATTTTACATCCCTCGTGGCCCGCCCTGATTCCTGAATAATCCGTATACTCCCTCGCCCCCAAATTGGCGGCATATTTGACTGGGTTTGAAACCGAAGCGGCGGGGCCAGCCCACTTCCAACAAACAGAAAATCCTGTTATTCCTCGAAGTGTGTATTATAGGAACATTAAAGTACAAAGATGTCTCCTCGCGGAATGAAAAATGTCGTTACCTTGGCACAAACGTAAAAGAAACAACAACAACAACAACAAATAAGTTAATGACAATGAATGGGGAAATTCGCCACTTGAGGTGCGGCCCACTACCCCAAGGCACAATGGGGCAGGATGTGATGTGTCCTGATGATGAGGTGATGAACGATGCTAAATAGGGATAGTCACTGGAGTCAGTATGACATCAGAACGGTAGGCAAAACCACAGCACACAAAAATACTACACACACAGCACACAGGTACGCAGGCAGATCATAGGGTAGACAGGAGACCAGTGTCCCGCAGAAAAATCTTGAAATACGCAAGAACTTGACGATGGTCAGTCTGGTTAGACCCAGGGCCGAGAATGGTTGCCAATGTGAGTGGTGCGGCCGTGATCGACTGCAGGCGACACTGTATAGAGCTGCTCTTTGGGAGGTGTATAGATGGCAGTCGAGGAGCACATGCTTGGTGTCCGCCAAAACAGCACAACGAGAGCAGAGCATCGAGTCAGAGCGGCCGATCAGATGCTTGAAATGGGGGGTGAATGCAACCTCAAGACGAAGCCTGTGTATCAGCGACGCAAAATGGCGAGGCACACGAGAAGGCATGGTGAAGCCAAAGTCAGGGTCCACTTCACGCATCAGAACTCTTGATGGAGAAACAAGATGCATCGGTTGTGTTGTTCGTTATATATCAGCGCAATTTTACGCAAAGCTCTGCTTCCCACGAAGTGCAACAATGCGGAGAGACCTCGAATTGGTTCTGCACAGACGATCTCCCTCGATGACTAGATAAATCCATTGAGGAGACCAATGAAAGCCAGGTCCACATGCCAGGTTGGCCTTCTCGAGGAGGAGAGGAAGAGGGAGAGCGTTGACTGCGGTTTCGCCCTTTTCTTTCCTTCCTTCGTTTTGCGTGCATGGCAGCATAACTGCGTCTCTCAGCCCACGAGGAGAAATTTTTGCACTTTCATGTCCCTTGAAGGTCAGAGTTTTTGCCCAGCATGGAACATTACATTCTTAGAAAGGGGAGTTATTACGTCATTTTCAGGTGTAACTAAGTTGCTGCGCCTCGTGACGTGCACAACACCCTCTGGGGTCGCACGGTTACAGTATTCGTAGCCGTGGCCTTACCCCACCCAACACGGCTTGGGCATCTCTTAGTAGCCTCTATTGGCATACTGGATGGAACATATACTAAAATACCAATAGTTTCGGGATGTTTGTTAAGGGTTATGGGGGCCGAAAACGTATGTAACGGTGACGAAGATGTGTTTCTGCAATTAACATGTACGTCTGCAATGAATCAAACTGCCTGCTAACATTACTGATATTCTTTCCTGACAAATATTGCGTTTGTAATTCAGGCTATTGTCTATGATGAGGTTACTTACTGAGTGGAGCTGTCAAACTGACAGGTTTCCTGTGTTGGTGGAAGAGTGCTACGTAGATACTTTGCAGACAGCAGCACGCGAGCAAATGGAAAAACTTGCTTTACTTAAACAACGAGATTTCGCCGAGGCAGACCACACTTAGGGACGACACAGACTGACTTGTGGGCCTACCGATGCGCGTGTGGACTCACTACGAAGGCGGCTGTGGGATGTGCCAAGCAACTGCGACGGTGAGGGGCTAGCACAAGAGGTCCTCGTGGGTTTAAGTGGTGGCCATCCAAGGCGAGAAATTGTCAAGGAGATGCCTCGATGCGCCTTTGACGAACGAAAGCAAGGCCTTTGCACATCATGGACAGATACCACAAGTGATGGTTCAGCAGTTTTATCGCGGTGTTAGTGCGTTGTAGAAAGTTCCACTGGTCACAAGTACTGTATCGAACCCTTGGAGGAACACTTGAAAAAATGACAAGTGCATTTGCCCGAGCGAGCGGAGAGCAGACAAGAATAGTGCAATTCTTTCAACACAGGTACTTATCGGCGATTCCGTCACATCGATGGATCCGACCTGTATAATTCTCAGAGACACATATTTGGGCTGGTCGTCGACAATTTCGATCAAGTCCAAAATACGGGGTTCAATGCCGGGTAAAGCTGTCACGTTAGAGGAATTCAGGAACCTGGTACTAACTTGATTAATGCGTCGCCAGTGATCACGGTGCGGTGCTCCAAACTAACGCAGCTGGACATGGTGGAAGCTGAGATGAAGAGGGTACACAGTCCAGCTTTGTTGAAATATCGTCAAGAAAAATAATAACGAGAGAATGAAGCACGAAGTCAGAGTAACTATTTAATCGGTGAGCTTTCGGGCAGAGCCTGCCCTTCTTGAGACAAACGTAGTAGTTGAAACGTTGCTTATATAAGGAGTGGGATCGGTGAGAGAAGGGACCAAAGCATAAGAGTGGTGCAACGCAAGGATGAAATCATAAAGAACAAAACAGAAGGCTGAACATTGTGCAGATATCTGACGCCAAGACCGTTGGAAGAAACGTACACCTCTTTTGCCCTTTGAATTTCTGCCGGCCGCGCTTGTCCGTTGAAAAAAAAAAGAAAAATGTTAAATATAGGTTGCTTACAGCTAATGTGAATGGCGTAAAGAGATTACTTGTGCATTCAAATGTTTGACAGTGACATGTTATGAAACAATGCAGGCGATGGCGGTAGGGATTGGACAGCTTTTTTTTTTCACTTATACAATGCTAAGGTATAGGGGAAGCATACTGCATTATTGTGCATCAATCAGTCACCTAATCAAATTAAATAACCAAATGACAAACATTACCACAGCATTATTGACTGTTGGAACAGGTGGCCCTCATGGAAACTCCTCTCCAACGAGTCGATCAACGCCAGTTCGACTTAGCCAAAATTCTCGGGCCATCGACGGACCCCTCATATCTGATGCAAGGGCCACGAGCTGTTGCTGAGTTCGTCTCCAGCACTGGAGTAATGAACGGACTCTAATAGGACACCCATCATGATCCTCACTTTCTCATTCTTTCCACAAGCACAATGAATGGGGCAGTGTACCGCCATAACGCCGGAGAATGACCCACCATATCACCATCCCATTTATGTGTGTGTGTGTGTATGTATGCAACAGGTGACGAAATGTTCATGTTCCCTTTCATCAGATGCTAAAGCGGGTCGCTATGTATATTTATACAATGGGGAACAGTGCTGTGAAACTTCGCAATTGAAAAAGATTTTCTATTCTTACACTTATAATCGTTAGTGAAGCCGGATTCTAAAATTACAATCTTTAAATATGTCTACAAGGAGGAGACACAGAACGATAAAGATGTGGATTTTAGTGATTAAACGGAACAGTGCCCTCCAGAAATAACAAGTCCCACAATGTTTGACGTCGTCTGGCAGTCTCTTTGGCCAATTTTCTCTCCCAAAAACGTTTCAAGAGTAAAAGAAACCAGTTTGTTTTTAAATCAGTTCGTCTGCTTCGCCTACAAGGCTGTATGCAGTACGCTCACCGACCAAGCGGATCAAGGTCGCGAAGATTGTTCCCTCATTGGTTCATTTTGGTGTGTTCTCATCTTTCCAGGGAGACTTCCACCATGCTCTCAACACCCGGCGTCTGCTCTTGCAGTGCATTATATCCAATTGCACAAAGGCTATGCCATTAATTCGTGTGGAATTTTCAGTTTTCAGTATTATCGTCAGCGATTAAGCAAGGAATAAAAGGTTGCTTCTGTTTTGGAATCCATGGTTATGCACGGTTATGAACGTGACCGTCCCTTTAGGAACTTGCACCATAGAGTGGTCTGACTCTGCGTGCAGACCACAGAACGCACAATGTTATCGGTCCTGGAAGTAGGAAGGCAGAGAAGTAGGTACAACTCCTGTAGTGAAATCGTCAGTAGCCGCTGGAGATATTCCCTCTGGAACAATGGCTCCCTTCTTAAAAGTAAATTGACCCTTTCAACCCTGAAAACTGGGCGAACATGTCCGAGTACGACAGGGACCACATATGGCGAGGCGATGATTTTTCATGAACGACGTGCTTTGGAATAGGGACTGGAGGGTTGGTCTTGCTTATCTTACGTTTCATTCAACATGAACACCTTGTCCAAGCTTGTGATACTTATACTGGATGTTCAATTTTGCTGTTAATCTTTGTACGCCATCTGCACGTGAATAAAAGCAAATCACACTATTGATACCGGCAGTTTAAGTCATGCACTTTATTGAATCGGGCGATTAAACGGTATCGCAGATGAAGACCCAGGAGCTAAATAGTAGCTGGGTGGCTGCATTATCTTCAAACTAGCAAGTTTCAGCCGCTAGAAAAAAACATCTGCAATCCCTTTACTGAAAGAGTTAATTGTGTACCAGCTATGCGTTATGTCACTTACGGCATCTTGTAAGCCTGTGAAGGAGGCCATCCTTCACGTCTGGGGCCTGTTTGAAGAGCAGTCCTGAGCCACCTGCCAGTAGTCTGTAAACCTCGCTGTAAACTTGACAGAGAAGGGCGTTGACGGCATCCCCAGGTTGCTGTGCTGGCAAGTTCTTCACGACACACTATTAAATCGCATCAGTTATTAGTTTTGGTTGTACCTCTTTTCTACTAGAAATAGTATACATGGTCTTATGTAAGAAGTGCTTTTGCGCGGTCTCGTAGCACTGTGGTTTATGGGCGTATGGCTATGCTTATCAGTATTGTGAACTACATATAACGTGTGAGTTGCGATGTATACGTACTGTCAGTCCATCCACAACTCCGCTCAGGAGTTTACGCTGAAAAAGTGTGAAATAAAGAAACCTGGAACACTCTTAAAGGAGGGAGCTGATACAGTGAGAGGACTATTAAGGAACAGTACCTGATTATAGCAAAGATCGTGTGTCGTCCCCAGGCACTTTGTGGTAGAGAAAAGCATGTCATTAAACCACTCTCAGTTAAGTGAATGCACTTCTTTAAATAAACTTGTAGTGAGCAACAAACAATCGCGAAATTTGTTACGCATGACAACATTGTATTCTGAGGTCTCATGCGTAAAAGTGGAGGCATCATCGGCAGAGTACAGTTTTTTCTGGGTAGCAGTCACATGCGATTAAGGGTCCTACATAAGCAGCCGCAGTAAATGAAACACGCGCACAATTACCTCTATCTCGTACAGGGATTGCGTTCAGCACTGCTCGTTCAGAGACATTCTATAGCCACACGCGATCAGTTACATTTCGATCCTAACACCGGACTAAGGTTACGAGGGATCACCAGCACTGAACGACGGTTTGGACTGTGCACTTTACTTCACAGCGAAAAAGAAGTTAAGGTGGTGGTGGTGGTGATGGTGAAAGGGCTTGCCGTTGTCGGCCTCACGTATGTGGGCAACGTCACGACTGACGCCCTGGGAGAATGTGCGTCCTGGGCTGACTTCTAAGGGAGAAGCGAAAAGAAGTTAAAAGCGGCGACGTCCTGAGCTCACGGGCAGTTGTGTGGCATTCTTAGTTTGAATGTGGTAACAGGCACTTTGAAATATAAGAGAAGTACTGGTACATAACACGATGGACAACGATTTATTTTGGTGTTGATAATTTCATCTGTTGACTTGACGTGGAGAACAGCCATTCACTGACTGTTTTACGAACTGCGTGCACATGCATGGGAAGGAGTGTGTGATAGAGTGGAAAATTGGTCTAGTTGGTAACTTGACATGACTAATGGACAGTGAGACACAAACACAAACACCGAGTCGGTTCGGGTCGTAGTTGTGTGTGTTTCTTCGTGTCTCGCTTTACCTTTGTCATTTCGCTTTATCTTTGTCATGTCATGTGTAGGATGTGTATGATGTAGCATTCAGCATGTGTCTTAGCTCATTTTTGTGGGCGCTGATACAAAATACGCACTCACCTCATCAGCCCTGAGGGCACGTGGGAGACTTATGTATACAGCGGGCTTCAGACACGTGATTTTGAAGGGAGTACGAAGACCCCTGCAAAAGTCAGGGTGGAGGGGCAGCTCCTCCCTGTCTGCGCGGCCAATCAAGCCATTGAGCAAGTTTCCAAACAAACCACCAACAGGGCGACGGGGCACATTGTTGACGACTCCCGTGCCTTCACAGAGACCGCTCAGCGCCTCCGAGAGAAGGTCGTCAACTGCAACGGGAATGAATTTAGCGTTTTTAACCACATCCGAAATATGGGCTTTGAGGAACTAAGTGTTGTGTCATTACGTGGTACATTCTGTCGTGACCAGCTGGCAGCCTGACATGTTTTACAATTACCGCAGTTCTTAATGTGAGCTCCATGCGCTCCGATCGTTATTATAGCACAGAATGGAGCGCAGGGAATATAATCAAGACAATGTGTAAACAAGACAACTACACGAAAAAAAGAAAGAAAGAAAAGAAACACAAGCGCGACGAGCAAGGGAGCTGTAGTTGCGCTGGAGATCAACAGGTAGAAGGACATGTTTATGAAAAGAAAGAGGGAGAGACATGAAGAGGAGATGGGACAGATCAAAAGGGATCGTAGGATTCCGGTTGTTGAAAAAGTAGGAAAAGATGGGATTTTGCATTTGGAATGGGAACTCAAACCTTACTTCGCAGGCGCTGAAATCGTTTTTTTAAATACTCATTTTGCCATGAATTTTAGAGGTATGACATGAATGCCTTCGTTAGCTGGCATGGTTTTTCTTAATTTATAATACAGTGTGATAAAAATTATTAATCTTACTCTTGAAGAAGTCGAAATACCTGTGCTGTTTCTTATGTCGAATGAATCTTTTCAGTCAATAAGCATGAGACTAAAGACGTTTTGGTGCATACCTCCCAATTTTTGAAGCAGTGCTCTAACGAGCTTGAATACCGAGGATGCGACGTCAGCGACGGATAGTTCCCCGATCTCCAACTGGTAGAGTAGCCCTTGTAGCACGCACTGAAGAAGCACGCAAGAACAAGTAACGAACAATTTACTCGTGTCCTATACTGCCTTGGTATAGTTTCATTAGCTTCTGTTTCTTACGTACAGGGTGTCCGGTGAGAAAGTATCATTTAAAAAAATACGCTTGGTAAAAATTTGAGACTTGTTGTATGACACTCCTGAAAGTTTTTGCTACCTAAACAGCGGTTTGCATGAGTGTACTTCACTAATTCATATAATTATGTTAATTGAACTCAACATTTTGCCAAGGAAAAGTAACTTTTTTGCGTTAATTAAAAGGTCAGTGGTCATAACATGATATCCCAATCGTAATTTAAAGTTCTTCAACTATTCCCCAAACATTTGACACCAGAAATCTTGCCATCTCTGCAAGCCCGTTTTCGGATTTCATTAGTGGCTGCACTATCGGCAAGGCCCGAAGACACTCCCACTGCACATGAAAACAGCATGATAAGAACACGGAAAAAATGAGGGTGGGGACAGGGTGCAATCTCGCATTTTGCCTGCTCAAGCTTCTCTGTTCGCAGCCATCAGTTACTGATAGTCACTGAGATCGGATGTTCTGTGCTGCTTTCTGTGTTTTCCTTTCGTCCTCCCCATACTTTAGGCGGGGAATCTTGACCGAGAGCGCGCCGTGAAGAGTGATGGTTTTTCTGGCAGTTGTTACGTCATCGGGTGTCATCTGGCGTCATCGGGTGTCATCGGGTGTCAAATTTTTGTGGAAACATTGCGAGTGATCCTGTATTTATGACTGAAATGGTCTGTTGTGGCCATGTGCTTTCTAACTTACGCAAAAACGTTACCTGTCCTTGTCAAAGTTTTGAGGTCAGTTAGGCTAATTAGACTAATTAATGAGGTACACTCAGAAAACACCCGTTTGGGTGGCAAAATTACAAGTGTCGTGCAAAAGACTTCCAGTTTTTATCTCACGTAGATTTTTGTAATAATTAGGTGTCACTCACTCGTGAAACACCTATATACTCGTCAGCTTCATGCGCAGTAATAATGTGTGGAGATTACCTACCTTCACGAGCAGAAGAACTTGGTTGAGAATGGTATCCTACAATAAGTGTCAGTTCAACATTAGTTCAACAGAAACACGCCACTTTCTCAATAGGCGATTTCAACCGACCAATGAATAAACGCCTGGGTGAAAGCAACCACGTCAAGCGTATATACACGAGGTATATCCGCTCAAGTGGAACTCTAGTATGAACTCTCATCTCCTAGCCGTCTGCTACTCTACATCGCTGACAGCAACAGCCATCAGTTTCACATCGCGGCGAACTCAACCGTTAAGAAAACAACAATAGCGAATTGTCTCTCTTAGTCCGGATCAGAGGCGTGATCTAATTTAAAGATAGTCCCTGTCCTGGCTAGTGACATCGCGAACTTGTCAAAGTTGTAGTTCTAAAACCTTCGCGTGATTCGAATTCGTATTCGGAAAATTCCGAAAAGTTTGCCCGGGTTCGACTTTATTGCGCATGTGCGTTCGTCTCATTTCAGGAAACAGATGCGTGTGCTTTGCGACATGAGATGCCGTCACGTATTGGTATTTGTATCATGATGTTGTGAGCCTCTCTGTTTGTTGCATGTGTATTAGAGCTGTCATGCAGCTGGGAACCTTAGAGAATGCTAAAGTTGCATTAGAAAACACCTATCATGGAGGTCACGTAGCGAGCTCTTCTGTTGCGCTGGAATGACTAGGTTGCACAACAAGACATCGCCTTTAATTTATTCGTGTATATGAATAGAATTTAACTCGCTACTTTAAATTATGAAAACTATATAAAGAACAGTATTTTGCACGCTGAAGCACGCTGAGGCTTGTGTTTGTGTTCCTCTGTCTGTGTGTTTCAGCCTCAGAACGGTTGTTTTCCATAATACTTTGAACTTTTCGTTAAAAATGTCAATTTGGGAATCTTTGCGAACGTGGGCGAATATGACAGCAAATTCGAAAGTTCCTCGAACTAACAGTTTGAGGTTGTGAATAGTTTGCGACATCACTAGTGATTGCGATTGCTTTGATGAACCAGAAAATAGTGTTCATGAAAGCGAGCATACCGTCAAACATTAATGTCATGTGGGGCTCGGTTTCTGCTGTTTATCGCCATAAAATATATGTGAAAACAAGCCGCTTCTACGACCGGTGCCCGCCTTCGTTGTGGCGTTGAAGCTGTGCTGTACCCATTTACTCGCTGCAGGTCTTGGTGTCCACCATACATTCCATAGATATCGAAATGCGTTCGTAAAGCAGATATTGATGTTCTTTTTGTGACCGCGAGAGGAAGACTACGCACACATCACATTGCACAGCATACCGACATTAGTCTTATCTATTGATGTTCACTAGCACAGATCCGTGCAAAAACTGAGCTGCAAACGTTGAAGCGCTCTCGGTTTTTGGTGCAGGCGACATCGCCTCCTGCTCAAGTTTTGGAATTGAAATTTGAAAGTGTGGATGCAATGGCGCCATACCTTCTTCGGTTCACAAGTTTGCGCGTTGCAAACGACAAATATCACAACTGGCATGTTTGAGACGTAAACATTGTGTGTGGAACAATTATGGCGAAAACTGGCCTTCCATAGCAAGGGACGAACTATGTTGTCGTTCCAATGCATCTCTGTTAAGCCTTGGCTCCTGCGTAAGTCGCAGACTTCTTGGCACCGTGGCGTCAGAGGATGCAATTCACGTTCCACCACCACACGACCCTTGCAGCCACTGAATAGTTTAGGTATGGTTGGGTTGAATACTTTTGGACGACTGCATAGGTATCAGGCACTGACTTACCGGAGCGCTGACGCACGTCTTGAGCTTGCCAGCAAGGCACTGCAGAAAGAGGTGACATATTGCAACATCTTCGAATGGAGTTATGGCGCAAAGAAGACAAAACTGCTGAACTGTGAAAACTGGGTGTGTAAAAGAAGTAAAAAAAGAAAAAAAAAAACGATCGTAAATGAGAAGGGCCTCTCGCGAGCGCTATTAGATTCGGCTGTGGCGCTCAACTCGAGACACGTCAAGTCTGTTGCGAAACGTCAGGAGAGTGAGGGTACATCGTAATTATAGGGTTATTTGTGACATTGCTAAGCATCATTGCCGACAAATGACATTCGTGCTGATTGAGCCCGGGCTCTGAGGGTGCCTCTCTGACTGCTCATATTACTGTGGAATATTTCGCGCCTTCCCAAACGAGGACCACTGAGAAGGCCATTGATGTTGCGCGTGCATAAGGCAGGTCAGTTTTTGCCAGCATTTCTTTATGTGCAGGTTTTCAGCTTCCCAGCGACTTCACAAAACGTCCTCATTCAAACCTTTATCACTCATACCTTGTTCTCACTGTTTAACGTCAGTGTCGTGAAGCTAGCTCTAAACTATGTTTTGAAAGTTGAGGGGGAGAAACGTGTGGTGCAGCGGAGAACCATGCCTTTTTTATTAGCAAAGAATGGTGCTTGGTGAAAGCATTGTAGTATTGACTCATCATCATAAAATGAAGTTGTTGTTGATTCAATCGAAGTATGCGACAGGATGTGTGAGGCTTGAAGCAACGTTCGCTCTTGACGAATCAAATCGTATACTTCTCTTGGAAACGGTGGTGCATTTGCTGTTTCACCGAGTTTCTGCTTTTGCTTTACGTGAAGTTTACAGTATAATTTACTATCGGCATCGCAAAGCAGTGGAATCCACGCGATTTCGAATTCCCTGAAATACTCCGTCATGGGATGACAATGCTACACCGCAAGGGCGTTCCCACACGACACCCACGGTATACGTCATGCAACGTTACGCGAGCAAGATCAATTGCTCTCCAGTTTTCTCCTCTCTGTTGACCTGTCCACGTTGCGGACAATCGCGGGAATGTACAAATAATTTTGAAAATAGAAGTGTTTCCAAGCAAGAGGTCTCGCAGGAGAGTTGTTTAGAGCCAAAAACTCCCGCAAAAGTGCATTTATCTCAATTACATTAGAAGGTTGAAATATCCCTTTAACTACTGTTCGTAGTTGTGTTTCATTGCTCCAGCTAATAATAAGCCACTCTGATTGAACTGCGTCGTTTAATTGTATATGTAAGCAAAGGAGTGGTTCCCAAAGACTTTTGTCGCTTGTCGCAGCGTTAGGCGTATGTCTATCGCCTTTTCCCATCAATCATACAATTGTACAGCGCATCGGTGGAGAGCTGTCGTGGTACAGTGTTAGTTGACAGGTGTGCGCACATACTGGGTGTTTCACAAAGTTCCCCCGGCTGATTCGTAAACATGTGGCACTATCGAACAGCTTTCTTTTGAGTGAGCATCCCTGTGACATCGGTCAAGAAGTGAGCAGTGAGCGGCTGATTTGCTCATTAATTCAGTCAAGCTTGTAACCTTTACATGTTACCTACTGCGCTTTCGGAACCTCTGTTTCTCCAGCCAGAGGCTTTAGCTAAAACTGTTTAAGAAGAAGAAAAAAAAAATAAAAAGAAAGAGGAAGAAGAAAAACGAGTCACAATTAGTGATTTACAGAGGAAATAACTGATTTCGGTTTACATATCTGTTGCGCCGAGAAGCGTACCAATGCGCCCTCTCGATGAGCTATCCAGCTGCCAACTACCGATTCATCCGCTTGGTGCGCACACGGGGATGGTTGTAAGAATCACAGGGGGTCGACGCCTTCCTTCTTAGTTTTCTTTTATTTTATGTGTTTTTTTGTTTTTTTTTACGAAAACTTTTTCCGGAGCAGGTTCCGGTCGGAAACGCCCTTGGTTTCCAGAGCGTCCCGGAGTAAAATTTAAAGGTTTGGAGTTTTATTTAGGTAATGAGCGTATGCAGAGAGCCGCACACTGCTCAGTTCCTGGTCAATGTCTCAGGGATGCTTGCTGTGAAAACTACGAATTATCATATACCACATTTCGAACGAACGCACAAATAACGGCGGAATGCTTTAAATGCTGGTTTCGATCAGCGTTCGTACTTATTTTATAACAGCATTCAGTCGTTTCGCTAAGCCATGAAACTTATCATTCCGTGCAATTCACATTAGAGACTTCCACGCAAACACTTAAAAAAAAGAAAAAAGAACATAGAGAAGAAGTGCAAGTAATAGTATCCAACTTACCGATCCTAGTTCTAAAACGTTTGGAAGCGTAACACGAATACAGGTCGCTGTAATGAAAACGTGCATTAGTAAATCTCTATGGTCACTGAATACTGAAATAAATAAATTAATCAATAGTCGGAAGAAGACCATGGGCTTACCGAGAGAAAGCAAGGGGGGGGGGCGTGGCCCCCTTCGGATCTCTAAGGTCGCTTGTGAAAATAGTGCGCTCCTTAGTTATAGCTCGTAATGATTATTCTCAGATGTCACAATAAGAACCTCTGAACACACGTACAGTCCGCCGCATCCGGCTTCAGAAGAAGAGGTGGTGGGGTAGGGAGTTGCTCTTCCCCCCCCCCCTTTAAAGCACTTTGCCCACCAGGTTGAAAAATTTCCTGGTAACGGCCATTAAGAAGACTATCCCGATAGAAAATTCGAGAAACACCTATTTTTCAAAGTATTCACCGTGCGACACCGTTGCCATCGCTGTGGCAACTCTGATGCTCTTGGTGCAGAAAGAAGTGGGTTGCTGTAGTAGCCACCGCAGGATGTCTTTCTGGAGGACTTCATCTGTATGGAACGTATTTACCTCAATGTGCCCAAACAAATGGTAATCGCTTCCTTGGGGCTAAATATGTGCTTTAAAGGGCATGGGGCAAACTCTTTTCGTCCAGGCTACCGTCAAATTCGCCGTGCGAGGTCGGGCGCTGTCATAAAGAAGAATGACTTTCCGGACAACAGCCTGGCCATGTCTTCCGAATTTAAATTTTTTTTTTTTTTCACAGTTACATCGGGACTGAAAGGGCAAGCCCGCAACACAGTCTCACAAATAAATATACATGTGAAAAAAGAAAAAAAAAAAGCTTTTTGCATGGCGCCCTTTATGCACCGGTGAATAATGGTGGGCGTGAATCGTGACCCCTGCTCCAAGAAGTCCACATGGATGAGACCGTGCATGTCTGAGGAGACAGTTCCCGTGGACTTCCCAGCAGACGTCTACGTCTTGCTTTCTTTTGTACTTTTGTCGCCAGTCTATGCTGTTTCTTTTTGTCTCGGGGTGAAATTATGCATCAAGGTTTCGTCACATGTGACGATTGATTACAACAAATCGTCCCCTTCAGAATGAAATCAGTTTAGCAGCTGCTCACAGACTGTCATGCGCCTCCCCCTCCCCCTTCTTCTCACAAGTGATGTGTCGGGGAGCACATCTTGTACACTCTTAGAAATAGGCCTTCTATCGTGCTGTCAAGAGCTGCCGTGTCTTCTAGATTCACGCTCAAGGCCGAAGTTTTAGACGACAGATGCCCACGTGGCCCGGGAGAAAAGAAAATACCATAAAAAATTGTCTTGCTTTTTTTTGGCGCGTAGGCCGTGTAGAAGACACGTTTATCACGTGACCAGAAATCGGACGTCGTGACGTCTGCTTAGTGTTGTATAATTTTTTGCCGTGGTTTCTATGCGCTTGGAGAGATCACCTGACCGGCGTCGAGGACCGGAGTCACGTGAACTATGCGACGGGGCCGGACATGCTAGTGGCGCGGCACTGGTCACACCTCTTCTTCGATGCCTTGCCGCCAGCGTTTCTTCGCTTTGCTGATTCTGCATGGGATTCTTTGACAGGTAAGACACCTCCGTTTAATAAATTTTATTGCGATAACTATGCTATTGTAGTGGCTACCTGTTTCTTCCCCACACTTCTAACGAACATTTGGAAGGTGCAGGTGCGAATGGAAGTGTCATGGCGGTCGTGACAGAACGTCAACGAAAGTTATGTGGTGATGCTTGAGAAGTTGAGTAGTGAAGGTATTCGAGAGATGCTAACGTGTTATCAGCTGTATCCGGTTTGTAGCTCTGTTAGAATTGCTTCTAAACGTGGACTTCGCGAGCGCTGACGTTTGTGTATGGCACAGGATGTTTTTGTCTTTCGGGGGCTCGTTTCGATCGTGGTTTGAGTAACCATTCTCTGCCTCAGCTGGCCGCAGTGGGCATGGACGTCACCAACGAAGACTTCACTGGTGTTCAACGTGCCGCAGGAGGAAGTGTGCGTGCGATTCATACCGAAGACTGACAGATATTAGCCGGTACACGGCACAAGTGTTACCCGGAACATGTGTCCAAGGCTGACACTCACTTGTCGACCATGTGCAAGGTAGTAGAAGTGGCCGGCGTCGTACGCCTTGCATGCGGAACGAGTTGATTGAGATGTGGAATGTGTGTGTGTGTGTGTGTGTGTGTGTGTGTGTGTGATTTCTCCGCAGCCGTGAGCTTGCGAGAGAAAAAACTCAATTGGACGGGCTAGCCTTGGTCGTCGAGTTGATGTAGGGCTGCGCCTACTGCCACACTTGAGGCGTCCACCACTAGGTACGTCGGTGCGTTCAGGATAGGATGGGCGAGCAGCGTAGCGTCGGACAACATCTTTTTAACCTGCTGAAACGCTTGCTCAGCCTCAGCTGTCCACACGAGTGTTGTACTGGAACGTTTGGTGCCTGAAAGGAGGTCGAAAAGTGGGGCAAGTAGACGTGCACAGCCGGGAAGGAATCTTCGATAAAAATTGACCAACCCAAGGAATTGGCGGAGCTTGCGATGAGTTTGTGGCTGGGGGAAATCGTCGTCGTTGTGCGGAGTGGCGTGATGCCCTCCGAGTTCATGCGATGACCGAGGAAATCTATGCTGGTACGCCGAACTCGCATTTGGCAGCATTTATGACGACCCCGAATTCCTGGAGACGCTTGAACAGTTGACGCAGGTGTGATTCGTGCTCCTCGGGCGGTGAACTCGCGACCAGGATGTCGTCGATGTATGCGAAACAGAATGGTAAATCTCTAACAACCTGGTCGATGAAGCGCTGGAAACTCTGGGCCGCGTTCAGGAGGCCAAATGGCATGCGGACATACTCGAACAGGCCGAAAGGTGTTGTGATGGCAGTCTTCGGTATGTCCGCAGGCTCAACCGGAATCTACTGAGAACGTAGTCGCACCATGAAGATGGCTGGTGAACTCCTGGATATGCGGCACAGGGTAACGATCGGGGATGGTTATGGCGTTAAGAGCTCTATAATCGCCGCAAGGCCGCCAGTCCCCCGGATCCTTCTTCGGGACCATATGCAAGGCCGATGCCCGTGGACTGCTGGAAGGTCAGACGATACCGAGGGCAAGCATGTGGTCAAACTCCCGGCGAGCGATCGCCAGGCGCTCGGGAGGGAGACGCCGGGGACGGGCGTGAACTGGCGGACCTTTGGTGAGTATGTGGTGAGTAATCGAACGGCGCGCCGGAGCATCCGGAGGTGGAGGACGTGTGATCTGCGGGAACTCGTCCAGAATGGCGAGGAAATTTGGAGAAGTAGGGGGGCGGAGGAAGGTCGGACTGACGGTTTTCAAGGTGGTTGAGACGCCTTGGACAAGCAACGACGTCGACAAGCAAGTCAAAACGCCGTAGAAAATCCGCGCCAAGAATAGGGTGGGGAACGTCGGCAACCATGAAGAGCCACTGAAAGGTTCCGCGAAGACCGAGGTTCAAGGTGAGCGATCGTCGGCCATAGCATATAATTGGTGAGGAATTGACCGCCTGCAAGCTGGAATTGGGGTCGGGACGTAATCGGTGAGGCGACTCTAGAGGCACGATACTAACGTCCGCTCCCGTGTCGACGAGAAATCTTGCGTTGTTAATATTGTCCCGAATAAAGAGCAGGCGGGTTCCCGAAACACCAGCTGCTGCCGCCCTCAGTTGCTGGTTGGACCGTTTCCCGGCCAGCTGCACGGGGGCTTGCATTTCTGAGCTCTGCCGCCGAAATCAAAGTGGTACCAGCAAAACAGCTGTCCTCCGAATGCATGGATGAGGGGAAACGGCCACGGCTGGAGTAACGGCGCTGTCGGGTATCTTGACGACCGACGGGAGAGGGGGACCTGCTGTGGGTGGAAATGCCAGCCACCATTGCCGTGAGATTCGCCATGGCGGCGTTCATATTCTGTAACGGTATGCCAGAGAGGTCGATGTCAGGACGCGCAGGAGGGGGCGTGTGGCCAAGGGAGGCGATGGTAGCCGATGCCGCCGGCGAGTGGTCAAGTATAGTGGTCAGCAAGCTTGGCAAGGTCGTCTAATGAAGTGCTGCCTGCCGCAGCAAGGATGCGGCGTGCCGCCGCGGGCAGACGTTGCAGAAACAGTTATTGGAGAAGCGATGAATCTGGAGTGGAGTCGCCAACTAGAACTGGCATCCGTCAAAGAAGCTGGGTTGGCTTCTGGTCGCCGAGCTCTTCGTTGGTGAGAAGCTGCTGCAGGCGACGTTGGGAAGAGATTGTTGTTCGGGCGATTAATTCTGTCTTGAGGGTGTCGTAGGGCTTGTCGAGGGGTGGTTGGAGAATAATATCGTGGATCTCCGCCGCGGTATCGGCAGGCAAAGCCCCGAGGACATACCCGTACTTGGTAATCTGCGACGAAATATTTCGGGCGGAAAATTGAGCGTCGGCCTGGGCGAATAGCTGCGAGTCGTAAGACCAATAAGGTGGTAGACGCAGGGACAGAGTTCCTTCTACGGAAGGTAGGGGAGTGGTGGGCAAGGGGCCTGACGTGGGCGGGGCTAGGTCTGGTTGGTGCTGAATCGGAGTGTTCATACCAAGTTCAGTAGCAGTAGTAGTGAGGCCGGAGCGAAGCGTTGGCATTCGAAGCGGCGAGAAAAAGCAGGGCGTTCGCCGTTCGGGTCACCAGAGATGTGGAAGCCTGAGTAAACTAGTCCGCACTAGACTCCGACAGAAGGGGAAAAACAGTGTTTACTGCGCGGTGCCACTTCGGCACTGCCCGAAAGGAACAGACAGCTCAAGAGAGAAGAAGCAATCCTCGAGGACCGTGACCATCGTTAGATGGCGGTGGCGCTACAGTAGTTATTCGTTCGTCATGGATAGCTCGGCCAGACTGGCGTGTTGATCTCAGCCGCATTCAGTAAGATACCTCTTTGATCTCCCCTCCTACATACTTGGTACTGCTGTGGTACCAATGTACCATTTCTCTCTCCTCGCTGCCTCACCTATCATCGTTTTAGTATAAGCTATAGTTCATATCCTTTCACTGTTGTCGATAGTGACCTTTATTACACTTAATGTTGTTCCTATCCACTTTGTAATGCGTCTTTGTCGTCATTTACTTTGTCACAGCTATGCCTTGAAGCAGAATTCCGATTCGAGGCCAGGATGGGAAGCATGGAGGAAACGCTGCACAACGGGCGACAACTCCCATATCAACAGCCCCCACAAAGAGATGTAGAGTCGCTGAAATATGGTGGCCATATGCCCTGAGCAACAAAGAGGTCTGCATCCTAGCGAAACTTGTTTCGTAGCGAGTTTCAAGCTTGCAAATAGTTCCGCAGCAGCGGCGTCAAGCCGTGCCGTTTTGTGCAATCTGTGATATTTTGACTATGTGTGGTTCTTTATTCATTTTTATTTTCTCTGAGTATTTTCTCTGTGAAAAGGGTATGTTGCATAGCTTGCAAGTCTAGTCAATATTCACTGTATCACTGCCACAATTTCACAACTTTGCCGAAATATAGTCTTCAATCCCCTTTGAAACAAATTCTGTTGAATGCAAGCCTGTCCTCCAAGCCTGCCTGCCAAGCCTGCGCAGGGGGAGAGGGGAAGAGAAAGCACCCGGGAAAGGAGGAAACTGCGAAGCATAAGACAGACTCCACTTTTGTGGCTTCTACGTGGGAAACCACGTGATGCGACGTCATTCCCCGCGATTTCGCGTGGTCTCTACGTAGAGACCCCAAAATTACCGTATTTCGGGTAGATAATAGAAGATAGAAGATCCGTTTCTAAGTGTGTAGAGACTTTCCGGAACAGTGATTGCCCGTTAATCATTGCCTCCACACTGCCGACATTGATCTTACGCTGGGCTGCAATATGCGGAACTGTTAATCGTCAGTTCTCGAAGGTGACTTGCTTAACGCCCTGCGATGTTCACTGGCGTCACTGCCCTCGGACGTACGTGTCGATGTGGTTTATTCGTCACCGTACCGCGTTCTTCGCCAAACTGCCCCCAACATTAGTGCACTCTACCCCTTAACACCGTTTGTTCCCCATGTGATATGGGTAATATTTGCAGAATCACAGCTCGTTTGACTTTCTCCTTCCCAAAACAACATATTATGAGTCGCAGTTCCACAGCTGTAGACACACTGCTCGCCGCCATGATAGCTGCCGTTGCTGCACGTACCACTTACTCGAGCAGAATTCTACTTCGTCCTCCGAAAGTTTTAGAGCAAACGCTGTGAGGTTAGCTGTTAACGTTATTAAATTTGTGAAGATCCTGTCCTGTACGTCGCATCGCCGAAACCCCAGCGAGATGAAGCGAAGAAAGGAGATAACATAAACGATAACATACGAGGCATGTCCAAGTCAAACCGGGACTTTTCATTTTTCACAAAAGTAAAATGAACTTACAGGTGAGAAATGAGTTTTATTTTTCAACGTAATCTCCAGCTGCACTAATGCACTTGTCCCAGCGTTTCAGGAGGGCTTGGATGCCAACAGCATAGCAGCCGTGATCGGACCGCATTCTTGACTTCGTCGTCGCAGATGGTGTGGTGGCCCCCAAGGACGCCTTTTGTGGCCCGAAGAGATGGAAATCGCTGAGGGCGAGGTCTGGACTATAAGGGGAATGCGGCAGCAACTCCCAGTCAACTTCCTGTAAGGTGCGTGTCGTGGTATGTGGGCGTGCATTGTCCTGTAGGAGGAGGACTCCTTTGGTGATGAGGCCCGGCCGCTTTTGCTTCAGCGCCTTATGCACATCCCTGAGAACCTGGCAGTAATATGCACTATTGATGGTGGTACCACTGGGCAGAAGATCAACATGAACAACACCAGCCTTTTCCCAGAAAACCGTGGCCATGACCTTACCCGCAGACGGGGTGCTTCGGAACTTCTTGGGAGCTGGCGAGCCCGCATGCTTCCGCTGTTTTGATGCGCGTTTAGACTCAGGAGTGAAATGGTGCACCCACGTTTCATCGCACGCTAGAGCCCTGCACGGGCCGACTTTTCCGGACCTGACCCGGCCCGGGCGCATCGAAAAATGGCCCGGTCCGACCAGGGCCCGGACCTTCATATTGTTATGCGGCCCGGCCCGGCCCGGCCCGGTGACCCAGTGACTAGAGCCCGGCCCGGCCCGGTGACCCGGCGAGTTGATCCCGGCCTAGTATTTCCAGCCGCGACGTACGCGTTTCTGGCGATTATCAAACAAATTTATAAGCAAATTTAAAACGAGAGAAGACAAACATACAAGTGATGGCGGCTTAACACCGTAACCGCACGAGACCAAATTAAATCCAGAACGCACGCGGGCATGGGCGTTATCGTTACACTGTCAAGATTTTGCGGAGGTAGAGCATGCTGTCGACAAACTGCTTCTCCCAGTCCCTACCCCTCTCACCAAGCTTTGCCAAAGTGATTGTGAAATATGTGAGGAGCAATGTAAAGTGGCTTGGAGAATGTTCTAGAGGGTCGAATCATATGCATAATGCAGTATCCTTTGCTTGTCTTTGCAAAATATGCACAGGAATGACGCAAGCGCATGATGATATGAACTAATGCATCTCCATTGTGTGAAATTAGCTGCGTGGCCCGGCCGGGCCTGACTCTCGGGAACATATTTGTCGGCCCGGGCCCGGCCCGGCCCGCGGTGGTGGCGTATTTTGTCGGCCCGGGCTCGGCCCGGCCCGAAGCACACAGCCAATAACAAGCCCGACCCGGCCCGCGGGCCGGGTCGAGGGCCGGGCCCTGTGAAGGGCTTAATCGCACGCGATGATCCAGTCAAGGAACGGCTGTCCTTCAGCTGTACTTTAGCTCTTGGGAGATTCCAGTCTTCTCTGCCGGTCAAACACGGAGAGCTGCCTCGGGACCCAATGGGCACTAACTTTCCGAAACTGGAGGTGTTCATGAGTGATAGTGTTCAACGTTCTCACAGAAAGGTTCGTCCTTCGAGCCAGTTCGAAACATGTTACCCGTGGGTACTTGAGCATCAGGCCACTCCACAAATCGGATGTGCTCAGGAACCCTGACACTGGGCTCTGAGCCACCCCGGCCGGTCGTCCTGCACTGATGTACGGCCGTCTCGGAACCGTTTGCACCACTCGAACGCTGTGCTGCGGCTAAGTGTATCGTGGCTATACTGAGCCTGAAGTCTTCGGTGAGTTTCAGATGACTTTATGCCTTCATTCACGAGAAACTTCGTGACAATTCGCTGTTCGATGTACGCGCTCACCTCGTTGTCGCCCAATCTTGTCCAGCACGTGTCTCCTGTTTTGCACAAACTTTGAACCACCACATGGTGAACGCGGAGGCCTGCCGCGTGTGAAAATGAGGAAAAAGGAGTAGCGCGAGCCATTTGTACACTCAGGAGACAGAAAGTCCCAGCATGCCCAAGAATTAGGGACAAAACGTAAAGCAGGCTTCACCTAAAACTGCTCCCATAGAGCCTGTGTATTCTGGAACAAAAAGCGCGTGCTACATATTCTGCTGGCAGCGCTTTGCATTCGTTCTCTAATGGCATCTTGCCTCTGCCAGGACAAAACTTTTGAGCAATTTTTGGGGCATGAATAGTGGCATCTTCAAGGTTCCATTCGGGTTCCAAATTTTGAACCTGTAAAGGAGCCTTCTATCGCCGCGCGAGCACGTTGCGGCGAAGCCTACGTTCAAGGCCGTGCGCTACCACAGGTTTAGGAAATCGCTCAGCGCAGAAGAGACTACAAGAGAAGACAAACAAGAAATAACAACACGGGGAGCCCAGATTTGTGTGTAACGTCACGTGGTAAGGGTATAGGATATAAAAAACTAAAAACTTGACAGCTGTTAGGAGAACTAACATCGTTGAGGTTGTTATAAAGAGCAAACGTGTGTACATTATGGCTGTTACGAAGTCTGTTGGTATCTGCTAAACTGTGAGCAATCAAACAAAACGTAAAATAAAGGTGTGGTCGGAGTGAACGGCACAACAAAAACAACAATAAATGATGACGATGAGATGGGGTGTTTCACCGCGGAGGTGCGTACCCTACACCACTGCCCGTGGAACGTTATGTGAAGATGATGAAGGAAGGATGCAAATACAAGAAATAATGAAACTGAACGGCAGAAAATAGACCAACGACAGCTTAAGACGACATGTACTATTTTGCACAGGAAAATGTGATACCTGAGATTCTACGATGTGCTAAGGTTGTCCAACCAAGTTTATCGAGGATAGGTTCATAATTATAGACACCAACGTGTCGGTCATAGAGAGTGTACAATGACTCCACGGGCTGAAAATTAGTGAAGCTAATTAAGTATACCATTTTAGTTAGCCATCGAACACTGATGCGACCGGCTAGGAAAGATATCCTAGAGGCTTCGTTTTCGTTTCTTCTTTCTCGCTCTCTCCTTTCTTCTTTTTTTTTTGGGGGGGGGGGAGGTGGGGGGGGCTTATTAATGCCCGAAGACAATTTATGATACAGCTATAGGATGTCACGCTTCCTCGCGAACGCAGGAGCCTCTCTAGCGAGGAAGACGCAATTGTAAAAGGCGGTCACTTGGCCCATTTGTATTATAACGCATTACTCTGCTCTCTTTTGGTCACAATAATGCTCGTTGCCTTGTCATCTGCATTTTTTAGATACTGTAGATTTGTCGTTCACCTCGAAACTACAACAACAAAAAAGTTAAGAGATCACGATTTGCTGTTGTTTGAGTTTGATTTGCGATTTTCTGGCGACTTTCTGTTGCTGTCATCTCTCAAAATGTATCTATCAAAATCCATTCAAAATACGCACAATTTCAGACAACGAAAAAAAAAGAGGAAAATATTGTTCTGCGTTCCTGTCTTTTATTTTCCATACTTAATACAGCTAACGCCGTAGTGGATCAAATCTATCCCTATTGCAGCCTAATGCCGCGTGCTTTTCGACAGCCGTACTCTTGGCTTTTCTTTTCGTCTGTGGAGAGGGTGCTAGCAGGTGTGCTGTCTTCTCAGCGTTCTTCTGAAGATTTACAATCTTGATCCAGCCGTACATGCTCGCGCTTTCAGCATTACTGCTTGGGACTCTGTTGTTCGCTATCGCGTCTTTGTTTCTGTAGGTGTGAAGAAAAGTTTATTGACTGGTTGATAAGCAACTGCGTGCACCACGTAAACGTCAGTAGTGTAGCACCGATTGCTAGTACGTATGAGTCTAATAAATACGAATGAAGCACGATGAACATTTGATTTACACATCAGAGTCTTCATGTTGGGAAAAACTTCGCATGGCTGCATATGCGATCACAATGTCCTCCTTTTAACGTTGAGGCCAAAATAAACGGGGGCACTTCAAACCACCTGACTCAAACTGTAACGCAACATTTGCGTCAGCTGGATTGGGTCGTCTGGATCTTTGGACGCCTTTCCCGATTTCCGTTCTTAGCTCACCTCGCGTCATAGAGTCCACATCTAACACGCGTGACACGCGCTGTTCCAGTTCGAGTTCGACACTTAAACGTTACCTCTTTCCTGTTGTCTCTTGGATGCCACCTTCTTCCCAGTATGTGACGTCACGTTTCTGATATCTCCTAGCCTGTAGCGCTGATGAATTTTCCTCTATCCTTTAATATATATTTTAGCCCATCCCATGTTGCGTCCCATTTGTTTGTTCGCCGATGATGTAGGTTCTCTAAGGCACAGTTTTTCTTTTCTAGTCCTTGGTAGAAAACCATCCTAGTCAGCGCTGCTGCATGTGGCTCATCGCGGCGTGATGCGAAAAAAACATGTATATACGGGGTCGCGCTCTCCTGTCCGTACCCCTTGCGTTTGGTTCCCAGATCTAGAAACATAGTTAGGACTTTAACACCTCCTGACGCAGATCTTTCCCTGCAGTATCTTGCTCAAATTCTTTTACCACACCTCTGAAAAGATCCCATAACTGTGCTCGATCATCTCTGGTGCCCGAGAAGAGGACTAGGGTCACAAGGCGTGGTAGATTCTCAAGAAGTAAATCGACATTCTTTCCTGTTAATGATGTGAATTTAGCAACTTCCGTTTTTCTGTCAGTCAGCAGTATGACTTTCGCACAAGATCCCTTTATAATGGGCACCAGTTTTCTCACGGATGTGTAATATATTCCTTGCATATTCTCATACAGATTATGGATTACCGTTCTAGCAATTATTCGTTCTACGGCGTACAGGCAGTCTGAAGACATATAGGAAAGCCCATCTGTTCGTACTCCCGTCGCAGACTGCCAGAATTCTTAGCCGCAGAGCTATACGGGCACAAAAGCTCTTGCGTACAAGAATAGCAAGAACGCGCGCAGAGCGAATAAGCTTTGCCAACATCCTAGCATACTTCCTACTGAAGACAAGACCGCAGTGCTATCAGCTCCAGTAGATATCTTGATGAACAAGGAATGCTTTCATTGGATGAAGTATGAAAGGAAAAAGAGAAGTCACTAAAATCAAACAAAACAATAAGTCAGTCGTTACGTTTGTGCACGGGTTTCGTTGATAGCTGCTGTAATCGCCCTCGCCTTTCTGTCTGTCATGTGGTTAACGCGGAAGCCGTGATGAAGCGGGCAACTCTACACGATACAGATAAAATAATAATTCCGCGCTTGATGCCCCGGTACAAGTACATCATGAGCTGTGCAGCAGTGGCCGGTCTGCGGCCGCTGTAAGAAGAAGAAGAAAAAAAAGGAAAACAGAGAGAGAGAGAGAGAAACTTCAGTAGTTGCGTGGCATCGGCGAGTGCCGCAAAAGAAGCTGATTTATCGCGCTCAAAGAATTTGTACTCGGAAGATGGACGGTTGTTGTGCTGTAAGACCTACAGACTAATTTGTTTATTTACCCTCGCGGCCATGAGGCAATACAAACAGGAGATTAACATTTGGTAGAATAATGTTAACAAAGCGGCATACAAGATTTACAACCGCATGAAAAAATTGCGCAGATACGTGGAGGTATATAAACAAGTACATGAAACATTTTGGTCAACTGGAGCAATGACAACACGTACGACGTGGAAATTGAAAAATGACTATGCAGCGCAACGGTCATGTCAGCCAGACGCGTGAGCCTTCCTCTTCATCTCCCCCTCTTCGTCCCTTCATCGAGCAAAGAGCCGCCAATCACCCCCCCCCCCCCCCCGCTAGCGGTCGCATAAACATTTCTTAAATCGTTTGGCATCGGTAATGGCATGCATATAAGCTCTTGGATTAACGATCCTCTTAGGAATTATTATGATAATCAATTTTGTGAAACAAACACCCACAAGTTATTATTCGGCAAGTGGAAAGCAGACGCAGATTGAGGTTATGGTAACATGAAAAACTCAGTGCGGCATCCCCCATTGTTCTCCATACAAAACCCCGCTTCATTGTCCCTGATGTTTTGCTCATGAAGATACGAATAGTCGAGTGGCTTCTTTAAAACCTGCTCTTGGAAATGCAGGACGTACACACTGCTAATAAGTGCACCACCCGAAAGGAAAAGACACGTCCGTGAGAAAGCTGGTGGACATTATAAAGGGATCTGATGCGAATGTCAGACTGCTCACTGACAGCAAAACGAAAGTTGCTAAATTCACATCATTAACAGGAAAGAATGTCGATTTACTTCTTGAGAATCTACCACGCCTTGTGTCCTCTCCTCGGACACCAGAGATGAACGAGCACAGTTGTTATGGGATCTTTTCAGAGGTGTGGTAAAAGAATTTGAGCAAGATACTGCAGGGAAAGATCTGCGTCAGGAGACATTAAACGTCCTAACTATGTTTCTGGATCTGGGAAACAAATGCAATGGGTATGGACAGGAGAGCCCGTGACCCCGTATATACTTGTTTTTTTTCGCATCACGCGGCGATGAACCACATGCAGCAGCGCTGACTAGGATGGCTTTCTAGCCAAGGACTAGAAAAGAAAAATTACGCCTTATAGAACCTACATCATCGGCGAACAAAACAAAAGGGACGCAGCATGGGATGGGCTAAAATATGTTAAAGGATAGAAGAAAATTCATCTGCGCTACAGGCTAGGAGATATCAAAAACGTGACGTCACGTACTCCGAAGAAGGTGGCATCCAAGAGACAAGAGGAAAGAGGCCCGGTTTAAGTGTGGAACTCGAACTCGAACAGCGCGTGTCACACATGTTAGATGTGAACTCTATGACGCGAGGTGAGCCAAGAACGGAAATCGTGAACGACGTCCAAAGATCCAGATGACGGCAAGCTGAAGCAAATGTTGCGTCACAGTTTGAGTAACGTGGTTTGAAGTGCCCCCGTTTATTTTGGCTTCAAAGCTAAAGGAGGACATTATGATCGCATATGCAGCCATGCGAAGTTTTTCCCAACATGAAGAGGACACTAACTCTGATGTGTAAATCAAATGTTCATCGTGCTTTATTCGTATTTATTAGACTCATACGTACTAGCAATCGATTCTACACAACTGACTTTTACGTGGTGCACGCAGTTGCTTATCAACCAGTCAATAAACTTTTCTTCACACCTACAGAAACAAAGATGTACAATGAAAAAAGACGCGATAGCGAACAACACAATCCCAAGCAGTAATGCTGAAAGCGCGAGCATGTACGGCTGGATCAAGATTGTAAATCTTCAGAAGAACGCTGATAAGACAGCACACCTGCTAGCACCCTCTCCACAGACGAAAAAAAAAAAAAGCCAGGAGTACGGCTGTCGAGAAACACGCGGCATTAGGATCGGGATAGATTTGATCCACTACGGCGTTAGCTGTATCAGGTATGGAAAATAAAAGACAGGAACGCAGGAACGATGTTTTCCTTTTTTTTCGTTGTCTGAAATTGTGCTTATTTTGATGGATTTCGATAGATACATTTTGAGAGATGACAGCAACAGAAAGTCGCCAGAAAATCGCAAATCAAACTCAAACTCAAACAACAGAAAATCGTCATCTCTTAACTTTTTTGTTGTAGTTTCGAGGTGTACGACAAATCTACAGTATCTAAAAAATGCAGATGACATTGACAAGGCAACTAGCATTATTGTGATCAAAAGGGAGCAGAGTAATGCGTTATAATACAAATGGGCCAAGTGACCGCCTTTTACACTTGCGTTTTGCTCGCTAGAGAGGCTCCTGTGTTCGCGAGGAAGCGTGACATCCTATAGCTGTATCATAAATTGTCTTCAGGTATTAATAAGCCTCCTCCACCCCTCCCCCCAACAAAAAAGAAAAAGATAAAAGGAGAGAGCGAGAAAGAAGAAACGAAAACTAAGCCTCTCAGATATCTTTCCTAGCCGGTCGCATCAGTGTTCGATGGCTAACTAAAATGGTATACTTAATTAGCTTCACTAATTTTCAAAGATTGACCCAATGACAGCATCGAAGCCCTTGGAGTCATTGTACATTCTCTATGACCGACACGTTGGTGTCTATAATTATGAACCTATCCTCGATAAACTTGGTTTGACAACCTTAGCACATCGTAGAACCTCAGATATCACATTTTCCTGTGCAAAGTAGTACATGTTGTCTTAAGCTGCCGTTGGTCTATTTTCTGCCGTTCATTTTAGTTATTTCTTGTATTTGCATCCTTTTTTCATCATCTTCACATAACGTTCCACGTGCAGTGATGTAGGGTACGCACCTCCGCGGTGAAACACCCCATCTCATCGTCATCATTTATGGTTGTTGTTGTTGTGCCGTTCACTCCGACCACACCTTTATGTTAGGTTTTGTTTGATTGCTCACAGTTTAGCAGATACCAACAGACTTCGTAACAGCCATAACGTACACGCGTTTGCTCTTTATAACAACCTCAACGATGTTAGTTCTCCTAACAGCTGTCAAGTTTTTCGTTTTTAAGATCCTATACCCTTACCACGTGACGTTGCACACAAATCTGGGCTCCCCGTGTTGTTATTTCTTGTTTGTCTTCTCTTGTAGTCTCTTCTGCGCTGAGCGATTTCCTAAACCTGTGGTAGCGCACGGCCTTGAACGTAGGCTTCGCCGCAACGTGCTCGTGCGGCGATGTAAGGCTCCTTTACAGGTTCAAAATTTGGAACCCGAATGGAACCTTGAAGATGCCACTATTCATGCCCCAAAAATTGCTCAAAAGTTTTGTCCTGGCAGAGGCAAGATGCCATTAGAGAACGAATGCAAAGCGCTGCCAGCAGAATATGTAGCACGCGCTTTTCGTTCCAGAATACACAGGCTCTATGGGAGCTGTTTTAGGTGAAGCCTG
Source organism: Ornithodoros turicata (assembly GCF_037126465.1). NCBI lineage: Eukaryota > Metazoa > Arthropoda > Arachnida > Ixodida > Argasidae > Ornithodoros > Ornithodoros turicata. Next base: position 50,266,181 of record NC_088202.1, on the reverse strand, counting down.
CTTTACGTTTTGTCCCTAATTCTTGGGCATGAACATTTTCTTGTGCAAAGTAGTACATGTCGTCTTAAGCTGTCGTTGGTCTATTTTCTGCCGTTCATTTTAGTTCTTTCTTGTATTTGCATCCTTCCTTCATCATTTTCACATAACGTTCCACGTGCAGTGGTGTAGGGTACGCAACTCCGCGCTGAAAGACCCCATCTCATCGTCATCATTTATTGTTGTTGTTGTTGTGCCGTTCACTCCGACCACACCTTTATTTTATGTTTTGTTTGATTGCTCAGACTTTAGCAGATACCAACAGACTTCGTAAGAGCCATAATGTACTCACGTTTGCTCTTTATAACAACCTCAACGATATTAGTTCTCCTAACAGCTGTCGAGTTTTTAGTTTTTTATATCCCATACCCTTACCACGTGATGTTACACACAAACCTTTGCTCCCCGTATTGTTATTTCTTGTTTGTCTTCTCCTGTAGTCTCTTCTGCGATGAGCCATTTCCCAAACCTGTGGTTGCGCGTGGCCTTGAACGTAGGCTTCGCCGCAACGTGCTCGAGCGGCGATGGAAGGCTCCTTTACAGGTTCAAAATTTGGAACTCGAATGGAACCTTGAAGATCCCACTATTCATGCCCAAAAAATAGCTCAAAAGTTTTGTCCTGGCAGAAGCAAGATGCCATTAGAGAACGAATGCAAAGCGCTGCGAGCAGAATATGTAGCACGCGTTTTTCGTTCCAGAATACATAGGCTCTATGGGGTCCGTTTTAGGTGAAGCCTGCTTTACGTTTTGTCCATAATTCTTGGGCATGGTTTGACTTGGACACCCCTCGTATATGACTGCGACAGCTTATATCTTGTTTCTCGTTGATCACTTGCAACCTCGATGTCTCTGACGGAATCGTGAACGGAGCCACCGCGATCGAAAAGCACAGCGACTTTGACGAAAAGGGTTTCGATGACACCGAAATAAAAATAAATCGTTGAAAATAAATCATGTAAAAATCCACTTTCAAAATAACCTCTCAAAAATAAGCTCTGTTAATATTTACGGTGGCCAATTCCGCTGGTAGATAAACACTTGACGAAATCCACTGTTCAAGATATATCTTTCAAAGGGTTGCAATCTTTGAAATGCAAAAAGGGGTAGAGTATCACCACTGGCGACGAAACACCCCATTCATCATCTCAAAGTAAAGTTGTTGTTCCAAAACAAATCCTATCTGAGTGGTGGTCGGCCGAAGTTCCCTACGTCCGCCTCGGAAAATAGTAGGCTGTCGCTCTTGGTGTGGGCCTTGTGGGAATTCGCCTAAGAATGAGACTATTTTGCTGTATCGATTGTGGTCGCCGATTACCTTCTATGAGAAGCCACCGGAAGTACGTCTTCTGGTTTAGCCTCGTTCACGGCTCAACACGGCTCAAAGGTGCATGTATACCGTGGATCACAGGGGTGACACACACCCGCCATTGTTGTAACTACCCTCAAGGGGGTGCTTTTGGCAAAACTGCCATATTGTCCTTGTCGCACGTCATAGAAAACGTCATTTTGAGGTCATGTGACTTTGTTTACATGTTGTTTTGCCGCTAACCGACATATACGACCGTCATAACGGGAAAAAAGTATTTTGCCAGCGTAAGCTATGCGGTACCTTCTACCGCCAACATGGTAGCCCATTTCCCGTAAGTTTAAGTACATCGCATCGGGCCGCAGTGAGTCTTAACGCGCGGTCGTCATCACATCTTTGGAAGTCGTCAACAGTACAAGGTCTTATGTGCAAAACTGCGCGTTTTACTGCGAGATTATCGGATAAAAATAATTGCCGTGACCGAAAAACATCCAAAACGTCGCGCAGAAACAACAACCGCATTGTTTTCAAACGGTTTGACCGCGGATCACGGGCGCCGCCATCTTTAATGTCACTGTGCCTCGACGGTTGCTGTGACGTGCGACCAGGACCTGTCCAGGATGCATTGCGTTCGCCCAGCACGCTTTCGTTTACAGAGCAATACATTGGATGCCACTCCTGTGCCGTGGATGCTTGTTAGTCCTGTATACATACGCGAATCGTCTTCTGTACTTTTAAACTGGATATTTCGACTCTTCCAGGTCTTATCAGAAGACACAGAATTAATAATGGTAGAAATATTCATTAAAAAAGTTCGGAATGTGTGTTGCGGTTAGAACAACATTGTGTTGCCCTTAAATTAACGAACGGCACATTCCTTCTCTAAGCCTTACTATGATTTATTTTAACAGTGTTCATCTTGAGAGCGTGGATTTTTCAGCTGGTCATTTCCGAAAGTGGGTTTTCACGGGCGTATTATTCAGGGTGGACTTTTCGACGTTTTATTTTTAATAATTTATTTCGGCGTACGCCCAGGGAGTTTGCCGATGCGCGTGTGGCTTCACGTCGAAGGAGGCGACGAGCACTTAAAAACAGCTCTGTCGCTGTCGTTAAATTGATGCTACTGTAAGTTGCATCATATCTGCCAATTTTATTCAATTACGTTTACTCACTGATTTCTCTCGAGCAAAAACTCGGTCAAACTTGAACGACACCAGCACATTCCAAAATTGCAATACTGCTGAGCGCACTAGAACACCGCTCCTGTATAGCTGGATGCGTCAATAGACCGCTCCATTCGCGAGCAGCTAGGTATGTAAGAAAGGAAGCTGTGTATTCGTGGATAAAAATATAGAAAACTGCTTCTACTTGGTTTAGACATTTAGTTTGCGTCATATCAGTGGAGTTTGCGTTGTATCTTCAGTGACTATTCTCCGCACAGCCGTGTTTCCCTCATGAAGAAAAAGGCTGAGCTTGCTTTGCTGTCTGAGCGTCGCAAGATCGCGTCTATTTTTTACAAGATTTTCCACAACAAGGCATTACACACAGATATGCTACAGTGTGCATATTACAGTTCTTCGCGCCTTGACCATCCTAATAAAATAATGAGGCCATTTTGCAAGCACGACTTTTGCCAGGAATCTTTCTTGCCTTGTTCAATACGACACTGGAATGATCTTGACCATGATATTGCAACCATTACTAATCCTGTTTCATTCAAAAAGAGAATTGTTGATTTAATGGGTGATTTGAGCGTTTAGTGTCCACAACGCTTTTTAAGTTATACTGTATAATGTTCATTGTTTGTTTGTTTGTTTGTTACTGTTAATATAAGTGTTTTTGCCTATAACTTATGTTTTGTAAGTTGCTACTAAGCAACCCACGACTCCGTCATGTTATGCCTACGCGCCTTTGACGTATAATAAATAAATAAATAAATAAATAAATAAATATCTCTTACGTCGTAGCAAAAAAGTTACTTACTGTCATTCGCCACACGAGGATCGCAGCATTCGCTGTACGGCAATGCGTACAGCGCTGCGATGAGGCTCAGTACGAAGCAGGTAGGACTCATAGCGAGTTGAATGGCTCGAACTTGGGCGACTTCTTTGCTCTGCTTCAGTATAGGTGTTTGACCACATAAGATTTCACCCTTAGATATACAGATACCAGACGGGAAAAGGTAAGGGCAATCGCATGTACATCCGTTCAGGTGCGACGGTGACTTATTGGAGCAATATTTCTTGCAACACCAAGGAATAGCTGCGTGTGACAAGTTAGTAGATTAAATACGCGTGAATTATCTTCTTCGATGGCATTACGTGCTAACTTGATTCCAGCGGACAGCGGCCTCAGTGAAGGTACGCAGCCTTCTCCTGTACAACGTGAGATTCATCTTCATTAATTGTATTGTTGCTGGAAATAATGTGTCCGGAATGGAACGCATTGTGTCTGCACTCGGTGCTGCATTGTTGTTTTAAATTAATATCCCTCTGGGGAGGAGATGTCAGAGAACCATGCAGGCAATTCACCTCAATTCAATTTACCTGCGTGCCCATGATGGTCTGTCACGTAGCAGGCGTGTTACTTCCGTAATCTTTTTTTCACTTGCGTGCTCTTAAATTGTTCAATGGCTACATGTTCAAGTGCCTTGACGGCGATCATCAACCAAAAAGACCACGTCAGTCTTAACACAAAGGTAGCTTCCGGCGTGATGAGACACCTTACAGGGGAGTGTATTTCATAACGTAATAGGAACAGGATTATACGATTACTAGGCATCATGAGATTTCTGGCTATAATGAAATGCTCGTTTTTTTTCTCCTAATGGCATCGCTAGTGTTCAACATGAAGGACAGGGTTGCCGACAAAAAGTTGAAAACACTTTTATGCGGAACTGTCAACGGTATCGCTACCATATCATCGTTATTGCGTGCCCTTGCGACAAGTTACCAATGAGCATAAAAGGATTATGCAAGGGAAAACAAGCGTACAACACAGGACAAGATTATGAATGAATGAATGATATTTTATTTTCACTTCAATTTGTGCTGGGAGCCGTGAAAAAAAGTCGCAGTAGCGACTGCTGAAGCCAATTTCGCAATGAAGCTCATTTCGAATGAAGCGTCCGAAACAGTTGTTATTCCCTTGTGTCATAGGAACCTAAGAAGGAAGATGTTTTGTTCAAACACGAGTTGGTACAAGGCCTAGCGGAGTTGGTTTTTCTTGTTACGATGGTCACAATCGTCACCAGGTCGTATTAGAAGCTCGCACACCAATATGCTGAGCAATGACCATATGCTTTCTCTATCACACTTACTATCGTGTCTTCTACAGACACCAGAAAAACGGTAATTTTGGGGTTTCTACGTAGAGACCACGCGAAAGCGCGGGGAATGACGTCGCATCACGTGGTTTCCCTCGTAGAAGCCACAAAAGTGGCGTCTGTTTTATGCTTCGCAGTTTCCTCCTTTTCCGGTCGTTTCCCCCTCCCCGCGTGCTCCTGCTTCCCCTCTCGCCCGTCGCAGGCTTGGAAGGGAGGCTTGCAGTCAACAGAATTTGTTTCAAAGGGGATTGAAGACTTTATTTCGGCAATGTTGTAAAATTGTGGCAGTGATACAGTGAATATTGACTAGACTTGCAAACTATGCAAAATACCCTGTTCAGAGACTCAGACAAAATAGAAATGAATAAGAACCACACATAGTCAAAATATCACAGATTGCACAAAACGGCGCGGCTCGACGCCGCTGCTGCGAACCTATTTGCAAGCTTGAAACTCGCTACGAAACAAGTTTCGCTGGGATGCAGACCTGTTTGTTGCTCGGGGCATATGATCACCATATTTCAGCGGCTCTACATCTCTTTGTGGGGGCTGTTGATATGGCAGTTGTCACTGGTTGTGCAGAGTTTCCTCCATGCTTCCCATCCTGGCCTCGATTCGGAATTCTGTTTCAAGGCATAACTGTGACAAAGTAAACGACGACAAAGACGCATTATAAAGTGGATAGGAACAACATTAAGTGTAATAAAAGTCGCTATCGACAACAGTGAAAGGGTACGAACTATAGCTTATACTAAAACGATGATAGGTGAGGCAGCGAGGAGAGAAAAATGGTACATTGGTACCAGAGCAGTACCAAGTATGTAGGAGGAGAGATCAAAGAGGTATCTTACTGAATGCGGCTGAGATCAACACGCCAGTCAGGCCGAGCTTTCCATGACGAACGAATAACTGAAATCAACTCGTCTCGCATGCAAGGCGAACAACGCGGCCACTTGTATTACGAGCTTGCACATGTTTGACAGGTGAGTGTCAGCATTGGACGCATGTTCCTGGTAACACTTGTGCCGTGTACCGGCTAACCCAAAGAACACACGCGGTCCTCAGGACGTCCCCACAGTGTCATCGTGTCTTCGTCCTTGGAGGTTATCCTCAGGACGTCCTGAGATTAACACTCTCAGACTGTCCGTGAAGAGTCATTCCAGTACGTCCTGTGCCCGTACCTGTGGGTAGCTAGCGAGACGAGAAATATTACTTTGTTCAGTTTACCTGTTCAGACTTTCTAAACACATTTGTTTTCTTTTTGGGCCGATCCTGGGACCTGATTGATATTTTTCTGAAATAAAGGGTGGTCCAGGGTAAAATTCTCTGCATCTAAAAAGGATGACTGTCTATGATAAATGGAGCGCATTACTTGTGGAATGGAGAGAAACGCGCGATTCTGTCCCACTGCTTTTGACTTTCAAAGCTCCTACCTGAACGTCTCAAACCAAAAGGAGTAAGAAACACCGACTTTGCATTGATGTGGACCTAATACTTCAAAATACGGAGGATCGCGTTATAAGCAGTAAACAGTGTCTGTTTTGGCTTCGGAAGAGAATTATAGTACCTCTCGGAGTGGGTTTCTCGGACTCCGTGCCCCTGACAAGATTTTTTTGTGTCTTTTATATTTCTCTCTGCTTTCTTTTTAAACCGCTGCACTGGTTGTCGGTTATGAATTGTACTAGAAACAAAAGCGAGATTGTATTGCGGAAGTTAATCAAGATGTATGGAAAAAGAGAAGTTATCAGGACTGCGTCTGGTTTCGTATAAATTATACGCAGAAAAATGAGGTACAGGTGGGTGCAGGTGAAGTCGTCCTCACAAGGTCCTGCGAGTGTTCCAGGTTGACACCCTGAGGATGTGCAGATGACATGACCGGGAGTCCCACTTTAACACGGAGGTAACACTGGGAGGACCAGTTGATAACTTCCTGAGGATGTCATCGTCGTCCGGGGTTGACATCCTGGGGACGATCGCAGGACGTTTCTGTGTTGTTGGGGAATATCTGTCAGTCTTCGGTATGAATCGCACGGACATTTCCTCCAGGCGGCACGCTGAACACCAGTGAAGTCTTCGTTGGTGACGTCCACACCCACTGCGGCCAGCTGAGACAGATAATGGTTACTCAAACCACGATCGAAACGAGCCTCCGAAAGACAAAAACATCCTGTGCCATACACAAACGTTAGCGCTCGTAAAGTCCACGTTTAGAGGCAATTCTAACAGAGCTACAAACCGGGTACAGCTGATAACACATTAGCGTCTCTCAAATACCTTCACTACTCAACTTCTCAAGCATCACCACATAACTTTCGTTGACGTTCTGTCACGACCGCCATGACACTTCCATTCGCTCCTGCACCTTCCAAATGCTCGTTAGAAGCGTGGGGAAGTAACAGGTAGCCACTACAATAGTAGTGCTGCTAGCATAGTTATAGCAATAAAATTTAGTAAACGGAGGTGTCTTACCTGTCAAAGAATCCCAGAATCAGCAAAGCGGGGAAACGCTGGCGGCAAGGCATCGAAGAAGAGGTGTGACCAGTGCCGCGCCACCAACATATCTGGCCCCGTCGCATAGTTCACGTGACTCCGGTCCTCGACGCCAGTCAGGTGATCACTCCGAGCGCATAGAAACCACGGCAAAAATTTAGACAACACGAAATAGACGTTACGACGTCCGATTCCTGGTCACGTGATAAACGTGTCTTCTACACGGCGTACGCGCAAAAAAAAAAAAAAAAGCAAGACAATTTTTTTTGTATTTTCTTTTCTCCCGGGTCACGTGGGCATCTGTCGTCTAAAACTTCGGCCTTAAGCGTGAATCTAGAAGACACGGCAGCTCTTGACGGCACGATAGAAGACCTATTTCTAAGAGTGACATGCGCGTTGGTAAAATGAGGTATCAAACAATTTCACACAAACTGTGCTGTTGTGACGGTTGTGTGATGTTCTTCAGAGCTGCGCTTCTCCCTCATATGTGTGAGAGCGTAAGCGACGAAGGTAAGCATAAAGTTTTTAATGAAAAAGTTTTAAGTTTTAAGGAAAAAAAATACTGTAGATTTCTTCATGAAGAAACAGCCCGCATATAGGGATCATCTGATACCCTCGGAACACAAAGCTTATAACGATCGCAACTCGTGCCCCTCGCGCGGTTCCGGCCTTTGTTTATTCAACAATATTTGAAAAATATTTGCTCTCGAGTTGTGTTCCAGATAAGCTTGCACAATTTCCACGCTCAAGGAGTAGTTTGAGTGTCACGCCGAGACGCATACTGATGTTGTTGAATGTATTCCACTGTATGTGGTTTTTCAGGGTTCACTCACTGCTTTGTAATGCACTTTGCCTGTACTACGTAACCTAAATAAAACAGTGCCTTTTCAAAATTGTCTTATTATTCTTCTTTTGTTTATTATTCTAAAGATCAGTTTCTCAAATGAGGCTTTCGTCGCACAATCGATTAATTGTGTAGGAAATCCAGCGAACAGGTAAGGAAGTATGAAGGCAAGTGCCTCAGGACGAGAGCCTCGGACATTGCGAACAGAGACTGTTCTTCTTCTGGGAACCATCCTCGTTATTGGCCTGACATTTATAGGGTTAAGGATGACGTGCTAAAGGTTCCGTCGTCAAAGGTTATCCCTGCATGAACCTTGTCATGCCTAACCCTTTAAATCAGGGTGTCGAACCGAACCCGAACCGAAAACCGTACTCGAACCGTTATTTTTGCCGGAACCGAACCCGAACCCGAACCGAAAATTCCATGACACCGTTGAACCGGAACCGGAGCAGAACCGTATGGGAAATACGGGTTAAAGCCTCCCGGTCAACTTCAACCCTTCCGTGGGTGCTCTAATAGCCAAAAGCCGTTCCCTATTGTCAAACAAGAATGACTCGGACACAAGAGATGTGACTTACATGGTTTAATCTCTGCCGCCAAAGCACACAGCTATCTACAACGACCGTCACAGCCCGATTCTCCTCTGTCCCGTTGTTTTCCCCCACGTCCCTTCTCCTCCTGGGGTCCTCCCTTGACCTTGGGGACTTGCGGTCGCCCAAGGCCAATACGGAGTGCTAGCCTCCTACGAGGGTGCCATGGAGGACCCCACACCTCCCCCCACCTAAGGCCCGGTCTTGGGGTCCAGGAACTTGAGGAGATCTTCGTCCAGGGACGCAGGGCTCGGCGACGAGTCGACCGCCATACGGTCTTGGCCCGTGGTCACAGGCACAACTGCGGGATCAGCCGGCTGTGGCACTAGGATGGGCGCTGTCCCTCTGGGGTCCGTCCCGGCGATGAGGTCCGGGCGGAAGGCCCGGAGGATTTCGACGGCGGCTGCGACGGCCAGGTCCGCGGTGACCGCAGCAGGTGCCACAGGCCCCTCAGGTGCGGGTGCTGCCGGCGTGGCGTCCGGGATACACTGCGTGGCTCCAGCGAGGGCAGCGACGGCGCTAGCGTGGCGGGGACCTCTACCTCTGACGTGTGTAGGCTGGTCGATCACCAGGCCCCCGCACGTGGTGCACAGACGCGCAGCCTCCTCGTCGCTGTAGACCGCGGCCGGCTCGCTGGGGTAGCGGTCTTGAAGAGTCATCCCCCGGAAGGTGGCAGCCACGCTGTCCGGATCTGCACCCTTTAGTGGCCTGGGCTGGTGGCGCCACCGCGAGTGGGACACGAAGCTGGCCGTCGTGTCCCCAACCTGCGCCGTCCAAGTTGCTGCCGACCGGCGCTGAGGAGTAGCGGGCTGGACTGGTCGCTCCAGCACCCGTCGGTCCCATGCGCTGCCCCGTCTACTCCCGGAACGGGAGCGGGGAGCACCATCCTTTGGTCGTGCTCTGCTGCCAAGAAACCTGCAAGCAGTTGTGCGGAAGCACGGCATGGTTAACGAACGCGCAAATTGCATGCATGCGACCGCTGTCCCGCTTCTCGTGCTCCGCCGCGGGTGGAACAAGCCGTCCTAGCACGCCGCGTCGGGTGTGAACGCCCCGAGTTCTGTTTCGGCTCTCTGGACACATCGTCGCCCTCAGAGTCAGCCCCCTGATCGCGTTCATGGTAGCGCTTTAAATCACCAACACGAACGGGACCAGCCTCCTCCCCCGTTTCCACACGGCGGATTCGATATGTCAGGCGGGATACCCGGGATACTACCCGAAATGGCCCCTCCCAACGCTGAGCCAACGATGCTGCAAAACCCATCGCAGCATTGCTCAGTGGATGCGTTCGCCTTAGGACCAAATCCCCGACCTCGTACGACAGGGCACGATGCCCCTTATCGTACTGAAGCGCCTGATCAGTGCGAGCGATGTCTAGGCTGTCTCTTGCGCAAGTCAACGCGTCCGAAAGCCGACGTCGCAACTCGCCCGCGTACTTCGACAGGCTACGAGCAATCGGCGTGGTCTGTCTCAGCACGTTCTCCATCGGAAAACTAATGTCTTTCCCGAAGTTCAGGTACGCAGGAGAAAACCGTGTCGGCCGGTCCCATATCCGTTCCGACACCAGCTTCCTAAGCGGGAATAGCTCCACCCACTTAGAGAAATGATCAGTGACCACCAACAGGTACTGGTTCCCGCGTGAACTTCTCGGAAATGGTCCCATCACGTCGCACGCTATGATATGCCAAGGGTAGCTACTAACTACCGGTTGCAACATGCCAGGAGGCTTACCACCTCGAGGCTTTGCCTTCTGACATACCAGGCAGCTACGGGTAAAGCGCATAACATCCTGCCTCATACCCGGCCAAGTCACAACACGACATAAGTTATGATAAGTCTTGCTGCCGCTGCCGTGACCCGCCAGAGCTGAGTCATGGAAGTACCGCATAAATACCTTTCGCAGTCTCCTTGGAACCACAACCTTGAAAGGGGAAACACTCTCGTCCTCCTCGTCTAAGCCGGGTACGTATCGCAGCAAGAGCCCGTCATCACTCAACAAGTATGAGTCCAGGCAGCCATCAAAATCCCTGTCAACGTTCCCGGTGTCAGCTGCACTATTGTCCGCCAGCTTTCCAGACACCCGTTGACATACCCCGTCTGATTTCTGTGCCTCTAAGAGCTCTTCCCTGCTTACGACCGTTCCCCAAGCCGAGGAGTTACCCGCGGGATTCGAACCAATCGCCGCCACGAGATGTCCCCTCTCAGTCTGGCTTCTACAACCATTCCGGAGACTTACACACTTACCTGTGTTACCAGTCTCTCTTTCACCCTCCTCGCTTACCGCAAGAGAGTCTGCTCGGCCCCCATGTACGGACTGTACGACCGGGCCAGCATCATACTCATCTCTGGGCATAGCTCTGCCCTCCCACTCAGATTCCTTCTGTGCATCAGAACAGCGGGAACCCAGTGGCGCACGAGACAATGCATCAGCCGCCTTGTTCGTGCTAACCTTCAGGTACTGTACCTGATACGAATAACCCTGGAGCGCTAACGCCCAGCGTGCTAACCTGCCAGCCGGTTTCTTCAACCGCTGCAGCCATGCGAGTGCCTGGTGGTCCGTCTGAATGGTGAAAGTCGTCCCATCCAGATACATGTCAAACTTTTTCAATCCGAACATCACCGCCAAGCACTCCTTCTCCGTAACGGAATAATTCCCTTCCGCCGGGGCGAGTGTACGACTTGCAAAAGCGAGAGGGCATAAGTCTCCCTCATGCTCTTGCAGTAGCACTGCTCCAACCCCGTAATCACTCGCGTCCGTCTGCATCACGAACGGCTTGTTCAAGTCCGGCAACCACCATCTAGCTGTATCCGCTATTGCTTGTGTTAAAGAGGAAAATGCCTCCTCCTGCCTAGGACCCCAAGACCACTGCATATTCTTCCGCAGCAGCTCGTAAAGTGGCTTAGCCAGAGTCGCACATCGCGGAATGAACTGGCGATAAAAGCCAACCATTCCTAAGAACCTCTGCAAGCTCTTGATGTCATGCGGACGAGGATAATCGATTACAGCTCTCAACTTTTCCTCGTTCGGACTCAGTGTGCCACGATCCACTACAAACCCTAGGAGATCCACCTTAGGGGATGCACTCTGAACCTTCCCCGGATTAATTGTCAACCCGGCGTCCCTCATTCTACTCAGAACAGTACGCAAGTGAATGAGGTGCTCCCTGAACGACCTAGAAAATACCACCACATCGTCCATGTAAGCCATGGCATAATTGAACTTCGCGTCACCCAGCACGACGTCCATTAGCCTCTGAAAACTAGCGGGCGAATTGGATAATCCAAACGGGAGCCTCGTAAATTCAAACAAGCCTCTATGACAAGTGAATGCCGTCTTTTGGACATCCTCCGCCGCTACCGGTATCTGTAGGAAACCCCGACTACAGTCCAAGATTGTGAACACGCTGGCATTCCCCAGCGCGTACATGATTGACTCGATAGACGGAAACGGATATGCATCCCTCACCGTTAGGGCGTTCAGCTGGCGATAATCCACACACAGCCTTGCCGTCCCATCCTTTTTCGGAGCTAACACCACCGGAAAAGCCCAGGGGCTCTGCGACCGCCTAACCGCACCTGTCGCAACCATCTCCTCTAGCGCCGCGTCAAGAATCTCCCTCTTACGCGCGCTAAGAGGCCTCGGATTACACCTCCAGGGCCTTGACGTACCAGTATCAATCCGATGCTCTAAAACATCAGTCGTCCCTGGCCTCTCAGTGAACATCTCGGAAAACGGGAGCAAAACGTCAGCAAGCTTGGCGCGCTCTGCCCCTCCGCCCCCGAAAGATGCAACCACCCTCTCGATTACCTGTGGCGCATTCCCCACAGTGAGCACAGCCTCTCCGCTGTTCGGCTCATACGATTGGGTGCCCACGCGACTGGTTAAGTTACCAGCCGGCGGCGGAACCGCGAAAGGAATCAACGGACTCAATGGACCGCCGCACCGATACCCATTCGCTTTTAAATCGAGAATCAGTCCTTCTCGGACAATGAAATCCCGCCCCAAAATAATTGGAGTGGACAAACCCGACAGATAAACAAACCGCTGTCGGCATCGCCTTCCGCTGAAGCACAATGAAAGTCTCACAGCGCCTCCAGCATTCGTCACACCCGAAGCTAACCGCATGGGAATGTTGACCTTCCTGACGCGAACATTTCGTTCGCGGCAATCTGCGTATACGGCGTCCCCGATTAGCGAGAGCGTGGCGCCGGTATCCACCAAGCCCATGTACTCTTTACCAGCTATCGTTACGCCTATGTACGGCGCAGAAACGGGGACGGATCCCTGTACTCTGCAAGCTAATGGGGCCAACGCTAACCCGTCCTCGGCAAAATCTTGCGGCGAGGTACGAGACATACACCCCAAGCTTTCACCTGTCGCCGACGACGGATCAGGGCTAACCCCAACTCCCGCCGCCGGCTCTACTCGTTTCGCTGCGCTAAGCGAGAACTCCGCTGGCGGTGGGGACAGTTGCGCTTGTAATGACCCAACTCATTACACCCATAACACCTGGGCTGCGCGCGCCCGTGGTCCGCCAGTGGCAATCTGCTACTGGGGACTTTCCTGACCGGCTGTGTCTGCCGGCTCTGTACCCTTCGGGCAGGGAGACAATTCCTCTCCCCACGCGGACCGTCGTGAGAGTTTTCACAAAATCCCGCACGACGCCTCTGCTCGAAGGAAAAAGGATCCAGCGCCCGAGGCAAAGCGAAATCGTTCGCTCTCCCTCCCGTACGCCCGGCATCCGCCAACATGGATGCCACCTCCCTTCCCCTCGGAGCAGAATCCCGTACTCCACCCCACGCACATCCCGGTTCAACCGACTCTTCGGGTCGCGGCGGTGGACGGTACTGCAACTCAGACAAAAGATCTGCCTGAATTACACGAGCCTCTCGTGCAAGCACATCGAGAGAGTCAAACGTCCTTCCCCGTAGATAAGGGCGAAAACTAGGGTGGCTCTGCCGTATGACACGAGAGACCTTTTCCTGCTCACTAGCCCCGGGGTCGGCATTACTATAGAGCTCCTGAATCGCCCTCACGAACTCTATTAGGCTTTCATCGGCATGCTGGGTACGACGAACTAATTCCTCGCGCACCCGCATCGCGTAATCCGGGGGCAAAAACTCCTCCTCGAATCGCTGCCTGAAGTCTGCCATCGAACTGCGACGCTATCTGATAGGTCTCCAGTTCCAACAGGAAATCTGTGACCGACTTCCCGTCAGAATAGCCCGAGTACGTAGGGACAGCCATACTCGGATGGGGCCTCGGGGGAAAAGAGGAATGCGAGCTCGTTTGCACCACATTCATCTGTTGTGTCAGCGCGGCAACAAGGTTTGTCACCTGCAGCAAGACATTAGCAGTATCTGCCGCCATCGTCTGGGGAGGAAGAGGCGGCGAATTTTCAACAGCTCCTGCGCTAGTTCCGGCGATGGCGCCGTCCCCGCTTTGTTCTCCCGCGACCTCGGGGTCAACCCGATTATCGCCTGCCGCTGCATCGTCGCGGTCACCGGTGGACCGTGTAAATACCATCTCGCAAGTGATTAACACCCGCGAACCCCCAAAATCCTATCAGGGCCCCCAAACGGTGCGATCGGAGCCACTCCTGGATGACAAACAAAGGAACGGCCAAAACGTTGGGCGCCAAATATGGGAAATACGGGTTAAAGCCTCCCGGTCAACTTCAACCCTTCCGTGGGTGCTCTAATAGCCAAAAGCCGTTCCCTATTGTCAAACAAGAATGACTCGGACACAAGAGATGTGACTTACATGGTTTAATATCTGTCGCCAAAGCACACAACTATCTACAACGACCGTCACAGCCCTATTCTCCTCTGTCCCGTTGTTTTCCCCCACGTCCCTTCTCCTCCTGGGGTCCTCCCTTGACCTTGGGGACTTGCGGTCGCCCAAGGCCAATACGGAGTGCTAGCCTCCTACGAGGGTGCCATGGAGGACCCCACAACCGTAAAAAATAATAGCGGTAAGCGGTTCGCACCAAAACAATTAGGACATAAAAGAAGTCAGCATAAGAGTTCCTCTCTATCCACGAACGAAGTCACATTGGTATCATCATCACGCGCCTATATCATGGATTTCAGAAATTTTCACCTAGCAGTCAGACGACGACGTATAGTAAGTATACTTTCAGCGTCTTTTTAACATGTTGAAGCGCAGTTGTCCTTGTGAGCGCCGCGGCTAGCGCCCCACGCACTCGGTGCGGCGTCTACTCTTCAGAGACGAGGTGCCACGCGGACGAATGAAACAGGAATATAGTAGGCCAGTTACGTAGCTCTACAGGACGAATATGTGATCAAATAAGCGCAAAAGATTTCCCTTTACACGTGAGCAGTACAAATTAAACAAGTCAGAAACATGAGAAGTGGAGAAGGAGCGTACGCAGAACGGTGCCTGTTCGGTGGATTGGTCGTGGTTTGAAAAGTAAATGTGGTTCTGCTTATTGGTAGTGCAGTTGTGTCATGAGACATTGCCTTTGTGTTTTGGCTTAACTAGTACACTGCTGTGAGCTGGGACAGAGTAAGGCTGGCAGGCTTATTTCCGACATGCTTCAGTACGGTTTCAGATCGATTCACGCTGCGAAGGCAGTGTGCCGGCAAGTACTGTCGTCTACGTTACGCTGTCCATCTCATTAGGCTTCCTTGAAGTGTATCTTGCTCGCACTGTGCGTGTGAAAAAAGAGATTTTGGGAACAAAAAGTAGCAGGACTACACCGCTTGTACAGCGTGGACTGTATTTGCAATAAGTGTTCATCCATTTCTCATTTCTCTCGCTGGAGGGCTACCTCACCGCTAGAGACGTCAATGCAGACAACAGCAGTAAGCTATTAGCCACGCATTTCCTGATAAAAGCAGTTTTATGGAACATATAAAACGGAAGCGTTGAACCGGTCCGTGAACCGGTTGGGGCTAAGAACCGGTTAGCGAACCGGTTCGATTTTCGGCGTGGCCAAACCGGAACTGAACCGGAACGAAATCAAAAGACAACGCGAACCCGAACTCGAACCGAACCCGTATTTTTTGCGGTTCGACACCCTGCTTTAAATACCATGTCAATTACGAGGACTGTGCCCAGAAGAACACTGTATGTTCGAAATATCCGCGACACTCATCCTGAGGCACTTCCCTTCATATAACCAATTAGTTCAGCGTTTAACACCAACTCAAAGCTATATATTCAATAACTGGGAACGCTCACCCGGGAAGCCAAGCCGTGAATAGGGATAACCAAGTTCACAATGCATTGCACCTGCCGATATTTATGCAGGATTGGCGGCAGCCTCTTATTTTGCCGCAGGTGATGGAGAAAGGATATAGTGTCATGAGAATGGCATGCAGTCTCGGGGTTTTAAAAAAAATGTGTTGTACGTATAGCTCGCCATTCAGGAGAGATGTGTTTTTCATCTGGAACGGAAACGAGAAGAGATGCATTCTTGTTCCGCTTCTGTGATGATTCACGTTGTGAATGGAGTGTAGTGCGGTGGAAATTAAAGAAATCGTGAGTGCAGGAAATATAGTGCAAGTAGAATCTCGCTCAAAAACGAAGCGTATTACTACTCCACAATACTAGACACGGTATCCCGTCATCGCGTTAATATAATGAGGAGTAGCTGACTTACGTCAACAGCGTCTCGTACGTGACATTGTAATACCGCTTTGTAACACAGCGACGAACGAGCACGTGTAAGCCGGTCAGTTTGCCTCTGGAGACACGAAGCACGAGAAAAGAAGTATCAACACAGCTCGCAAATACCGGCAGTGACCTTGCAGCGAATGAAGAGAAAGGAAGGAAATCATCAAGAAAGGCTGCAAGCGCGCCAGCTGCAACAGCAGGTAGAAGCGTCATTTGAGTTCGTTGCCAAGGGTTCCATTCGATGGCTCTACAGAGAACTCAAGCGCCTGAATACACGTAATGGACTTTGGATTTGTCTCAAGAGACCGCAGGGATATAAATTACGAGCTTTCTGTGATGCATGGCACTAGTACTCGTCTTGAAAATACACAAACAAGCAAGGAAAGAAGTAAATTCAGGTTGCTTGAACTAGTGGGCTCGTGAGACGATTGGAGTTACGTCATTAAAAAAATTCACGGGCGGGCTATCAGTATAAGTAGAGCTCCGAGCTTTCGTATTTAGCCGAAAAAAAAAAAAACAAAAACGAAAAGCGTACGCCAGTAAAACTTTGAAGCCATATATGCTTTTGTCCTCTTCAAAGTCGGCAAAGCAGCATGGATGAAATTCAAATCATCTGCTTGAAAGTACAGTGTGACAGTAAAGGCTGGTTCACACTGACATGTTTACGCTTGCGGTTACGGGTTACGGGCGCTTACGGTGGGGGTTGCCATGACGACGAAGAGACGGCGCCCGCAAGATCGTTTCCGCAAGGAGTTGAGGCAACTTCAACTTTTCTCCCGCAAGCTCCGTAACCGTAAGCGCGCTGGCCAATAGGATAGCAGAAAAGTTCGGATGCCGCGCAAGCGTTTTGTCTCGCGCGTCTCCTTGCAAAGATGGCGGAAACATTGGATGTCTTAGAAGCTCTTATTCTCCAAATTGAGAAGTTTCCACGAAAAAAGAAAACTCACGGATGACAATTTGCATAGCAGTTGGTCTGTCAGGTGATATCTTCACTCAATGAATCTGTCCGAAGTAGCGAGTTGTACGTTGCACTGTCGACGATGGCGTTAAGTTAAGAACATAAACAGTTAACAGTTAAGAACATCGTCAAGGAATGCCTGTTTGTCTTCCAAAGCAGCCGGCACCGGAGTGCTTGACGCTCGACGCCATGCTACTCTGTGGCTCTATTTCACTTTTCTTCGGAAGGATGGCGCTCTAGGAGGCCGCTCCTCATTGGAGGAACGGAGCGCCGAAACGTAGTAATATGAACGATGGAGGAACGCAGCCGGCAACGAGATGGGTATTACGTAAGCGCAACCCGTAGCCCGTAAGCGTGAACGTGGCAGTGTGAACCAGCCTAAAGACCGCAAGCGATCGCTGCCCTGCGGCCGTATCAAGGGATATTCAGATAGCGAGATATTCACGTCGCCAGGTTATCTTGATACAGATGCCGTTTCCTGAAAAGTACGTCACGTAAGTGTAACGTTGCAGTGCAGTTCCTCATTATTTGTGTGAGTTTCGTTTTAAGGACATCGCTTCATCGCCGAAATCACTGAGCATAGCATCTAATTCTTGAGAAACAATAAAACCTGAACTGAAACACACTCCAAATATATGCCGTAAAATAAACTCCACAAACCTAGCCATAATGTACAGAAACAGGCGGGAAATAGTGATGATTCCTGGAAACTAGCGTTATAACTAGCGCAGACTCAGCGGTCGAAGTGTGGAATACCTGCGGTTGTTTAACGTGCGCAGAAATTTCAGCACACCGACGTACCGTATTTAACGCCCCGGCAGGGACCGTACCCGCAACCTTTGCGGTCACGCTAACAATCAACTGACCCACAGAAGCCGGTCAGGCGGGAAATAGTTCAAAACATGAAATAAAAGAAAATCCTACGTAGAATAGGTCACTAAAAACACCAGAGTAAAATGCATCTTGAAGAGAGTATAGAAGGCACCCAGAACATATATATATATATATATATATATATATATATATATATATATATATATATATATAGATAGATAGATACTCATTGAACGATGCGACAGCACCAGAGGACACGTGTTTCGCCGTGTTTGCGGCTCGTCCGCCCTGGGTAGCTGCGCATCGTTTGGGATTGGTAAACCAGGGGTCACTCAGCGAGCGATATACACCTGGGAGGGTGACTGAGCACTCCTCAATGCCACAGTGCAAGCCAGTGAATTATGAAGAGGGGGGAAAAGCCATTAAAAAATAAGTAAATGATGCTAGACGTGTTTGAAATTCAAACTTACAGATTAAAATGGCTTCTATGGCTGCACGTAGAGAAACAGATACTCATTGAACGATGCGACAGCACCAGAGGACACGTGTTTCGCCGTGTTTGCGGCTCGTCGGCCCTGGGTAGCTGCGCATCGTTTGGGATTGGTAAACCAGGGGTCACTCAGCGAGCGATATACACCTGGGAGGGTGACTCAGCACTCCTCAATGCCACAGTGCAAGCCAGTGAATTATAAAGAGGGGGGAAAAGCCATTAAAAAATAAGTAAATGATGCTAGACGTGTTTGAAATTCAAACTTACAGATTAAAATGGCTTCTATGGCTGCACGTAGAGAAACAGATACTCATTGAACGATGCGACAGCACCAGAGGACACGTGTTTCGCCGTGTTTGCGGCTCGTCGGCCCTGGGTAGCTGCGCATCGTTTGGGATTGGTAAACCAGGGGTCACTCAGCGAGCGATATACACCTGGGAGGGTGACTGAGCACTCCTCAATGCCACAGTGCAAGCCAGTGAATTATAAAGAGGGGGGAAAAGCCATTAAAAAATAAGTAAATGATGCTAGACGTGTTTGAAATTCAAACTTACAGATTAAAATGGCTTCTATGGCTGCACGTAGAGAAACAGATACTCATTGAACGATGCGACAGCACCAGAGGACACGTGTTTCGCCGTGTTTGCGGCTCGTCGGCCCTGGGTAGCTGCGCATCGTTTGGGATTGGTAAACCAGGGGTCACTCAGCGAGCGATATACACCTGGGAGGGTGACTGAGCACTCCTCAATGCCACAGTGCAAGCCAGTGAATTATAAAGAGGGGGGAAAAGCCATTAAAAAATAAGTAAATGATGCTAGACGTGTTTGAAATTCAAACTTACAGATTAAAATGGCTTCTATGGCTGCACGTAGAGAAACAGATACTCATTGAGCGATGCGACAGCACCAGAGGACACGTGTTTCGCCGTGTTTGCGGCTCGTCGGCCCTGGGTAGCTGCGCATCGTTTGGGATTGGTAAACCAGGGGTCACTCAGCGAGCGATATACACCTGGGAGGGTGACTGAGCACTCCTCAATGCCACAGTGCAAGCCAGTGAATTATAAAGAGGGGGGAAAAGCCATTAAAAAATAAGTAAATGATGCTAGACGTGTTTGAAATTCAAACTTACAGATTAAAATGGCTTCTATGGCTGCACGTAGAGAAACAGATACTCATTGAACGATGCGACAGCACCAGAGGACACGTGTTTCGCCGTGTTTGCGGCTCGTCGACCCTGGGTAGCTGCGCATCGTTTGGGATTGGTAAACCAGGGGTCACTCAGCGAGCGATATACACCTGGGAGGGTGACTGAGCACTCCTCAATGCCACAGTGCAAGCCAGTGAATTATAAAGAGGGGGGAAAAGCCATTAAAAAATAAGTAAATGATGCTAGACGTGTTTGAAATTCAAACTTACAGATTAAAATGGCTTCTATGGCTGCACGTAGAGAAACAGATACTCATTGAACGATGCGACAGCACCAGAGGACACGTGTTTCGCCGTGTTTGCGGCTCGTCGGCCCTGGGTAGCTGCGCATCGTTTGGGATTGGTAAACCAGGGGTCACTCAGCGAGCGATATACACCTGGGAGGGTGACTGAGCACTCCTCAATGCCACAGTGCAAGCCAGTGAATTATAAAGAGGGGGGAAAAGCCATTAAAAAATAAGTAAATGATGCTAGACGTGTTTGAAATTCAAACTTACAGATTAAAATGGCTTCTATGGCTGCACGTAGAGAAACAGATACTCATTGAACGATGCGACAGCACTGTGGCATTGAGGAGTGCTCAGTCACCCTCCCAGGTGTATATCGCTCGCTGAGTGACCCCTGGTTTACCAATCCCAAACGATGCGCAGCTACCCAGGGCCGACGAGCCGCAAACACGGCGAAACACGTGTCCTCTGGTGCTGTCGCATCGTTCAATGAGTATCTGTTTCTCTACGTGCAGCCATAGAAGCCATTTTAATCTGTAAGTTTGAATTTCAAACACGTCTAGCATCATTTACTTATTTTTTAATGGCTTTTCCCCCCTCTTTATAATTCACTGGCTTGCACTGTGGCATTGAGGAGTGCTCAGTCACCCTCCCAGGTGTATATCGCTCGCTGAGTGACCCCTGGTTTACCAATCCCAAACGATGCGCAGCTACCCAGGGCCGACGAGCCGCAAACACGGCGAAACACGTGTCCTCTGGTGCTGTCGCATCGTTCAATGAGTATCTGTTTCTCTACGTGCAGCCATAGAAGCCATTTTAATCTGTAAGTTTGAATTTCAAACACGTCTAGCATCATTTACTTATTTTTTAATGGCTTTTCCCCCCTCTTTATAATTCACTGGCTTGCACTGTGGCATTGAGGAGTGCTCAGTCACCCTCCCAGGTGTATATCGCTCGCTGAGTGACCCCTGGTTTACCAATCCCAAACGATGCGCAGCTACCCAGGGCCGACGAGCCGCAAACACGGCGAAACACGTGTCCTCTGGTGCTGTCGCATCGTTCAATGAGTATCTGTTTCTCTACGTGCAGCCATAGAAGCCATTTTAATCTGTAAGTTTGAATTTCAAACACGTCTAGCATCATTTACTTATTTTTTAATGGCTTTTCCCCCCTCTTTATAATTCACTGGCTTGCACTGTGGCATTGAGGAGTGCTCAGTCACCCTCCCAGGTGTATATCGCTCGCTGAGTGACCCCTGGTTTACCAACCCCAAACGATGCGCAGCTACCCAGGGCCGACGAGCCGCAAACACGGCGAAACACGTGTCCTCTGGTGCTGTCGCATCGTTCAATGAGTATCTGTTTCTCTACGTGCAGGCATAGAAGCCATTTTAATATGTAAGTTTGAATTTCAAACACGTCTAGCATCATTTACTTATTTTTTAATGGCTTTTCCCCCCTCTTTATAATTCACTGGCTTGCACTGTGGCATTGAGGAGTGCTCAGTCACCCTCCCAGGTGTATATCGCTCGCTGAGTGACCCCTGGTTTACCAATCCCAAACGATGCGCAGCTACCCAGGGCCGACGAGCCGCAAACACGGCGAAACACGTGTCCTCTGGTGCTGTCGCATCGTTCAATGAGTATCTGTTTCTCTACGTGCAGCCATAGAAGCCATTTTAATCTGTAAGTTTGAATTTCAAACACGTCTAGCATCATTTACTTATTTTTTAATGGCTTTTCCCCCCTCTTTATAATTCACTGGCTTGCACTGTGGCATTGAGGAGTGCTCAGTCACCCTCCCAGGTGTATATCGCTCGCTGAGTGACCCCTGGTTTACCAATCCCAAACGATGCGCAGCTACCCAGGGCCGACGAGCCGCAAACACGGCGAAACACGTGTCCTCTGGTGCTGTCGCATCGTTCAATGAGTATCTGTTTCTCTACGTGCAGCCATAGAAGCCATTTTAATCTGTAAGTTTGAATTTCAAACACGTCTAGCATCATTTACTTATTTTTTAATGGCTTTTCCCCCCTCTTTATATATATATATATCTATAAGTGAAGAAAATTAGCAGAGGCTCTTTGGCTGCACGTTGAACATATGTTTATAAGTCCCAAACGTCGCCACACCAGCACTGGACAGCTGTTTCGGCCTTACTAGGCCTTCATCAGCAATGCGTAGGTGGGCGACGTTTCAGCGAGTGGCGTCGGAAGGTCACGTGGAACGTGATGTCCTGCCGTCAGGGGGAGAAACTCATCTCTCAAAGCCCAGGTAGGACATGACGTTCCACGTGACCTTCCGACGCCACTCGCTCAAACGTCGCCCACCTACGCATTGCTGATGAAGGCCCAATAAGGGCGAAACAGCTGTGCAGTGCTGGTGTGGCGACGTTTGGGACTTATAAACATATGGTCAACGTGCAGCCAAAGAGCCTCTGCTAATTTTCTTCACTTAATACTATACTGGCTTCGCACTGGACTTTCAGAGGTGAGTTTCTCCCCCTGATGGCAGGACATCACGTTCCACGTGACCTTCCGACGCCACTCGCTCAAACGTCGCCCACCTACGCATTGCTGATGAAGGCCCAATAAGGCCGAAACAGCTGTCCAGTGCTTGTGTGGCGACGTTTGGGACCTATAAACATATGTTCAAAGTGCAGCCAAAGAGCCTCTGCTAATTTTCTTCACTTAATACTATACTGGCTTCGCACTGGACTTTCAGAGGTGAGTTTCTCCCCCTGATGGCAGGACATCACGTTCCACGTGACCTTCCGACGCCACTCGCTCAAACGTCGCCCACCTACGCATTGCTGATGAAGGCCCAATAAGGCCGAAACAGCTGTCCAGTGCTGGTGTGGCGACGTTTGGGACTTATAAACATATGTTCAACGTGCAGCCAAAGAGCATCTGCTAATTTTCTTCACTTAATACTTTACTGGCTTCGCACTGGGCTTTCAGAGGTGAGTTTCTCCCCCTGACGGCAGGACATCACGTTCCACGTGACCTTCCGACGCCACTCGCTCAAACGTCGCCCACCTACGCATTGCTGATGAAGGCCCAATAAGGGCGAAACAGCTGTGCAGTGCTGGTGTGGCGACGTTTGGGACTTATAAACATATGTTCAACGTGCAGCCAAAGAGCCTCTGCTAATTTTCTTCACTTAATACTATACTGGCTTCGCACTGGACTTTCAGAGGTGAGTTTCTCCCCCTGATGGCAGGACATCACGTTCCACGTGACCTTCCGACGCCACTCGCTCAAACGTCGCCCACCTACGCATTGCGGATGAAGGCCCAATAAGGCCGAAACAGCTGCCCAGTGCTGGTGTGGTGACGTTTGGGACTTATAAACATATGTTCAACGTGCAGCAAAAGAGCCTCTGCTAATTTTCTTCACTTAATGCTTTACTGGCTTCGCACTGGGCTTTCAGAGGGGTGAGTTTCTCACCCTGACGGCAGGACATCATGTTCCACGTGACCTTCCGACGCCACTCGCTCAAACGTCGCCCACCTACGCATTGCTGATGAAGGCCCAATAAGGCCGAAACAGCTGTGCAGTGCTGGTGTGGCGACGTTTGGGACTTATCAACATATGTTCAACGTGCAGCCAAAGAGCCTCTGCTAATTTTCTTCACTTAATACTATACTGGCTTCGCACTGGACTTTCAGAGGTGAGTTTCTCCCCCGGATGGCAGGACATCACGTTCCACGTGACCTTCCGACGCCACTCGCTCAAACGTCGCCCACCTACGCATTGCTGATGAAGGCCCAATAAGGCCGAAACAGCTGTCCAGTGCTGGTGTGGCGACGTTTGGGACCTATAAACATATGTTCAAAGTGCAGCCAAAGAGCCTCTGCTAATTTTCTTCACTTAATACTATACTGGCTTCGCACTGGACTTTCAGAGGTGAGTTTCTCCCCCTGATGGCAGGACATCACGTTCCACGTGACCTTCCGACGCCACTCGCTCAAACGTCGCCCACCTACGCATTGCTGATGAAGGCCCAATAAGGCCGAAACAGCTGTCCAGTGCTGGTGTGGCGACGTTTGGGACTTATAAACATATGTTCAACGTGCAGCCAAAGAGCATCTGCTAATTTTCTTCACTTAATACTTTACTGGCTTCGCACTGGGCTTTCAGAGGTGAGTTTCTCCCCCTGACGGCAGGACATCACGTTCCACGTGACCTTCCGACGCCACTCGCTCAAACGTCGCCCACCTACGCATTGCTGATGAAGGCCCAATAAGGGCGAAACAGCTGTGCAGTGCTGGTGTGGCGACGTTTGGGACTTATAAACATATGTTCAACGTGCAGCCAAAGAGCCTCTGCTAATTTTCTTCACTTAATACTATACTGGCTTCGCACTGGACTTTCAGAGGTGAGTTTCTCCCCCTGATGGCAGGACATCACGTTCCACGTGACCTTCCGACGCCACTCGCTCAAACGTCGCCCACCTACGCATTGCGGATGAAGGCCCAATAAGGCCGAAACAGCTGCCCAGTGCTGGTGTGGTGACGTTTGGGACTTATAAACATATGTTCAACGTGCAGCAAAAGAGCCTCTGCTAATTTTCTTCACTTAATGCTTTACTGGCTTCGCACTGGGCTTTCAGAGGGGTGAGTTTCTCACCCTGACGGCAGGACATCATGTTCCACGTGACCTTCCGACGCCACTCGCTCAAACGTCGCCCACCTACGCATTGCTGATGAAGGCCCAATAAGGCCGAAACAGCTGTCCAGTGCTGGTGTGGCGACGTTTGGGACCTATAAACATATGTTCAAAGTGCAGCCAAAGAGCCTCTGCTAATTTTCTTCACTTAATACTATACTGGCTTCGCACTGGACTTTCAGAGGTGAGTTTCTCCCCCTGATGGCAGGACATCACGTTCCACGTGACCTTCCGACGCCACTCGCTCAAACGTCGCCCACCTACGCATTGCTGATGAAGGCCCAATAAGGCCGAAACAGCTGTCCAGTGCTGGTGTGGCGACGTTTGGGACTTATAAACATATGTTCAACGTGCAGCCAAAGAGCATCTGCTAATTTTCTTCACTTAATACTTTACTGGCTTCGCACTGGGCTTTCAGAGGTGAGTTTCTCCCCCTGACGGCAGGACATCACGTTCCACGTGACCTTCCGACGCCACTCGCTCAAACGTCGCCCACCTACGCATTGCTGATGAAGGCCCAATAAGGGCGAAACAGCTGTGCAGTGCTGGTGTGGCGACGTTTGGGACTTATAAACATATGTTCAACGTGCAGCCAAAGAGCCTCTGCTAATTTTCTTCACTTAATACTATACTGGCTTCGCACTGGACTTTCAGAGGTGAGTTTCTCCCCCTGATGGCAGGACATCACGTTCCACGTGACCTTCCGACGCCACTCGCTCAAACGTCGCCCACCTACGCATTGCGGATGAAGGCCCAATAAGGCCGAAACAGCTGTCCAGTGCTGGTGTGGCGACGTTTGGGACTTATAAACATATGTTCAACGTGCAGCCAAAGAGCATCTGCTAATTTTCTTCACTTAATACTTTACTGGCTTCGCACTGGGCTTTCAGAGGTGAGTTTCTCCCCCTGACGGCAGGACATCACGTTCCACGTGACCTTCCGACGCCACTCGCTCAAACGTCGCCCACCTACGCATTGCTGATGAAGGCCCAATAAGGGCGAAACAGCTGTGCAGTGCTGGTGTGGCGACGTTTGGGACTTATAAACATATGTTCAACGTGCAGGCAAAGAGCCTCTGCTAATTTTCTTCACTTAATACTATACTGGCTTCGCACTGGACTTTCAGAGGTGAGTTTCTCCCCCTGATGGCAGGACATCACGTTCCACGTGACCTTCCGACGCCACTCGCTCAAACGTCGCCCACCTACGCATTGCGGATGAAGGCCCAATAAGGCCGAAACAGCTGCCCAGTGCTGGTGTGGTGACGTTTGGGACTTATAAACATATGTTCAACGTGCAGCAAAAGAGCCTCTGCTAATTTTCTTCACTTAATACTTTACTGGCTTCGCACTGGGCTTTCAGAGGGGTGAGTTTCTCACCCTGACGGCAGGACATCATGTTCCACGTGACCTTCCGACGCCACTCGCTCAAACGTCGCCCACCTACGCATTGCGGATGAAGGCCCAATAAGGCCGAAACAGCTGTCCAGTGCTGGTGTGGCGACGTTTGGGACTTATAAACATATGTTCAACGTGCAGCCAAAGAGCATCTGCTAATTTTCTTCACTTAATACTTTACTGGCTTCGCACTGCGCTTTCAGAGGTGAGTTTCTCCCCCTGACGGCAGGACATCACGTTCCACGTGACCTTCCGACGCCACTCGCTCAAACGTCGCCCACCTACGCATTGCTGATGAAGGCCCAATAAGGCCGAAACAGCTGTGCAGTGCTGGTGTGGCGACGTTTGGGACTTATAAACATATGTTCAACGTGCAGCCAAAGAGCCTCTGCTAATTTTCTTCATTTAATACTATACTGGCTTCGCACTGGACTTTCAGAGGTGAGTTTCTCCCCCTGATGGCAGGACATCACGTTCCACGTGACCTTCCGACGCCACTCGCTCAAACGTCGCCCACCTACGCATTGCTGATGAAGGCCCAATAAGGCCGAAACAGCTGTCCAGTGCTGGTGTGGCGACGTTTGGGACTTATAAACATATGTTCAACGTGCAGCCAAAGAGCATCTGCTAATTTTCTTCACTTAATACTTTACTGGCTTCGCACTGGGCTTTCAGAGGTGAGTTTCTCCCCCTGACGGCAGGACATCACGTTCCACGTGACCTTCCGACGCCACTCGCTCAAACGTCGCCCACCTACGCATTGCTGATGAAGGCCCAATAAGGCCGAAACAGCTGTGCAGTGCTGGTGTGGCGACGTTTGGGACTTATCAACATATGTTCAACGTGCAGCCAAAGAGCCTCTGCTAATTTTCTTCACTTAATACTATACTGGCTTCGCACTGGACTTTCAGAGGTGAGTTTCTCCCCCGGATGGCAGGACATCACGTTCCACGTGACCTTCCGACGCCACTCGCTCAAACGTCGCCCACCTACGCATTGCTGATGAAGGCCCAATAAGGCCGAAACAGCTGTCCAGTGCTGGTGTGGTGACGTTTGGGACTTATAAACATATGTTCAACGTGCAGCCAAAGAGCCTCTGCTAATTTTCTTCACTTAATACTTTACTGGCTTCGCACTGGGCTTTC
Source organism: Ornithodoros turicata (assembly GCF_037126465.1). NCBI lineage: Eukaryota > Metazoa > Arthropoda > Arachnida > Ixodida > Argasidae > Ornithodoros > Ornithodoros turicata. Next base: position 50,239,030 of record NC_088202.1, on the reverse strand, counting down.
AGAGGTGATTTTATCCCCCTGACGGCAGGACATCACGTTCCACGTGACCTTCCGACGCCACTCGCACAAACGTCGCCCACCTACGCATTGCTGATGAAGGCCCAATAAGGCCGAAACAGCTGTCCAGTGCTGGTGTGGCGACGTTTGGGACTTATAAACATATGTTCAACGTGCAGCCAAAAGAGCTTCTGCTAATTTTCTTTACTTAATACTTTACTGGCTTCGTACTGAGCTTTCAGAGGTGAGTTTCTCCCCCTGATGGCAGGACATCACGTTCCACGTGACCTTCCGACGCCACTCGCTCAAACGTCGCCCACCTACGCATTGCTGATGAAGGCCCAATAAGGCCGAAACAGCTGTCCAGTGCTGGTGTGGCGACGTTTGGGACCTATAAACATATGTTCAAAGTGCAGCCAAAGAGCCTCTGGAATTTTCTTCACTTAATACTTTACTGGCTTCGCACTGGGCTTTCAGAGGTGAGTTTCTCCCCCTGACCGCAGGACATCACGTTCCACGTGACCTTCCGACGCCACTCGCTCAAACGTCGCCCACCTACGCATTGCTGATGAAGGCCCAATAAGGCCGAAACAGCTGTCCAGTGCTGGTGTGGCGACGTTTGGGACTTATAAACATATGTTCAACGTGAAGCCAAAGAGCCTCTGCTAATTTTCTTTACTTAATACTTTACTGGCTTCGCACTGAGCTTTCAGAGGTGAGTTTCTCCCCCTGATGGCAGGACATCACGTTCCACGTGACCTTCCGACGCCACTCGCTCAAACGTCGCCCATCTACGCATTGCTGATGAAGGCCCAATAAGGCCGAAACAGCTGTCCAGTGCTGGTGTGGCGACGTTTGGGACTTATAAACATATGTTCAACGTGCAGCCAAAGAGCATCTGCTAATTTTCTTCACTTAATACTTTACTGGCTTCGCACTGGGCTTTCAGAGGTGAGTTTCTCCCCCTGATGGCAGGACATCACGTTCCACGTGACCTTCCGACGCCACTCGCTCAAACGTCGCCCACCTACGCATTGCTGATGAAGGCCCAATAAGGCCGAAACAGCTGTCCAGTGCTGGTGTGGCGACGTTTGGGACCTATAAACATATGTTCAAAGTGCAGCCAAAGAGCCTCTGGAATTTTCTTCACTTAATACATTACTGGCTTCGCACTGGGCTTTAAGAGGTGAGTTTCTCCCCCTGATGGCAGGACATCACGTTCCACGTGACCTTCCGACGCCACTCGCTCAAACGTCGCCCACCTACGCATTGCTGATGAAGGCCCAATAAGGCCGAAACAGCTGTCCAGTGCTGGTGTGGCGACGTTTGGGACTTATAAACATATGTTCAACGTGCAGCCAAAGAGCCTCTGCTAATTTTCTTCACTTAATACTATACTGGCTTCGCACTGGACTTGCAGAGGTGAGTTTCTCCCCGTGATGGCAGGACATCACGTTCCACGTGACCTTCCGACGCCACTCGCTCAAACGTCGCCCACCTACGCATTGCTGATGAAGGCCCAATAAGGCCGAAACAGCTGTCCAGTGCTGGTGTGGCGACGTTTGGGACTTATAAACATATGTTCAACGTGCAGCCAAAGAGCATCTGCTAATTTTCTTCACTTAATACTTTACTGGCTTCGCACTGGGCTTTCTGAGGTGAGTTTCTCCCCCTGACGGCAGGACATCACGTTCCACGTGACGTTCCGACGCCACTCGCTCAAACGTCGCCCACCTACGCATTGCTGATGAAGGCCCAATAAGGCCGAAACAGCTGTGCAGTGCTGGTGTGGCGGCGTTTGGGACTTATAAACATATGTTCAACGTGCAGCCAAAGAGCCTCTGCTAATTTTCTTCACTTAATACTATACTGGCTTCGCACTGGACTTTCAGAGGTGAGTTTCTCCCCCTGATGGCAGGACATCACGTTCCACGTGACCTTCCGACGCCACTCGCTCAAACGTCGCCCACCTACGCATTGCTGATGAAGGCCCAATAAGGCCGAAACAGCTGTCCAGTGCTGGTGTGGCGGCGTTTGGGACTTATAAACATATGTTCAACGTGCAGCCAAAGAGCCTCTGCTAATTTTCTTCACTTAATACTATACTGGCTTCGCACTGGACTTTCAGAGGTGAGTTTCTCCCCCTGATGGCAGGACATCACGTTCCACGTGACCTTCCGACGCCACTCGCTCAAACGTCGCCCACCTACGCATTGCTGATGAAGGCCCAATAAGGCCGAAACAGCTGTGCAGTGCTGGTGTGGCGGCGTTTGGGACTTATAAACATATGTTCAACGTGCAGCCAAAGAGCCTCTGCTAATTTTCTTCACTTAATACTATACTGGCTTCGCACTGGACTTTCAGAGGTGAGTTTCTCCCCCTGATGGCAGGACATCACGTTCCACGTGACCTTCCGACGCCACTCGCTCAAACGTCGCCCACCTACGCATTGCTGATGAAGGCCCAATAAGGCCGAAACAGCTGTCCAGTGCTGGTGTGGCGGCGTTTGGGACTTATAAACATATGTTCAACGTGCAGCCAAAGAGCCTCTGCTAATTTTCTTCACTTAATACTATACTGGCTTCGCACTGGACTTTCAGAGGTGAGTTTCTCCCCCTGATGGCAGGACATCACGTTCCACGTGACCTTCCGACGCCACTCGCTCAAACGTCGCCCACCTACGCATTGCTGATGAAGGCCCAATAAGGCCGAAACAGCTGTCCAGTGCTGGTGTGGCGACGTTTGGGACTTATAAACATATGTTCAGCGTGCAGCCAAAGAGCCTCTGCTAATTTTCTTCACTTAATACTTTACTGGCTTCGCACTGGGCTTTCAGAGGTGAGTTTCTCCCCCTGATGGCAGGACATCACGTTCCACGTGACCTTCCGACGCCACTCGCTCAAAAGTCGCCCACCTACGCATTGCTGATGAAGGCCCAATAAGGCCGAAACAGCTGTCCAGTGCTGGTGTGGCGACGTTTGGGACCTATAAACATATGTTCAAAGTGCAGCCAAAGAGCCTCTGGAATTTTCTTCACTTAATACTTTACTGGCTTCGCACTGGGCTTTCAGAGGTGAGTTTCTCCCCCTGACCGCAGGACATCACGTTCCACGTGACCTTCCGACGCCACTCGCTCAAACGTCGCCCACCTACGCATTGCTGATGAAGGCCCAATAAGGCCGAAACAGCTGTCCAGTGCTGGTGTGGCGACGTTTGGGACTTATAAACATATGTTCAACGTGAAGCCAAAGAGCCTCTGCTAATTTTCTTTACTTAATACTTTACTGGCTTCGCACTGGGCTTTCAGAGGTGAGTTTCTCCCCCTGACCGCAGGACATCACGTTCCACGTGACCTTCCGACGCCACTCGCTCAAACGTCGCCCACCTACGCATTGCTGATGAAGGCCCAATAAGGCCGAAACAGCTGTCCAGTGCTGGTGTGGCGACGTTTGGGACTTATAAACATATGTTCAACGTGCAGCCAAAGTGCTTCTGCTAATTTTCTTTACTTAATACTTTACTGGCTTCGCACTGAGCTTTCAGAGGTGAGTTTCTCCCCCTGATGACAGGACATCACATTCCACGTGACCTTCCGACGCCACTCGCTCAAACGTCGCCCACCTACGCATTGCTGATGAAGGCCCAATAAGGCCGAAACAGCTGTGCAGTGCTGGTGTGGCGACGTTTGGGACCTATAAACATATGTTCAAAGTGCAGCCAAAGAGCCTCTGGAATTTTCTTCACTTAATACTTTACTGGCTTCGCACTGGGCTTTCAGAGGTGAGTTTCTCCCCCTGACCGCAGGACATCACGTTCCACGCGACCTTCCGAGCCACTCGCTCAAACGTCGCCCACCTACGCATTGCTGATGAAGGCCCAATAAGGCCGAAACAGCTGTCCAGTGCTGGTGTGGCGACGTTTGGGACTTATAAACATATGTTCAACGTGCAGCCAAAGAGCATCTGCTAATTTTCTTCACTTAATACTTTACTGGCTTCGCACTGGGCTTTCTGAGGTGAGTTTCTCCCCCTGACGGCAGGACATCACGTTCCTCGTGACGTTCCGACGCCACTCGCTCAAACGTCGCCCACCTACGCATTGCTGATGAAGGCCCAATAAGGCCGAAACAGCTGTGCAGTGCTGGTGTGGCGGCGTTTGGGACTTATAAACATATGTTCAACGTGCAGCCAAAGAGCCTCTGCTAATTTTCTTCACTTAATACTATACTGGCTTCGCACTGGACTTTCAGAGGTGAGTTTCTCCCCCTGATGGCAGGACATCACGTTCCACGTGACCTTCCGACGCCACTCGCTCAAACGTCGCCCACCTACGCATTGCTGATGAAGGCCCAATAAGGCCGAAACAGCTGTCCAGTGCTGGTGTGGCGACGTTTGGGACTTATAAACATATGTTCAGCGTGCAGCCAAAGAGCCTCTGCTAATTTTCTTCACTTAATACTTTACTGGCTTCGCACTGGGCTTTCAGAGGTGAGTTTCTCCCCCTGATGGCAGGACATCACGTTCCACGTGACCTTCCGACGCCACTCGCTCAAACGTCGCCCACCTACGCATTGCTGATGAAGGCCCAATAAGGCCGAAACAGCTGTCCAGTGCTGGTGTGGCGACGTTTGGGACCTATAAACATATCTTCAAAGTGCAGCCAAAGAGCCTCTGGAATTTTCTTCACTTAATACTTTACTGGCTTCGCACTGGGCTTTCAGAGGTGAGTTTCTCCTCCTGACCGCAGGACATCACGTTCCACGTGACCTTCCGACGCCACTCGCTCAAACGTCGCCCACCTACGCATTGCTGATGAAGGCCCAGTAAGGCCGAAACAGCTGTCCAGTGCTGGTGTGGCGACGTTTGGGACTTATAAACATATGTTCAACGTGCAGCCAAAGAGCTTCTGCTAATTGTCTTTACTTAATACTTTACTGGCTTCGCACTGAGCTTTCAGAGGTGAGTTTCTCCCCCTGATGGCAGGACATCACGTTCCACGTGACCTTCCGACGCCACTCGCTCAAACGTCGCCCACCTACGCATTGCTGATGAAGGCCCAATAAGGCCGAAACAGCTGTGCAGTGCTGGTGTGGCGACGTTTGGGACCTATAAACATATGTTCAAAGTGCAGCCAAAGAGCCTCTGGAATTTTCTTCACTTAATACTTTACTGGCTTCGCACTGGGCTTTCAGAGGTGAGTTTCTCCCCCTGACCGCAGGACATCACGTTCCACGCGACCTTCCGAGCCACTCGCTCAAACGTCGCCCACCTTAGTTCCACTACCATCATAGTTTGGGTTTAATTTTTCGTTTCATTTCGATACAGGGTGTGTCTTTTAGGCCATATAATTTTTTCATGAAAAAAACTATAAGGGTTATAGACATGCTGTTTTCACTTCTATCATCTCTGGGTCGGTGGTCGTTCTTCGCCATATGTTGCTCGACGGTCAAATGACTAATTACTTAAAAATCGTTAATTAACTTTTTAATTATAAAAGCTACGAAGTTGTTCCAAACAGCACATCTGTTCCTTCCGGTGACCTGATATCGTAGGCGTTTTCGGAACAAAAATCCGTTCGGTAGATCGTCCGCGAGAAATTCGTGAGGGAACACCTTTTTTTTTTCTTTATTTCGTTCATGGCGCATATTCGGAGACGCGTCTTTCCTTCGCCCCCAGTGCGAAATGGTGAACGAGCCTCATGCGTCGACGATGCTGCCACGGTGCTGCCACATGCGTCGAGGATGAGCTTTAACTTGCGGAAACTGAACAAAAACACATGTATCGGGTGACGCTATCGGAACCGCCCTTACCTTGGGTTGCATTTTCTGTTTTCTTTTAATCTCTTCCCAGGACGCAAGAGGCGACAGTGTGCTCTTTCACCCCCTGATATTGGAGGTGAAGGAAAGACGGGACTCTGAAGATGCGCAATGAACAAAATAAAGAAAAAAATGGTGTTCCTTCACAAATGTTTCGGGGACAATATTTGTTCCGTAAACGGCTACGATATCAGGTCACCGAAAGGAACAGATGTTCTCATTGGGACAACTTCGTAGCTTTTATAATTAAAAAGCTAATTAACGATTTTTAGGTAATTAGTAGTTTGACGGTCGAGCAACATATGGCCAAGAAGGTCCGCCGGCCCAGAGATGATAGAAGTGAAAACAGTATGTCGCTAGCCCTTATAGTTTTTTTTTTAATGAAAAATCTGTATCGAAACAAAAAAGGACCCCCTCTATATACAGGGAGCTTGCTCTAACGTATCCAGAAATTATATTTAAAAGAAAAGCAAGTGGTACTTTTCTGCTACTTGAGTAAAAAACTGCTGAGTAAGAAAACTTAGGGCCGCTTTCACCAACGCGAGTTAAAGTTAGCCTTAAACTGAGATCACCTAACGGCGCGCGATGACGCTGACTGCAGTTTAACTTAACTGCGTTTCACGAACTCAAACTGCGAGTTTAGGATGACCAGTTTACTAATCGGGTTCTCTGGCATGTAGACCGAGTTTCATTGGTTAGATTGTTGGTTTCCGGTACGGTCGCCAGGTGGCAGTACGGGAGCTGTTTTGTTCTCCGTTCTCTCGGCTTCTTGCATCTACGCAGTACCCGAAGTACAACAATTAGGATAGTTTTGGTGTGTGTACACAACTTCCTTGCGAGTGCTACAGTGCGGATATCCTGGTTACTGCGTGTGCGACGATTGTAAGTTTTCCAGTCAGGAGATGTTGCCACACTGTGCTGCCAAGCTGCTTACGTCCAACATACAGCTACGCTGTACGCTGAAGTCATGACTGCAAACAACTGTGCACGGATTTTGGAGATTGTGTGACGTACTGTGTTCGGTTTGCGTCGTTCCATGCTACCGACCGGTGTGCCACGAAAATATTGTGTGTATCTTTGCTGTTTTACGTGTCTGTACTGCGGTAAGCAATTCGTAAGCTTGTCTACATCCCCTCCCACAATGCCTGGCTCCATGGAGATAGCATTACTGTACTACAAGCAGCACTGAGAAGCAGACATAATTAGGAACGCTTGCATGTACAAGAGCCTGTAAATTTATTTGCAATAAAAGAGGCAGAACAGCGTTTTTCACTCGTTTTTAGCAATTATTCTAATCTGCAATCATCTTACCTGTTATTATGGTCTGTTATTTCGCAGACGACAGCATTTTCGAAGCTCTGCCGTATAGGTATTGCTATTTATTTTCCCACGATGGCGAAACGAAGCCCGAATTTTACCGAAAGTGAGATATCTACTCTGCTAGACCTCGTCAGTAAATATAGAACTGTAATTGAAAACAAGAAAACTGATGGGAAGACAGTTGAGCAAAAAAACGCTACGTGGAAGAAGCTAACATCGGAGTTTAATGCATTATCAACTGTGCACTTGAGGGTCACTGAGCAGTTGAAGCACTGCTACGAAAATCAAAAGAAAAAATCCCGTAAGGAACTAGCAAAGCACCGGAATGCAGTGTTTCGCACGGGGGGGGGGGGGGGGGGGGGGTCCACCACCATCACCGCTCTCCAGTGCAACAATTCAGATTGCCTCTCTGGTACCTGGAAATCTACAGCCACTGCAGAACTCCTATGACTCGGATGCTTCAAGAATATTTGGTATTTACATCTGCTCAGTTATTTTGTTATCTTGGATATGCGTAATTCTCAGGTGAATGGAATTGACCTTCTTTATTTTTAGATGTCATTATCAATGGGACAGGTACAAACGAGATTCCTGTGGTAAGTCTTTTGCTTATTTTACTCCGTTCAGTGATGTTATGTTCTGTAGAGCTGAAAGCATTTTGCTGTCGTGTTCGAGAGAGAATGGCTAGAAACCAAGTGAGCTGGTGATTAGAACTCGTAATATGAAAATCCACAGACTAGGAAGGCACAAAACACACACATCGACAGTCTCAACTTGGACACTTTGTCCTTGTCATTTGTTTTCATACTTCCCTAGTCTCAGGGGTTGAAATATTATGAGATGTACAGATCCCAACAAAAGTTTACGGAACACTAGAGCGACGTATTTGTTGATCTCAGCAACACCCTAGCGGCGAATGGGAGTGGACACACGTACTGTGTGGTGCGTCGAGTACCCGGTCACCTGTTTGTAAGTCTGTCTGCTCCTGTTTGTAGCAACCGTGTCGCTCAGATGACTATATACGCCACTCCAGTGTTCCATAACCTTTGTCGGGACCTGTACAAGAGATTTATACAAGGCAAAGAACAAACATTTGCTCTTCTTGCTGTTCTTCCTGGCATTGGACCTCATATGAAAATCAAAATGGCATTCTTGATGCAATGCATTCATAGGCAAGCCAAGCTAGGCTTGCCTATCATTTAGTTTGTCCGCCAGCTAGCCCGCATCTACATCATAGATCTTGATGCAAAGCCTGCATTCTTCTTTTATATTACAGGAGCGTCGGATTGATTCTGAGGCATGTCTCAGCGGTGAAGATCTGTGGAATGAGGACACACATGAACAAGGCACCTCAAGCTCAACAGGACAGGCCACCACAGAAATATCTCGTTCTGGAACTCTAGCCGCTACAGCAGGAGCCCCATGTCTACCAGGTGTCCCAGGGACAAGCAGGCAAGTGCACGACACCTCGTCACGTAGGAGGCCTGCGCCACCTCGACGCTCTGTGATGCAGCCAGCACAGAGATCTGCATTATGGTACAGAAAACTAGCAAAATCAAAAATCACACTAAACCAGAAGAGGTTGGACGTAGCAAAGCTCGAGGAATCCATAGCTAAGGAAAAATTGATTCACGCACAGATGGACACAGAGTACAAGGCTTTACTCCTTGAGTCAGCTCAGCTGGACTTGGAAATAAAACGAAGACAATTAAATGCATGAGTGTGGGAACACGTAACCATAAACAATGTCTATACCCTCTACGACAATGTATTTATTGCTGCAAAATCACATTGAATACTTTAGGACAAGAAACTTCAGAAGAGTGAGTGAGAGAACATGAAGGGCTCACTGACACAATTTCCTCTGCGGCTTATCTCTGTGAGCTTACTCAAGAGCCTTTTTGCCCACTCCAAAAATTATCAGATTATAACCAAAATGTCGATTCCAGTGTTACCAGTTCTGAGCTCACAAAGCATCTTCAGGAATGCCAAAATTCAGGGATGACCTAAGACAGAAAGCCCCTTGTAGGCGTTTATAGAGATTACGAGCAAAGGAAATTGTGTAAGTGTGCCCTCTGTGTCAACCCACTTTACTCTTCTGAGGTTCCTTTGCCTACGGTCACCGTGTTTGAAATAAAAAATTGTTTTGTTTGAAAATATGTTGTCCTGTGTGTATGCCTCTTCCATCATATACAACCAGCTAGCCTGCATCTTATGCGTCCTTCATGTGTTCTGCTTATCACCATTCTGGTAGCAACTGCTGCAGATCCTCACGGCTCCTTGCAAAGTTTGCAATTATTTGGGCTCTAGCGCTTGTGGCTCCTGGCTCTAAGGGACCGTTCCATACAACATCAACTGATTCATGCTCGACAACTGACTCACAAATGTCAGGCATGCAATTGTCTTTTTGTTGAGCAATGTTATGCAACACCGCTGTTGCAACAATCACCGCCAGAGCAGTGTCAATCTTCAAACGTAGCCCCATCTTCAACACAGGAAACCTCCTCTTCCACACACCAAAGAGCCTTTCTACAGTGTTTCTTGTTGCAACATGCTTGTTCTGATATCTCTTTTCTGCAACAGAGTTAGGTGCTGCTAAGGGTGTAAGCAGATAGGGCCTGCAAGGATATCCGGCATCTCCGAGCAAATGACCCCCTAAATTTGTCTCGAGGTGGGCTCGAATTCTCGAGCTGTCAAAAATTGTGGCATCATGGGTAGCACCAGGCCACCTAGCAACAATGTCGGTGATCCGCAAGTCAGCGTCACATACACACTGCACATTAATTGAAAAGTAGCCCTTCCTGTTCCTGAACAGCTCTGCTGTGTTACCACCTGGTGACTGTATTGCTACGTGTGTACAGTCAATTGCTCCAATGACTCCTGGAAAGCCTGCAATGTCATAGAATCCGAGCATTGTCCTTTGCTTTTCATCTTGCGTTGATGGAAATTTTATGTAGAGAGGTGACAGTGAGGCAAGAACATGTGATACTCGCTTGATTATACGGCAGACTGTGGACTTGCTTATGTCAGACGTGTCGCCTATAACTATTTGAAAAGTTCCACTAGCATAGAAACGGAGGCAGATTAGGAGCTGGCGTATTGGTGGTACTGAGGAGTTCCTGTCTGATGTAAACTCGAGGTGCTTCTCAATTACCAGGAGGAGATCATACACTGTACGTTTCATTAGCCGAAATCTGTCATGAAACTGCTTGTCATTTAGGGCTACAAAAGGGTCCGTACTGTCCCTAGGATAATATCGTGACGGCTGAACTTGAAAACTCAGGTGTAGATCTTCCAGATCCTCGTCAAAGTACTCCATGGCTTTGCATTAGAAGTAATTACCTTCTGTCTGTAGCAGACGACACATATTTATACTGAAGACGATCATAATAATTAAAATATTTTAATGAATAGCCTACCATGTAAACTTACTTTTCTTTACGCGCGTTGCTTATGTGAAAATACGTTTTTCAATCAGTTTTCTTTAGTGTCAGCGCAAACTATGTTTTGTTTATAATCGCAGACGGTAACACACGCACGCATACACGTATGCCTTCGTAACGAGGTGCGAACTGGTTACATTCAGCTAACACCCAAGAAAGCTGTCAACATACTGTTCGACTGAAATGAAGCTATCTATGTGCAAGAATAGCAAGTAATGCTTGAAATGCAAGGACAGGTACACTAACATATGGGGTACAAGGGTCCGCGATGCTGCTGATAATCCACGTACTTTATTCACAACATCTGCGACACATCCCTGCAAAACGATGCTCATTTCGAGACCAATTTCTCTTCTGAAGCACAAATCCGCCACGAAATCTTCCGCTGCAATACCACAATACCAACGCCGCCATATTTAACTCACGGGTTAACCGGTCGTTGACGAGCGATCAAGAAATCCGTCAACTTTAACGGGAGATTTGGCTAACCGGCGTTCGTGAAACAGGGTTGGTGGTTAACCTCTAGTTTAAGGACCCTTGATCTCGGTTTAACTCTTAACCAGCGTTGGTGAAACCGGCCCTTAAACAAGTAAACTTGAGTAAGAAAAGGTACTGCTTCACTAGTAGCAACTGTTTCTTAGTCAAGTAGCTGAAAAGTAGCGCTGTTTCTCTTCTACCGCTCACTTTAAATAAAACTTCTGGACACGTTAGAGCAAACACTCTGTATATTACCGTATGATATGTACATACTAGTATACCTTCGGGAGCTGTCACGCAAAATATTTCTGCTGTGAAGCGCGTTTTTCCCCAGAAAATCATTAGTTGGTTTACAAGGCGCGTGCTAGCGAGGGAAGCCGCTTTTCTGATCCGCAAGACTGAAAGTTCTCTTGCGCTCCTTGTGCGCTGCACTCGTACTTTTTGTAAGAATGTGTATACCAGGCATGTGTAATTCTAATCTCTGTTCCTCCTGACATATTTTTGATCGAGCCCATCCCTGCCCATTTGAATGTTGCATACAAACTAACATCTCGCGCCAGACACAGTGTTTTTTCCCCTTCTTTTTCTCTCTCTGTACATTCCCCCAGTATTTCGGTTTCCATTGCAAACAAGACGCGGCAAATTTGAAGTACAGGGAAGACAAATCATAAAGACAGGAGGCCGGACGACAACGGGAAAGGTGTGTGAAGGCGGACGACAGGCAGAATTGCATTTTCGTTCTTCGTTTTTTTCCTGCTGTGCATGTGTTCCCGACGACCTCCTCCTGACCATGTAGCAGATCATATTTTTGTGAGACTATACTAACCACACTTGAAGACTTTCATCTGTGTGAGTTTGCGACCTTTCTTCTCTCCCCCCCCCCTTTCCTCTCTATCCTTTCTTCTCACTCCTTCTTGTTTATATCTAATAGCGCAATGCCATTCAGTGCTGTTCTTTAAGCGGTGTGGATTGGCCAGCATCTACGTACAGGGAGCCAATTTCTCCATATTATTCTTATTTTCACTCATTTATTCATCTGTTTGAGTTCCATAATTTTTACTAATCATATTCCTGAGCAGCTCCTGTTCAGCTTGATACACGAACTGAGCGTGTTCTTCTGTACCTTGTGGACGAACATACCTTATTCTTCTTGTCTCCTCCGCCGTATGAGGATTTTCGAAGGTATGCACTTCTGAACACCTAGCATCTTCTTTCTTCAGGTGGCGTTTCGAAGCGAAAAAGAAGGTCTACGAGAATATTCTTCGCCAGTGGAGCTAACATCCAGGGACGTTCCAGAGAGACTTTCCCAGTGAATATACCGGCGGGATGTGCAAGAAATTACCGTGTTACGTATAGAGGTACGTATGGTTGCAGTTGTATTGGCGGATTCGCGCAAATATCCGCACGACATCTTGTTTTGGAGATGGAAATCGAAGGTTTTGAAATCCGCACGGATAAAATGCGGATACGACCGCACGTGGATATTGTCCACAAGTTAGCATTATTGTCTCTGCCGACGTTCAATAAATGCATCCGCAATTTAGGCTACTTAGTGAACCCAAGGTGTATCGTACGTTGCGTTGCCGCGAAATTAACCGCTATATGATTGGACAACTGTGGAATACGTGTTCCCACACAGTTTCCATGCTCAACAGTAAAAGCGTCTGTCGCGTAACGTTTTCGGCAAGCAGATTCTTTTCCTGAGAAAATGCAATGCCCTCCGGATGTGCGGACATATTCAATATCCGCGCGGATGCGGATATTGGCAATGTTATCCGCCCCCACATTCAGTTACACGTGACATACACTACTCCCATAACAAAACATTAATAAAGTGCTTGGTTGGTTGGTGGTGGATTATTGCCGAGCGCGCTGCCGACATAAACTCTTTGCGTACGCAACGAACGAACGAAGACTTTATCACGACTGAAATCCCCATTTTTTTTCTTTTTCTGTCACATCACATCACGCAACGATATGACTGGTGCGCACTCAGCGTGCGCCGAACGTGACCTCGAGCATCAGACATCAGCAGGCTATTTCGTCGCGCACGCTACAACTGAAACTCTGAAATCAAACAACTCACAAAAATGGTGCTGACACCATGGGCTCAAACTTAGGCCGTCCTGATTTCCGGTCAGGGATGGCTACGTGTTTTTTGCGATCCATGCTTGTGACCTGCCTCGACTAGTTCCCATTGTTTACGTTAAACTGAAACTCTCCACTGTTCTACAACGCTTCGCTATGCCAGTTTTGCGAACCACTTTCAGTTTTTCTAGCACAACGAAACGTCCTAACCATCATCATCATCATTAAAGTGACCAGCTGTTGCTCTTGCGTATAACCTAGTTCCCATAGTACTGCGCGCCTCGGTGGGCTTCCTTCGCCTTTAGTTGTCCTTCATATCACGCTATAATCCATTTATCGGCGTTCAGTCGTGGCCTGACCTTGTAAACGGTAGCTCTACGAAAAACGGCTGGCTCAGCAGAGAACGTGGCTCGATATAACGCGATGATGTAACTGACAGGGCTCGTCTCCTAGGTCGGCTAAGGTAGCATACCGACTCCAGGCACTTACTGACAGAGCGGAGCTGAGGGCGTCGCCAAGTGTCGCGAGGCAGTTCTCGAAAAGGTGTTTAATTTGGTAATCGCTAATAAGGGCCCGTAAATACGTAGTCTGAGACCTCGTGATGATGGCGTACGGGCTCGACCATATGCAGGACTTGCAAGCTGGCTTCATCCCGCACAGCATGCCCCTTTTTTACTGTACAAGTACAATACAGTACCTTTGCATAAAAGGCAGAAGGGCAAGGGCGCATGCGAACTGGTACATAATCAACAGTGACACTCGAGACACGGAAGAAAAACAGGAGACGACACAACGACTGTCGTCTTTGTTTTGCTTGGTCGATTGTTTGAAGCAAAACTCGAAGCGCAGAACCACCATGCTGTCCCTTATGTACGCAAAGGCGGTAGCGTACGATGCAGTGGAAGAAAAAGCACCAGCAGTGGGATTCGAACCCACATCCTCGACAGCCTTCCACCTTTAATTGCCTCATCTTCAATAAAGAGAGAAGAAGAGACGCGCACTGAATGTGAGTGTGTTTCACTGTCTTCGTCTTTCGTCATTTTTCCAGTCCTGGCACCGGGTGCGTTGCTTTTCTCCACAGGGTGTCCCAGAAGAACGTGTCATTGAATTTTAATATAAAAAATTGCACCCCGAAGGACCATACGGTCAACGGCATTTGCCCATACAAGGCTTTTGCGACCTCCTGGTGTGAATGTCATGTAACGTAAGTTTACTTATGTAAATTTTTGCGAACTGCACTCAGAAATTTGCAAAGTAAACGTCGTTTTTTACCCCACGAGCTTGAAGGGCGAATTTACTCAAATTAATGATAATTCACAGAGATATTGAGCAGCTACCCCATCAGAAAAAATAGCCGAACATCATGCTGAACGGAGATCCCAGAGGATTGCGCGAGTCGAATTTTTTCAGGGCAATCCTTGTCAGTCCGACGAAAGGATGTTAGAAATCCAGCCCACACTTGCATCGTAGAAAGAGATAAAACAGGCATGGCTTACCGCGTCCGGCTTCCGCTGGGATCATGATCTCCCTCTTCCTATCTCAGGAAGTCATTTTTTCTACTATCACTCCGTGGGCTGGGTTTGCCACCTCCTTTTTTCGATCTGACAGAGACTGCGGTCAAAAAGTCGCCGCGCGTTATGCTGGGGTGCTCCGAAAACAATGATGTTCGGCTATTTTTGCCGATGGGATAGCTCCTGAATATCACTTCTCAATTAAAAGGAATTCGAGTAAATTCTCTTCATATTGGTGTGGTAAAAATGTGGCTTTACTTGGTAAATTTTCAAGTTCAGTTAACAAAAGTTTACGTAATTAAACTCATGTTATATGCCATTTACATCAGGAGGTGGCAAAAATCCGCTTCATTCTTTGTGGCGTAATTTTTGCTCCATAATTCAATGACACGTTTTCCGGGACACCTTGTATACAGGGTGTTTGCTCTAACGTATCCAAAAAATATATTTAAAGCGAGCGTTAAAAGAAAAGCAAGTGGTACTTTTCTGCTACTTGAGTAAGAAACAGGTACTGCTTCACTAGTAGCACCTGTTTCGTAGTCAAGTAGCTGAAAAGTAGCGCTCGTTTCTCTTTTATCGCTCGCTTTAAATAAAATTTAAAAAAAAGGAATTTTTATCTCCACTAAATAGAACAAATCATGTTTGATAGTGGTCATTCAAAACAAACTTTATTCTTGAAGAGGTACTCCGGCAAATTGAGAAAATATAGACAGTTAACTCTTGTAACTGGGCCTAGCCCGGCCAACATGTTACAACCAGTGGGGGAGTATGATACCAATAGCATGCAACGAATTATTTGATGCAAAGTAAACTTCGAACGTGTAGCAGGGTTCCAGGCGTCGGCAGGCAGAAGAGCATAGTGGGCTAGACAAGACGTGGACGATGTCGTTCCCATTTAGCAGTACCATATTAGGAACGTCGGGATCGACAACAGAATTCGGTCTTTTCTTGCCCTGCCTCAGGAAACTAACTTCGTATGCTCCCGCGGCATTCTCTCCCGTCGAAAACACGACTTTATGCGGAGGCCGTACTACTTACCAACCTGGACTAAACTGCTTCAGTGTGCCCCATGTGCTCCCGTAATACCGTACCAGCGCGTATTAGAACGTGTCTGGGCGCGAGCAAACAGCATGCCATCTTTTGAGTGATTCCACTTTCATCTACTCGAGTCATAACGCGTAAGATTCAAGTCATATTGTTGTACACCACAAATAAATGTCATCAAATTACGTTTTTCTTCGGCGAAATGGGCTCACCAATACGATTTGCCTACCGATTGCCGATTGCTTGTGGATTTGCTTGACCTGATGACTTTGTTGCACTGATTGACGGACACAGTCACAGTTTCGCTTTTCTAGGGTTCCCGAATGGGGCTGATATCGGCAATGTAATGCCCTTTCCCATGCCTCACTGTGCTTCACGTTTCCCTACACTACGCCTCCTTCTCCACTCGATGTCTTGTCGTCAAGAGCCGTCCTTGAGATCATTGCTTGGGCGCTGGTGAGGCGTAACTGCCGTCTTCTGTTGAGTCTGTCTTTGTATTTTACGTTTAGGTTACGGTTGCACAAGGGTATACGTCCTGGAAGGGTGAGTAGTGCCACTGCTCTGAAATGGTATTTAAAGAGACATGGAGAGACTCGAGAACGGATCTGTCGGGATGAATAGAAATTGGGGTTACAAGCGCTGACATACATTCGCACAACAGCTGCGAGTGTAACGCGTAATACCGGGGTGCAAGAATGCTTTCGATCTCGAGGGTTAGAAAACCTGTTCCCCTCGGCTGCCAGTCTGCAACCTCATGTACCTCGCTAATATAATATACTGAGGCGAGCACCTCTTTCTCTTTCTTTCTTTTTCTGCAGCGCCGCCCGTCCCGTGTCTCGACTGGTCGCTCTCGCTAGCAGATGATTCTCAGTGGCCAATACTGATCTCCGTGGCGCTCTGCTACCTGACGTCACGAGACGCGAGGAGCCGCTGGACGAGGTCATCGTCGCTGCGCGCTCTCTTGCAAAGCAATTTCCTTGGTAAAGTCGCACTTCTCAATTGAAATATTTTGCGTGACGGTTCCTGAAGGTGATATGCTCATATAAAAGCAGTAAAAAGATATATGTTCCAAGTGCCTTCTATATGCTCCTTTAACTATCCTGGAGAGATCATGTAACCATCTTTAAAGGATATCAGAATGTCATAGACGTTACCGTGGTATGCCTCCTTGAAGACTGCATGCAGAGCTACGGTGCTACACCTAGTTGGTGGGAGGAACCTTATGAGCGTACTGTTGTAGGCACATCGACGTTGCACATGACGCATACTTCAGTGCATTAGACATTAAGAAAGTTTTAGAAAATACATAGCAAGCAGACAGCAAATACTAGACGAGATGCATTTACAGGGAAATAACGCGCCTAATTTGCGTCGCTTACTTTAGGAGCACAAAGAATGTCTCGCCCAGCACTTCTGATTTCATCGAATAAACATGCTATACCGGCATTCTAGCCACTTCTCAGACGCGATGTGATGTAGCGAAGCAAATATAGCGTGTGCTCTCACATTTACATTTGAAGAATCCCCACTATGACTGAAATGCACGTGACTTTATTACATGACAATTGCGCTTATGAAGTAATCCGAAACGTGGAGAACTAATATTTATTGATGACATGTCCACGTAGATGACATATTGCTTCGACACCAAACGCTGGAATAGGTCACTCAGCTTCACGAATTCTCTTGAGCTGCAAAGAAAATGTGGAAATGAATGGAAAACGCAGAAAAAAGATTAGTACTTTATTTCGCTAGGAAAAGAGTGATTAGGTCCTTCGCCAGACAGAACATTTATTTCGTTGTCGCAAATGACGAGCTTTAGCAGACGTGTATCCCCTCAAAAATCAAGGATTCACGTTGATAGATATGTAGCTGTGATAATAACAAGTTCAACGTAAAAAGGGAGACTTCGGAATGATCTTTGAAAAAAAGAAAAAAAGAAAGGTACGCTTTTGATACATATTGGCCCCAAATACCGGCTATGGGCGTGGTTCCCCTCTTACGCGATGTATTCTGCGGAAATATGAGTTAATCTAAGCCGAAACCACAGTCGGGGGAGGAGGAGGCCAACATTTCCCTTTCCCAAAGCGCCCGAACGAAGGGTATGCAGAATCAACAGAAGTACGCTTGTGTTTTGCAGAAGTTTTGTTTTCTCGGAGTAGCAGAACTTGTCAAGTGACAAGTTCAACCCCTCCGTATTATTTTTAGTCCGTCCAACTCCAACGCGTGTGTCGCGGCCGGTCATCGCAGTTTAGGTACACTGTTCCGTCGGGTTCAGGCCATTACGACCCTGTATCCTTTTCGTCTGACTCGGAGGGGTAGAACGAGGTTTCTTCAGAGTCACAGGTGCAGCAAACAGCAACCTCCGTGTTGCACGGGTGTTCGCCGCGTATGACGAGTCTCCCCTCAGAGGAAGTGCTTCAGAGGAATTCTCCCTTCTTTCTACAATGTATGCATTTTTGGTTCTATCAGACTTCTGTCGATTAGCAAAGGAGATAATATCAGCACCGCCTTGTATATTGTATTCCTCATTGAGTCTGTTTTTTGCATACGCGCCCTGTTGAGTTGGCATAGGAACATCCGGAAAGAGCGTAAGAGCAGCGTGGCTCGGCAACACTTTTCGTTGTTCGAAGACTCCTAGCTCGAGCATCGGACGTGCTCTGGTGTCGAACATCTCAGATTCGAAATAGTAAGAATAACGCTCTGTGTCGAATAATTCAAACCATTCCAGTTTTCGGAGCGCTGGCTCCCACTCATGGAGGAGCTTTTGACCATTCGGGAAGCGAAGATAAGCAAGACTCGACGTAGAAGTCAATTTGCTTAGACGTACCACCTCCCAACACCTCTCATATCACTCATTGTTAGATGGACAACGAGAAAACTATACAAGGCATTGAATGAACACAAGCACAGATGAAGCGGACGCATACCCAGTGATGCCGGACGGCCGCCCGGTGTTGCTTGCAACACATTCTTCCAGCGGCAGCTCAGAGCGACCGCTCGTTACATTACCAAAATTATTTTGTGACATCTGCGCCGTTTTCAGCCGAGAAACAAGAACAACTTTATTTTAAGATGATGAATGGAGAGTTTTATCGCCATAGGCGATAGCCTACAATATTGCTCGTGGTGATGTGGGGAATAATTAGTCTCTTGACAATAAGGATGGAAGTTATATTCAGCCAAGATTTTCCGTAACTGCGTTCGAAATATGTCAACAATCGTAATAGTAACGAAGCTTGCAACCGATTTTCTTTCGAAATCTCCCTTTAAGGAACAAGGAAGCGGCATTGAACATTGCTCCAAACTATAATATGACTATGACAGCCGTGAAGCAGGCTATCACGAACCGCAATTTTTCGTGACGTGGCAACTCTAGTGACGTCGACTTCCCTAGTTACACTGTACGCTCTTTGAAGAACGTGAGGATATCTAGACAGTGCAGCATCTCTCTAGAGAGGCCTCCCGCACGCTATGCAAGTCACCTTTGCCCGTCGTTCCTCTGTAAGAGCTCATGACATTTATTGCGCAACACACTGCAGCCATCAACAAAACATTAATATCTTTTTACCGTTCCTTTAGGTACTGAATACAAGTTCCGTTTTCAATGTGTCGTATATATAGTAGCCTTCCCTAACTTGCAGGAAATCGTTTTCCACACTCAGGAGTACCACCATGGAAATGCGAATTAGTAAAGCTTTTTCTTCGAGCTTTAGTCACACGCAACTTCTACTCCACACAGCGAGCGTTCCAGAAAGCTCCAAATTCCTGCCTTGTAACCAGAGTTCGAGGTAACTCGTTACAAGTAACTCGTTACTGTAACTAAGTTCATTTTGTTGAACGAGTTCCTTTTGTTGGTAACTTCAAACTTAACTCGGTGCTTTTGCGCCGTGGTAACTTTCAGAGGAACTCGTTCCTTTTTTAGGTAACTTTGCCAAAGTAACTTAAGTTAAGTTCCAAGTTACTTTTAACTCGATTTTCACTCATGTCCACATATTTTCTTGCTTTCTCTCCGGTTCCTTCATGGCATTTTTTGCCATAAAACGTGATATTCAATCAATTACAGTATTTTATTCAGGAAGTAAGAACCGCTGCCATTGAAATGAAGCTGAACCATTGTGCGCCAACAGGGAGTAAGATGCAAAGCGTTCGAATAGATCTCTACCAGAGAAACGTCATCATGACATAGACAGACTGAAACTGAAACAAATCGGAAGGAGAGGGCTGGGTTCCACGAACGGCACTTCTTCGCTGCCTCCCATTGAACGAAAAGTAGGACCGAGGGTCGCTCCCTTTAAGGGATCATATCGTAATCCCCTCAAGACCATGGCTCTTGGGCGCGACCTTGTTCACCTCTAGCTTCGAGCGTAGTTCAATTCTACCAAATTTTGGCGCTGTCGAACACTATGACGTCATTTGTTTACAAACAGGGAGAAGTATATTGTTGGACATAAACGAAAACGATCTAAACGTGTTGCATTCCTCCGCAGGCAACTCAAGGTCTAACTCAACTGCTCACGCGCGCTGCACCTGCGTAATGGTATTTTGTGATTTTGTGTCCGAAGTAACTTGGAAGTAACTCGTTCTTTTTTTAAGTAACTCAGTAACTGCGCGTTACATTTCAGGCTGAAGAACTTCGTTATTAACTTAGTTACATTTTGCACACGGTAACTTAACTAGTAACGAGTTCTTTTCGACGGGTAACTTCTCAATCTATGCTTGTAACATGGAGATTGTATCGCAGCTATGCGTTTATCGAACCAGTCATGTGCGTACCTCCATAACCAACAGGGCATGGACAGGCAAATGGACGCACGAGAGGTATGGACCAACTAAACAGTGCCTTCAACATCCATCGCGAGTTTAAAGAAGCAGTGAAATGTCTCTAATTATTCGTGGATGGCTGGGGCGTCCCGTGAAACAATTGCTAGGGAGCTATGCGAATTGTTTCCGCTTGTACGAGAGACCGTTTCGAGTGTCACGCATGCACATTGCGAATAGGTGATGGAGTCATGTGGCGCGCGGTTCAGTACGAACGACCCACACGCGCAGAGCCGTTTCGTATTCGGCTAGCACGACAGTTGCCATTGCGAAGCAAGATGGTGGATGTTTGCAGGAGGGCTGTTGCAGTTCGACTGCCGTATGTTTACTGTTGCCGACTATGTCTACCCTCTGTGGTAAGTTGTGGCATTTCGCACGCATCAGCGTCCAGTCGTGGCGCCATAACATACGCTCCATGTGAAGAGGTTAATTTTTCAGTACATGTGAGGCGTATTAAAGCTACGTAAAGTGCTCATAGCTGTTGTTCTAACTATCGAGTGAGGTTCGTACACGGATGATTAACCTTTTTCGAAGCGGAAGCGAAGCTGCCTCTTACATTAATACTTATTCATCAACGTGAGATCGACTGTGCCGGCATCTACTTGCCCAAACGTTAACAGCACGGCGACCACCGTAGTTCGTTTCAACTGCAGTTTTCTGCAAAGGGAATGTTTGAAAGTACACTTCGATATTCATATTTACTACAACAGAACATGTCAATCGTACACCACGATCCAGTTGATGCTGAAATCCAACTGCAATACATTTGTGGGTGAACAATTCTTCCGATTTGTTAAAAGTATCTGTAGTTCGCTTCCTATAAGGTTTTCGAATAGGCAGAATCGGTCTTTTGGTTCGGGTACAAGGGACTCACTAAACCTCCCAAATGTGATTTTCAACGGTACAACGACGCGCGCACCTGGCCTGCAGCACGCAAGAGAGACCTCTGATGCACACACACTCATGTAATCCCCCAGATACTCGAAAGAGCGTGTAAGTGAACGAAGGAGGTTAACGACACCGTTGTTCTCGCCCTGTTCGCTGTCCCGACAGGGAGGAAGATTATTGCAAGGAGAATCGATCAGGCGACTAGTGACGTAACTTGGCGGGGTCGAAGCGTCAGGCTTTGTCTGTAGCTTCTGGACTCCACGGCAGTGGCGGACGAATTTTCGGTGGCCGACGAGAGGTAACGGCTGCTCCCCACGCACACCTACTGACGTTACGCGAGAGTACCGGGACGGCCGGATGGCTGGTTGGTTCTACGTTATTGTAAATTTCGTTGCGCAGTGATAGTACACAATGGATCAGCCATGACTAGTTCTAGACAAAATGATTATGCAAGAAGACTAGCGTGTAGGGACCACGCGCCCTGGAGTACCTGTCATATAACCCCTCGATCACTCCCCTGCCCCGCGACGGCAACCTGCAACCCATGAATCATCCAGCGACGAGTGCTGTCATTTTCCTACATGTAATGAATTGACATGCACAGATCTTGTGCTTGTTAAATCATCTGAAGCACTGCTACTCTCCCAATTGAATTATAGCAGCCCAGGATGTTATCTACCTGTCACAGATTCTCGAGACGTGCAACAACAATCCTTAGCCAGTTTGAACAATTAAAAGCGAGCAACAATTAATTTTCTTGAGTTGATCCACAAATCACAATCCATATATATATATTTTTTCACTAAAGCTAACAACACTGTTCATATGAAAGCATAATACCTACAAGCCAATTACCAAAACTGAACTATAAATTTTATGCCATATAGTGTGACTACCATAATCGTTTCTAGAAAAATACCTATAGCCTTCGCATCAAATCATAACACTCACATGCCAATTTCTCTAATAGAACTGTAATGACGAAACATCACCGTGACGTATGTCACTCGTGTGGCAACAATTTATTCCTCGTCTGCGTCTCAGCCATCTCGCGAGCCTATACAGAGCGCTCATCGTCGTTAACACCATTACAACGTAAACATGACGTCGGTAGGCATAGCGAAACCAAAAATTCACAGGCAGAGAACTCCGCCATTTCACAAAGCAGTATTCCCTCATGAAGGTCACGGGTGCCTTCTTTGTATTAGTGGTACGTACAAATGAGGTCACGTTTTTAGTTGCTTTCATGTCTTCATTCTGGTTCCCAGTCTACCGTGGAAAGCAAACAAGGCTGCTTCACAAGAGTTGCATCATCCGAAAGTCAATCGTGTGTGGAATGTGGTTTGTTATTACGACTTATTTCGCACTTGCTTTGACACCATGTGCATTCCGAGAGAAACAGACACCCTTCAGGCTCCAGAAGATGGAAGAGCCCGGTAGCCATCCATAGAAGGGCTTCGAAAAGATGGGGCTACTGGTAGAATTGACCAGAACAAGGCCATGCAACTAGTAATATGTAAGGAATTACAAAAAAATCTACAATATGAGAGGGGCATTCTTTGTCTTACTGATTTTTTGCTATAGTAGTTCCAGTCCACCATAGTTGGCGGCGCTGTCGTACTATCTGACGTCATTTGTTTGCAAACAGGGAGTGTCATGATGACTTGATACCCAGTGCATCATGTTCATATCAATCGAAACTTCATGAAATCATAACATAGACGGACAGAATCAAATCATGCCATAATAATTCTACCTGAGACGTATATCTGCTATCATAATCGTTTCTTGCTTGTAGTTACCGATAGTCTTCATATAGAATTATACACTTGCGAGCCAGTTCTTTGAGTTGCTACTACAGATTTTTCGGGGCATTGCGGAGGAATTACTTGCCAGGCCTAATCGTATCCATTGATATCCAACATCACACAGATATACAAAGAACAATCGTTCAGGAAGCAACGACATTACAGATACCGCACGACAATGTTCTATCGTTAAAGCAATGTCCAACGAACTCAGGAACCTGATGAATTATGTAGGAATTAGAGTCGAAGGTGCTTGGCAGGCTGGTTGCAATGGCCAATTTGAAACGGTAGAAAATGGTATTGTTGCGTCTCGTCGTAGCAACACACCCAGATGTATTGCCGGATTTTCGGCATGTGTTCACGAAGGACACCCCTACACTTCCGCCAGCAGTACAGACAGCAAAAGACGTAAGCTTGCAGGGAGTAATGTGTCCATTCTTCCCGCTGGTCATCCAGTCGACAAGCGAGCTTCTGGGCCAGACTCTCTGGATCCCCATTGCCATCCGAAGAGCTAAGCCGATCCCGCTGTCTGGGAAAGGGACATTGAAGGTGAAGACAGACGCCGTGCGTCAAGGACACACCACCGTGCGCAGCCAATGTGTTCTATTGTAAACGGTGTGACGTGTTGAAGCTAGACTGTATATAAAAGCGGGGAACTTCATGGCCTCCTCTGTCTGTTCACTTCGAGTCTTTCGAACACGTAAATAAACCACGTTGTGTTTCTCTTAATGGACCCCTGCCTGACTACCTCCGGCACCAGACCGCCCGGACCGGAAACCGCAACAACTGGTTCGCAGCACTGGGATGAATCTCATTGGCCGTAACCTGTCGCATGGGTGAGTGCTTACTGTTCCTTTGTCAGATTGTAACCAGATCGTGTCTAGAGTCTAGAACGATAGGCAAAATCTGTTAACTCTTTTGGTGTAGGAGGCACTAAGATTTAGCTCAATTCAAAAGGCTAGGGCACGGGAAATTTGCGCCCGAAGGAGAACCATGGACATGACGAAGTTGCGGGTACCAGATTTGTTGCATTTCCTTGAAGAAGTTGGTGGTAGCGCGGGGCAGGTAAAGCAGAAACCTCAGATCATTGAGCTCATTAAGAGTATTGGAGCAGATGTTTAGGAAATTGAGGAATGCTGGGAAGAGATCCTCGAAAGAAAACAAGACGAGGGAGTAATCAAACGCGAACGCGGGTAGAGTAAGGAAAGGCAAAAAGGGAGGAACGGCAGGCTAAAGAGGCGAGAGAGCATGAACTTACCTTGAAGAAATTAGAGCACCTCCGACTTGAATCTGAGACCTCTGCTAGGACGACTGTTAGAATGGGGGGGGGGGGGGGGTGATGATGAAAAGTTGAGGATAGAGGATCTCCTACAGCCATTCAAAATCGAGGAGAACATTGGTCTGTTTCTCGTGAACTTTGATCGAACCTGCGAGAGGGTAGGCTTTGACCGAGAGGCATGCCCACAAAAACTTCTCACTCTACTTCCTTGCGAAGCTACAGACGTTATTGCGAGGCTAAGAATGACGCAGGGGACTACGACACTGCAAAAACCGCTCTACTGAAAAAGTACCGACTGAGGCTTTTTGACAGCGCTTCCGTTTGTCAGAGAAAAAGGAGCACGAGTCTTAACTGGAATTCGCCTACAGTTTATAGAAAAACTTGATAGAGTGGCTCAAAAGCACTGAAGTTTTTGGAGGCTACCACAACGTCGTAGAGTGCGTGGCTGTCGAACAGTTTTATCGAGGCCTTCCTGACCCTATTATGTTTCGGTTACAAGACAGAATTAGTGAAGTCAGTACAGACTACCGCCGAGTTTGCGGAAGAGTATGTTACATGTAGAAAGGCGCAAAGTAGGGCCTCCGTTTCCTCTACAGCAACGAAGGAAACTATAGGGAACAGTCAGCACAAGGGAAACGCCAGCATAGAATGAGGTTTCATCCTAAACAAGTTAAGAAAAACGGGACAATGAAAGCGAGAACGGGAACGAGACCCGGCTGACATATTCCGAGGCAGAAAACAAAGCAAAGCCAAACAAGCAAACACCAAATGTGTTTGAGTCTAGGAGACGTTATGTGTGCAACAAACCAGGGCACTACGCTGCAAACTGTCTCAACAAGGTGGTGTTACCTTTTGTTAGTGACGGTGCCGGGAACGCTAAATTGTTGGAACCATACGTGCGATATATGACCGTGAATTGAATGTCGTGTAGGGTTTTGCGCGATTCGGCAGATAGAATGGATGTAGTGCACATGTCGTAGGTGGCAAAAGATGACTACGCCGACGAATCTGCTTGGATACAGCGGGTCGTGGAAGAGCACAGTGTGTGCTGTCCGACAACACGGGTTACAATTGAATGGCCGTTCGGAACTGTCGCGAATGAGGCAGCAGTATCGGCCAACCTTCCACGGGAGCATCCATATTTGCTTTCGAAGAAATCTGATCGACTAGTCAGGAACCGAGGACGATGTTTTTCAGACCAACTTGTAGCGGCTTTGACACGCTCTAAAGCAAGAGAGGTCGCTACAAAAAGAGAGTATGACGTAGACGTAAAGGCGCCCCAGGCTTAGTCAGCGCAGAAGGATGAGCAGTATTCGGACAAGGTAAATTCAGGAATCTGGGGGGATATTGTAAAGGCGCGGAATTGTTCGCCTGAGAAAAGTGCACATGACACACGGGCGTTTGTCGACCGCCAGTTGCGAGTGCCAGTTTCACGGAACTTTGAAAACCTTGCTAAGGTAAATCGAGTAACCTTTGCACAGATATGCGACCCCTCGTTGATGGAGCTGTAGAATCCTATGAGGGATGGTGTAGCGAAGAAAAACATCACGTTTTATCGGATGGTCTATTATACCGAAAGTACCAAGACCGAAATGGCAGGATATTTGAGCAGTTAGCAGTTCCTGAGAAGTACAGTAATGATCTTCTACACTTATCCCACTCAGCACCCTGGGCTGGACATTGGGTATTCGTAAACGAAACGAGAGATGTAGAATCATTTGTAAGGTCGTGTGATACATGCCAGCGGGTATGGAGGTCAGGGAACAGAAAGAAAGCGCTCAAGCAGCTGGTCCCGGTTATCACTGATACGTTCAAGACACTTGTGCGACTTCTCCCTCCAACAAAGTCATAACGCCGCTAGATTCTGACGGCGCGGCCCTCACTGAACTCAATTCTACAGCGGTTGTGGACGCCCTACTTTCCATTATTTCGCGCGTCCGCATCCCTGCCGAAATACAATGCGACAATGGGAGCGCCTTTACCAGTTGTCTCACGACGACGTTCTTTGAGAAAAGTGGGATAAAGATGATCCACAGCTTCATCTATCACCCGCAGTCGAACAGCGTGGAACGGTTCACTTGCCATTGAAACGCGTGCTCAGGGCCGGTACTTTGAAAATAAAAGGGATTGGGAAGCGTGCCTCCCCGCGACCATTCTCGCGCTCCGTTCCGCCCCTCACGAGACCACGGGCTTCAGGTCAGCAGAACTGGTTTACGGGAAGAGCCTCAGATCCCCCTTGCGTATGTTGGGGGAATCGTGTGAACGTTTGGGAGAAAACCCAGCAGTTGTGGAATATGTACTTAATTTGCTGCACCGGCTTAGCTATGCAAAAGAAATTGTAGAAGCGAACATGAAGGCAGCACAGAGAAACGCAAAAAACATATTACTAGAAATCAGCCAGAAAGTGTGTGTCCACTGTGGGAGACAAGGTAGTGCTGCTCTAACACGCGAAGCAAAACCATGTCGAAGTGCAGTGGGAAAGCCCGGCGAGGGTGGCTGAAAACATTTCAGAGACGAACTACGTTGGCGAATTTGGAGGTCGCCGGAAGTCGATAAAGCTATATCACAGCAATCTCATGAAACCCTACCGTGAACGAGAGGAAACTGTGAATCTAACTTTGAATATTCCCGAGGAAGCGATATGGGAAATTTCCAGTATGTGTGATAGCCAACGAGTAGCGGCCGAGGAGATAATGTCCTGCTCACGTCTATGGAGAAGGGCTCGAACCGGCACAGATCGCCGATATTGAGCAGATTGTGCTGGATTTTCAGGGCACTTTTCAGAAGAACCTGGCAGAAGCTGCACTGTAGCTCATGATATCGAACTCACATGTGACCAACCGTTTCGCTCCAAGCCATATAGAATGTCGCAAGGGCAGAACGAGATCATGGAGGCCGAGGTCTAGCACATGTTAGAACTTGGGGTGACCGAACGGGCGGAAAGTGACTACACTTCACAGATGAGACTGGTTGAAGTCCCGGGGAAAGATCCCCGACCTTGCATAGAATATCGACGCCTCAACATGATAACACCCGATGAAACCTATCCAATCCCAAACATCGAAGAGAGAGAGTACAAACCGTGAGCACGGCCAAATATATTTCAACGTTAGGTTTAGTAAGGGGTATTGCCAAGTTCCCCTAACTCAGAAAGCTAGCCGGTATGCCACTTCTTTGTCCCCATTAGGAATGTGTCGGCCTACGGCACTAGCATTTGGTCTCAAAAACGCTCCGTTTTGCTTCTCTAAGAAAATTGATGAAATACTGGACGTAGTTTTGCTCCGTCCTACATGGACGATGTTCTCATATTCTCCAACAGTTTGGAGGAGCACGTTGAACATATACGGGTGGTTTTGGACACTCTTCAACGCCTGCCTGACTACATGCGGCACCAAAGCGTTCGGACCGAAACCACAACAGTATGTGCCACTTGTCATTTTGCAGATATATGCATCATATATGATATCATGGCTCTACTAATTGCTACCCCACTGAACGCCGAAGAGCTGCTAGCAAAGCTTGTTTTTTTTTTTTTTTTAGAAATGAAGGCTGCAAGCATAACTCAGTCGAATGAGACCATCCAAGCTCTCGTGGATGAGGATTTGTTGGAGAGTGAATGCGAGACTTGAGACCAGTACCTGGAATCCTACACCACCATCATGGTCCAAGCCCGAGTAGCGCGAGACTCTTCGGTGACTCCTACAAGAGACGAAGGCGGTGTCGCTTACTAGCCTCCATCTTCTCTTCTCTCCTCTTCTCTAGCCTCTTACTGACGGAATCAGTCTGCTGAGGATGAAAGTTGACCGGTTTCCTTGTGAGCTTTCCCGATGGCAAGGGTTCAAAAATAAATTTCATGCGAGCATTCGGCGACGACCCAAATCATCAGCATTCACGAACGTCAGCAAAATCAAATATTAACGTAATCTTGTCATGGGATCGGAGGCTTGCGCTATTGACAGACGTCATTGATGACATACATGACAGCAGTGGACATGCTCGCGATATGATTTGGCAGTAACGAAGTTCTGATTAGTGAACATTTGGACTCTAATCAACTCTTGTTGACTTGGCTCCCGCGAAATGTATCGAGAATGTCGGAAGCTTGAGACCGCTTCATGAATCAGTCGCTGTCCGTGCCAGAAATGTGGAGATTCTAGGCGTACCACAGACTCACTACTTCATCACTGTGCATCAAGCAGTCATTTGGAAGATACCTTCAGTGCTAGAATATTATCGAGTGAATGGCACTGCTGCCACCGCTGGAAACCGCTGACCACTCTTTTGCAGTTCCTGGAGATGGAAATTGAATGTTGGGAATGGATTCGTATACCGAGCATTCCGATTGGTAATGGTGAGGATCGTAGTTCTCCCAAGAACATGGCGCTTTGTACTTCTGCATTCACTTTGAGCACCAGCGCTACGAAGACAACTTGTATTCTCTGCAAATCGGAGCAGCTCTCCTTGGAAACCTGCACTGCATCCCTAAACCCCAACGAGAAGCAGAACCAGTTGCGCCGTAATAGACGTTGTTTCCTCTGCGGGAAACAATCGCACTCGTCCAAGGAATGCACCACTATGCTACAGGTTCTGCTTCCAGAAGTGTAACAGGCGCCATCTAACACAGTTGTGTATAGAATATCCTTGTTGTTCCCCGTTGACGACTACAGGCTCAGCGACCTCTGTTACTAAGGCACTGATGTGGCAGCTTTTCCTACTCCAACTCCTCTTACAGACAGCCAAGACATGAATTCAAGGGTTGAGTGAACAACGACAATCCGTACGCCTTCTGCGTGACGGGGGAAATCAGCGCAGCTCCATTCGCAAGAATATCTAAGCAAAGACTGGACGGAGACCGCTACATACAGACTGCTTGCTCATTCACAGTCTTGGAACTTTCGTTTCAAGACTCACCGCTTACCGCTGCGTACAAGTGTTACAGCACAGTCAGTTCCCTTCCTACAGTGTCAAACTCGAGGCAATTTAATGTGACCATACAAACGCTCTAATAACGTTCCCTCACTGAACGCTGACACGTTTAACCATTTGAACGAATTGTGTCTCGATGTCACCAACAAATACACTCAGAAGTACAGTGCCTTGGGCCAATTGGTTATGGTTTAATGGCGCCAATGCGGGAAATTAGACGAGGACGAGAAACACACAAGAACCGCCGCTGCCAGCTAGCTTTATCCACACACCTATACACACTAAAAAATAGCTAATAGTCAGTTTTCGTGCATCATACCTTATGGCCTTTGTGAACGTAAGTGACAGCGTTGGTGGTTCTGCGCATGCGCAAAACGTAACCAGAGCTTCGCGCATTGCGCAGAACCACCACATTATCCCTTACGTATTTTCCGTTGCCTTCGAGCTTCAGGCACTTTGTGAACAAAAGAGTGGTCATGTACAGCAAGCCGAGAATTTTCATAATAAAAATTGTGATTTTATAGCGCAGCTCTTAGGCTCCCGTTCCTGCGTTGAGCGGCATCGGCGCTGCAGAGCGAATAAGGAGCAAAGCGAAGGATGAAAGTTTGGGAGAGCGTGAGGATGTGCAGCAAGAGTGAACAGGGCGCGAGGGGGGCAGCGAAGAAGGAGGGCACACTTGGGAAGCCGGGATGCATCTGGCTGCAGTTCAGTGAGCTTGGCTCTAAACTTGCGCCTGGAACCGTGGCGGCCGCAAAATCGCGGCAGTACCCAGTCAACACTGACTGTTGGTGGAACGTAGAATGTACGTTGTCTAATGTTGACTAATGTTGAACAATGTTGAATGTAGAATGATAACGCTGAACCAACGCTGTTTCAATGGTGAATTGTGAACGTAAAGAAAAACGTAGATTTTTCATGAAGGAATCTACTGTAGTTATACGTAGCAAATAGTTGCGTTTGTTCTACATTGTACCTTCAACATATTGTCAACCTTTATCACGAATGGAAACCCGTTGCTTCTTCAGTGCGCACCCAATTGTTTCGCACTGTGTTTTATTTTTACGTTCCACTGTGCCGTTCGCGTGTTGAGTAAGGCCTGTATGACGTGGTATTTATATCACTCATGCTGCCATTACTAATCATATTTATTTCTTTTATACCCTCATAGCATTACACTTTTTTACCCATATTTGTAAACGACTCATCACTAATCGCACGTATTCAGTAAACAAATAAAAAAAAACATTTTACCTTTTCCACACCATTATAATTATCGGTCACGGGAGGTTGAGGGACATAACAAGAAATCAATTTCCCAACAAGTGGGAGCCGTGCGGAACTACGTCTGCCTCATCGCCATCGACATTCTCCAACCGCCGTTTCAAATAGTCGAAGCTGGCGAGTGGCGAGGCGCGTCGTCGTGGCAGTTCGGTAGAGTGGACATTCATTTTGTCACAGGGAAAGGTCTGGGGAACATCAGCATCGTGCGTATTTTGTACTGCAATCTCTGGAGCATCGAGGCAGTACTGGCCAATGCGGTGAACAACTATGTTGAGCGTAGCACCGAATGCCGCACTGTGCAAGAGGCAGTGGTTCTTTGTTCTCCGCCCTTCAAGTTTCACAGGTGAGTTTTCTTTCTTCATTTTGCCTCACTTAAGATATGTGCGTCATTGTTTTCTCAACGAGCACATGTGGTAGAAGTGTGGTGCATAACAGTTTAGTATCCGAAGTAAACAACTTTGTGTCGTTTTCTGTACCTGCAGAATGTGGTTGCGTATCACTGACAAGTTTATGCGAACTGTGGGACTGTGTGTGGTGTGCGTGTGTGATATGTAGTTTGGTGTATTCGAATATTTATTTAATATGTTCTGATGATATCCTACTGGGGTAATGTTTAATGCTGTCTGGTTTATGGCTGCTGTAAATGCCTTCCGAGTATCGACATCAGTTTGCAACGGAGCTTTACTCCATTGTTGAAGTCGCACGTTCAAACAGTACATAGCGCAGTTATTTCAGATGTCACAAGTTGCAAAATGCACATATCTTTGTTCACATCTCTTCGAATCATGCACTATTTTATAGGTGCGCGTGATAACTTGAACTGGGAGTGGTGAAAGCAGCGGTGGCCTATTCTATGAGCAGTCTGATAGTACAGATAAGATTGGCTGCAAAAGAATTGAGTTAGCTTTCCACATCTGACTGCGCTGTTCTCCAAGGTTCCTTGTTTTATTTGTGTGTGTGTAACAGCTAATCTGGTTGTTGAGTGAGCTAGTGTCGCTGTTTGTAGTTTTGTATGAACTAATAGCTTCTGTTACAGTTATCAGAGAGCTTGAACTGCATGTGATTTCGTCACATCGATAGACAGCGTCACGCATGTGTAAAATGTGGACCTGGTGTCTCTCTACAACAATGGAGAGCAGGGCATAAACCAGAAGACAAAGACTTCGCTTGGACATGCCAGTGATTAGGCTGCTTCCGCGTCACACCATCTATACTCCGAAAGATGCTGCGGTAGGGGTCATGTATGTGTTCCCAGTGGTTGTAGAGTGTCCGGTTTTGACGTCTATTTATGGTAGTGTTTGAGCTGCTATCCCACTAGATGGAGTGACCTATGTTGTTGGTTATCTTTCATAGATGACCGTTGCGAAGAGGCGTAGCGACCATCCATGTGATTATTATTATCATGATCATTATCACTGATTATCTTTTTTGTACTTGTTTGATTACTTGATTTAAGATTTTAATAAACAAGCACATAAACGGTCACGCCCTTCATTGTCTTATTGAATAGTCATTATTACACATTTGTACTATTGTACTTGGACACAGTTAGGTTTGGGGATACCTGCGCTTTTGCCCCAGCAGAAGTGGAGCAGCATAGTAGGAAGAGGTAGCAGTGGACAACGTATCATAAACAGTAATTCACAACATTTGGTGAACGTTCTATCAACGTAGAAAAAACAACAGTCAACGTAGAAATAGCGTTATAAAATTATAGTGGATTCTACGTGTTTTTGACCAGACGTTTTCTACGTAGAATCTACGCTGCACGCTATCGCAGATTCTACGATGGTGTTATAGATTTGCAATGTTATTTCAACGTAGATTCTACATTTCGTGGTTGACTGGGTAACTTCACGAACTGGTATAGGGGTGCTACCTGAAGAACATACTATGCGTGGAAAATAAAGTCACTGGTGTATAACCTAACCTCAACAGCTGCGTTCAAGTTTCGCATTACAGACTATCGTCACTGTCCAGAGACTCTTTAATTACGTGTAAGATTCCCCTGGTGCAATCTAATTATTTTAGTAGGAAAGTCAGTCAAAAAGGAGGCTAGCTATTCCTTGGTAAATAATCAGTCCCTGTTTTGTGTGGATACCTTCACATTGTGTCAAGGGCCATCCAGTCGGATTCAAGACCCGTGCTGCAGTGTGTGGCTGTCTTGGGGATACGTGGGTCCCTCAGTCCTGTTGTTTCTTACATGCTACGAGTTTACAAGAAGGCGGCAGCTACGTGCAACACTGTCACATAACAATGAATCCCTGGGCATATTGGCATCAGCAATAATTTAGAAGCGAACAGTGCTGCCTTGAGCGCCCATAAGCACGCAGCTCTTTTTCCTGTAACGTTGTCTCCTAGCGACCGTAGGTACTTCAATTCGACCCTGATGCAGGCCCATGGACAACACGACATAGCCCACTCTCTTCAATCTGGTTAGACCCCGCGCATTCTCTTAAACTTTTCCGCGGCTACCATGCCCTTTTGCAGCGCTCTTCCACCGCATGATTCAGGAGGCTGAATGTTTCCTTTGCACCAGCTCTGAAACATTGCCTCGGTTGCATCTTGTGTTCCATCTGCCCTGCCTGTGGAGTGCACAGCGACCTCCTCCACATTATCCAGCCTATGGGCAGCATCGCCACTGCTGTAGGCTACGCTCATGGAAATTGGTCTGCAACATATTGACCAACTGCTGTTCGACATCGTCAAAATTATCTGATGCTGCCACCAGATGCAAGGCCTTTGTGTTCTAGCGAAGTTCTTGTGCTCGACTGGTCTGGGAACATATAAGAGTACCCTTTCCGCCATCATGCTCTTATTCATTCCCAAAAATAGAGATGGGACAAATCCAGAATTTTCCGAATCCGAATCCAAGCAAGGTTCTATGTATTCACGAATCTCGAATCTTTCGAATCCTTTCTTGAAAAGGAGATTTAAAAGCCAGGAAAAACACTTAAACTGCAAAGTGTTTTGAAGCACAATTTTGTATATTTGTTTAATGAAAACTAAATTAAATAATCGTTCAGTTTCAGGAGAAAACATACCCATACACTTATTGTTGTTATACACTAACATGTTGTTCATCGACTAAAGACATACATAAAGTCTCGAGTCTGAATTCTTTTCATAAAATTCAGGAAGAATAAAACGCAACACCATGTGACTTTTAAACTTGTAGTATAGGAGCTTTATGCTCTTATGCTGCAATTTTTGCGCTCCCCAGGGCAGCCGGCCAATCAGGTTTTCGGCAGAATCTGGAGGCGCCAATTGTACAACGATACAAACAAACGTGGTTGGTGGATTCAAAATATTCTATTCGCCATTCTGGACACTGGAATTCGGACTCCTGAATCTAGAATCCCTGCCTAGAATTCGAGGTTTCCTGGATTCGGTTGGCCCATCCCCCGGAAAAAACCATAGATTGAGAAGTTACCCGCCAAAAAGAACTCTTTACAAGTTCAGTTACCGTGTGAAAAATGTAACTAAGTTAATAACGAAGTTCTTCAGCCAGATATCGAACTTGCAGTTACTGAATTACTTTAAAAAAAGAACTATAGTTACTTCCAAGTTACTTCGGACACCAAATGGCATTACGCAGGTGCAGCGCAAGTGAGTAGTTGAGATAGACGTTGAGTTGCCTGCAGAGGACTGCAACACGCTTAGATCGTTTTCGTTTATGTCCAACAATATACCTCTCCATGTTTGTAAACAAATGGCATCATAGTGTTCGACAGCGCCTCAAATTTGATAGAACTGAACTACGCTCGAAGCTAGAGGTGAACAAGGTCGCGCCAGAAAGCCACGGTCTTGCGGGGATGACGATATGGTCCCTTACAGGGACGCGACCCTCGGTCCTGCTTTTCTTTCGGTGGGAGGCAGACAACAATTTCCCGTTCGTGGAACCCAGTCCTCTCCTTCGGATTTGTTCGGTTTCGGTCTGTCTACCAATGTCATGATGACGTTTCTCTGATAGAGGTCTATTCGAACTTTGCACCTTACTCCCTGTGCACAGTAAATCATTTTACACCTTTATTCGCTCAAAACAGGCGTATTCTTATAAAGACACCCTTTTTTATCCCACAAACTGTAGCAAATGGTGTAAAAAGAGCATTACTAAAGGTGCAATATCGACATACACCACGTGTCGATCACACGTGTCGATCATTAAGGGCGTAAAGTGAGCTGTTGAAAGAGGTGTTTACGTCTATACACCTTTTTTACACCCTATTTGAACTGAGAATATGGTGTTGAAAATTGTGTTTTAGTTCGTGAAAG
Organism: Ornithodoros turicata; assembly: GCF_037126465.1. Classification (NCBI taxonomy): domain Eukaryota; kingdom Metazoa; phylum Arthropoda; class Arachnida; order Ixodida; family Argasidae; genus Ornithodoros; species Ornithodoros turicata. The sequence continues at coordinate 50,204,057 of NC_088202.1, read as the reverse complement.
GAAAATTATACTGGTCTCACAGCTCCACTCAGCAGTTCATCACATTAAAAACGATAACTTGAGTTAAAAACACAGTATTTGACAGGGAAGGATGTCAGCAATTTCGATTGTATCCTTGACTCGTTGGCGGCGGGCGTTTAATTAGAAAGACCAATTACCGTCACCGTTACAGACGTTTTTCTACACTTAACGTACATGCCTCCAACAAATTGTATTTCTGTATATGATCCAACGGATACGCCAGTATAGGCTACCGAGGGTGACCTGGTTTCTTCAAGCTTCGGCAGTCACGCCTATGGTACCTAACTAGGGGTGCCTATGACGCATTGCGCTCCGGGTTAGGTTGTACGATGGAACCACGGCTGGATGTTCAGGGATGTCACGGCTGCCGTGTTCAGGGTGGTGCTTGCCACAGCCTCAAGAACGTTTAACTGTATATCTCTGTATGCTGCCGCGGGATCTTTTGTTACACTTTGAGAGGGAGTGTTTGCCACTAAACAACTCCATCCTGAAAGGTGTTTTCAAAAGAATACTCCTCTTTATACGGTGTTTTTGTTTTCAAACGCCCATCATAATAGTGTATTATGAGAAATACACCTAATTAAAGTGCGCTTTAGGTAACACCCTTGATTCTGGTGTAAAGGCAACACCAAAAAGGTGTGCGCCACACCACAAGTCATTTACACAAAAAAAAAAAAAGATGGAAAGAAGTTTATTGTGTGGGCGCACAATGGTTCAGCTTCATTTCACTGGCGCGGTTCTTACTTCCTGAATAAAATACTGTCAATGATCGAACGTCACGTTTTATGTCACAAGATGCCATGAAGGAACCAGAGAGAAAACAAGAAAATATGTGGACGTGAATGGAAAGCGAGTTAAAACTAACTTGGAACTTAACCTAAGTTACTTTGGCAAAGCTACCTGACAAAGGAACGAGTTCCATAGAAAGTTACCACGGCGCAAAAGGACCGAGTTAATTTACAAGTTACCAAAACAGAAACTTAGTCGCAGTAACGAGTTACTTGTAACCAGTTACCTCGAACTCTGAAAAAATAAAAAATAAAAACAATAGGACCGTGCAGCAGCACAACAGTGGTGAATCACCTACCTCATCATCATCATCTAATGTTATGTCTTCTTGCTAAGGGCAGTATAATGTTGTGGTATAGGCGATGTTAACTGCGCCTGGACAAGGGTTGCATACATTTTTGTGTGGCGTTGGGTGACAATATTTGGATTTTCAAAAACCCAACAAATGCATCCCCAATATGTCCAAGAGACAAAACAAAGAACAGTTAAGCACGTATGCAACTAATGCACAACGCAACTAACGAATGATTTCAGTTTACAAGACAATAGTTCAAATATTCATACAACAAAAATGCCTCATGCCCTCACTGCACTGCCCTGTCCCTAGAACAGTGTCGAGGAAACACATACTTCTGAGAGTGTTGGGAGGGTCATATCATTCCAAAAATTGCACAGCAACGTGTATGGCCAGTGCTCAGTGACACAACGGCTAGCGCTGAGCAGGTTTTTTTTTTGGTCATCCAGGTGGGCCAGCGATGATTCTAAGATATAGTGGTCTTTGTGTTTAGTGCAATTTTGAATGACCTGTGTGGCAGTCTCCATGGCTCATTCGCTCCAATTTGGGTGTGTGAACGTTCTCAACTTTAAGTAGGAGACTGGTGCTGCATTGACGTGCAGTCTATAGATGATACTAATGGGACCGAGTAAACCTCTGAGATACTGCTGGTCCTCCATGAACCTAATAAAATTTGTAGTGACAATTTAAATGTTTGTATTGTGAGTGTAATGATTTGGTATGAACGCAATCAGTAGCTTTAAGAACATTTTCTGGTTCACAGAGCACGGTCTTGGAGAAATGGATGCCCCGGCTGTGCAGGCATTTGCACAGTGCCTTTCTCCTTTGACTGCGACCCTGTTGCTCCTCCTGATAAGAAGTGACGTCAGAGCGCTGGGGCCTCCGCAGATGCGGAAGAAGCACAGGTTTTTCGTCTATTTCATATCTTAGCACTTTTGGAACAAAAAAGTTAGTCAAGTAGGTAAGGTAGGTAGGTAAGGTATCTGTTTTGTAGATGGGTTTTCAGATGCGACCTACACCTAAAGAAACGGTTATGATAGCAACAATGACGTGAATATAGTATAAAATTTGGAGTGACAATTACGGCAATTTGCTTGCGAATGTTATGACTCGATATGAAGACTATTGTTCACTTTAACGATTAAATGATTATGATAGGCTTTGACATCTATATCTGTGAGTTGTGTCTGAACTCAAGTATAATCACTAGTGCTCTCTTTGAATTCTTCGAGCCTGTTAGGAAACGCTGTCGCGCATCTCGAGAATCGGTGATGGATGGATAAAGACACTGAGGTTGTTGAATTCAATTAGGACAATTAAAAATATTTTAGTGGATCACATTGCCATTGCAATATTAAAGCCTGCTCACAACATGATCTGCTCGAACCACCGATGAAGCAATAAAGTAATATCAGCGTGTGCTATAGAACTAAATATTTCACCTCGCCAAAAGAGCGACGGTGACGTTGATATTTCCGCCCTCACTTAAAGGGAGACTTCGCACCAAAACCGTGTTGGGGTCACAGTGAGACATCAATCTGTACCGTATGATATTTCAGTGAATACAATTTCTCATCCCTAAGTGGCACACATAATTAGAAAAGGGATATATCCCGCTGAGTGATTAGGCGCTCCTCCATGGAAAAGCAGTCCAGCAGCAGTGGGCTGCACCTCACCGGTATCCCCCGTGTGCCTCGTGTATGGCTTTCTGTATACGCTTTGCTTTTACCACTGGCGAATATCGAAACGAAACGAAATCGAGGAAGCAGATGACTGGTCATCCACGTGGCACGAAGAAGTTACAAAGCACGTGCTGAAAGACAGTCAGTGACCTACACGAGACTACCGGTGACGTCACGCATGGTACAGGAGCAAGAGGGAACCTTCAGGAGTTTCGGTTTCGGTTTGAACTTCCCAGCTCTTTTAGCAGCTAAGTCCCCAACTGTCAAACGGACTGGATTTCTCATTTCGAGGGAACGTATCGAACTTATTTACACAGCCATTATAATAGCTTCATTTCGTCCCGGAGTCTCCCTTTAACGTCAGAGGCAAAAAGTCGTACGCGATGTTGGCAAACCCATATCGCGATATGTTTCACGATCCTTTTTTGTTTTTCTGCTTCCTTCCTTTCGTTTCTTCATGTGTTCGTACTCTCTTGCCGTATCAGTTACTTCATCCTGTCGGACCCAGCTCGTGCCCTTCCCCGGTAGCATAAGCGTTGATATGTAGTGGTCACGCGCAAAGCTCTTTGTCAGCAAGCGTCACCCATAATAGGAGGAACCGGCTTGCACATCCTAAGCTCTCCATGGTGACTTGACTGGTAACAGACTACTTAGAACACAGACTTTTCTTGTTGCGTGAGCAGGAGTTCTTGCTACAGTGATCCTGCCGCCATGTTGTTCTTCACAACGGAAATGTACGCCTAGCGGGCCTCATGTACACGTAGTCTAATCCTCTTAGGTAGGTAGCCACAAGTTAATGCACTTATAGCGCGTAGCTCTTATTTTTTGTATACTGGGACCGGAGAAGTTAAATGACATCGTTTTATTTCTAAGAGACGGCGGTCGTGTGGCACACAAGTCCGAGGTTTTTCAGCGATGTGTGAAGCTGTCACGGGCCCATGGATATGGTCCGTGTTTGGTCTGGTTTGGTCATATTGTAAACATTTGAAATAACAAGTGAAACAAATATTTTATTCACAAAGAAAAGCAAAACAAAACAAATATCGTCAGACGTTACGTTTTTTTTTTTTTTTGTTACGCTAAGTGAGGGCGGAGATGTCGACGTCACCGTCGTTCTTTTGCCGACCACTTGAGGTGCGCAACAGACGGCAGAGCTGAAACAATGAGGTCTGTGGCGCGCACTGCGATTACTTTCGTGCTTCGTCAGTGGTTAGACCGCATCATGTGAAGATCAAACTTTAATATGACAATTGTAATGTGCTCCCTAAAATCAATAATTAAAAAGTTGATCAAAATATCTGTGTTAATTAGTCCCCTAATTGAGAATAAATACGGCTTCCTAGTAGTAGCCCCTTGCAGTAATCCAATGGCGAAAGTAAGGGCGTCCTAAGGTATCTCCCCTTTTTATGAAAATTTGTTGTAGCTAAAAAGAAACACCCTGTATATCACAGTAGACTAGTCATATCTTCAGAAGTTTTGCACTGCGTTGTGTAGGACACACTTTATGGAGACACATGTACCTGTACGTATGCGTACACTAGGCAGAGTACATACTTTTCAGTGTAGTTGAGAACCAATTTTTGCACTTACGGCATTTTGGGAAGTGGCTTTTGATTGGATACAGCGATTGGATCATTCGCACGCAGAAGTAATCTCCATAGGTGAGGAGTCGGTCAACGCCGGCGAAGATCTCGCACAGAACGGAGGGGACGAGATCCTCCTTTGGCAGACTGTTTACAATGCACTGGAAATAGTATTGTACCTTTGTGAGAACGCCGTGTGTCTTGTGAAAGGCTCCGAACGCGTGCAGAATAAGTAGCCCTACATCGAATTGCGAATAAGAAGCAATTTCGATTTCAGAATATCATTTGGAAGAGAAAAGAGAAAGAGGGGCAGTGAAACGTGAGCCTTTTGTGCCTTCGTGTTTGTGTTTGTTTACGTGTCTTGCCCATCGCTCAGGCTTGCCTATCATGGAATTTATCCACCAGCTAGCCTGCATTTACGCCATTTTATCAGTGAAACGTGCCTCTCGACGACGTGAAGGAGTTATGAAACAATGGAAACTGCGCGTCACTTAGGGTAACTGTTGTTGTTCGTAAATAGGGGATTGCGGTAACGCCATCCTGTGCTTTCATCAGCAATTGGCAAAAATAAAGGTCACACTTCCATTACGGATAGGCGGGAGATTACTATAGGGATGCCTGTGACAACATCTCTGCGGTTTGGACGAAAGGGCAGGCTTGTGAATCAAGAAACTCAAATAAGCAAAGTTTCCCTGAGCGTTGATGAGATAGTCGAACATATTAAGCGGTGCATTTCTTCACATCAACTGCAGAACGGGCAAAGTATTAGTCAGAGAGAGAATCCAATAGTAAAATAACACGCGAAATGGGGGACGGAACTCTACTGCTACCGCCACTGCTATGGGTGAAGTCGTGTCTCTTGTGAATTCTTGACTCCATCGAAAACGGCAGGTGCTTGCGCGGTGTTGCATGACTTGAATGCCACTGTGCTGATATACTAGAGCTCGTGCACTGCCCTTAAGCCTACCAGAAGGATGGGAGACATTGGCGAATTGTGGTGAGGCTGGGTCACATAAAGAATGACATAAAATTTTAGAAGTGCTTTGTGTCGAACCTGCAGCTGATGTCACATAGTGTGGATAAATGTGCGTAATGCAGTGATTTGAGATCTTGCAGTTGACTACAGAACGTAGATTGCAACCGGTCCTGGAAGCCTTAGCTGTAGCAAGATGCTTGTGGCTGAAGCGTTAATAGCCGCTGTATCCTTTTTCATTTATTTTTTTGTTACATAAACATATCACCCCGAATTCCCTGTAGAGCAGACTATAGCTCTATAGAGAGTCTATAGTGCTCGTTGACTAGACTGTAGCGTGGCAGGAAGACACTCAACTGGTTATCGCGGAAGGTGGGGAGGCCCCTCTGGACACTCTCCCATTTCAAATGAGCCACTGAAAATACCAGTGAACACGGTTGCGCTACTGCTACAAGTAGCGCTGCTATGTACGACACTGCACTAATGACCCAAACATGCGGTCTTTAATAAAAGCCATTACCTCTCGCGATGTTGACCCCTTTTTTCGCCCCGAAAACTACAGGGAACGGATGCTGTCATCGCACTGGGATGCTGCCTTTTTAAATTAAAACCCATTGGTCAAAATTAATTAGAACAACGCTCCATTTGGTTGCCACTGCGACTGTAAACACTGTGACACTCTTGTTCTAGTATATGTCGCTATTATAAGTAAAAATAGATATTTGCTTATGTTGTAAAATTGAGTCCATATAGTTACCATGGATACCGTGTATGGCGTTGTACTCACCAAGATTGTGTCCATAAAACCTTTCAGAAGTTGAGGCTGCAAAGGAAAGATAACTAAGTGTAAAATAACCAAACAGATGGAAGACAAGCACAACACAAAGTGCAGAGCTTCTGTGTTAACCTAAATCTCAACAGGTAGGTCTCTTATTGCTTGGATTTTCAGTATTGTGCAAGTCCCAAGTGCAATTTATTTGTCATTCGTACCTGACTGCTACAGAAGTGGCCAGAGTCTTCTAGGCACTGCAAGAGGTAATTACACAATCTTGACATATCACAATGTGAAGTTCAATGTTCACAAATAGATGTCTTGCAATTAATCTTATCTGTTGAACAACAGCTTTTGTTTACGTATTCAGAATGTTGACGTAAACCCCTATCATGACTCTGTACATCACAGAAACACGCTGTTCTTCCCCATTTTTTTTTCTTCAATAAACATATTCCCCCCACGCTGTTCTTTCATGTCAGAATGGACCACAAACACACACGGGACCTTTGGGTACCCACCAGAAGAGAAGGCACCATGAGAGCACCAGAGACACGTTTTAGGTGTCAAAACCAGACAGAGAAACTGATAAAATAGGTACACCCTCTCAAACCATATGGGGGAGGGTTCAGAAGTTTCGGTTCGGTTCCGGTTCCGCACCGGAGCGCAAAGAACAACGGTTCGGACCCGTTCGAACCCGTTCCATACGGGTTCATAACGGTTCAGCTAGTGTATAGTGAGGGAAGCATCCGCACTCTCCCCCCCAAAAAAAGCTAAAGTGTAGGGAACGTGACAAGAAATCTTCTGCAAAAACACCACTATATCGTGTGCATCGAATGGGGGACCTGCGAAGGACACGAACACGACAAAAGAAGAAATGGAAAAACATTAGTCACTGCCATCACGCAGTATATACTGTCGCGCGTCACAGCGTCTGCTTTGCAACCTTATACCTGAGGCTGGTCTTATAGAACGAAATAGTATACTGCTGTACAAACAGAAGCACAAGTACGGTTATCTTGATTTTGTGGTGATCGTGAATCCTGCCTTCGACGCCCGAACGAATACAACAGAACTTGTTCTTAAAAGAGATTGCAACATATTTGTTTCTGACGAGCTGTAACGTACAATCAAAGAATGACCGCAGCAGCGATGATTGCTTCGCACGGCCTTTACAGGCGAGTATTTTAATAGCTCAGGAACCCACATAATGCCTTTCGTGTTTGTTCCGTCAGCGCGCTTCTTTCCGTTTGTTCGTTGCCCCGGCATCTACTAGCCTAAACGATGTTCAACAAGGATGCTCATCGGTAGTGCCTTCAGCGGTGTCTGCACAAAACTCACCTGAGACCGCCATGTTACCCTATTATAATGCACGGAAGCCGACGTTTTCGCACTCTCTTAATTTTTAGTCGCTGAGTATGGCTTTCAGGATTTTTTGTAGCTTTCGCACGCATAAATACGCCATCGTGCGCCACCGGAAGTTCCTTAGGTAAGGAGACATCGAGTTACACGTGCAAATGCAGGTTAGGTTTATCTGCATGCACCCTGTATATGGTTATTCGTGATATTGTAGACATAATATGCTAGTCCGCTAAATAAGTGATTCATCGTATTTATGGTCAATATTTAGCGACGCGCGTAATGCTTACGTGATATCACGCTTCGACACCCCGCTTTAGAGGACATTGGAAGACGACGACGAGTAACAGCGTTTAGTACTTCGTGCACGTCCCTAACTGTGTGATTTGCTACGTCATTTTTGTTGTTATTGCTAAACATCACGGCACCATTACCATTGTTATTGCTAAATTGTCTAGGTGAGGAAACCACTACAGAGGAAGCGCAAGTAAAACACTGCGAACCAGGACAACTCTTGAGGGTTACTAAGCTGTAGATGTTTAGCAGAATTTCGAGAAAGTAAGTGTGAACTTGCACTGGCGACATTCCTCGCTAAGTGGAGCTGATATGAAATCTGCAAAGCAGTGCCGACTCATCGTGCTGTTGTCAAGCGCGCGATGCGTGTGCGCTCAGGTAGAGCAGAGGCCATTCGCGTCCAAAGGGGAAACAGAAGAGCCCGGAGTCGTTTCTCGAACCGGTTGGGAACACTATTTTGCTTTAGGTTCCGGTTCAGTTCCGGACTGGTGAAAATATAGCCGTTCAGTTTCGGTTCGGGTTCGTGAAAAAATTCCGGTTCAGCTCCGGTTTTCGGTTCCGTTCCGTTCGGTTCGACACCCTGATGCCAATATCTAACGGTTTTAGAATTCTCCGAACGGACTCTGACAAACCCCGAACATAAGGAATGCATGTAAAATTCTTAGGACTGGGAACTTCGTCACGACTGGGGGCATAAGTGATACTGTGTTTTTAATGAATCAGGGAGGGTAAGGGCTCTTCATGAGGATATTACTTATCTGCTGGCATTCGGTTTCTTTGGCTTCATCCGTGCAAGGGACTGCAGCTAGGCGGTTGTACAGGGACTTTATCACTGCATGTTTGTGCTCAGGAGCATGACACGAATAAGAATTCAAGACAGGACCATTGTCACAGGGCTTACGGAAAACGGAGGTGTCGATACTTCCCGAGTCGGTTCGAGCTACTAGAACATCAAGGAAGGGAACCTCACAGTTGTTCTCTTTTTCTACAGTGAACTGTATGTTGGGATGTATACTATTCAGCAAAGCGTGGAAAGAGGAGATATCATCATGTTTCAAAATCACAAAAGTGTCGTTCACGTACCGTTTATTTTTTGATACGTGAAAACCTAGAACCTGGTTTTCAATCTATTCCATCACTAGGTTCACTGCGGGAACTGAAACAGAGCTTCCCATCGGGCGGCTCTATTTGTTTGTACACTGGGCCGTCAAATTTAACGTACGTTTCCCCGAGGCAAAACGGAAGCAACTATCAAAGGGAGGAAGAGGGGGAGTTGGTGGTAGTTCATGTCGCTTCAATGCAGCACTGAGACGGGACGAAGGGCGGTTAAGACAAGGAGACAAACGTATCTGCAAACTCACAACTGACAGGAATTTATTTGCGCAGACAAATTTAAACAATCACGAAGGAAAATAGGTGGCGCACTAGCTACACAAAATTCTATGCCCCTAGTGTGGTCCACGTGGGCCCGCAAGGTCAACCCCACACTCCACGTTTAGAAACTCTTTTTCTAGGTCAGCCAACGCAAGGGACGGGGCACTGATACAATGTGTCCCTTTTTTGTGAATACAGAAGGCTTCAATTATCTCGCGTACAGTCTTATCAGAGTTCTTGCACAAAACAGATGTTTTATCGAAGCATGGTATGCACTCGCAGTCCCTACAGTGCAGGCCAAGGTGGCCTGATGGGGTGCGGCGTATAGTCGATGCATGTTCCATAAGTCGGACGTTCAAGCACCGCCCCGATTGACCAATATAACACGCACCACAATCTAGAGGAATAGAATATATGGTACCTAAGTCGCAGGCAACAAAAGGCTTTTTGTGGCGAATGCCACACCCCCGAACATTACGCTCTTTATTAATGTGTGAGGAAAGACTTTGCAACTTGCGTGGAGCAGAGAATATAACCGGAATATCAAACCTGCCCGCAATTCTTTTTATATTGTGAGATACCCTATGTACATAGGGTATGACCACTGGCCTGGCAAGGGGCATGACAAATGTCCTTTTCGGAGTAGATCCACTAAGCTGCTTTAGTAAAACCTCAGCCACATCTACTAGCACATTCTCAGGAAATCCTGCACATCTCAGTCTGGTTATTTGGGTCTCGAAGCTACTGTTCAACATGTGCTGGCACGATTTTACCAGAGCTGCACGCATTACTGATTTTGCCAAACCCCTCTTTACTAACTTGGAGTGAGCCGAAGCATATGGCAGGAGGCCTTTTTTGGACCTAGGGTTGTACTTATAACAGATATGCTGTTGGGTCTTGTGGATACAAAGGTCCAAAAACTGTAACGTGTCGTTCTCGGGTTGTTCTAAGGTGAGTTCCAAACCCCCCATGCACTTCCTGAATATCTCAATGAAAGCGAACAGATCTTTTTCATAGAACAGTAGAAAGTCATCTACATATCTACACACATGGTGGCGAGGCATACCTTTTAGTGTCTCCTCCATTAACTTGTCACACTTGCCCAGGAAAATTTCACAGAGAAGTGGGGAAACACGTGAACCTATGGGTGTCCCTGATTTTTGGATATAATACTTGCTTCCACTGTTGATCACCGTGGCCTTTAGGTAGCTGGCTAGAAGTTCCATGAACGATGCAACACTGATTCCAACACTATTTTGGAACGAAACTGGCGAGGTCCCTTCGATGAGATCCTGGACAGCCAGAAGAAGCCCAGATAAAGGTATAGAATAAAAAAGGTCAACCATGTCTAAAGAAACAAAACACAAGTCCGGAGTTTGCTGCTGTTGCAGAAACTGAATGACCTCCTCGGAGTTCTTGACGAGATAGGGATCAGGTATGTAGAGCCCTTGTAGGTGACGTTGCAGAAACCGCGAAACACTTCTTTGCCATGACTTACGCTCAATGATAATTGTCCGAAAGGGCATGTCAGGCTTGTGCGTCTTCGCCGTAAAAAAGGCTGAAAGGTATGGATCCTTCTGATCTGTAACCGCCTTGGCCAGTTTGTCGAGATTTGTCGAGCTTCACAAGAGCTCGAGCTCTTGCCTTTGCGCTAGACCGCAACATTGTCCCGCAAGAACTTCGGACATCGTTTGGCTTCATCACACCTACGCCCCAACATGTAAGGAGGATAGCCAAAATCTTGAGAGGTGAGTGCTGGAAGCACTATAGACTACAACAGGACCAACTGAGAACGTTGTGTTATGTTGAAGGTGAATCGGCAGAAGACTATGCAGGTAGATATAGTTGGTATCGAAACCTGAGTGAACAACTCAAGGAGGTGTTTTGGAATCGCAGACTCCGACAACTGTTGTATGAAAATAAGACCATCAAGCGACATACAACTCCACAAAGGGTTGTTTGTGTGGGAGATGCGCAGGTCCCAAAAGACATCAGCGATGCTTTGGAACTCGGCCCGAAATTTTGTGTGCAACCAAAGCTGAAGAGACCCGAGCTTTTAGGTCTTATTAGAAGAGTGGCGATCGGCGTTCCAGATGAAGCAAAATCCAACTGCATCGACCAAATGTTAGGAGCTGTCAAAGATTTCTCGCTTCGTTGTACCACTCCTATAAGGATGAAAACGATTGTTGACTATTTTAAAGAGTCACGTTATAATCTGGTGACTTCCGATAAAGAAGGGGGTTTTGTGATCCTCCCCAGACAAGAATATGATCAAAAGGCGTCAAATGCGTTGAAAAAGAACTTCATTTCCATTGGAGCTGAAGAGGCCGTGAATGCTCGCACTTCCATTATCAAATTGTGCAAAATGACTAATCTCGACAAACTGGCCAAGGCGGTTACAGATCAGAAGGATCCATACCTTTCACCCTTTTTTACGGCGAAGACGCACAAGCCTGACATGCCCTTTCGGACAATTATCACTGAGCGTAAGTCATGGCAAAGAAGTGTTTCGCGGTTTCTGCAACGTCACCTACAAGGGCTCTACATACCTGATCCCTATCTCGTCAAGAACTCCGAGGAGGTCATTCAGTTTCTGCAACAGCAGCAAACTCCCGACTTGTGTTTTGTTTCTATAGACGTGGTTGACCTTTTTTATTCTGTACCTTTATCTGGGCTTCTTCTGGCTGTCCATGATCTCATCGAAGGGACCTCGCCAGTTTCGTTCCAAAATAGTGTTGGAATCAGTGTTGCATCGTTCATGGAACTTCTAGCCAGCTACCTAAAGGCCACGGTGATCAACAGTGGAAGCAAGTATTATATCCAAAAATCAGGGACACCCATAGGTTCATGTGTTTCCCCACTTCTCTGTGAAATTTTCCTGGGCAAGTGTGACAAGTTAATGGAGGAGACACTAAAAGGTATGCCTCGCCACCATGTGTGTAGATATGTAGATGACTTTCTACTGTTCTATGAAAAAGATCTGGTCGCTTTCATTGAGATATTCAGGAAGTGCATGGGGGGTTTGGAACTCACCTTAGAACAATCCGAGAACGACACGTTACAGTTTTTGGACCTTCGTATCCACAAGACCCAACAGCATATCTGTTATAAGTACAACCCTAGGTCCAAAAAAGGCCTCCTGCCATATTCTTCGGCTCACTCCAAGTTAGTAAAGAGGGGTTTGGCAAAATCAGTAATGCGTGCAGCTCTGGTAAAATCGTGCCAGCACATGTTGAACAGTAGCTTCGAGACCCAAATAACCAGACTGAGATGTGCAGGATTTCCTGAGAATGTGCTAGTAGATGTGGCCGAGGTTTTACTAAAGCAGCTTAGGGGATCTACTCCGAAAAGGACATTTGTCATGCCCCTTGCCAGGCCAGTGGTCATACCCTATGTACATAGGGTATCTCACAATATAAAAAGAATTGCGGGCAGGTTTGATATTCCGGTTATATTCTCTGCTCCACGCAAGTTGCAAAGTCTTTGCTCACACATTAATAAAGAGCGTAATGTTCGGGGGTGTGGCATTCGCCACAAAAAGCCTTTTGTTGCCTGCGACTTAGGCACCATATATTCTATTCCTCTAGATTGTGGTGCGTGTTATATTCTTCAGTCGGGGCGGTGCTTGAACGTCCGACTTATGGAACATGCATCGACTATACGCCGCACCCCATCAGGCCAGCTTGGCCTGCACTGTACGGACTGCGAGTGCATACCATGCTTCGATAAAACATCTGTTTTGTGCAAGAACTCTGATAAGACTGTACGCGAGATAATTGAAGCCTTCTGTATTCACAAAAAAGGGACACATTGTATCAGTGCCCCGTCCCTTGCGTTGACTGACCTAGAAAAAGAGTTTCTAAACGTGGAGTGTGGGGTTGACCTTGCGGGCCCACGTGGACCACACTATGGGCATAGAATTTTGTGTAGCTAGTGCGCCACCTATTTTCCTTCGTGATTGTTTAAATTTGTCTGCGCAAATAAATTCCTGTCAGTTGTGAGTTTGCAGATACGTTTGTCTCCTTGTCTTAACCGCCCTTCGTCCCGTCTCAGTGCTGCATTGAAGCGACATGGACGGAAGCAACGACACAATTTCCTTGACAGAAAGCGCGGTGCGGTCAAGGAGGGTGCTGTCCTTACGCAAGTAATCTTTTGCTACATCGATGGCGAGAGTGATAGGTACATTCGTGAACAGGGAAACAACGTCAAAAGACACCATCGCTTCATCAGTGTTGATAACAACATCAAGCACTGCTGAACAAAATTCAGTGGAGTTTTTGACGGAATGCCCATTTTGGTAGAGTATGGGGTTCAGAAGTTCCACCAGGAACTTGGTACGTCGGTGCTCCGACGAAAGACACTATCGGTCGAAGAGGAACGTTTGGTTTATGCACCTTTGGTAATCCATGAGCCTTCGGTATTTCTCCGTCAGACGAGAAAAGGCGCTTGTATGTCGCGTCGGTGATGCTCTTGATGTCTCTTAGTTTGCGCAGGTGTTGAACAAGGGTTCGCTATGACTTTGCTGTAGGGTCATCAGCGAATCTCTCGAAACGTGACTCATCCCGGAGAATGTCTTTCATTTTGTTGTTGTATGTCGTTGTATGTCTGTATGTCGTCTAGGACGACAGTACGTTTTCCCTTGTCCGCTGGAAGGATTACAATTGCAGAATCCGTCTTCAGCTCCCGCAGCGATTGTCTTTCGTCGGTGCTCAGGTTCTCAGGAACAGCTTCCCATCGTTGGGAAATCACACCCATGAGGCGATTCCTTGCGTCGCTGACAGCATTCTTGTCTTTCACAAACCGGAGCTTGTCTTCGACTTCAGCTATAATCTCTTTACGTGGTACCTTCTTGATGGTCAAGAATGATGGTCCAAATGTTCCTCCTCGACCGATAGTGTCTTTCGTCGGAGTACCGATGTACCAACTGTCCAAATTCCTCGGGGAACTTCTGAACCCCATCCTCTACAAAAATGGACATTCAGTCAAAAACTCCTCTGAATTTTGTTCAGCAGTGCGTGGTGTTGTGGTCAACCTTGATGAAGCGATGGTGTCTTTTGACGCTGTCCCTGTTCACAAATGTACGTATCACCCTCGCCATCGATGTAGCAAAACATTACTTGCGTAAGACAGCACCCTACTTGACCGTACAGCGCTTTCTGTCGATGAAATTGTGTCGTTGCTCATGTTTTACCTCAGGGAAACGTACTTTAAATTTCACGGCCAAGTGTACAAACAAATAGAAGGCTGCCCGATGGGAAGCCCTGTTTCAGTTCCCGCAATTAACCTAGTGATCGGACTTGAATTCCGGGGACGTTACCGTTAGGTTGTATAAACGGTACGTGGACGACACTTTTGTGATTTTGAAACATGATGATGTCTCCTCTTTCCACGCATTGCTCAATAGTATACATCCCAACATACAGTTCACTGTAGAAAAAGAGAACAACTGTCAGCTTCCCTTACTTGATGTTCTAGTAACTCGAGCCGACTCGTGAAGTATCTACACCGCCGTTTTCCGTAAGCCCTGTGACAATGATTCTGTCTTGAATTTTTATTCGTGTCATGCTCCTGAGCACAAGCGGGCAGTGATAGAGTCCCTGTACAACCGCCTTAGTCGCAGTCTCCAGCACGGATGAAGCCAAAGAAACCGAACGCCAACAGGTAACAGATAAATAATATCCTCATGAAGAGCCGTTATCCTCCCTCGTTCATTGATTGTGGTGGTGGGGGTGGTGGTAAAAGGTCTCGCCGTTGTCGGCCTCACAGAGGTGGGCAACGTTACGACTGGCGCCCTGGGGGAATGTGCGTCCTGGGCCGACTTCTAAAGGAACTGTGCCGATATATATATGTCTGAAAGCGTCTGAAGAAAACCCAGGAAAAACCCCAGAGAGCACAGCCGGCACCGGGATTCGAACCCGGGTACCTCCCAGTCTCGACGTGGGTATCACACTATCACGTATGTCGCCCACTCATGACGACGTTCCCCCTCCTAAGAATTTTGCATGTATTCCTTATGTTCGGGGTTTGTCAGAGTCCGTTCGGAGAATTCTAAAACCGTTAGATATTGGCACAACCTTCAAACCGAGACAAACCCTCCGCGACATACTTTCGCGTCTCAAAGACTGTGTGCCCCCTATGCAACAGTCAGGTGTTGTTTACAAAATGCAATGCGGTGTCTGTGAGGTGTGCTATATCGGAGAAACAGGAAGAAAGAAAGGAACCAGACTTAAAGAACACATGGCACAGAAAACCGCCGCACCGAGCTCATTGAAGAACTGATCAAGACGGGCCACGCTTTCGACCTCGACAACGTGGAGACCTTGGCCCATGAACAAAGATGGGGGTCAGGAGGTTCTTGGAATCCTGGCACATCCACGACGAAAAGAATGCCTGCAACAACCACAAAGGACCACTGCCCGACTGTTACAAGGGCTTAGAAGACTTTCCCTTTTAGTCTGTCTGGACATTTCGCGTGTGTTCCCAAGCTGATGAGGACGTCCGTATAGGCGACGAAACGTCTTGTATCTTTTTTTACTGTTGTATAACCTAGTGTAATATACCCCTGTTTCCAACATGCTTCCTGGCTTTTGGTCTATTTTCATAAAATAGATAGCCGAAAATCCCTGTATTCCTCACATTAAAAGGGGAACAAAAAGCGGAAAGAGAAAGATATTGGGACTGACAGTTAGTTCGTGTGTTATGCTGTGAACTATCGTTTTAAGTGCGGTACTATTCTTTACCGCTTTTAAGCCTTTTTAAGCCGTTTTGAGGCCCGTCTCTCCTCACGACGCAACCTCTACTCCTCGTAATCACGCCACCTCAGCTGAGAACAAACAGACGCCAGGCGCGCTCGCTGAGCTCAGTGGGATCAGTGCTTGAACCAGTCTGCACAGCGTGTCTCGCGTGATGTCGCCCACGTGGCAGAGTTGCAGCGTAGGCGTTGTGCTGCGGAACATACGCGCAAGCATAGAGCTCGCAGATGTGCCGCTATTGCTCCGGGAGATGCAGACGTGATAACTGAAAACGACCAGCGTAGCAAAGCCTGGCGTCATTACACTCGGCAACATGTTTAGAAATTCGCACCTAATAATACGGGGACTTTAAGCGGAAGTGAACGCGTTTGCCGGAGACACCGCTGTTCCTACAGGAGGCCCATGGCAACCAGTGGTCGGGTTGCCGTTGCGCGCGCGCAAAGCATGCACAGTCACAGCGCAGGCCCCGTCCTTCGTCAGATGCAATGGTATCGCATTGCGTACGCGTTTGGTAGTGCGCCAAAGAGTAGAGTGCATTCTTAATTGGTACCCAGATACCGACCCCCGCCCGCCACCGCGCTGGGGGGGGGGGGGAGCTACACTCTAAATGTAGATGCCCCTAAATAAGAATAAAACGTGTGCCGGTTTTTTACCTGTATTTTAGCAGCTACCGTGTAACCCATCGGGCTGGGTTACAGTGTTGACTGGTTGACTGGTAACCCTGAAATACAGGTTACTCGCGATGCTATATAGGCCGTGAAGGTTACAAAACCTAGGGATGGCGCCGCCGATGTTCAAGCAGGGACTGCTTCCGAACTGTTTACCTTCTTGATCATAGGCAATGCACTTTAGGGCTTGTGATGACGTGTTGATAGGTTTCCCAAATTTTAGCAAGCCCAGCTTTTTTTCATGAACAAAATGATGAAGTAAACTTCTAAGCATGTCACCACGAACTTTTCAATGCACTATACCTATGATCACGACGGCAAACTTTGAGGGAGCAGCGGCTGCTCGGAATATCGATGGCACCATTCATGAGGTTTTGTACGGAACGGAACGCAACGGAACTTCTTCAAGGCAGGCAAAAAACCTGAATGCTTTTGAATCTCTATAGTCAGGTGCTGCGTTTTGCATAGTTTATTTTCTTTTTTGTCTCTACACCTTCTGCACCAGCTAAATCGCGGGAAACAACGAGCGACGTATATAGGGTGTTCAAAATTAAGCTTTCAGTAGCACTTTATAAATAGGCGAACAAAAGCAAACTGGTGCTACTTTTTCTGTTCCTTGAGTAAGAAACAGGTGCAACATAATTAGCAGCACCTGTTTCGTACACAAGTAGCGTAATGTTATCATCCGGTTTCCTGTCATCGCTGCGTTTGCGTAGCGCTCGTGCCAGCTTAATTTTGAGCACCCTGTATATGACTGCAATTACGATGGTGAGCAGTTTATGATTTGATATGTATGCACGTTTATCTGAATGTGTAGATCTACTCCCTGTTAATACTGTTATTTAAAATAGCGTGAGTGCAGTCTAGCTAGTGAGGGAGCTCTAAGAGCTCCTGCTCAGGCTTGTGACTGACTTTGTTATGTGTCTTTTCTTATAGCTGGCAGTTCGTCATAAAAATGCAGGACTCTTGCAAGATACTATGAATCGTGCGCAATAAGGGCCAACGTGACTGAAAGTGAGGTATGCTGCGTGAGTGTTGCAGGAAAAAATTTACAATTTTGTGCATGGCAATTCGAGTACATTTGCAACATGTTTTTCTACGTTTTTTTTTTTTCAATGAAACCGAATTCCCATTTCATTCACAATCGGGTATGGACAGCAGCACTTTTTACTGGCTATCAGGCGTGTACAATGTTGTGAAGTACACAAAATAGGACAGCAGATTAGTAGGAATGTGGAGAACTTGGCGTTGACTATTCATCTCAAAGCAGCAACACAGGACACGGACGACAAGTGAAAAAGCAGCAGTTCTATTCACTCATCGTTTCTGTCTTGTGTTGCAGCTTTAGGATGGACAGGATTGCTGATGGTTGATGAGTCTAAGTAATCTTGAGGTGAAGTAGCATTGATGTCTATTAGTACCAATTCGTGTCTTAAAGTGGTATATGACTTGATGTGACATGCATTTTTCTGAGATGCCAAAAAATCTGTTCAGTTCAATCTACAAAATGCAAAAAAGAACGCCGCCGAAGCCCATGGGGCACCCAGAACTGGTGTAAATCCGCCCATATTTTATCTGCTCACGGTATATTTACGTTTATTCATTTTGCATCTAGGTGGGAAGAAAAAGACACCGCGACAGGGAAGACTTCGCCGAGTCGGAGGTTTCGGACTCTGAATGTATTTTGTCAGCTGCTGAAGTAAAGAAGGCTAATGAAGAGGACACATACTGGCAGCAGCTTTGTCAAAAGAAAGAGGAGGAAATATCACATCTTCCTTCATGCTTTCTGTACATATTCCAGTCTAGCAGCACAGGCTGGCTCTACTGCACAGCCACAACAGCTGTTCAGAATAGAAACTGGTGCTGAAACCTGGCTCGGCTTCAATCAACTACTTGCAGGTGGGTTCCGAAGGAACCTCGGAATCGACTCCTAGCTCGGAAACGATTCCTGGTTCCACAACCGCCTTGCAAGTGGATTCACTTGAAAATGGAAACGTGTTTCTAATTGGAAAGCAATTCCTAGCTGGAAATGCATTCCAAGCTAGCAATCAATTCCTGGGTCCATAACCGACTCGCAAACGGATCCACTTTTTTCACCTGGGAAATCTGGCGTAACCTCTACGGTCAACGACGAGTAACGCTTATTCTGGAAGTTACGCCGGTTTAAATGTTACGTCTAGAGTTACTGGATTTATAGTGTGCGTGAACATTTCTCAGTACCCTCTATAGGCGTACCGGATGAAGCATATACTAAAATACCAATAGTTTGGGTACGTTCGTTAATCTGCTTGGATATCTGAAGTTCGGCCATAACTCCTGCTTCAGAAACAAAACTTCCGTGCATCATTTGTTTGCCCATGCACCTTGCTGGTTCATGTACCGTTGTCATTTGTTGCACATGTAAATGTCGCCTACACTGCAGGCCATTCCTGGACTTACCTTATCAGCTTGGAGATCACTCCGCAATCTTAGAGTCATGTTTTTCCTGCACGTCATATCCGAAGGCGTTGGCAGATCCTTACACACGTTAGGGCTTACGAGGGAGCGGACGACAGGAACGATACCAAGAACGGCCATAACCTTCAAACGCCCGAAGAATCCTAGACAATTGACAATTGTATTAAACTACTTTAGAGTGCTACTCAGGAGCAGTAGAAGACATAAAACCAAAATCTGACGTCATCTGTCACTGGTAGAAGTGCGAGGGTGCAGGCGAGCTGGTACATTGTAAAGCGACGATGAAACCTGAGACAAAGAACAGAAAATAACAACACGACACGTTCTCAATGACGTGTCATGTTGTTATTTTCTGTTCCTTGTCTCAGGTTTTTATCGTGGTCATGAAACATGTCAACGAAACATGCTAGTGCAAGCGAGAACGAACGCGATGTGAAGGCCACTGGCTATCTACTCTGCATAGTTCGGCCTTAAGTTCGTCATGCAGTTAGATGACGCAATACTAAAGAAGAAACACCATGGCGTTTCGATTTTCGAGACGTATTCACACCAGAAGCATCCTTTTTTACCAGTAAGTAATCAAAATCAAAATATCAAAATCGAATAAGACGTTGTAGCAGGTAAGATGACATATACGCGAGCTAGCTGGTGGACGAACTCCATCATATTTGAAGCTCGAGTGTGGGCAAGACAAATAACCACACATGAGGGACGTGTGTGTGTGTGTGCTTTTTACAGCGACAGCGATTGAGGGCTCAGTTTCGTGAAGATCCTCTCTTGCACGTCGCACAGACCTCGGCAGTTTTGACTTTCGCTTACTCACGTTCACTCACCACCCACTCAGTTCTCGGCTCGCTCACTCACGCTCACTCACTGTCTGCTCAGCTCTCGGTTCACTCATTCACTGTCACTCACCGTCCGCTCAGCTCTCGGCTAGCTCAGTCAAGTTCACTCACCACCCGCCCTGTTCTCAGCTCGCTCACTCATGCTCACTGACCGTCCGCTCAGCTCTCGGCTTGCGTATTCACGCTCACTCGACGCCCGATAAGAGTCTTGCGGTGTTAGTCTTACGGCTGTTCCTTATCTTCCATCACCCCCCGTGTGTTAACCTAGCGGATGAACACGACGTTGACAGCCGGATAGCTGGTCCAAAGAGCTCATTTCTGCACTGATCCGCGCAAGAAATATGTAAACGGAAACCAATTAATTACTCGGAAAAATCAGTAAGTGTCGACGCGGTTTTTTCTTGCAGTATTTTTCGCTGACGACCGCGATGCGCAAACCAGAGGTTCCGTAAGCGTTGAAGTAAAATTTAAAAGTTTAAAATTTTAATTAGTGAACGCGTGCAAATGGGCCGCTCACTACTCAGTTCATACCCGCACTGGCCACTCAGCACCACATTCGCGCACTCATGCTCAGTCACTGGCCGCTCAACTCTCGAATCGCGCGCTGACGTTCACTCAGTGCGGACTCACTCACTGCCCGCTCAGCTCTTGGTTCGCTCATTCACGCTGAGTCACTACCAATTCACTTCTCGGTCCGCTCACTCACGCTCACTCACCGCTCGTTCAATTCACGGCTCGCTCACTCGGGTTCAATCATGGTCTGCTCAGCTCTCGACTCGCTCACTCAGACTCACTCTCCGCCTACTCTGCTCTAGGATCGCTCACTCACGATCAGTTCATTAGCCGAATTGAACGTGAGTGAGCATGAGTGGGCGCGCTCATGAGTGAGTTTTGCCGAGGTCGTCGTCGCATCGCCGGAAACCCAGCAAGACGAAGCGAAGAAACGATATAAGAGAAATGACGAGATATTTTACAGCAGCAGCCCTTATTGTTTTTCTCGTTGATGACTTACAGCCACGATGTCTCTGACGGCATCGTAAACGAAGCCATCGCCATCATAAAGCACACATACTTTGACTGTTGGGTCGACCGATGCGAGTGTGGCATCACTTCAAAGAAGACGGGCACGGGCACATAAACAGCTTTGTCGCTGTCGTTGATTTGCTGCTACAGTAACTTGTATCATACCTGCCAGTGTCTTTTTTTTTGTTGCTGTTTTTGTTTTTCTTAGACTCAAGCTTCAAGTATGAAGAAGACGCTGTAAAAGGGAATGATTGAATGATGAAAAAAGCACTTGAATCATGCTGCGGGAGAACAGAGACGACAGAACTGATCGTTCTGCATATCTCACATTCGTAACAGACTTGTGTCATTGCATTCTCCACTTTTCACCGTTGGATAACACAAAAGTTGCACTATAATTCATACGACTTGGAACGCACTTATACAAACCAAACTTTGCCGTCCATCCCTGACGTCAGAGGAGCAAAACTTCCCTATTGGTTCTCGCAAGCACGTTAAGTCCCCGCGACCGCTTTAGGGGCGGGTATGTAGGCCACGATATCTCAGCCGCATGAGTTATTTTATGCAGATTCTAGGCACTTTCTTCACCTCTGCTCGTCTTTCACATCTATGCAACAGAACTTCGGGCGTCGGGTCACAGCTGCTTTAAGCACGTGAACATACATGCCGCATTGGAAAGGCATTCGACTGCCAAGCGAGAGATGCGTGGCTCCATTCCTGCCGCTGTCTCGCTTTTTTGACGACTGCCAAATTTCAGTTCACGAAAATATTATGCATTCAGCACGCATCCTCGCTTTCATTGCACGTGGTAAGTTGATGCGTCCTCTGCCCTCGGACCGGGATCATGGTACACCTCTTTGTCGACCACAGTGGCTTCACAGTATTAATACCCCTAAGATTTTTCATGAAAGCTTCTAATGAGTTCTCCTAGTTACTGACCTGGTGTAGGCGCGACGGTGCCAACAACATCGCTGCGAGGAATACGAGCGTCTTTGCTGCTGTCGCAGATGAAGGACTTGAGCACATACGTAAACTCAACAGCTGAGGAAGGATAAAGAATGAATGTTTGAAGCTTATCGTTGTGCTTCTCATAAAAGAGCACAATGACGCTATGGATACAATGATGCTTCTAGCACCTTATATTACTTATGTATTGTACTGAGATATGAAGGAGCAGCTGTTCTCTTACGAAAAGATTGGATGCAATATCGATGAACGTACACCAGCGCAGAAGTCAGTACATTTTTTTTCTGATCTACATTTAGCCACTTTGAAGCAGTTTCCAGGTTTCATAGCCAGCTCATAGTATACCCCTAGCCCCACCCTTACCTCGCATTGGCTGTTCTCTCTCCTTTCCACAATTTCTAGGTAACTTCTGGACGACTAGGCCTACCGTTCTGACTCATGGGCTGTTCTAACCACACATTACACATATTGGCTCGGCATTCGGGCAATAACGTTCATTTTGTTCCGTTGCTGTGACAGCGCAGGCATGCTTTTCTGTTGTGTGGTTTCATTAATAAACCTTCTCAGCTGCAAACCAGCACTTGTCCTTTGTGCCTTTCTCCGCATTGGTCGGCATTCTTCGAAATAACCATTCAGCACCACGTCATGTCTGGCCTAGCTCACTACCGATCACAACACATCACCATCCCATCCCATCGCACCATAAGCCATCATTCGACATCACCATCACAGCCCATCACATCATTACCCATCATTCAGCATCACCATCACAGCTCATCACATCACTACCCATCATTCTACATCAACCTCACAACCCATTGCATCATTACCCATCATTCAACATCACCATCACAGCTCATCACATCTTAACCCATCATTCAATATCACAGCTCATCACATCATTACCCATCATTCAACATCAACCTCAGAACTCATTACATCATTACCCATCATTCAACACCATAGCCCATCGTTCGACATCACACCCCATCACATCATTACTTATCATTCGACATCACAGCCCATCATATCAAAGGTCAGAATTCAACTTCAGAACTCGTTGAGTATGATGGACTTGGGATCTGAACTCCAGGGACCGGTTATGAGACTGAGGGCTTTGTATAGTGAGCATGCTTGCTCTTCGGCTTCGGGGCTTCGTGGTGACACGTGGCTTCGGAGACCGTGCGCCCCGGGTCCTGGGCATATGTCACCTTTGGGTGGCGGCTGTTTACAGTGACGTTGGTAAGTTAAACAGGTGTTGTGATGTTTGTGGCGTCGCGATGGTGTATGTGTGGGAGGGCTTGGCGGTGCGCCCCGAGTGAGCCTTGGCGGGGCGGGGTACCGATGGGGTTCTATTGAAGCGTGAATGCAAATACCAGGTGCGCAGGGTGAGGATTGGCGAGCTGCGTGGCGGCTGGTATGCCGCTGCCCTCCTAGTATGCGGGTTGTTGCGCAACGCGCCGATCGACTGCTGATTTCGTTACACTAAAAAAGGCATGGCAGGTCTTGGCCCTGGCATCCGGTGGCTTTATGGTATCAACTTTCTTGACGCCGCACGGCTGCTCATAGAGCTGACATATTTCCATCTTCTGCTACGTATGTGGTAGGTGGCGGTTTGTGGAGGGAGGTGGGAGGGGTGATGAAACTACTCGCCGGTGCTCGATAGTCGGTTATGGTGCACCGGGGAATGACCAGGATCCCATGATGGGAAGGAGGTATGTGCCAATAGCGGGTGCCGGGGAGAATCGTTACGTCGCCCCTGTTTTTCTGCGTGCGTTGAGATTTCTTTTTTTTTTTCTTCTTTTCCCAGTCGAGAGGTTTCGATGTGCTGCTGTTTGAACTGGGTTCCGAGCTTCTTTGCTCGCTGTCATTGGAGGTGCAGCCTCAGGCAATGAAAAGGCATAGAAATGGCAAAGGACATAGAAAGGGAAAGAACATAAAAAAGGTTGTGTCTCTGCATTACATAAGCACGTTGGATGTTTCAGGGTCTCGCTTATTATTTTTATTCTATATATTATAGAAAGCAAGGGCACCGTTTTTCATAATAAGTATAATTTTACTGCTGTTGCGTTTTTAATGATTGAATAAAGTAAGCAATATTTTGTGAAGTCTATGTAGTCATTCGGTAAGTAGTTGGGATAAAACGCTTAATTGGTTTGGGCAGTTTTTCTAGGCTTTCATGCATGGTGTTCTCTATAAAAAGTGAATGACATTTATAGCTACAAAAAATACAGTCGCATGTTCTATGGGCTGCAATAAAAGTGGCTAAGGGGCTTTTCTGTAATAGTTTTTTCTGAACTGTAATGCAAAAGTTCATATCATTGTTATTAGGATAAAAGAAATAGCCTTGTGATCGTGATTTAATGAATAATAGGATGGTCTCTATAAGCTCCTTGCCACTGTCTAGTGCATATCTATACATCCTTGAACCATGCCTGTGCAGCCTCAGACACGATGTGATGACCTCATGCAGTGGCAGCATACTGCTCCATTTTTTCAGGTGGAGCTGTCCATAGCAGTTGTGTTGACCATTGACCATTAGAAGAAAAAAACAGTGTAGCCATAAGGTAATGGGTGACATGGTGACCAATCAGTGCGGCCAGCAAGAGGGCGCAGGATTGAGTTTATTCTTTGCCTTTCACGGGTATGGACATCAGTCACCACTGGTGCATGGCATGCACAGATTCTGTCCGTAGCAGTTCAGTTGACCGTTAGTGGAAGAAAAGTGAGCCTCTGCAGGATCATGTCACAACCAATTTAGGGAGACCAGCAAAAGAGCACCAGGATTCAGCTCTTTGTTTGTCTCGCATGGAGCATCAACATGCGGATCCTTCCTGGTGGATGGTGTGCATTGATTCTGGAGGATTCTGTGTCGAGCAGACTTACAATGAGGACTGTTTTTGATCAAGTGCTGTGCACGTGGAAATACTTTGATACTGGTCTTTTCTACTTTGTTAATGTGCATTTTCTTGGGGTTTACTGTACTGACCGGTACTTTTTCTCTGCTTGCTTCCCTTTGTTGTCTAGCAGTTGTGTGAGGCTGTATTTTCCTCATGTGGCAGTACTTGTTGAGCAATGTCTGGACCTGTCCTATCCCGTTGTGTCTTATGATGCAAGCTTGCCTTTGTTGACACATTGTGCTGGTCATTGTGTATTTTTTGTTTTTGACACCAAAGATTCTTATTGAAGCAGTATCATTCTTTTCTTGAAACGACGATAGTGCTGACACACCCTTGCTCCGGATGGCTAGCATTGGCATTATTCTTAATAATTTAGTAACAGCATTATTTAGCAACCAAATTAGTTCACAAAGTAACCACTAGGGAGGCAGACGCATGACTTTTTAAAGCTCAGCTCCGCCGATTTTCGACTGCGACAGAATGGAGCCATGCTTGGGCTGTGCGTTCGTTTCCGCACAGGGAGCATACATGTGAAAAATTTTCACCCGTTTGTTTGTAGTTTTTAAGAAAACAATTTTTTAAATTTCCCTGGCACGGCGGTCCTGTGGTCGGCAAACCCTGACCAATCCCGGCTTCGTCCTGGCTTAGCCGCGCTCGTGGCTTGGCTAACGCCAAATCGTCGATGCGATAGCGGAGATCTATGGGCGAAGGTGAATGTTTTGGGTGTGTTCCGTGATAATTGCTGTCGTTAATAGCCTCAAAGATAGTTTTGCCGGTCTTCTTTAACAAGCCTTACAGGATGGCCTCGTTGTGCAACGACGGCCGTCGTGAGCGGACATTCTGTGTCCGCACTGTGCTTCATGCTACCAACAAGACCTAACACCTAACGTGTGACATACTCGTACGCATTCTCAATAGCTTTGCCAGCGCACTATGCGCGGACTTGCTGCGCGTGCAGAAAGCACCACCAAAGCTATTGAGAACGAGAACGAGTACGTGCTCGAAGACGAAGTATTTCTTATAAGAAACATGATAAAACGGTGCGGTGGTCCCCGATAGCTCGTGACAGCTATTTCAGCACGATACAGCGGCCATGACGGAGTGTAAACACAAACTGGTTGCCAGGCAGAGCTGGCTAGGTGTGGCTATCCAATCCGCGCAGTTCCAAGTATGACGTCACAAGTGGAACCGCCGCCCGGTAGTTTTTCTCAAATTTCTCACGAAGGAGTATGGAAATTTGGAAAGCAATGTGCGTTTATGAATGAAGTTGGGACCACGGTTCTGAATATCACAACGTCTTCATACTTTCGGAACAGCAGCGGAGCTGCACTTTAATGAAGAAAAAGCATCATGATTCAGTTCTGTATCTGGCTCTTGGATGGAACGGATGTGCAGCGCTTCTTGTGATACCTTTGTCCCCACATCGTTTGAGATTAGCAGTGACGTGACCGTGCATGTCACACGTTATTGTTGCAGTTCTTGTCAGTGCATACCCATTATTTTCTCTCTTCTATGGAAGCTGCCTTGGCCTCAGGCACGAGATTAGCGCTGGCATGATTCTTCATAATTTTGCAATAGAATTAGTATGGAAAGCAACCACTACAGGGTAGATGTGCGACTCTATGCAGAAAAAAAAGCAACAGGTTTTGCTTCTCTGCCTGGCTCTTGGATGGAAGAAACGTGCCGCACTGCACTCTTCACTGCATCATTCTTCGTCCCCTCTTTGTTTGCAATTAGCAGTGACATGCCCATGTGTGTGGGACATTCTTGTTGCAATTCTTGGCTGTGCATGTCCACCATCTCCTGCCTTCGATGAAAGCTGCCTTGACCTCAGGAACGAGAGTAGCGCTGTCGTGGTTCCTAATAATTTTGCAATTACATTAGTTCATAAAGTAACCACTAGAGGGGCGATTCAGGGGCATTCAGGGGGGAAAAGCTTCATGATTCAGTTCTCTGCCTGGCTCTTGAGTGAAATGGACACGTCATTCTGTGCTCCTCGTGACTCTTGCTGTGGTGTAAAGCGGGCTGATTTATTGTGTACAGTGTCTTTGTTGTTGTTGTTGTTAGCAGGGTGTCGAACCGAAACGTTTTTCGTTCCGGTTTTCGTTCCGGTTCTATCATAAACGGTCCGGTACCGGTTCTGCTCCGGAGCAAAAAATAACGGTTCATACCGGTTTTAACCGGTTCAGCTTCTGATGGGCATATTCATTCCCAGAAAAAAAACTCAATGTTGCAAAATGTAAACCCGTTTATTCCCTTTCTCCCTTTCTGTTTTTTTCCTTTTCTTTCTTTTCTTTTTACAAGGAATAGCAAGTCGACTTCTGCCTGGCTGACCTTTCCTTTTTACCTGCCTCTTTTTTTCTTTCGCAATAAACATATCCCCCCCCCGTTTATTCCGCATACATGGTATTTAACATTAATAGGCAGTTGAGAAATTGATATGCTCCTGGTTCCTGTAGGTAACTGTCTGTTCAAATAGGCGTTCTTCTCCCTTGAAGCGCATGATACAGACGGGCTTGTTTGTCGTGATGCCGTACGTAAAGTACTTTCTTGCTGGATTGGTGCGATCGTGTCCCATCCGAATGCCTGTTGCTGCTTCCTCGCCAGCAAGCACTAGCGCACGAGTACGACGCAAATCGAGGAACTCCTTCACTCACAAACGCGCTCGACGGCTTCGTTTTCTTTACTTCGTGTCCTGTCCACAAAAGAGGCGCCACTTCGCACGCGATTGCCTCGCGGATACGTAAATGTATTCAATTTCGCTGCTCTCAAACAAGGGACACGTTGCACAACATTACCGATAGAGAAGCCGTTTCGCAGCCGCCTTGGGTCGCTGTTTAGTTGAGAAGAGTTTGGGCAGATGAAATTAAAACGAACGCTACGGCACTTCGGTAGAGAGTCACAACTGGTCACATGTACCTCTAAGTCTATGTGCGCGAACGATAAAACGTTACAGCCTAAGAGCCTAAGGGTCATAGTATACTGACATACATTGCACCGTAACCGTAACCCACGTAAAGTATCCATGACATGACTTCAGAACACACGACGACAGTTTCATTCGCTAAACCGGCGACGTTTTTGCTTGGACCGAAAACCGTTCAATAAATTTTTCGGTTTCACTCCTGAGCGAAAAAAACGTATACGGTTTCGATTCGGTTCCGGTTCGCACCAAAATAGCGTTTTTTTTCGGTTTTCGGTTCCGGTTTTCGATTCGCTCCGACACCCTGGTTGTTAGTTATTGATGGTGCCCCTTGTTAGCATATTTGGTTCTGTCTTCCGCAAAGGTTTGCGTTCCTATGTCTTCTTGCTTGTTCAGAGCTCTTCAAACCTGCCCAGCCCTGCCATGATGACGTCACACCTGGCATCTCAGGATGTCCAAAGCTGGTGATCAAAAGAAGAACGATGGCACCAGCTGGTGTGATGCTTTGTAACTATGTAGTCACATGTCCCTGCAATTATGGACCCCGTGATGGTCAGCGGCCATTCCGGGCAACTTTCTTCGAGATGGTGTCGTTCATTTTAAATTACATCATCTCCCTCCACTCTCTTTCTATGTATTTTTTATGATCACAACTTGCAGGCAACAGGCAGAGCACTCTGAACATGTGTTAGATGCTCCCCAATTAGTGTATTGACTCATGGATGTTCCCAATTGCTGTGGGGGGTCCATTAAATAGCTGCTAGAAGGCTTTGTTTGTTTTCCTCTAGTTTTGGTCAGTGCTTACTACTAATGAATACCCCACTGCTCGTTACCTCATTAAATGTGCAAGCGGTTAAGCCCTCTGCTCTTCGGTTATAGCACCAGTTGAGACTGAGACCAACTAGAAACTAGTTGGGCCAACTGGTACCAGCTGATCGAACTGATTCCTGTTCGATAACAGATTTCGCCCAGTCACAGCTGAACTGGTTCAGATGCAACTGGGACTGGGTGAACTGTTTTATAGAACAGGGACCAGATTGATCGACTGGTACAAGTTGGCCGAACTGGTTTCTAGCCAGTCACCTGGGGCTGGTTGCAAACCTTATTTTTGAGCTGAGACCAGTTGAAGTGGCTCCACTTGGAGTGGTCCCTGTTCGGACATAGATTGGTTGACTAGACCCTTGTTCGACTTCTATGTGGACATCTTGAATCGTCCAACAGAGTATTTGAGGTGTTTTACTTTGAGCCCCAGCAGAGTAAGGTTTCTGGAGGGCTGAAAAGGCACAAGTAAATATGCATTCAATTGCAACATGCAATTGTGGTGTGTGCTTGGACAGTCACTTAATTTGAGCAGCCGTGACCACAGAAACCACACGAATTTCTCAATATTTTTGTTCTACAGCACCTGTCCACCCAGTCCCAGCTGAACTGGTCCAGACGCAACTGGGACTGGGTGAATGGTGTTATTGCGGCTGCATTTGTTGTCTGCTGGGCGTGGCCAGTGGGCACTAGTGTCATTAGGAAGGACACGTGACATATTGTTCATGATATATGACGCACGTGCGCTATGCTACTCCCCATCCAGTACTGAGAGTTGTCGAATGATGCGTCCCTCTCAGTTTTTCTGATTCAAAAAGGTGTAGTTCCA
This sequence comes from Ornithodoros turicata, assembly GCF_037126465.1. Lineage (NCBI taxonomy): Eukaryota > Metazoa > Arthropoda > Arachnida > Ixodida > Argasidae > Ornithodoros > Ornithodoros turicata. The sequence goes on along the minus strand of NC_088202.1, from coordinate 50,174,733 downwards.
CATACATCCTGTCTTTGATAGCACAGCAAGGAGCAATTTCATGACGATATTTACTAGGTGTCCAGGTTGTAATTCTCCGTAGTCGAGGAGGTCAAAGAGCCCTTTCAGGACACACTGCAACACCATAAGGAAAGCAGGCATGTGAATAAAAGCATTACGGGTCGAAGCATTTATTTCTGAAGACTTACTTTTACTAGGCTGGAGGGCTGGGACACACTTCCACTCTGTGAGAGGATAAAGTCGGGGACTCATTAGTTTTCTGAGTTACCAGCGACTCATTCATGACAGAATTCATGAGTATTAACAAGTATTAGTAGTACTACTGCAATATTAGTGTCCTGCCAAAACTATCCACACATAAACGCACGTCCCACATCCCACGTACCACATGGTGGAATAATAGACGTCTAACCCAGGGATAAGTTGAGACTTCAGGGCTAGGTCTAAAAGTAGACTAGGTCTACGTCTAGGTCTAAACTAGGTCTAGTAGTACAAAAGTAGTAAGTAGTAGTAGTCTACTAGACCTCTACGCGATTAGATGTTTAGTGAATGTCTGCATCTAGATGTCTGCTAGACCTCCAGAGTTTTAGATGTGATTTAGGCATGTACTACAAATCGCTCACGAGACACCACCGACCCTTTCTAGGCTAAAAATCTCCCTTTCGCATCGTAATAGCAGCTCGTGTGAATTGTGGACCATACTTAAAAACTCCCAATGTCGTGTCTTTTTTTCACTGCACGAAACATAACCAGCAAACACAAGGTGTCCAACTAAATGTGAACAGATTTTGTTTAAATAAATATATATATATATAGTGAAAAAAATAGAATAGGCTCTTTGGCTGCACGTTGAACATATGTTTATAAGTCTCAAACGTCGCCACACCAGCATTGGACAGCTGTTTCGGCCTTATTGGGCCTTCGTCAGCAATGCGTAGGTGCCCGACGTTTGAGCGAGCGGCGTCGGAAGGTCACGTGGAACGTGATGTCCTCCAGTCAGGGTGAGAAACTCACCTCTGAAAGTCCAGTGCGAAGCCAGTAAAGTACTAAGTGAAAAAAAAATATTTTTTATAATTGGGGGTTTACGTCGCGAGACAACTGAGATCATGAGCGACGCCACAGCGGTCGGTCTGTGGATTGCTTTTGCCCACCTGAGGGTTCTTTAACGTGCGATGAAAGCTCATCACACGGCACCCCGTATTTAACGTCCCTCGCGGAAGACGGCGTGTCTAAGCAACTTGTACCCTGCCACCAAGTTGCTGGCGTCCTCGGCCGGGTTCGAACCCGCGATCTCGGGATCAGAAGGCGAACACGCTACCGACTGAGCCACCGAGGCCGGTGAAAAAAAAAAAAAAAATAGCATAGGCTCTTTGGCTGCACGTTGAACATACGTTTAAAAGTCCCAAACGTCGCCACACCAGCATTGCACAGCTGTTTCGGCCTTATTGGGCCTTCATCAGCAATGGGTAGGTGCGCGACGTTTGAGCGAGCGGCGTCTGAAGGTCACGTGGAACGTGATGTCCTCCCGTCATATATATATATTACTTTTCGAGGTGAAGTCAGTTGCAATACAGCATATGCTGAAGGGCACTCCTTAAGAGGGGATACCACCTCCGGCGGCCCCATGTATTTTCTATGGGACAAACTTTGCAGTCTCTTTCGGTAAATAATGAACCGATTTTCACAAGACTGGTTTTGTTGGATAGTATTCGGAAATGCGCTTTGTCGCTTCAGGAAAAAATATTGCTTTTCTCAAGACATTTTTCTAAACGCGTTATTGAAGTACAAAAAATTACCAAAATTGGATACTCAAACTTTGACACGCTCTGATAAAAAAAACTAAGAGACCTATGCGGAAATTTTCCTGGAGCGGCAAAGCAAAAATCTTTCTAGAGCATTTTAACACGAGGATCATCCACATCCGATTATCTGTTCTCTCGATATATGATAAAATGTGAAGGTTGGTAACGCGCTGCATTTTGCGCCTTCCTGTGGCGCCATATCGCGGGCTAAAGGGGTACAAAGAATCCCTCCGCCATACAGCAGCGTAAATCCAACACCCTATCCTAGATTCCCTTTCCTGAAAGGTTCCATTCTCTCTGATGAAGTCTTTGAAACAGCTCTTTATGGGAGATTAGGTAAGGGAATGACAAAAGCGTCTGCTGTTTGGGATTGTTGGAGATAGTATGTGTGTCGCAATCTCCCAGTCTGTTCCCTGCCTAGGGTTTTTCCGACCTGATCGGTATGGCAATGCAAGTTTTCCGGCAGGCAAGTCTGCAGCTATGTCGATCACCCTTGTTTGTTTTCTGTGCACAGTGGCCGCCAATTTTTCGGTGAAAGGACCATGTATCCTACTTTTATATGGTGCTGTCTTTGAAAGCATACAAGTGTTTAATTGCACTGAGTATGAAAATCGGCACTGCTTTTGTTATTAGTTGCTCCGGTGCAGGGTTTTAGGAAAAAATGCCCCCACCCCCCAAATAATCAAAATGCCACTGAAAAAATTATCAGCTGGAAGAAATGTGCACACAAAAAATGTCCCCTGAGGGACATCCAATATTGATGCGCGTGGGATTGTTCACTTTGGACGTCGGCTTTTTGCTACAGTGTTAATAAACACGGGGGGGGGGGGGATATGAAGATGAATTAAAGAAAAAGGAAAAAGGAAAGGTCAACCGGAAGCGAGTGGGATCCGGACAAAATGTCCCCGGACGAAATGTCCCCAGATGCCGTCCGGTTGCACAGCCGTTGGTACCTCAAATGTGACAAATGTTTTTCATACTATCATGTGCAGGGTTGATTGATTTAAATCAGCCAGATTTAAATCACCGATTTTAATCGCGATTTGGGTCATGAATATTAATCAATATTTAAATCACCTCCCTTATGTTATGTTTGAATTCGAATAGTAACATAAAACTGGAGACGCTGGGGAAGATGAGACTGAGCCTGGAAATATATTATACTTCAGTGACTTTTAGCGCAAACAGCGTCACGTGACTCCTTCCGTGGTTCTCCTGCACACTGGCAAACATTTGGTTACACATGGCGGGTGGTCATTCCACGAGCGTAGAACTTTTCCAGTTATTTGTTTTTCCTATTACTATTCGGTGTAATTCATAATATATAGTTTTCAAATAGATGTCCATTTGCATTAGCTAGTAACTGTTAGCCGCACTGTCAGAAGTCTAGACGCCCTTCTTTGTATGTGCTCAAAAAGTGATTTCGCTACTAAGAGGTGGCACACGGAAGCCATGAGGTGAAGATCTGTCTTAGAAGACAAAAATCAACTCAGTGATTTAATCAATCATATTTAAATGAAAAAATCTGAATAATTTGATTTTTTAATCACGATTTTTTACAACCCTGATTATGTGGAGGTTGCGCATCCTATAGGCCGTCAGAGCAATTTGACTTCTTATTTACGACGTACTGCTCTACGTGCGGTTGGGCCCCGTCGGAGTGTCTTGTGGGTATACCCGCATTACCCGCACGCCATTAATGCCAGTAATTTTTCGCACTCAGTAAAGGGAAAAATTTCGAAAAGTAAATAGTTGGTAGCTATTTTTCAGAACTTTTGCGATGCAAGCTATGATCAGCCGGTCCCCGACGTTGCATTGCATGAAATATGTCGAATATGGTGCTCACGTTACTTTTTAAAATACTTGCGGGTAAATGCGTGTTGCGGACGCGGGTGGCACATGCGCGGGTCGCGGGAGGGTGCGGGTCAGGATTTCGGTACCCACGCACACTTATAGACCAAAACGCATATTTTTGCGTTTATATATATATAACTATACTGTTTATACATGTATAATTGCAATTTATTTAAGCAACAGCTCCTACTTCCATAATTGTCCCACTCTGCGGCACGCTGCCCGTCAGTTAATTGGGCGTAGCTCTTAATTGGGTCGTAGTTGCAGTGATCCGAGAAGTTGGCCCAGGACACAGTGTCTCCACGGGGCATTATGCCGCCGAACAAGAACGCATTTGAGGACTGGCAGACGGCTGAGTGACGGCAGCTGGGGACATTTTGTCCGAGGCCTTTTCGGGGGACATTTTGTCCTACACCCGAAGCGAGTAGTCGTATATTCTGTTTGAATTCCGAATCAAACATGCAATTCAACGTTCGAATTCCTAATCGCATCGATGTTTCTTCCAAACCGAACACATTTCAATAATTGATTGATTGGTTATTTAAAAGAAAACCAGGGAGAAACATTTCAATAATGTCGAAGCGGCACACGTTAGACTAGAGGGCATAAAATAATGTGAGCGCTGCTCCAGCATGGAAAGCAACGGAGGACACGAAACGTCTAGGTAAATTGTAGCAAGATAAGCTAAGTTGATAAGGAAATTTAAAGATTACGTCCGTTTCATGCTGAATAATGATTTCGCATGTGGTGGATACCATGCGTACGGGTGTAGAAAAAAATGGTCTTGTGCCCGTTACTCGACAAAAGTAATTGATTACCGTTACCGTTACTTCTACGCAAAAGCTAATTGATTACCGTTAACAATTACTCGACTCCGAATGTGATTGAGTAACGAGTAGAAAAGTAACGCGTTACTCCGGTCGTTACTCTACATTCACGCAAATTATACCCGTCCTTGTGTGCCTCAAGAAAAAGAAGAAAAGAAAGAAAGAAAGAAAGGGAAAAGAAAAAGCTGTTCAACAGCGGAACAGCTGAAGAACAGCAAAAAACGCAAACGCGTAGAAGAGGTAGATCTGTACGGCTACTGTATTTATGGCCCCGGAAGCCATTGACCCGATTGTAGGAGAACATTGCGTGGAACTTCCCCATGACTCACTAAACCCCAAAAAGCTTCATGTACCACACCTCTGGTGTAGGAAGGGATTTGGGAGGGCGACAATGAGATTCCAGAACGTTATTACAATGACCTCCGCTGGCTATAGTAGAACTAGAGTCACTAAAAAAGAAGAACCCAACTAAGGCTGAATGAACGTCGAATGAACGTTTCATCAAACGCAGATTCACCGAATCCGAAAATCGAAAAAGACTGCAGATGCATACTATAAACAACGTTGAACTAAGGTTTTATATGGCTGTTAATTCATTATTTTTCGTTGTACCATGGCGAAATTATCTTCGTAGCACCCGCAGATTTCGGGTAGCTTAGCGCACATATCGCTATCCCATTTCAGATCTTTCCCTACCAATGAAAAAGGTGCCCAGAAAATGTAGAGGTTGCTCCCAGCTTGGGGTAATTTTTTTTTTTTTTTTCAATATGTGTCCTACTGGTATGCGTGATTGTTCCGCACTGTTCTATTCCGCTGTGCTGTTCGTGAATGACAAAGATATGAAAATAACCAGTGGTCTCCCCTCTTCAGCTGAAAAACCAAACAAACAAACAAAAAAGAAGAAAAATTTCGCATATTCGTTTTGAATACAGCTATTTACAATTCGTTTCGCATGTAGTGCCGCTGCGAATTAATTTCTATCGGAATGAAGTTCACCAGGGCGCCGACAATCGCTCATCGGACAAAAGCTCACCCAACGATATCGCTCACATTTTTACCGACTGCGACTCTTTTACTGCCATGGCCTTTTCTTTTTCTTCTGTGGGTTCAAATGTCCCCGGACGAAATGTCCCCCGAAAAGGCCTCGGACAAAATGTCCCCAGCTGCCGTCACTCAGCCGTCTGCCAGTCCTCAACTGCGTTCTTGTTCGGCGGATTAAAAAATCAAATTATTCAGATTTTTTTCATTTAAATATGATGAATATTGATTAAATCACTGGGTTGATTTTTGTCTTCTAAGACAGATCTTCACCTCATGGCTTCCGTGTGCCACCTCGTAGTAGCGAAATCACTTTTTGAGCACATACAAAGAAGGGCGTCTAGACTTCTAACAGTGCGGCTAACAGTTACTAGCTAATACAAATGGAGATCTATTTGAAAACTATATATTATGAATTACACTGAATAGTAATAGGAAAAAGAAATAACTGGAAAAGTTCTACGCTCGTGGAATGACCACCCGCCATGTGTAACCAAATTGTTTGCCAGTGTGCCGGAGAGCCACTGAAGGGGCCACGTGACGCTGTTTGTGCTAAAAGTCACTGAAGTATAATATATTTCAGGCTGTGGTTCATTCCCAGGCTCAGTCTCATCTTCCCCAGCGTCTCCAGTTTTATGTTACTATTCGAATTCAAACATAACATAAGGGAGGTGATTTAAATCTTGATTAATATTCATGACTTAAATCGCGATTAAAATCGGTGATTTAAATCTGGCTGATTTAAATCAATCAACCCTGCACATGATAGCATGAAAAACATTTGTCACATATGAGGTACCAACGGCTGTGCAACCGGACGGCATCTGGGGACATTTTGTCCGGGGACATTTTCGGGGACGTTTTGTCCGGGGACATTTTGTCCGGATCCCGAGACTCGTAAACATCAAGCATAGACATGAAAGAACTAAGATGTGGGTTCGAGTCCCACAGCTGGCTAACCTTTTCAGTGACTTTCTCCTTTCATCGTTAATCAAGCATAGGTTCGCTTGCGTGTGTGTTTTGCAGATTGGAGAAATTCTATATGGTAATGTAATCAATCAATCAATCAATGCACCACATTTTTTCTGTGAATACACAGCACTTGGCTTTACGAAAGCCTAGCTTCTATCTGCGAAATGTTTTGCAACTCCCAGCCAAAGAAACATCAGCAGGTCAATATAATTTTAAAGAAATAAGCGCAGCGAACGAAACGTAACACTTCGACTTTGCGTGCTGGTGTCGAAGAACTCAGACATGGAATAATAATAATAATAATCAGAATATCAACCCCAGAAGTCAGGAGACGCTGTCCACAAAGGGACAATGAAGAAGAACAACAACAACAACAACTTTATTTTCGGCCTTGGAGAGTGGGGAGTTTCATCGCAACAGGCGATACTCTACCCCAGTGCTTGGTGGAATGGGGGAATAAAATAACGAGCCCCTTTACAATAACGATCGAAGTCTGATGGTGTCCAGAAATGTCAGAAGAGCTTTGAGCGCAGAGCGTTGCTGGGCTGGATTGGGCCAGGGACCAAGCAATTTCGGTAGGGAGAAAGGGCGAGAGTCCAGCTGACGAAGAGACTCGGAGAGTGTGATTCGGGAAGGTTCGTAGTGAGGGCAATGAAGAAGAATGTGCTCCAGATCCTCAAGAGCACCACAGTGGCAACAGGTGGGAGAATCAATTTGTCTCAAGCGGTAACGCCACTGAGCTGTAAAGGCCACATCGAGGCGCATGCGGTGGATTAATGCAGCATCCTGACGACATGTGTTTCGTGGCATGCGGAAAGCGAGCATGGGATCAACTCTGTTCAACATAGAGGGGGGAAGAATGTCGGTTGTCCGTTGGCGGGAAGCCAGGGGTGTCACTAGACGTCGCAGAATTGAACGGCGGTCTCCTCTGAGCAGAACAATACGGGTCCGGTTCCGAGACGAGAGTGCTGCTTCTGCGGCGCTGTCGGCCTGCACGTTCCCCACGACACCACAATGGGCTGGAACCCACTGGAGAACCAGCCTGTGGCCTGCGGCGTAGATAGTGTGGTAAGCCATTAACACGTCGGTGACTAGGGGTGCGGATGGGCCTCGTATGCCGGAAGTTTCAATTGCTTGAAGTGCAGATTTGGAGTCTGTAAAGACTGCCCATTCCCGGGGTGGAAAATCAGCGATGTGTTGTAGAAAGAAAAGGATGGCATAGAGTTCCGCAGCTGTGGAGGAGGTTGGATGTGAAAGGCGTCTTCCGTGCACGACGCCTTCGGATGGAATGACGAAGGCTGAGGCGGACTTGTTGTTTCGGGATGCGCCATCTGTATATGCTGCCGTAAACGTAGAAAACTTCTCGTCTACCAGAGCATGAAAGTGGGCTCGGAGGACTTGAGGGGGGACCTGATCTCTTCTTTGCAGAAGGTTTGGGAGGCGTACAAACGTGGGCGGTACCGGGAGAGACCAGGGGGCTTCCGGCGGTATAGTGTCCTTAGTTATGAAGCCAGTGAGAGTCTGGCGTGTCCTCTGCGCTACTCGATAGAAGTTGCTTCCAGGGCGGTATCGAATTTTCCTGAGTAGCGGGTGGCGGGGAATGTGAGCACGCAAACGGAGGTAGTGCCGAGCCGTTTCCCGTTCACGGAGAACTTCAAGCGGGAGCTCACCAGCTTCAGCCAGTACTTGTCGTGTTTCAGCCATTCTTGGAACTCCGAGGCATCGACGAAGGCTTCGAGCAAACTACTATCGAGCAGGCTTCGAGCAAACAGGGACCGAAGCCTTCGAAACAGGGACCGATGAAGAAGAATTCGCCTTGGTCGGACCTGTCTTTTTTCCTTTAGCTCAGTTGACCTTGGCAACCCACACAAGACGGAAGATCCCTGCACCTCAATAGTCAAGGAGGTCACACGTGTTTATGGAACTACACAATCCCGCGGAGGAGAAACTCGTAACAGGGGTATTCATTAGAGCTTTCACCTTGATGAGACCCGGATGTTTGTGTGGTGCCATCTACATGCGACAAAGTCGTGAATCGGAGATGGCTCCTCGGTGATATCCCCTCTTAAAGGGACGGTCTCGTACAGATCGAGCGATTCCGAAACTTAGCTGAAATTATATAAAAGAGTACTACAGAAACACAGTTGCGAAGTTTCAACCAGAACAACGAAGTGGTTTTCGAGAAATTTGAAGGAATATGCCGTGACAGCAGACGACGGAAGTCGCAGCTGATTCAACTCCCTCTCATGCAACGTCACATGTGACGTGGTTATGGTATTTATGGTGGCAGGTCGCCCATTGGGCGACCGAAGCGCAATGCACAATACAGTCGGAGGTGTATGCGCTTTGCGCTTGGAAGCTGTCACGCGCGATAATGTCTGATAGCAAATTTAGTGATAGTGACGGGTCCCTGTCACTAAGCGGTGAAGATGAGCTCATCGGCGCCGATCGATTGAAGAACCGGGGACGTCGATGAACCTTTAGCTACTGACCCTTTGCCACAACAACGTGGTTAGCCAGTGAAAGTAGTAGATGATCCGGAATCGATTGACGGGTAAGACTCATCCATAAAAGCGCACTTTTTTGCGTATATATGTTCCGCCTGATCGTGACACCATTCTAAATTGTACAAACATTGCAGGTGTGTGTGTAGCCACTGCTCGCCAATACCAGCATGTGTTGTGCGCGCAATCCGGAACCTGTTTCGATCCGTCACGTACACATGGTGTTGTATTCTCCTGAAAGGTGTTGTAAGGTTTGTTTTAGTTGCGCAGCTTTTTATTTGCATATAAAAATGTGTGTTTCATGGTACGTTATGCAAAATTTCAGATTAGGGCATTTCGTCATATGTATCAGAACTTGGATAGACTGCTGAAGAAAGCTGCTCTCTCTATCCATTCCCGCAAGCGGCAGGAGGTTGTCAACGTGATAAGTGAAGGCTTTCCATTCATGTCATTACACCTGGAGCAAATGACAAAATCAAGGATAAGCTGATCTACGTCAACGTCTTCAATTACCCCTGGCCTATGAAAAAAAGCCCTTTTCAGGACCATCCAACATATATGCATCAAAGACCATGCTTCTGCATCGAATAAGCCCTTATCATCATTGATGATTATAATATTTCATATCAAAAATACCTAGACGTGCATTACGAATGTGCAAGATGGAACAGCCGTATTTTTGCTAATGTTATGGCGGTGTGCTCATGAGCCCATACTAGCTCAGATTTTGATTGTGTCAGGGGTTGCACACTAAGATGTCCAGCACGTTGAATATAAAAGATTTGGAAATGTTTAAAAACTTTCAAAAATACCTAGACGTCCATGACAAATTTGTAAGATGGAACAGCGGTTTGCAACATGTTTACATGTGGTCTGGCTTATTGTTACTCATGTTACACCGGTGTGTTCATGAGCCCATACTGGCTCACATTTTGATTGTGTCAGGGGTTGCACACTAAGATGTCCAGCACGTTGAATATAAAAGATTTGGAAATGTTTAAAAAATATCAAAAATACCTAGACGTCCATGACAAATTTGTAAGATGTAACAGCGGTTTGCAACATGTTTACATGTCGTCTGGCTTATTGTTGCTCATGTTACACCGGTGTGTTCATGAGCCCATACTGGCTCACATTTTGATTGTGTCAGGGGTTGCATACTAAGATGTCCAGCACGTTGAATATAAAAGATTTGGAAATGTTTAAAAAATATCAAAAATACCTAGACGTCCATGACAAATTTGTAAGATGGAACAGCTGTTTGCAACATGTTTACATGTCGTCTGGCTTATTGTTGCTCATGTTACACCGGTGTGTTCATGAGCCCATACTGGCTCACATTTTGATTGTGTCAGGGGTTGCACACTAAGATGTCTAGCACGTTGAATATAAAAGATTTGGAAATATTTAAAAAATATCAAAAATACCTAGACGTCCATGACAAATTTGTAAGATGGAACAGCGGTTTCAACATGTTTACATGTCGTCTGGCTTATTGTTGCTCATGTTACACCGGTGTGTTCATGAGCGCATATTGGCTCACATTTTGATTGTGTCAGGGGTTGCACACTAAGATGTCCAGCACGTTGAATATAAAAGATTTGAAAATGTTTAAAAAATATCAAAAATACTTAGACGTCCATGACAAATTTGTAAGATGGAACAGCGGTTTGCAACATATTTACATGTCGTCTGGCTTATTGTTGCTCATGTTACACCGGTGTGTTCATGAGCCCATACTGGCTCACATTTTGTTTCAATATCAGTGGTTGCAGACTAACATGTCCAGCACGTGGAATATAAAGGTTGCGGAAGTTGAGTGTTTATGTAGTCATCTTTTATTGTCCCTTATTGTAATGTACGTCCACAGCACTGACCAATTGTGTTAAAATTGGGTTGTTGGTATCAGGTAGTCATAATGATGTTCAAGCAGCAAGCTCTGAGCAACCTGTCGTCCTATCCTGTCAACAAGGTTGTCTTGTCTTTTGCTGCTTGAACATCATATAATCACAACACTGATTTGTGGATATAACTTACATATTTATATTATGCAATACTTTTCTCACATCAGCAATGTGCAGGGAAAAATTAAATAGAGCTGTGAAGCCTGCGAATTGGAGTTGTTATATTTGTGACCCATTAATAGGTGTTGATTCTAGCACAGGAAGGAGTGCCACTCGCATCAGTTAGTGTCAGCTACTGAAGGGGTACAAGACAACATTATTGAGCATAGTTTGACGATATACTGCTCCGGTAGGGATAATACCTTAGAGAGGCTATATGCAAAACAAACTGATGTAGCCTGCTGGATCAAGCACTTCCTTCTCGCAGTACTATACCGAGGTACGCGGGACTGCCGTTTCGTGCGGTGCCGACAATTTCTGTACACATCACTTTTGGCTATTATCAACAAAGTAATACCCACATTTCAATACTGCGTGTATCCAGTTCTTTGGACACCCTTGCCGCTAACAGTTGACTGCGTGACGGTCGACATCTTTTAGTTTGAGCTGCGTCCGGTGCCGTCCCATACATATCGTGCTCGCAGAACGTCTCTTACCTCATATGGATCGTGAACGGAACGTGCGGAGTACACGCACGCGTGTGACAATCAGACCTTTTGTTGAAGATGCTTCGAGTGTGTGACTCCCAACAGGTGCTTTTCTATATCCACTTTCGTCACATTGTCGTCGACAAAAGAGTTGTTATACACCCGGGTTACGTTTCCGCCACTTCCATACGGAATATTCTTTTCGCAGGTAAGACGAACTAGAAGTGCTCAAAATACCGAACGATGCGAGACAAGTTAGTAAATAAGCGTCAACTGCCTTTATTAGGTGGATTCATCCACCTAAACTCCCGCTCGAAATGAAGATGCGAGACGTATTGACATTGTTGTTCGGCCACATTTGGGTAGTTTCATTTTAAATCGAACAACGTGTGAAAGTCGTATTTTTTAATTCGTCCTGAAAAAATATATGTTAGAGGACAGTTCAAACGACGCAGATCGCGCCACGTGCGACGCTCGTGCGTGGAGTAGCCTCCGCTTAGGAGAGGGGGAAAGTCGGAGGCTGCTTGGGCGCGCTTTCTTCTGGACCGACTTTGACGGGATCTAGCACCGCTGACTTTATGTCTAGGAACTGGAGGATTTTTGTGATTATAGGCTGCACCATAGACACTGTCAACAGCCACCCACAGAACTCTGAGCACCAGAGAGTTTCTGTTAGAAAATGCCAAAATTGGCGTAAACGTTCAAGAAGACCAAACTTTGTTACCAATTTTCTTCTTGACGGAACGTCTGAGAACATCGAACTTAGTGCCATTCGATAGGACGTTAAAAGAGCTTTCGTGGTGTATAAAATTCATTTTTCTCATCCCAGTTGTTTCTGTGTTATTAACTTGAGAATCACACATGGTAGGCGAAAATTGCCAATGTTGCATCTCAATTTTCTCAAAAATGCCATCTTCGATTTCCTTGATTATTTTTCAAAAGGTGGCGTCATGTCTCTACTTTAGACGTCAAGTGAGACAATCTTTATTTTTGCCTGAGAGACGCGCAGCGATTTTTTTTTTGTCAGGCAGGGTGCACGAGGCTGCGGCCTTGCGCGACCCACCCACGAGCTTTCAACTCTTCTTTGCTACAACTAACCTCTTCTTTGCTACAGGTGTCCCGCTGACGGAGAAATCAATGACCACACTGCGTGAGCTTGTTGTAGTGTCCCCAGAGCATCACTTTACGTTTACCCAATGGCCTCCCAGTTCCGTCAGGCTCATTCAAACCGTGGGAGAGTACATGAGTTGCCTGTGCGCCCTTGACGAGAAGCCCCAGTTCGACGAACATACCGACAAAGCAGTGAGAAGAAACGAAGCGCTTCGTAGAGATCTTTATTCACGGGTAACATTAGCTTTTGTTTCAGGTTGCCGACAGTCCCTCAGGCAGTGTGAAAGGCGCATCCTTTTCATTGGTAAAAGAACGAAAACCGAAAGTTTCGAAAAACGTAAAATGTGCCCATTGCGAGACCCCTGCAGGTGGTGGCTGCTACCATTGGATTAGCATCATCCGATAGCTTTAGACATGACCTTTCACATGATATAAAGTGGCTGGGTTCAAGCGCATTCTTTGTCCGCCTAGTATCGCAAAACCACGAGTGGTACGCGAAAATTTTGCATCTTCGATCTTAATTATTTCTAAAAAGCCGGTATATTTTTCACGATTTACACCACAGGGGCAGAATTGTACCGGTACTTTGCGCTGCTGGTAAAGTAGCTTTTCTCTTTTTGATTGAGACGTAGGGCTACCTTTCCGCGGAGCGATTTTTCCACACAAAGGCGCTCTTCGTATGTTTACGAGCGCGTTTTGCTTCGTAGTCTTTGCTTTGTAATTTAATGCCCAGATGTTGCATTATGTACTTATTTTGCACTTATGGTACGTATGTTTATTTTTTCCTTTGAAGACGCAGTACAATACTTTCGTGGGCGACTTGAACTTGCTATTACGCACTTTCATGGGAGTCGCACGCACGATGTGTGCGTATACGCACGTGTGCATATTCACTATTCTCCCGCACATGTGCTTGAGGCAATGCACATACGCACGCTATGAGGCTGTCGTGCGAGGTAATATTAAGAAGGCAGAACTACGGCCACAGGGGACAGAAAGTTACAACACCTGAGAATACAAATTTGTGGTCGCGTGGTTGCAGTCGCCTCTTAGCTTGGGCGCAATAAGTGATAGTTCCGAAGGTGTGCATGCTCTCTTTAATTAGTTTTATGCTCCGTAGCGTTATTTCGGAACCACGACGAGTGGTGCAAAACCCGTTAGACCGCTGTGATGACAGCTGCTGCTCTCAAGTATAACACGTTCGCCCTCACCGAGATGTGTCAGTGTCACCGTGGGAATCTTAATTTCCGACAGAACAACGCACAACTAAAATCCCTCGTTTCCCGTAGCCGTAGGTACCTTAAACTCTCGGTGTGGTCTTCAGTAGTCCTTCTGGCATCCATGCGCTTGAACCCATTCACTTTGTATCATGTGAAAGGACATGTGTAAAGCTATCGGATGTTGCTAGTCCAATGATGGCAGCCACCACCTGCAGGGATCTCGCAATGGGCACATTTTACGTTGTTCGAAACTTCCGTTCTTCGTTCTTTTACCAATGAAAAGGATGTGACTTTCACACTTGCTGGGGGACCGGTGGCAACCTGAAACAAAAGCTAAGATGTTACCAGTGGATAAAGACCTCTACGAAGCGCTTCGTTTCTTCTCACTGCTTTGTCGGTATGTTCGTCGAACTGGGGCTTCTCGTCAAGGGCGCACAGGCAACTCATGTACTCTCCCACGGTTTGAATGAGCATGACGGAACTGGGAGGCCATTGGGTAAACGTAAAGTGATGCTCTGGGGACACTACAACAAGCTCACGCAGTGTGGTCATTGATTTCTCCGTCAGCGGGACACCTGTAGCAAAAGAAGAGGTTGAAAGTCGCGTGCTCGTGGGTGGGGCGCGCAAGGCCGCAGCCTCGTGCACACTGCCTGACAAAAAAAATCGCTGCGTGTCTCTCAGGCAAAAATAAAATATTGTCTCACTTGGCGTCTAAAGTACAGACATGACGCCACCTTTTGAGAAATAATCAAGGAAATCGAAGATGGCATTTTTGAGAAAACTGAGATGCAACATTGGCAATTTTCGCCTACTATGTGTGATTCTCAAGCTAATAACACAGAAATAACTGGGCTGAGAAAAATGAGCTCTATACAGCACGAAAGGTATTTCAATGTCCTATCGAATGGCACTAAGCCCGATGTTCTCAGAGGTTCCGTCATGAAGCAAATTGGTAACAAAGTTTGGCCTTTTTGAACGTTTACGCCAAGTTTGGCATTTTTTAACAGGAAATCTGTGGCTCTCAGAGTTCTGTGGGTGACTGTCGACAGTGTCTATGGTGCAGCCTATAATCACAAAAAACCTCCAGTTCCTATAGACATAAAATTAGCGGTGCTAGATCCCGTCAAAGTCGGTCCAGAAGAAAGCCTGCTCAAGCAGCGTCAGACTTTCCCCCTCTCCTACGCGGAAACTACTACACGCACGAGCGTGGCACGTGGCGCGATTTGCGTCGTTCGAGCTGTCCTCTAACATATATTTTTTTTCTGGGCGCATTAAAAAATACGACTTTCACACGTTGTTCGATTTAAAATGAAACTACCCATTTTACAATACGCGTCTTTCGTTTGACCAGACCCCATACAGCAAATTTATTGCCGTCGCCGTGATCCTCGAGCACCTTTTGGAAGTGGTCTGCTCTCACCGCTGCAAAAAGGCGCGAGAGCAGACGATTTGTTCATCCAATAAGCGGTCTGCCATAGTAGCGGATATCGCTGTTGCCAACAGAAATCGCAATGTGCTGGCGCTGTTCTTATCAACTCAATTCGTTTATTTAATAACCGTGACGATTCTGGACGAGCGAATTCACAGTATTACGTTTTCAGCAATGAGGAATCGAGTGGTACGCTTTGTGGATGGGCCAGGGTGTACGAGACCGTCCCTTTAAGAGGGCAGCAGCAAACTGCTACGGCCATCTCCCAGTTGACATTGAATAATTAACTTTTTAATCATAAAAGCTACAAAATTGTCCGAACGAGAACGTCTGGTCTCTGTGGTCACCCGATACCGTAACCGTTTTCAGAACAAAAATCCGTCTGATAGGTCGTCCGCAAAAAGCCCTTGAAAGAACACTTTCTTCCTTTATTTTGTTCGTTGCGCATCCCCAGAGAAGCGTCTTTCCTTCACTCCCAATGTGAGACCGTGTAGGAGCACAGTGCCGCCTCATACGTCGAAGATGAGCTAGAACTTACGGAAACAAAAAAAAAAAGAAAGAAAAAGTACCGGGTGACGCTTTAGGAACTTCCCGTATCTTGGGTTGAATTTTCTGTTTACTTTTAATCCTTTTCCAGGACGCGAGACGATAGTGTGCTCTTTCACCCTCTCACATTTCGGGTGAAGGAAAGACGCGTCTCCGAAGCTGCGCAAATGAAAAAAAAAAAAAATTCTGTTCCTTCACGAGTTTTAGTGGACAATCTTTCGAATGGATTTTTGTTCACATAGCGACAACGGCATCAGGTGAGCGAAGGAACCAGATGCTCTCATTGGGACAACTTCGTAGCTTTTATAATTCATTATTGAAAATAATTAGCACATCGCCTTAGGAGTTTGTTGGTGCTTTGGAGGCGAGCGAATAAAGAAGACATTTTAGAATCTAAGAAGGCAAAGCAGGGATTCATTGCCAAGAAGAGAGTCTTAATCTGCAAGCGACACCATGTTTGTGTTTCTCCTCCGACAGTCCCGTAGTATTTACATGTGAGTGTTCGAAGGGAACAACAGCTCCGTTGGAAGTGTAGTGTCACTAGAAAATCATGGTGACAGAGTTGATCAGGAAAGTCGTGCGATGCGTCGACATATGGTACTTTCGTTCCATTCTTCTTGATTAGGAAACTGTCAAAGAAAAGCATGGGGTATTCCCAACAGTCTGACAAGAAATTAGTAGCGCAAATTCCTCTTTTCGATGTCGATGCTCTTCTTCTTGCCGGCATTCTGTCCATAAGCAAGAGAAACGTGTACCGCCATACCGCTTCCCTGTTCGGACGCGCACTCGCACCACCAGTCGCAGCTTTTCAAAATCAACGCCAGGTGGGCACTGCTTGGCTGGAATCGTGAATAGCTGGTGGACCGTTACGTCGCTTCTTCGCTTTCTCTATAACATTAGGAAGACGAGTGGCATGCGAATTTCAACTACTGCCGGCCTTGGTAGCTCAGTCCTTAACGTGTTGGCTTGCTTAGCACAAGATCCCGGCCTCAATCCCGGCCGAGAACGGTAGCGAGGGAGGTAGACATTGCTTCCACCTCGTGTGTCAAAGATTGTTTGGTGCATGTAGAGAAGACCTCAGGTGGTCGAAATTATCCGCAGTCCTACCCTGCGGCACGTGCATCATTTCATTTCACCAAACAAATACTCCCGACTATATTTTTGTTCAAGCTGCGCCGTGGTGTAGTGCCAAAATTGCCAAAATTTTGGTTTGTGGTGTGTTGTAAATAGAGGAGGAAGGCATGCAAACGGTTGCTTCCCAACCAGGGAGAGGTTTTAGGTTCCGCGCAGCGTCTGTACTTGCTAGAGGCTCACAATGACGAAGGTATCACAGGCCTGTCCGGGAGCATGTTGTAAATAGAGGAGGAAGCGGGTGCCAACAGTTGCACGGGAGAGGGAACAGAGACACGAGGAAGTCTATTGACATTGACATTAAACGATTGCAGATGTTGGTAACGGGTCTGCGAGTGTTCCTTCCATGCGTAACATGGTGTATGCCTTCTTTGATGCATGCTTATGAACGGCGACTTTAATATTTTATCGCGTGATCCGTAATTTTTGACAACCACCACAGTAGTGTATAGATTAACTCTACAGCCAGAAAATGACGTCAAACAGGAAATGACGTCATCAAGGACGTATGACGTCACTCCAGGCCGCAGCCGCTCCGCCCTCATATCAGTGAGGTCAGTGGATAAGATAGTGTATCCACCGATTAACTATCAGTGACATCACATAGTTAATCTTAGTGATATGATATCAATGATAAGATTAAAGAATAATGACGTCATGGTGAAACAAACTAGGAATCGAACTTGGGTCCTTTAGGTTGTCAGACGAGCAGCTCCAGCCACTCGACCATGGGCTCTATTTTTTTTCTTTTCCACCTTTATTTTTCAGAGCTTACTACTCTGAGTCACGTCGACTCAATACCTCGCAATACCATGCACAATACGACAAAATCACAGAGGGAGAATACGATGTTTCTCCTCTATACCGGACACGTTAATAACACAATTTCTACAAAACATTCAGCCTTTCGCAGACTGTACCTAACCACTCAGGCACTTCTAAGAGCTGAATACAAGCTAACTTTACCTGCAGTAGTTCGGCTTTGAAATAATTCATAGGAGGACACAAGGGCTCTTCGTTCCTATCGGCCATACGAAGCTTCCACAAACAGTACATGGCAACAAGAAGAACGATATCGTATCTCACATTTTCACCGGGGCGTAATGGGAGGAAGCGGATAGTGTGAGGATTAAGCGAAAGACGGCGCTTAAGGACTTTGAACTGTAAGTCATCCCAAAAGAATAAAGCTTCTGTGCAGTCCAGAAAAAGGTGATCGACAGTCTCGGGCGTGTTGCAAAATCTGCAATTCACGGACCACGGAACATAGAATCCCTTCTGTTGAAGCCAAGCTTTCACGGGCAGTGTGGACGTGTGTAATTTAAAGAAAAATGACTTCATATTGGGCTTGACCGGCATCTTCCTGACTCTGCACAATACATCCGTGCCGTGCCATCCGGAGGGGATTTGACGGTAGACGGGCACAGGAAAGAGTACATCGAGAAGATGAGCTACCAACGTTTTCTTGGCGACAGAAAAGAGGTACTCTAAGCTGAATCTAGCCTTCAAGAAGTTTAGGCTCTCGACAACCTCTTTGTAGAACCCGCTTAAGCGTAGACTTTCTTCGTGAAACCCAACATATATATCGGGAATGTAGTTGTACGCAAGGGCCCGCTTGATGGTTTCCAGAATCGGGTGTGAACTCTGCCTATAAAAAAACAGTCTCATGACGAGTTGCTTGATGTAGAGATGCTGTAAGCCTAGTCCGCCGTCCTTGACTTTCTTGAACAGGTTTTGTCTTCGCATCCTTTCGAACGTTGAACACCATATTGTGGTGGCAAATATGCGATGACAACGATGTATAATTTTGCGGGAGCATTGCAGGACTTGCAAGAGGTAAATCAGCTTAGCGGCCAGAAAAACATTGCACACAGAAGCTCGTTGAAACATTGAGAGATCTTGTTTTTTCCAGGTCGAAGCATGTGTCCTAATGTTTTGTAATCGCTCCGACCACAAGGAGGTCGTGTTACAACTTTTGTCTAACGGGACCCCAAGGTAGCAAGGACCACGGGTTTGCCACTGAACGCCACAAAAGAATTCCGGGGCTGTTCCCCATTGACCGCACCATATCCCCAGAGATTTGTCCTTGTTTAGACGTGCCCCAGAGACTTGACCAAACACATGAAGTTCGTTAATAACTTTGACGACACTTGGCTTGTCTGTCACGAGAAACGCAAGGTCATCCGCGTACGCCACGACCTTCACCACAGCGTCGCGAAGCTCGAAACCACGTATGTCATCACGAGAGATGATACGCTGGCATAACGGCTAAAGGTATAGATCAAATAGTAGGGACGACATGGGACAGCCTTGTCGTACTGAAGCTCGAAGGGGCACTGGCG
This sequence comes from Ornithodoros turicata, assembly GCF_037126465.1. NCBI lineage: Eukaryota > Metazoa > Arthropoda > Arachnida > Ixodida > Argasidae > Ornithodoros > Ornithodoros turicata. Next base: position 50,155,410 of record NC_088202.1, on the reverse strand, counting down.
CGGTAAGAGTGCCGTTAATTACCAGGCTCGTTGCAACCTGTTCATAGCACAACTTGATTCGGCTTACGAACTTGTCTCCCATGTTGACGTAATGCAAGAGCGAAAACAAATAATCGTGACACACCCGATCAAAAGCCTTAGAGAGGTCCACTTGCAGCAGGGCTACATGACTTCCTTCAAGTCGACACCAGTCTAGAACTGAGCGGACAACATGGATGTTTGTTTGTATGGTCCTGTTCCTGATTGCGCATGTCTGATGATCGCCAACAAGTTGTGTCACCACAAGCTGGAGCCTGGCAGCAAGTACTTTGGCATACACCTTATAGTCCACATTACAGAGTGTGATAGGCCGATAATCGGTCACCTTGGGTAACCGTGTCTCCGCCACTTTTTTGGGTATGAGCACAGTATGGGACCTTCGAAAACTGTGCGAGAAGATCCCGTTAGTCTCAGCTTCCGCGTAGACGCATTGTAGAATGGGCACCAGCAGGTCCACGTACCGCTTGTAGAACTCAGCTCCCAAGCCATCAGGTCCAGGAGAGCGGTTAAAATTCAAACTCTGTATTGCAGAATGGATTTCCGCCTCTGTAATTTCAGCGTCCAGGACATCTTTCTCTTGCTCGTTTAACTTGGGCATATGAGAGATAAACGACTGGATCAAATCGTCGTCCACCGTGGCAGTTGGCCTCCCAAACAGGTTCTCATAGTAGTCAACAAATATTTGTTTCATGCGTTCAAGGTCCGTGACAACATGTCCTTGGTCCACCAACCGCGTGATGAGTCGAGAGCCGGTGTGCTTACGCTCTCCTGCAGCATGACTTTTAGACGCGGTCATATCCGGCAAAAACCTCTTCGTTCTCGATCGTACCCTCGCGCCTTCATACCGATTGTTGTTGAAAAGTTCAAGACGGAGACGAATCTCATTTAAATCTTCCAAGAACGTCCCAGGGTTATCTGCTTCCAGTCTTGTGAGTTCTTGTTGTGCTTCCTTTAACATGTTCTCTTCATACATTTCTAGGTAGGCTAGCACGTTACTTCTCTCTATTGCAAAGGCTCTCACGTCTTGTTTGAATGTTTCCCATTTAGCAGCCCAATTTCGCGGGTCATGTTGAAGCCGTGAAAGATTGGCCACCACGCGCTCATCAAAAACTGGATCTTGGAGCAACCTAACGTTCATCTTCCACAACTTCCATGACCTGGGGCTGCCCAGCCTAGGAGGGCGACACCCAATAGCGACCTTCACGAGGCAGTGATCAGTAAAATAAACAGGGTGCACTTCGTACTCACACACCGTATTCCACTGAGCGACAGAAAGATAAATACGATCCAATCGTGCGTGCGATGTACCTTGAAAGTGAGTGTATCTTATCACTGGCTGTGTGCTGTATTCGCAGGCATCTCTTAAACCATAATCACGTGCTATTCGCTGCAGACACTCGGCACTGCGGTCCTTCGCTTGAGAGGCAACGCTCCGGTCACTAGTTGACCATGGGCTCTACATGTTTACTTGCGTCGCTAATCAGGATAGAATTGTGTGGGGTGGAGACGTCGTTTGATTTCTTTTACGCCAGGTGGCGTCATGGGGAGTTGAGTTCGTTCATCTAGAGATGGCAGCACTTCCAGCAAATTTACCGCCGTTCAACAGATGGCGCTACCGATAGATATAGCACTTGGTAACAATGGGCCGCTCAGGTTACATGCGACACGCACACGCACGATAAGATAGCTCAGAAAACAATGGAAATCATGTATCGATAGTGTGAACAATGGGTTCCCAGGTTTCAATAACATGCGCCGCCAGGATAAGGTAACGGTTAACTCAGGTAAACAATGGGAACTCACGTGTCGATAGTGTTTGATAGGCACCTGGATGCACATTTAATGACACTTAATAACACGCAATGACGGTTAATAACAAGCAATGACATGTAATAACACGCAAATGACATGTAATAACACGTAAATGACATTTAATAACACGCAATAACATCCGATGACATTTAATAGCATTTTCCGATCGGGTTGACGTCCCGATCAGTCCGTCACCTAGGTTGGTTGCCGCGTCAGAGCGCCAGGTAGGTTTCCGACCATGTGTAGTTTTGGTTTCGGTTTGAAATTACCACCAAGCGCCCTCTAGTTTTCAAGCTTTGGCCGTCTGTAGTTTCAGTTTCGGTTTGAAAAAACAAATGGAAGTCGGGGCCCGCCACCTAGGTTGGTTGCCGCACTAGAGCGCCAGCTAGGTTGGTGTCTGACCATGTGTAGTTTTGGTTTCGGTTTGAAATTCCCACCAAGCGCCCTCTAATTTTCAAGCTTTGGCCGTCTGTAGTTTCGGTTTTAACAAAATGGATGTCGGGACCCGACGCCAAGGTTGGTTCCCGTATAGTTTATGACCATGTGTAGTTTTGGTTTCGGTTTGGAATTCCTAGGTTTTGAATGGTTGCAGAATCCACCTTGTTTCAAGCTTTTGACCGTCTGAAGTTTCGGTTTCGGTTTGAAAAATGCATGGCGCGTGACAGCATGATTTTTTTCCCCATGCCACTGTGATAAGTACACCCAAATAATGATGTATGTCGGAGACCAGACAACAGTGTATATATTCCTTTTTTTATTTTAGCACATTACTTTTCTACTCTTTTATTTAACTACCGAAGGATATGTTACAAATTACCAGATTCTTGCTTGGCATCATCCTTGTACAAAAGCAATCTGGAAAACAAAGGAAAACGAAACATCCTGTGAATGCTTTTCTCAATCAGAACAAAGTCTGGGACGGCTAAGATCTTGATCGGGTGCCACGCAACAACAACAAGCAGCATTATCAAAGAGTCGGCTAACGTTCCCACTTTCCGATATGTCTCTCATATTGTGTCGTGCATTTGCGTTGGAGTACGGCCTTTGGACATGCCACACGCTAAAGTAAATAACCCGCTGACAATACCCTCAACAATCACTATAAAGTAGAGGTGTTCTATAGACATGCATTTCCAAACTTGTGTTGCTCATTGTGACAACAGCAAACAACGGATCGAGAAACAGCGCATGACCGCGTATTGTGGTTACCAGCTGTAACGGTTTCGAAATAAAAATAACCAAAATGGCATAAGGGCGAGGGTATACTCACATCTTGCATGACGAACTAGCACTGGGAACGGGACAGAGAGAAGAGGGTCGTCCATGGAGGTTTGTTCACAATCACCGGACTCAGTCTTCGACAGCTAGCTTATAAGACCCGTGATTTTTGTTTTATTTCAAGGGAAGGAGGGATCACGTGAATGCATCGTGGACAGCTTCTCCTTTCGCAGGAGCAGCATGTGAAATGCGATACCTCTTGCCGACACGCTCTTCTTTCTTCTTCTTTTTGTATGATAACACAAGCCGCGAAACACTGTGTCGGAGACACCCGTCTGGCTTTTTCCAAGCGCTCTTTGGGAACGCCAACCACACAAAAACATTATCGTCCTCGCAAGATGTATTTTCGACTGCCGCACAAAGTAAATAGAGTTATATATGTGACAGTTGAATGAAATCCGTGCTTGATAGTGTACGTCAATAAGACGCTGTCGCTTTGTAGCAAGTTGCATGATCTCGAAGCGAGTGGAATACTCAAACGGTTTCACTCATTCTTACGTGACCGTTAGATTAGTAAAACGAAGGATGCACCTTGAAACGAAAGAAAAAAAAAAGGAATCGACTGTATGGAGCGCGGAATACATTTCCTTTGGAGATTCCCAGATGACTTGATTTCGACGATTATTCGCTAATCGCTAGAACTTCAAACAGCACAATATTCGTCTCAACTTGAAATGGTTCCATAAAATGTGTCCCCTTGACTGCTGTTAAACTAATTTTAATAGGTCCTTTCGAGCAAGGTATGCTTTCTGATTAGGCGGAGGTATCCAGTTTGGCTCTCACGTTTAACCATGACTTCTTCATTTTAATATCGAACACTTTTTCCTTGAAGTGCATGTAGCTTCTCGTAAGGAGAGCAAAATGGTATCAGCCGAAAATTGCCTAATGGTTCACGGCGCTTGATATGGTCATCGAGTTCAATGAATGTGGATACATGAGATGCTGAAACTCTCACAAATGAATTTCTGCTCTTCAATCATCGTTGATCCAAACGATGCAAATCCTACCAGATATGAACACAAGGTGTCAAATAGAACTCTGTTAGCGTCCCGATATGTATGCGGCTGACATATGGGTGATAGTGAGTATAATAGGGAAAAAATGCTTAAACATATAACCAGACCGCGATCTGTAAATATATGATAGTCTACATTTCAGTAGGTTAGGTTTAGTAGGTTCTCCCCTCATCTCTATGTTGTCGATCTATAAGAAAGCATTCAATTAGGTCCAAATTACGATCTTTCAATTGATAGATTCGAAATGATAGCTTTCCAACTCAATGTCGAATAATTATGGATGATATAACATAAGGTATTGGTTGGCGTGCTTTATCCATCCTGGGGTGTGCTAGCTGTTCACTTCATCGATTTCTAATAGCATAGAATAATTGATTCCTTACACATACCTGCTTGCGAATCGTTCACATGTTGCTACATGTTGGTACATATAGCTACATTTGATTATCACGAATATGGAATACTTAATTCTCTTGTGAGTGTCTGTACAGCTTGAAATGGGATAGTATCTATTCTTTACATGTGTTGTCTAGAATGTCTTATAGAAATGGTTTGCCCGCGTGTGGACATTGAGTCTATCCACCATGTCGCCCTGTTAATGGATGATTTCTATCGTTTCTTGCGTTAACTATTTACAATTATTGATAAGATTGGTTGCAGGTGGATCTATCCCTGTCTCTCGAGAAAGGGATGGAGGTTACATATTTGAGTATCAGATGTCCTATAATTAAAAAAATGAATTTGATTTGATTGTCATCGTATGGATTGAAAACATCTTATTGAAGCTAAAAAGCCGTGTCCCTGATGTAAAATAATTATCGCCAGCTTTGATTTCATTCTTCAGATAGAAACATAGTGGTGGTGGTTTGTCGTTTTCATAGACTGCTTGAGTCTCACTCCTCTGCCTCTGTCGATTTCTTGGTGACTGCCTAATATGTTGTGATAGACTTGTTCTGGGTGGTCGGTTTCTATCATAAAGAATAGTTATTTCTAGCATTGACTTTTTATTTTTTTAGATATTAAGTTGTGGTATAGAAAATTCAGTGATTAATTTGCTGGACCTCTGGGGATTGATTCCTCTGTCGTAGAATAATTACAGTTAGCTCTGATTTTATTCCCTAGATGTGACAAAAAAAGTGGGGTGTAGATAACAAAATATTTTTACTCGTGTTTTACTTGTGCTTACCGTCATGTCATACGATGCCAAATAAAGTTTAACTTGATACATTCGAATTGGTAACTGAGTCTTAATAGTTAGCCTGGATGACCTGATACAACACCGAATCGACATTGTAAGGAATGGGAGTATGCAACGTACATAACTCTACGATTTCTATAATATCTAGGGAATATAATCAGAACTAACAACAATTGTTCTATATCAACCCTCCCAGCAATAGGCCATCCATCCAAACGCTCACTTTTCTATGTCACAACTATTTTTAATATCTGAGAAGGAAAATCAATGCTAGCACCAAGTATTCTTTATCATAGTAGCCGACCAGCTACAATCAATCTCTTGTAGCATATTATTTCAGTCATCAAGGAATCGACAGAGGTGAGACTCAAGCGGTCTATCAAACGAAGAACAACCACCACTATGTTACTATCTGAGGAATAAAATCACAGCAAGGGATAATTAAGTCTCTGTATGCAATACGGGGATAAGTCGAAAATCCCAAACCGAGAAAACTGCGAGTGAATATTTGGTAAAGTAGTTGCAGATAAGTTCCCTCGAATAACGCAAATGCAAAATGTGTAACATATATGCGTGTGTCTACTCTACATGCATGTCCCGTTAGCGTCCTTTCTGAGTGTGTGTTTTAGCAGAGATTGAACAAAATTCAGGAGCATGACATATCCCCTTTTTCTATATAACAAGCACGCACAGGGCTTTCGTGCAGGAAAAAAACACTTTTCATGGGTCGGACTTTCATAGTGACGGCAGGATGTCCGAAGTAACCTTTGTGCAGTGGAGCAGCCTAGATCGTGATTATCGTGCTGCTAAACGAGCATAATCTTGAAAATAATGTTCTGTATGACCAGCAAAACATGACTTATTAGTATAGTGAGCACGTTTTCCGATTAAAACGCTCAGTAGCACTGCTGACACTGTTACGTGAGGTAGGAAGAACATGTTTTTCGACTGGAAGTCCAAGTTGATTTCTGCACCCAAGCAAAATTTAAGCTTTAATATAAAGGGATATTAAGCTTATAATAGGGAAAATTTAACAAAAACACTAAAAGGGGATAATTTGACTTATCCCCTTATTGCACATAGAGGTTCAATCATTTTATGTGAAAAGCACAACCTTTAATTCCGAGAAGCGATTCTCAATCAACATGCTGGCAATTAACTATTATAGTATGTTGCTAATATTATCCGAAACGATCGACTGCACAACACAACACAGGATGGATAAACCAGCATAAACAACATGCTGCATAATGTAAAACCCCGAGACTAGGGAACACGAAAGGACAGACACAACACGAAGTCGTTTCGTGTTCCCTAGTCTCGGGGTTTTACATTATGCACCATCTTCACCAGCTCGCTTGTTTCCTAGCCATTTTTTTCACTGTCATAAACAACATGTTATATATTTTCATCGCGGTTAATTACGACTGTATGAAGCGCGGAAGACATTTCCTTTGGAGTTTCCCAGATGACCTGATTTCGACCATTATTCGCTAAAACTTCAAAGAGCGCAATATTCGTCTCAACTTAAAAATGGTTCCACTCCTGACTGGTGTTCAGCTAATTTTGATAGGTCCTTTCCAGCAAGGTATGCTTTCTGATTAGATGGAGGTGTCCAGTTTGACTCTCACTTTTAACCATAACTTCTTTATTTTGATATCGAACACTTTTTCCTTGAAGTGATCTTCCAACTTACGAATCCTTCGTTTGCCGTCCTTGTCCTGAGTAGTGATGAATTGAGAGTGTACCAAATAGTGGTTCTTTATGATAAATCGATTGAATACAGCATTCATCAGTACAGTCAGATGTCTTAGCCGTGTACCATAGCGTTTTAGGAATAAGCATTTGACTGCCACAAACTTGCACAATCTCATGTAGCTTCTCGTAAGGAGAGCAAAATGGTATCAATCGAAAACTGTCTAATGGTTCACCACACTTGATATGGTCATCGAGTTTCAATTAATGTGAATACATGATATGCTGAAACTCTCACAAATGAATTTCTGCTCTTGAATCATCGTTGATCCAAACGGTGATGTCAACTGCAAGCCGCAAATAATTGCATGGATTTGATAGAGCGGGCACATCATGTGATATGACTTAAAAAATACTTTCCCTATCAATATACAGATGGAATGGCAAGAAAATCTGTAATGATTCATTCGATATACACTGCTTGGATATGGTTATTCGATATGACCGATTTCTTTATGAAAGGCAATCCATCAGCGAGGATTCCTATCACATCCGAGGCTGAGTATTTCAGTGTTCCCAGCCCCATGTCATGCTTTCGAAATCAATGTTCACTATCCAAATTATAGAAGCGCTATCCTGAAGACGGTTTGCAATTAAAAATTTGTACACATAATTAACGATTGAACAAAGTAACTGAACAAAGCAAACAAAAATGATGAACAAAGTACCTTAATCAAAGTGATACATGTAAAACGTTTGTGCCTCTGTCACCTAGTGAACGATATGAAGTAAGAAAAAAATATTAGTCATGAAAGAAATGCTAGTGAAAGAAAAGCAAATAAAGATTATGTTTTGCTTGATGGGATAAGTTCTTTGAAGTTTTGATGATCATTTCGCACTTAACAGATGCACACTGCTTACTTATGCTCAAATTTGACCGTGGTTTTGTAAACATTATTTAGTGTCCTTTTCAGATGTTCTTGCTTTCACTCGATTGACACTGACACTTCCTGATCCTTCAGATTGTCTTCTTTAATTAAACTTGCGTCACCCACTCGTGCCATGCCTTCTAAATAAATGTTATCTGTTTTTTCTCATCGTGATGTGTAGCATAGTAATGCTTATAACATAGGATGCGCAGACGACAATTACAACATTTGTCTATTTTGAGGCTGTTGTCATTGAAGTTGTTTTCAAATCCTACCAGATACGAACACAAGGTGTCAAATGTTACTCTGTTAGCATCCCGATATGTATGCGGATAACATATGGTGACAGCGAGTATAATTGGGAAAAATGTTTAAACATATAAATAGACCGCGTACTGTAAATCTATGATAGTGTACATTTCAGTAGGTTAGTAGGTTAGGTTAGGTAGGTTCTCCCATCATCTTTATGATGTCGATCTCAAATCCAAATCTTATCCAAAGATCCAAATTACGGTCTTTCAATTGATAGATTCGAAATGATAGCTTTCCAATAATATCAGTATGTAATAATTTTCTTGAATCATATAATATATGGTGTTGGTTGGTATGCTTTATCCATCCTGGATGTGCTGTTCGCTTCATCGATTTCTAATAGCATATAATAATTAATTCCTTACACATACCTGCTTGCGAATCGTTCACATGTTGCTACATGTTGGTACATATAGCTACATTTGATTATCACGAATATGGAATACTTAATTCTCTTGTGAGTGTCTGTATAGCTTGAAATGGGATAGTATCTATTCTTTACATGTGTTGTCTAGAATGTCTTATAGAAATGGTTTGCCCGCGTGTGGACATTGAATCTATCCACCATGTTCGCCTGTCAATGTATGATTTCTATCGTTTCTAGTGTTAACTATTTACAATTATTGATAAGGTTGGTTGCAGGTTGGTCTATCCCTGTCTCTCCAGAAAAGGATGGAGGTTACATGTTTGAGTATCAGATGTCCTATAATAAAAAAAAGAATTTGATTTGATTGTCATCGTATGGCTTGAACCACTTATTGAAGCTAAAAGCCGTGTCCCTGATGTAAAATAATTATCGCTAGCTTTGATTTCATTCTTCAGATAGAAACATAGTGGTGGTGGTTTGTCGTTTTCATAGACTGCTTGAGTCTCACTCCTCTGTCTCTGTCGATTTCTTGATGACTGCCTAATATGCTGTGATTGACTTGTTGTGGGTGGCCGGTTTTTTATCATAAATAATAATTATTGCTAGCATTGATTTTTTGTATTTTTGAGATTTAAAAAATACTTGGGGTACAGAAAATTGAGTGATTGGTTCGCTGGACACATCTCTGGGAATTGATTCCTCTGTCGTAGAATAATTGCAGTTAGCTCTGATATTATTCCCTAGATGTGATAAGCTGGAAAGGACCTATCAAAATTAGCTGAACACCAGTCAGGAGTGGAACTATTTTTAAGTTGAGACGAATATTGCGCTCTTTGAAGTTTTAGCGAATAATGGTGCACCACACGCATATATGTTACACATTTTGCATTTGCGTTATTCGAGGGAACTTATCTGCAACTACTTTACCAAATATTCACTCGCAGTTTTCTCGGTTTGGGATTTTCGACTTATCCCCGTATTGCATACAGAGACTCAATTATCCCTTGCTGTGATTTGATGCCTCAGATAGTAACATAGTGGTGGTTGTTCTTGGTTTGATAGACCGCTTGAGTCTCACCTCTGTCGATTCCTTGATGACTGAAATAATATGCTACAAGAGATTGATTGTAGCTGGTCGGCTACTATGATAAAGAATACTTGGTGCTAGCATTGATTTTCCTTCTCAGATATTAAAAATAGTTGTGACATAGAAAAGTGAGCGTTTGGATGGATGGCCTATTGCTGGGAGGGTTGATATAGAACAATTGTTGTTAGTTCTGATTATATTCCCTAGATATTATAGAAATCGTAGAGTTATGTACGTTGCATACTCCCATTCCTTACAATGTCGATTCGATGTTGTATCAGGTCATCCAGGCTAACTATTAAGACTCAGTTACCAATTCGAATGTATCAAGCTAAACTTTATTTGGCATCGTATGACATGACGGTAAGCAGAAGTAAAACACGAGTAAAAATATTTTGTTATCTACACCACACTTTTTTTTGTCACATCTAGGGAATAAAATCAGAACTAACTGTAATTATTCTACGACAGAGGAATCAATCCCCAGAGGTCCAGCAAATTAATCACTGAATTTCCTATACCACAACTTCATATATAAAAAAAATAAAAAATCAATGCTAGTAATAACTATTCTTTATGATAGAAACCGACAACCCAGAACAAGTCTATCACAACATATTAGGCAGTCACCAAGAAATCGACAGAGGCAGAGGAGTGAGACTCAAGCAGTCTATGAAAACGACAAACCACCACCACTATGTTTCTATCTGAAGAATGAAATCAAAGCTAGCGATAATTATGTTACATCAGGGACACGGCTTTTTAGCTTCAATAAGATGTTTTCAATCCATACGATGACAATCAAATCAAATTCATTTTTTTAATTACAGGACATCTGATACTCAAATATGTAACCTCCATCCCTTTCTCGAGAGACAGGGATAGATCCACCTGCAACCAATCTTAGCAATAATTGTAAATAGTTAACGCAAGAAACGATAGAAATCATACATTAACAGGGCGACATGGTGGATAGACTCAATGTCCACACGCGGGCAAACCATTTCTATAAGACATTCTAGACAACACATGTAAAGAATAGATACTATCTCATTTCAAGCTGTACAGACACTCACAAGAGAATTAAGTATTCCATATTCGTGATAATCAAATGTAGCTATATGTACCAACATGTAGCAACATGTGAACGATTCGCAAGCAGGTATGTGTAAGGAATCAATTATTCTATGCTATTAGAAATCGATGAAGTGAACAGCTAGCACACCCCAGGATGGATAAAGCACGCCAACCAATACCTTATGTTATATCATCCATAATTATTCGACATTGAGTTGGAAAGCTATCATTTCGAATCTATCAATTGAAAGATCGTAATTTGGACCTAATTGAATGCTTTCTTATAGATCGACAACATAGAGATGAGGGGAGAACCTACTAAACCTAACCTACTGAAATGTAGACTATCATATATTTACAGATCGCGGTCTGGTTATATGTTTAAGCATTTTTTCCCTATTATACTCACTATCACCCATATGTCAGCCGCATACATATCGGGACGCTAACAGAGTTCTATTTGACACCTTGTGTTCATATCTGGTAGGATATGCATCGTTTGGATCAACGATGATTGAAGAGCAGAAATTCATTTGTGAGAGTTTCAGCATCTCATGTATCCACATTCATTGAACTCGATGACCATATCAAGCGCCGTGAACCATTAGACAATTTTCGGCTGATACCATTTTGCTCTCCTTACGAGAAGCTACATGCACTTCAAGGAAAAAGTGTTCGATATTAAAATGAAGAAGTCATGGTTAAACGTGAGAGCCAAACTGGATACCTCCGCCTAATCAGAAAGCATACCTTGCTCGAAAGGACCTATTAAAATTAGTTTAACAGCAGTCAAGAGGACACATTTTATGGAACCATTTCAAGTTGAGACGAATATTGTGCTGTTTGAAGTTCTAGCGATTAGCGAATAATCGTCGAAATCAAGTCATCTGGGAATCTCCAAAGGAAATGTATTCCGCGCTCCATACAGTCGATTCCTTTTTTTTTCTTTCGTTTCAAGGTACATCCTTCGTTTTACTAATCTAACGGTCACGTAAGAATGAGTGAAACCGTTTGAGTATTCCACTCGCTTCGAGATCATGCAACTTGCTACAAAGCGACAGCGTCTTATTGACGTACACTATCAAGCACGGATTTCATTCAACTGTCACATATATAACTCTATTTACTTTGTGCGGCAGTCGAAAATACATCTTGCGAGGACGATAATGTTTTTGTGTGGTTGGCGTTCCCAAAGAGCGCTTGGAAAAAGCCAGACGGGTGTCTCCGACACAGTGTTTCGCGGCTTGTGTTATCATACAAAAAGAAGAAGAAAGAAGAGCGTGTCGGCAAGAGGTATCGCATTTCACATGCTGCTCCTGCGAAAGGAGAAGCTGTCCACGATGCATTCACGTGATCCCTCCTTCCCTTGAAATAAAACAAAAATCACGGGTCTTATAAGCTAGCTGTCGAAGACTGAGTCCGGTGATTGTGAACGAACCTCCATGGACGACCCTCTTCTCTCTGTCCCGTTCCCAGTGCTAGTTCGTCATGCAAGATGTGAGTATACCCTCGCCCTTATGCCATTTTGGTTATTTTTATTTCGAAACCGTCACAGCTGGTAACCACAATACGCGGTCATGCGCTGTTTCCCGATTCGTTGTTTGCTGTTGTCACAATGAGCAACACAAGTTTGGAAATGCATGTCTATAGAACACCTCTACTTTATAGTGATTGTTGAGGGTATTGTCAGCGTGTTATTTACTTTAGCGTGTGGCATGTCCAAAGGCCGTACTCCAACGCAAATGCACGACACAGTATGAGAGACATATCGGAAAGTGGAAACGTTAGCCGACTCTTTGATAATGCTGCTTGTTGTTGTTGTGTGGCACCCGATCAAGATCTTAGCCGTCCCAGACTTTGTTCTGATTGAGAAAAGCATTCACAGGATGTTTCGTTTTCCTTTGTTTTCCAGATTGCTTTTGTACAAGGATGATGCCAAGCAAGAATCTGGTAATTTGTTACATATCCTTCGGTAGTTAAATAAAAGAGTAGAAAAATAATGTGCTAAAATAAAAAAAGGAATATATACACTGTTGTCTGGTCTCCGACATACATCATTATTTGGGTGTACTTATCACAGTGGCATGGGGAAAAAATCATGCTGTCACGCGCCATGCATTTTTCAAACCGAAACCGAAACTTCAGACGGTCAAAAGCTTGAAACAAGGTGGCTTCTGCAACCATTCAAAACCTAGGAATTCCAAACCGAAACCAAAACTACACATGGTCATAAACTACCGGGAACCAACCTTGGCGTCGGGTCCCGACATCCATTTTGTTAAAACCGAAACTACAGACGGCCAAAGCTTGAAAATTAGAGGGCGCTTGGTGGGAATTTCAAACCGAAACCAAAACTACACATGGTCAGAAACCAACCTAGCTGGCGCTCTAGCGCGGCAACCAACCTAGGTGGCGGGCCCCGACGTCCATTTGTTTTTTCAAACCGAAACTGAAACTACAGACGGCCAAAGCTTGAAAACTAGAGGGTGCTTGGTGGGAATTTCAAACCGAAACCAGAACTACACATGGTCGGAAACCTACCTGGCGCTCTGACGCGGCAACCAACCTAGGTGACGGACTGATCGGGACGTCAACCCGATCGGAAAATGCTATTAAATGTCATCGGATGTTATTGCGTGTTATTAAATGTCATTTGCGTGTTATTACATGTCATTTGCGTGTTATTACATGTCATTGCTTGTTATTAACCGTCATTGCGTGTTATTAAGTGTCATTAAATGTGCATCCAGGTGCCTATCAAACACTATCGACACGTGAGTTCCCGTTGTTTACCTGAGTTAACCGTTACCTTATCCTGGCGGCGCATGTTGTTGAAACCTGGGAACCCATTGTTCACACTATCGATACATGATTTCCATTGTTTACTGAGCTATCTTATCGTGCGTGTGCGTGTCGCATGTAACCTGAGCGGCCCATTGTTACCAAGTGCTACATCTATCGGTAGCGCCATCTGTTGAACGGCGGTAAATTTGCTGGAAGTGCTGCCATCTCTAGATGAACGAACTCAGCTCCCCATGACGCCACCTGGCGTAAAAGAAATCAAACGACGTCTCCACCCCACACAATTCTATCCTGATTAGCGACGCAAGTAAACATGTAGAGCCCATGGTCCAGTGGCTTGAGCTGCTCGTCTGACAACCTAAAGGACCCAAGTTCGATTCCTAGTTTGTTTCACCATGATGTCATTATTGTTTAATCTTATCATTGATATCATATCACTAAGATTAACTATGTGATGTCACTGATAGTTAATCGGTGGATACACTATCTTATCCACTGACCTCTCCGATATGAGGGCGGAGCGGCTGCGGCCTGGAGTGACGTCATACGTCCTTGATGACGTCATTTCCTGTTTGACGTCATTTCCTGGCTGTAGAGTTAATCTATACACTACTCACCACCAACAACGGTGAAAATCAATACTCATGCTTACACTTTGTAATGAATATTTCTATATGCATATTCAGCGCATATTTTTGGTGCATGTAGGTATGTTTCTGTGCTAGCAGTACTAAAAAGAAAAACGAGCGCCAGAAGACTCTCTGATATACATAAACGATATAAGAGCCCGAATGTGCCGCTTCTTTATGCGCTGGAGCCCTCATCCACACCACATCTGTACCGAAGCGATGTAAAACTAATAGCGCGGGAGCGCCAAGCTCAGCCCTCATCTCCTATCCTTTACAGATGCCATCCAAGTGCAGTGCCACCGAGTAAGCGACTCAAAATACAAAGCTGAATGGCAAACCATTCCCCTCCCTTCCCATACATATGATATGTCCTATATAACAACCCAAACGCGACGCGTCTTTACCTTGGAGCCAATGGCACACCAAGGTGATCACACCTGCGATGCAAAACTATATTGCGTGAGAGCACCAATGTCATACCTCCTCAGTTGCTCCTTAAGGATGCCATCCATCCAAGTGCAGCGGCGCCCCAGGCAAGCAGAGCCCGACTCCACAAAAAACTCAACATCACATCACCTCATTGCTCGTCACTCAACATTAAACTCAACATCACATCAGATCATCGCCCATCAAACTCAACATCACATCATTGCCCATCATTCAACATCACATTCATTTTGAGTGATGTCATGGTGAATGATATCGATGATAGCCATAATGAGTGAATTCGCCGACCCATGTACGCGGGTGCCCGTACAACCCGAAGGAGTGGTGATGACAGTTTTGTGAATGCTGGAAGGGTCATGGGGGTCTGATGGTTTGCCTTAATGACGCATGGTTTTTAAACATAGTGGCTCCGTGCAAACCAGCAGAGACAACAGCCTTTCTGCTTGTTCCACAAGTGACGCCAAGTGAACCGTGCCTCCATGCATGGGCAGGCAGACCTCACTTCGCCCTCCTCTACGTCTCACCACCACCACCACCACCACAGATGACGCCGGCGAAGACGCGCAATGGCTGCCGCGCGCCACTTCACCTTCCAGCCAGTTCTACCGGCACCATCCTAGCGTGAGACCAAACACATCTGCTTACTGGGACATTCCATTATCGGCGGTCGGGAATGATGTAGGGGAATACCATCTCATCTACACTATCATTTCATTTCAGGTGAATTTGTAATCTGTGCACCCTGTCATGTGTTTGCCCGGCCAGATTTTCCACACACAGCGTATATTGGCTTGCTTTAGGAGGGCCACATTAGTTCGAAGTATCAACTAAAACCAGGGAACCTTCGTGCAATGTTCCCAAGCAGCACACAATATTGGGCACATATTGGCTGGTCATTGGCGATACGGGTCCAATATCGGGCCCGTTTCGCCAATATTGAGAAAGTCCTGGCAATATGGGGCTCATATTGCCAAGTTTGAGTCAATATTGGGAAAATCCTGAGAATATGGGCCCCATATTGGCCCATGTACACCCCATATTGACATACACCCCATATGACCCGTGTTGCACAAATGCCCAAGCAGCACGGCAAGATTGGAGGTTGAAGCCTGTGAAATGCAAAATTCAGTACATCGTTACATCCAACAACTTCCCGCAGATGGTACACATTGTTCAAAACAGTCAAGATACGAGGCAATCTCATTGTAACGTTCACTAGAACTCGACAACTCAACTTTCCACGTTCTAGAAGCAGCCGCCATCTTGCTTCGCGATACCAATGCCAATAGCTCGAGCCGACTGAGAGCGAGTGTGGTCGTTTGAGCGAAATCACGCGTCGTACAACTAATGCGCATGCGCGACAGTTGGATCGGACGTTTCATACGGGCTAAAATGTCGCTGGTTCCTGTAATGATAACGGAATTGCGACAGGTCAAGTAAAAAACACAATGTTTGATAGCAAGGAATGGCTCTTCTGTAAAGTTAGGTGCTTTTAAGTTGCTGCAAGCAGTGTGAGTTACTGTGGCGTACGTCCGTCACCGTCACGAAAGTGTTTCGCTCCTTTGTACTCCCGGAACGAGTTGGAAATTTTTAGTTCATACTAGCGGTGTGCGCTGCGCCGTCATGCCGTCGCCGGTTAACTGATCGGCGCGCCGCCGTTGGTGAACGAAACTTAGGTTTTTTCCTGCGGATTTTACGAGACAACACGGTGAAAACACAAGTTTCTGGGAATAATATTGTGGCTATCCCATAGATCGTGCAGTTATTATGGAGAACTGGAGGTTCAGGTCTCAGCGGCAATGAAACAGCAATGGTATTGGCACCGCCAGCAAAAGATGATAGCAGCTTCGAGGAGTGCATCGGGGGAAAGATTGGGAGAAAGAAGACAAACATGCTAGTGTGAAGTAGAACACAGCACGTGCCTAATTTTCAGGCCCAGGCCCGGCTGCTACGGCCCGCATCAGGCCCGGGCCCGACATCTTCTATAGATTTTCAGCCCAGCCCCGGTCCGAACCGACCCCGCCGGTCCAGACCCAGCCCGTACCCGACTGTTTCCATGCTCAGGCCCGGTTCCAGCCCGCCTCTGCTCTATACACTCTTACACCCGTACCTTTTATTGTAACTTTTAGAAACATGCAACGTCTATATAGACGTAGATTTCGAGATTTATTATAGGTTACACCACTGTACCGTATATTTAGAGGCTAAAAGCTACCGAAATCATGTCTTTAGAGCAGCAACAGAAAAAACAAAAACAGCTTGTTGTAACCTATAAATGTACCCTTTACTCCGACACTGTAACTTCTAAGCAAAATTTCCAACGACTATTTCTTTGTTAGATTCTTGTCGTTTGTTTTTCTTCTGTTTTGCAGCATAATGCCGCGTTCCAGCCTCCCATTCGAGACGACAGTTGCGAATCTACGTGCACGCTTTTATTTTATATCTGTTTCAGCGTCATCTGCGTCGACTGCATATTATCACTGCTGTATCAACACGGATTGTAAGTTTGCAGTCTGGCATACTGTTAGCATGTTTCTTTCTACAGGGTGGAAAACCATTCCAATGCCGCAACCACCAATATATCCGCATTTCCGACAGTCTATTTCGCTGCGTAGCCGAGCCTGGTCTAGCCACACTCAGAGCGGTTTCCTTGAAACTCCGAACGCTCAACATGCGTCCGTCCGTTGACAGGTGCAATCTGTTTTCATCAGTGATTTTGCTCGTCAATGTTCCTCGCGTTCATCATAGCGCAGTCAGGAACAACGGGAATGCGAGATGTCGTTACCAAACAGGGATATTTTCGGTGTTCTGAGGGGAAGGTGTAGTGAGTGCGAAGATTGCAAAGAATACATAACCGAAAAGGAACATCATCCACTGCAGCTCTGGTTCACACAGCTTCATACACTGGGTAAGTGTACATTTTGTGCTATGTACGTGCATTAGTTTGATAGCAAGAGCTGTTAGCGCATGTTTGTTGTGATTATCGCAAGCGTTCTGCGCGGTCATGCATATGAACGCCACTTACGCTTGCTACTTTTCGGCTCTTACTTGGTCGCCAAGTCAACACACCGGCGTGCATTTTGCGAGCTGCGGATATATTCCTCGATATCTATAATTCGCAGCTTCCTACTTGTTATATTCTTACGATGTGCTAAGACTCAGTCGCGAAGCGAACGCCTTCCCGCATTTATGATGTTCTCTCAGCGTACCTTGTGCTTTCTACGGATGTAATTCAGCAAAACATTATTTCGTCCACGTTGCTTCTAAATGCGGATGGAAGCTCTGCATTGTTCCAAATAGAGTTATACAACGCAACAAGTTTTACCATATTGATGATGATAATTAGGGGTTTCATGGCGCAGCGACAACGAGTTTTATCTTATTGCTAGCCTCCGATTTCACGTATGTAACGGTCAGATCACATTTAGTACGTACTTGCTGCTAGGTGTCATGCTAGGTGTTCTACTTCCATTAAACTTCTACTAGTTGCGAGTCTGCAGGTCTTCTGTCGTCATTGTTTTAACCTACCTGTCCGCGTCTCTTGGACTCCAATTGGACCCATATGGGCTGCCAAGATTGCCAATATTGGTCCAATATGGGCTGTCAATATTGGACAAATATGGGGAGTGCAACCAGGCTCCATATTGGACTAATATTTGCTTGCTGCTTGGGTTGATACCAGTTAAATTGGTCTCTGAAAAAGCAAATCGATCTGATCCGCTTCAGAATAACCGTGGTCGAAAATAGAGGCTACGCAATCTAAGTTGTAGAGTGCGATATTTATTGATCTCCGCTGCTACCTATAGCATGTAGGACATTTTGACGCAAGACACTGTCTAGCATATAATTCACTTAATATTGCTTACCGGCTCCTTAGAGCACAAGTCAACACCACCAGCGAAACACTGCAAGAAAGAGAGTTCACTAAATCAAGCCTATGTATCAATCATTCTCTGACGGATCACGACCCTTTCATATCATATTCTCACATCCGTACTGTACTCTATAGACCTATATCATGGAACAGCAGTGTTTCAACGCAGAGAAAGTTCATTCAATTAAAGGAACAGTGAAATGACGTTTAATATTGTAGAGACGCGACACAGACAAGCGGTCTGTGTCAGCAGCAACCATGCATGCAAAACAGTACCGCTTAACGTTGCCTTACACCTACGCAAATTTACAAAGTCGTTCCGAAAATCACCCCTGTTCGAAGTGCCGTGGCGTTAGAGGCGCGGCACGATGTGCTGCAGTCACGTTAGCAGCACAGTGTGACGAAGGAGCAGAGTGAAAGGAGCCATCAGCGAGTTCCCCGATCGTCACTCCCATCGGGTTCGTCCGCCGTGCAGTAACGTATATCACTTACGAAAATGAGTTTCGAATTTCTATGAACATCTTGTTCACTCCTTTTTGAGCCACAATAGAATGTCAATGCGAATTGAGAGCGCTCAAAAAGAACCCAATAGAATATTTATTGCCCGATGCTCATCACAGACTCTACCCAGTTATGTTAGTTATGTTCAGGCTATGTTATTCAGTACAATGTATGTTGAGAGTACTCTTTCTCTGCTTCTCTCTTCTCTGCTTCTCTCTTTCTCTCTGAGAGTACTCTTTCTTTGCTTGTCTCTTGCGGCTTAACCTTCATCATCCATTATGATTGATTGATTGGCACATACAATCCATAATTTCTATTCTTCATTCATTCTCCGTTCTCTTATTCTTTATTCTCCATAAAGAACTCTAGGACACATGAACGGGAAAGAAAACTATTTTTTATGTCCCTTGTTCACCATCCATTCTCATGTGACTCGTGCCTGCGGCTTCAGTGTGACACAGTTTTGTGACGCACTCTGAGAGTTTTGTCAAAGCGTCAACTTATCAGCTAGGTTTTTCATGCACCGCAAAATTTGGAAAAGCAATAAAGTATTTACACGAGTAAAATGTTAATTTACAGGACGATTGCAATGGAAGGTCAAGCAACATAAAAGGTTGCAACGTATGCGGTTCGCAACATGTAAGTATTGCACTGCGTGTCAGGTCATTTATAACTTTTAGCACAGGGTTACGACCCATTTAATATGTGACATAGACTCTACGAGCGCGGTGCGTAGCACGAAAGAATGTGTTATGTGAAGCCAACTTGTCGGCACGACTGTGCCACGGCAATGTCGATCGCCGCGAGCTCCTGCACGATGGCCAACACGCGCAATGTTTATTCGAAATCGTGCCTTACCAACACGGTTCTCACGTGCTGTCTTGTGAGGTTTGGAGCGCGGTCAACTTAAAAAGCAATGATGACACTTAATATGTGGTAACACATTATTGGGGCCGAAATCACTACGTTTTGACATCGCTGGCACTCTTTGAGAGACATACAATGCGTTTCAGGTATGGAGGTGTAAATGGTTACATACTGCACTGACCGAATTGAGCAACACATAGGGTGAACTCCAGAAATCAGACATCAAGCTCAAACATATGTAACTTACAGTTTCAACACCGAGCACGTCCGGCAGAGAAACCTTCACACAGGAAGCTGCAACATGAGATGTTCAAGTGTCAAATATCCCGTGATTGTGCGAGTGAAAGGGGGGCTTATGGAAATCAATGACGATAAATCTAAATGCATGACAGTCACTTCTCTGACAGTCCCATATATGTACAGATACACAACTCCGCATTCTTCACTGCAAAGAACCTCTACGTATAAATATCTCGGCATCACTATAACAAGCGACCTCACCTGGTCCTCACACATCAACTCCATATTGACTCAAGCAAATAAATCATTAGGCTTTATTAAGCGTCAGCTGCACCTGGCCTCACCTGGCAGGAGTATGTCACGAAGTCTCTCGCCTACACAATCTTAGTCCGACCACAGCTGGAACATGCCTCTACAATATGGAACCCATCCCAACATCTCTTAATCGACAAAGTAGAATCTGTACAGATCAGAGCAGCGCGGTTTATTGTTCGTGATTATCACCCTTTTTCCAGAGTCTCAGCCATTAAAGCCCAACTCTTTCTTATTCCTTATAATACAGTCACCCTCTTTCCCACCGCATTTACTGTAAACCTCCTCACATGTTATTCCCACGACTTGATCACCCGTGCAAAGTACTTAATCCACCTACGCGAACAAAAAAAAAAAAAAAAAAACATCCTCTGCTCTCCGCACCAGCTGATGGTATCAAACTGGAACGACCATCCTGCCCACATAGCATCAGAACAAAATATATCGTCATTTATTTCCAAGTGCTATGATCATTTTCACAACGAACGAAATTCTTTGTTTTCAGTGAACGAATTTTGTGTATTTTTGTGTACATCGTTTTTGGTATTTGTATTGTTAGAACCCCCCCCCCTTTATGTAATCGCCTTCACAAGGGTCTTTAAAGTAAATAAATGAAATGAAAGCATCGAAATGGGAAAGAAAAGAACACTACGAGAGTTCCTTTTCTGCCGTTAACCTTCGTGACATATGACATGATAGAGCACATGTCTGCATCATGCTCCCTCTGCGAGTCTTCATAGTGAATTCTCTCGTTTGTATAAGAACATGGCCAGGTTGCATCAAGGCAGGGTGATGCCCGTCTGTCGCATTATTGCAGACAGGGCTGAAGCACATGATAAGCGAAATCTGTTATGATATAGGGCAATCAGAGTGATCAGGTAATTGTCACATCAGTTTGTCACTTCTTACAAAAAAAAAGAAAAAGAAAGAAAAGCCTCGTGCAGAGTTTTCGAGCTTTCTTCGTTAATATGCTGACGCAACAACAAGACCTTTATCGGGAGATGATGAATGGGGAGTCTCATCGCCGGGGGCGGTACTCTACACCAGTGCTGGTGGTGATGCGGGGAATGAAGTAATGAGCCCCTTCACAATGCTGACGCAAATGTAAAATTACGTGGAAAATGTTACGTCATAATGCATTAAAAATAACTAAAAACAAAATACCATAACATGCCATTCATTGCACGATGTGATGTAAAACATCCTAACAATTCCGAATGCTTAATATCAGCATTCGGTGTAGTGTAGTATAGTATAGTGTAACGTTGTTTTTCACATTTGAGTCATGTCCAGACCTCCATAGGGAAGAGAAGAATGCTGCTTAGACTGGAGAAGGTATGTGTCATAGAAGCAGGACGCTCTCCCCGGCATAAAGAAATTTTAGTGGACTTACTGTGCATAGGAAGTGGTCTTGTGGAGGAGCTTGCAGCGTGCGGTAATACGAACGTTAAGTACACGAGAACCAGGTAGATAATGTTAGGATTCATGGCAACAACTGGAGAAAAGACTATATGCGCTAGGTGTGTCTATTATTTGCCAGTTACGCGGATATTAGATAGCTTGTGTTTATAAACCCACTTGCTCGTATGTGAACAATGTGTCATAAATGTTGCACCGCAGGACGTGGCAAGAGTAATAAACGGGGGTTGTCAGTAGAATTTTGTGACTGACATCTGTAATGCCTACTTCCTGCTTTTAAAGAGTACAGACAAATTCGCCACCTGCGCGAGTTTACGCAGATGTACGTAGATGTTGGACAATAAATTGAAGTAGGAGTATCCAACTAAAAAAAAAATGAAGAGGAGAAACGGTGAATGAAGGTTGTCACCGTTGCCTCGCAGATATTGCCCCAAAGAAAAAGACAACAGGAGAACGAGGGGACCGTGTCGGTTAGTTGTAGATTGCTAAAAGTACAGAATGCCTGGTTAATGATCACTATGACACGAAGAGTTTTTTATGCAGGTAGAAGGGCTCTGCAATCTGCTAGTGACATTCCTCAACGCGAGGTGCCTCCCACAATATTCTGCCGATTGCCATCTTTACTTCAGTGGTCGACGTGGTCCAGAATAGAAACCCAAGATCGATTCGGGTTCCTTCTGGTAGTGGTTTATGAATTGGCGCTCAGATTTATGTGTGCACCGCAAGTCCTCAAGCTGACCGCGAGCAATGGGACACATCCGAAATGGCTGGGTATGCCTAATGCTAACGTGGCATAACGTAGTTGTTATGCACGCAACTGAGACAGAGAGAGTGTGTGACGTAGTCTATTTGTTTAGCAGTACGACCGCGAGCCAGATCACCCAAGGTCGCCATTTTCCCATGTATTTGTTCCTATCCCGATGCGTGCAATGCCGGAGGCCGCCCTTAGATACCCCATTGTTACCAGACGTTGGCTTGCGTGGATTGTAGCGCGCTAAAGATCCAGTTGAAGCACAATCCAAGCCAGGCCAAGTCACCGAAGGAGAAATGGACGACTGCAGCGCCTGCGGCGCCTGGTACGACAGGTACGCTATGTGATGCACGCAGCCGTGCACTAGATCCTTCCGATCGCTCAACACGTTTAAAAACGGACCAAAAAGTTAAACACGACAGAGAAAGTTGTTATACGCATTTTATTTGGACATATAAAGACTAGATTCATTCGCAGAAACAACAAAAACATTTTGCCGCTAAACTTAGCGCGCTGAAGTGATCCGGAACGGCAACAGTGGGGTATCTAGTGGCGGCCTTCTTCGTTGCACGCTTTTCCGAGGTGAGTTTGGGGGACCTGCCGCGAGCCTTCCAACTTCTTATGTGGCCCTCCACAAAAGTGCGGGAATACACCATACAAAGACAACACGTTTGGAGCTCACCAGAAATTACAAAAGGAAAGGACTTTTGCCACATAGGTCACCGCAAGGTATTTGATGCCATCATGCATGCAACATCCAATGATCTAGAAAAAAACAAAAAGGAACAAGCACAAGAGCACATTTTCTTGAAGATATACACGATGCTGGAGCACATCAAACATCACCAAACACACTGGACGACAGGCGAGGCAGTGTAGAGATACCAGAGATACACAAGGCCAGAAATGTATTCCTCCGCGAGCTGTGTGTGTACGAGCGCGAGCCGCTGTCCCACTGGCATCACCGCGGAGCTAGCCGACTTCCCGTGGTTCGGGGATTTTTAACTCGTCGGTGCGGGGTGCTACCCCTCCTCAGACCGGCGATGGAGACGTCGAGACGGCTTTTTAGGGCACGCTATGCGAGTGACCGGCGGTCGACGATCACGAGGTAATGCCGGTGTGCCGGCTGCGTTTCCCGTCTGTGCGAGGTGCTGGCCGCCACCGCTCCTGCGGCTATGGGCGGCCGGGGGTCCCCGAAATCAACCATTAAGAATAAATGTTTAAGAGTAAAACATTCAAGAATTATTCGCTTAAAAAATACACGGTTAAAAATATATCTCCTAAAATAAACCGCTTACTATCACCGCTTAGAGATCACGGTTTAATAATCCACCATTAAAAATAAACTGTTTCAAAATCCCCTCCATGGAGGCGACTGATTGCAATTTGCGCCGGGTTAGATCATGATATGTTAGGTTTGTTTAGTTTGGATTTCTTTTAGTTTGGGGTGGTTTAGGCTAGTTTGGTCCTGTGAGGCTAGTTTAAGCCCGTTGCTCGCAGTTTACGTTGCCTGCTCCAGCCTGGAGCGCACAAGCATTTAAGCGTCGCGCTGAAATGTCTAGAAACAGCACGTGCGTTTGCCAGAGAGCAGGCGATGTGTCTGCAAGCTTCTTGCTTCTTCTTCAGCATGCGCCGGGATGAGATGTACAGTTTCGTGCCCGCCCTGGAAGTTTCGCGATGATGATTCGTGGGAATAAAAACGCTAAAGAATCCACGGTTAACAATATACCGTTAAAAATAAATCGTTTCAGAATTCCCCCTAATCCACCTTATAGTTGCTAGAGTCATGTGGCTTTGTCCACTTCTTCGTGTTTGTAATTATGCCACGTTAGCACTAGGCATACCTAGCCATTTCGGAGGTGTCTTATTGCTCGCGGTCAGCTTGAGGGCTTGTGGTGCACACACAAATCTGAGCGCCTAGCGCTCCTTTGCACGGAATAAAGTTCTTTGGTTGGCAGTTAAGTGCAGTGTCTTTGTCTTCTTTATATACGTCGTATATACGTGTATATATCGATTTTAAATACGAATCCGAAGGCGTGCACTTCACGCGAGACAGCAGCAGTTAAACTTCAGCCAAACCAAAGCTAGACGAAAAACGTAAACGCGAAAAAATCTTTTTTTTTGTCGCATTAGCGGCACAGATGTATCGTACCCCAACGCTTCTCCAGCGGCGGAAGCAAGCTGACCAAGTCAGCCAAATATTGGCTGACCTCTCTCAACACTTCTCTCTCAACAACAACAACAACAACGTCTGAACTGTTGATTACGTGAGATTAAAAAGGACGGAACATGACGCTGTAATACTTCACGTGTATATTGGCAGAAATGGCAATTATCTTATTATTTATAACTTTTAAAACCGTAACGGTCGTTAGCACTACTTCATCGAGCGGACGGCGTCAATTGACGGCTCAGCGGCTCAGCTCTGAAGCCCAGTGGAGCACCTCTATATGAGCACTACACCACTGAGCGCATGGAGTAGTCAGCCAATCAGAGAGGGTGAATTCTGAACGATTTATTTTGAGCCGTTTAATATTGTACAGTTTATTCTGAATGGTCTATTTTAAGCCGTTTGATATTGTACGGTTTATTCTGAACGATTAATTTTTACGCCCGGATATTCGGGTGTTTATTTTGAAGCGATTTATTCTAAACGATTTATTTCGGTATACACCCCTCCATGTCGGGATAGTTGACAGTGGGTTTCTCGTCGGTTCGTCATTGTGGCTGGTGTGGTCCGGCGAGAGTGAGCTCTGAATCCTGGACGTCGAGGTGGCTTCTGGGTGGGGGGTTTTGAAACTCGTCCGTGGCGGGAGAGCTGGCAGTGGTTTTCTTGCAGGTTGCGGGATTTTGAAAACCGTGGGAGTATTACTAGGATTTATTTTGACAGGATTTATTTCGGCACGATTTATTTTAACACGGTTTATTTCGAAACGGTTTATTTTATAACGATTTATTTCGGAACGATTTATAAGATTTAAGTCATATGAGCACGCTGTTGAATATACAGGTTTAAAAATAGTGTGCTAACCGGAACGTTTTTGCTTTTACGCAATATTATTACCTCCACCTCAAAGTCTGCTGTTGAGTTGCGCACTTCGTCTGCGGAGTGAGGTGAAAGGAGTTGGAGAGCTCACTAAAGCGTTAGTGCACCTGCTGCCGAGTATCACTAGCAGATGCTGTGGGACAGCGCACGAATGACACTAGCAGCAACTGTCACTCTGTTAAGGTGACACTAAATTAATCCATGTGACAGGGGTATTTGAATGTAGTCGTCATGGTACGTAGTAAGATGTTGAGCATGTATGTCGTTGTATTGTTGACTGACTAGATGAGTCACAAAATTAGTGAGCCCATCCTCCTTATCTTTTATCCTACCACTCCCTATATCCTTAATTTACTGATTTGCTTTGCGTTATGTAGACGTTGAGCATGTATGTCTGTCGTGCACGACACGTGTGCAATGCCGCTGCACAATTTCGAGTAACGAAACATTGGTAACATCACAAACACTCCACGCGATGGAAGCAAACTGGAGTCTCGGGTGTGCAAGAGCACCGTGCGTTGGCAGAAGTGGATGTTTCTGATAAAGAAGAATACTGCATAAGCGGGCGAGCTGAAGGACGAAATTCATCAAAGAGAATGCTCGAGCTTGGGTGACACGGACGACAGAGAGGGCAGAGACAAAGACAGATTTATGGGTATAGTTCCCTATCATGACCACTCGTTTTTGAAAATTAGTGAAAGCGTTTGTAAGGTAAATATTGCGTAGAACTGAGAGGATGGTCACATACTGAATCTAAACATGTAAGAATTATAAAATTCTTTCGAGTAGGACTTTTTATTTGCATTTCAACAACCCCTTCTGATGCACTTCTAGCGCAGGAGAAACACGGGAATGCTAAGCCTAACGAATTCGAAACTTGCCATCTTGCAAAATGTAGGGTCGTTGAATTGGGCTCAATTACCTCACTTTATTGAGGTAGGTCAGTTTGGGTTTGGCAGATTGGGGTCCCCACCTCCCCCCCCCCCCCACACACACACTAGGTGGTGTGATAATTTTTAAAGTATTGCTACGCAGGTACTCAAAATACTTTCCTTCCTCGTCAATACGTATCCCGCACACTTCCCCGCCCTATCCACTGCACACTGGAGCTTCCCTTTGTGTTTTGTTTTTTACCTTTTTTTTTTCCAATTCACGCATCTGTCATTTATCCTCCTGTACAGTCGGCTGGTCCATGTTTGGCCTTGCTTGTGAATTTTCCACTGCTTCACCTAGGTGCATGTGGAAAAATGTTAAAACTTTGTTGGGCAAGACTGCTGAACGCAAATCTATTGACAGTGTCTTTGTCGGAAACAGGACTCTAACCGGACAGGAAATGGTGGAAAGTTTTAATAGATTTTTGACGAACCAATTCTTGTCCAATAATAAAACGACAGCAGCCTCTGCGTATCTATCTTACAGCTTTCCTCACTCACTTTTTCTTAGGCCAACAGATGAACACGAGCTCTTGTATTCTTTCTCTTAAAAATACTAAAAGTACTGACGTATATGATATGCAGATTACACCGATCAAAATGGTAGCTAAAGCTTTTCACTTTAGCTCTCATGGCTATTCAACTCTTGTATTTCATCTGGGGTCTTTCCACGCAAAATGCAATTATGGTGATACGCACATAATCTCAAATTATCATCCCATATCTATCCTTCCACTTTTTCCGAAAGTTTTCGAAAAAGTTATATACACCAGAATGGTAGATTTCTTTGAGCGCTTCTATATGTTAACATCCGCAAAATTCGGTTTCCGCAAGTTTAAATCCACTGCAATGGTGCTTTTAAATATGAAGGACGCCATATTGCAGAATATTGAAAAAAAAAAACTCCTTACACTAGGCATTTTCGCTGATTACTCCAAAGCATTTGACTCCCTGAATCACAGTATTTTAATACAAAAACTTTCGTGCTATGGTGTACGGGGTTCAGCACGGTCCCTACTTCAATCTTACCTCAGTAACAGAGTTCAAACCGTAGTTATTGACAACCTTCGGTCATCACCACGCCCTATCACGTGTGGAGTTCCGCAAGGTGGTTTGCTGGGACCCCTCCTCTTTAATATCTATATTAATGATGTCGTTAATCTCTGCCCCCGGACAAATTTTGTGCTTTACACTGACGGCACCAGCAAGTTTCTCTCTGGAACGGTTATTAACGAATTAATCGTAAGAGCGAATTCGTTGATGCACACTTTGTTGACATGGTCTGAAGCGAACATGCTCAAACTAAACCCCACCAAAATAAAAGCAACTGTTTTCTGACCAAGAAATCAGAAGATTAATGTACAGAATTGCCTCTACTTAAATGGGAGAAAGGTTGACATAGTTGATACGGTCAAGGTCTGAGTGTGCACTTTTCAGCCACATTGTCTTGGGATACCCACATACAGTACGTTTGTTCCAGGATTTGCTCCATTTTGGGAATACTGCATCGATGCAAATATTTTCTCTCACGTCAGGCACTAAAATCAATATACTACGCGCACATCAACTCGCATCTTAGTTACTGTCTGTTAGTTTGGGGAACAACTTCCAGGCATTCAATTTCCAAACTACTGGTTCTCCAAAAGAAATTTTTACGTATTCTAGAAGATGTGAGCTACAACTATATGACAGCGGGGCTATTCAAGAAGTATCGCATACCCAGAATTCGCAACCTTTATTGCTATAGTCTCATTCTGGTGTACAGGAGGGCACTTAAGGAAAACTTGAGTGACCTTCTGGACGTGGCGAGCTTAGAAATTACCAATCCTGCTTACAATTACCGCCACCCTTTAACAGTTCCCTTAAAGACCCTTAGAAACTTCCACAGTGCAGGACATTGTATGGGTTCCACAGGTTGCAATATAATTTAGTTGGATTACTCAATGATAATACACGCAATTTGCTGTCTTTACACAGAAATGATTTGCTAACATATTTTTGTAATTTGGAATAATCACTACTGTATATAAACATTACATTGCTGTAGCATCGGTAAGGTTCAAAGTTGATCTTTGTTTAATTCGCTATTGATGATTGAGTGACATTTCTGTACTCGTTTATCATTGTGCATAGTGTTGCATACATTGTGATTATTTAATGTGCTGCTGTAGGGAGTAGAGGCCTTGTAAATTCTCCTGTGACTTTTTAGCCTCTGCTCCTGATCACTTGTTCGATGAAATCAATAAATAAAAATAATGCCAGAACGATTCTTAATAATTTTGCGATTTTGTTCAGAAAGTAACCGCAAGAGGGACAGATGCGTGACTTTATAGAGGAGAAAAAAGCATTACGATTAAGGAGGAGAAAAAAGCATTACGTATCGTTCTGCGCTCCTGTGACTGGTGTTGTGGTGGTGGTGGGCTGATTTGTTGTGTAACTATTTCTTTCGCCAACTTTGTCCCCGCTTTGTTTGCGGCTTTCATGCCCGTGCATGTCGGGTGCTGGTTGCTTTTGTCCAGGCATCCCCGCTAATTTGCATTGGGAACGACAGTAGCGCTGGCGTGATTCTTAATAATTTTGTCATGAAATTAGTTGAGAAAGTAACCGCCAGGGGGTTGCAGATGCGCGACTTTGTAGAGGAGAAAAACTATTACGAGTCAGTTCCAAGGTATATCTAAACTGGTAGCGAAAACAAGCGAAAATACTAAATCAGATCCATCGGCAAGGCTACCATCATGAGGTGCGAGCGATCCTGGGTGTTGACAGTAGAGGTACGATCGTGTAACACAAAAACTTTAGAACGTGGCCATGGGTTGTGTGCGTACTAATAGGTTATTCATAATTTCAATGTAGAAAAAACTTTCTGTTGCCGCACTCGTGCACATATACGAAATCATCTACCACTCGAGTACGTTTCCGTATCCTGCTCCTTTGCGCATGTGTCACAGTGGGCGTGTTCATCGGTGCATCTGTGTATCCATGCCGTGTGTCCATGCATTGTAATGCGGAGTTCGTATACTTTTTGGGTTAAACAGGTAGCGACGTTGACATCTCGGATCTGTAGGCCAAGATTAAAACATGTGAACTGATGAATACAATGCATCCCCTGTTGCAGGCCCCGCGAAAAAAAAATTTCATGGGACGAGCGGCCATGATAGCGTGAGAGTTAGCAGGAATCAGCTGTGCACCAACGATGTCATGTTTTGTTCCAATGGCTACTCATTGAATAAATGCAAACGTCTAATCACTGCATGTGCATATTGCTCTAGGTAAGAAATGGAGCTTAAGTGACCCTTCCTCGTTTCTGTGTGATATCACGGTGCCCTTCTGTTTGGAGTTGTCAAGATATGCGATAACTATATGTATTTCGTATTGATATGTTTCATTAAACCTGATACGATTTATTTTTCTATGTTCTCGTCTGGTACTGTTGCACGGGTGAGGAAAAGGGAATACAACGCAAACGAAGTGCGCTAACGAGAACGTGCCATAGTCAATTATGCACTACTTATTAGTCATACTGCTGACGTCACCTGTGACGCCATTTATTTACAACCGTAGTAGTCCACGCAACGGATGGATGGCGTTGACCGTCTCTATCATGGCGTCATTCTGAAGGCACAGGGGCCTATGGGGGTTGTGGTACCTGCTTAGATATACCTCGTCAGTTCCCTGCCTGGCTGTCGGATGGAGCAATCGCATCATCTGCGCTCCCCGTGACTGCTGTTGTGATGGGCTGCTTTCCTTCTGTGCATGATTCTTTTTGTTGTTAGCTATTGATGGTTAGCATATTTAATCTTGCTTTCCTAGCCTCCGTATTATGAGTGTTTTTCTCCTTGCATGTCCAGAGCTGCCCAGACATGCCATGATGACGTCACAGCTGACGTCACAGGATATCCAGATCTTGTGGTCATTGCTGGAGATGCTTTGCAACCTGCCTCTGTGCTCCGTCGTGCCCAATGATGCCCAGTCGCCCGCACCGGTCGCCCAGATAGCGTCTTTGATTTTTAAATAAATTATTTCTCTCTGTCTGCTCCATTTCTGTTTAGTTTTTTTTCTACAACCCGAGTTTTGCATAGAAAATCCACGACAAGTATTGCATTGAGTCAGATTATGCAAGATTTTAAAATTTAATTTTTGTAAAACTTAAAGTAATTTTAAAAATTGTAAAAATAAAAGTAATAATAAAAGCAATTTTAAGTAAAAAGTGCAATACTTGCCGTGGATTTTTCTGCAAAACGTGGGCTGAATACTTACTACTGTCGATATGCTTTTACAGCCATATAGCCTTTATATCACATACTTAATCCAATTCTAGGCCTTTGGAAGTGCTTTACTGCCGTTCGATCTTTCATGTCATAACTAGTCATATCTGAACTTCCTGTGCAAAGCATAATGCTTATGCACAAGCATTTATAGGCATATTAAGGTAGTTTCACAAACAAACGTGCCAAACATTGCTGAATACCACAACTCAATTCTGAGAATACCAGCACTACCTAGCGTTCCAGACCCCCGAGCAGAACGGGAGAAACACCAGAAGCAACACGCCCACACGCTGACAGACCACAAAGGAAACGTAACAAAACAAGTGCACCACCACACAAAACCAGCATATCACATAATAGAAGTTCAAGGTATAAAATTGGAACGACACGCCCTCACAAGAGTACAAAAAAGACAGGAAATAACATGTACGTGACAGTATTTTACACAAAAAACGTAAGGAACCCAATCATGAGGGATTTCTGCAGCGACCCGTGGCAAAATTTTAGCGAAGCAACAGGGGAAGCGCTCACAAACAAGAAAATATGTCACAGCTTACATGCGTTCCTATGGGCTGTAATCGCTCTTTTGAGCACCGCAATATGGCGACCGGTTGGCGTACCCTTTGCCGCGATACTCTCACAAATTCGCTATCCAGACTTTTAAATAGAGTTCAGTGGCCGTGACATGATCGATGATATCAACAAAACACGATTCAGAATGATATGTAAACGTTATATAAAACGTTCTTAGAATCTGAACTTCCAGGGTGCTGTAGCACAGTCACGGTGCCCTATCTAACAGAACATGGTTCTTGCTTCGACCGGTGAAACGCCCTAGGTTAGAAGGCAATTTGTAACGCAACTTCAACAAAAAGTACATATGAAAGCCCTACTGTATCATAGAAAACTTGATCTTATGCACGGAAGTGTGGTATCGCAATTGGTGCGGTGAGGGACCCCATTCCATGGTCATTCATGTAGTAGTAGTTGTTGTTGTTGATCTTATTTGTATACGTATTATATGCTATTGTTATTACAAAACAAACGCAGCTTCATATATTATATCGGGATAACCTGATATTCTACGGATTCGACGATAACGCGGGTGAATCCTGGCGTGATTCTGAACAACTGGTTATAGATGCCTGCTCCACCCACCTGTCAATACAGCTGGAGCCGAACAACATTGAGCGTGCGCATCGCATTGGGAAATTTAACCCATCAAAAAAGCGTCCCATTATCGTGAAGTTCTCCTCCTACAAAACGAAGCAAGAAATCCTCAAACATTGCTCCGGCTTCAGAGAAACAAACACGTCTGTTTCTGAAGATTTCTCTGCAGCTGTTCGCTCCTCGAGGAAACATCTACTTGCCTTCGCTAGGTCCCAAAACGCCCCCTTCAAACTACGGTATGATAAATTGATTGTCAATGAAAAATGCTACAAGTACGACTCGACATTATCCCAAGTCCAGGAAGTACAAAGATAACGCTACCCGACAAGCTCCAGGGAACGCACAAAATTATCATTTCTAGTTTCTAACGTCAGGAGTCTTATCCCAAAGCGAGATAGCTTGTGTGATGAAATCATGTCATCTCAATGCAATATCATTGCTTTGTGCGAAACGTGGTTAACCCCTGATGTAACGGATAACGAACTCCTTCCGAATGTTCCCGGCTTTGTATTCTACAGAAACGATCGCATTTCGCGGCGAGGAGGGGGTGTCCTTCTCGCAGTTAGGGACTGTTTGCACTCTCATATCGTGAACATTTCACTTGATCTTGAACTGTTGCGGGTGTGCGTTCAGGGCTGCTTTTCACGTTTATTAATTGGTGTCTGCTATCGGCCACCAAACTTCGTAAATTTTAGTTCCTTCTTGCACAGTGCTCTAGACATGGTCACCCAGCGATACCCCAACGACAAGATTGTGCTGGTTGGCGACTTTAACTACCCGGGTATCGACTGGTCATCCATGAGCTCTTCTTGTCGCGAAGAGCGTGACTTTCTTGACTTATGCTCCACTTTTTGTTTAAGCCAGGTTGTGGAATCTCCAACGAGAATAACCACAACAACTAATAATACTCTGGATCTCATTCTGACAATTGACCCAGAACTTTTCGATTCCGTATTTACATCACCATGTCCTCTTAGTGACCATCTTACTGTTTGTGCAGATATGCAGTTTGAACACCCTCCACCTAAGAAAAAACGTAAAGTAATTAAGTTGTACAACAAAGCAAACTTTGACGTCGTTAACGCTACATTGGCCTCGTGTTTAACGGAATTCACTGAACGGTCTATGCACCGAACAGCGGAGGAGAGCTGGTCAGTCTTCAAGGAGCTATTGAATGGCCTGGTGACTGCTCATGTACCATCGATCACTATATCACACAATCCATCAGCACCGTGGTTCAACCTATCAACTAGGCGGTTAATTAACAAGAAGAAGCGTCTTTTCCGCAGAATTCGTCATGACCCGAACCCTGATCGCCTGGCCGCTTACCGCGCATGTGCAAAGCTATGCTCCTTCGCGATTAAGAATGCGAAAAAGTACTTTTAGCGGACACCTTACCCAGAATGATGACACAAAATCCACGGAAGTTTTGGAACGTGTTAAATCCGGCTACCACTCAAACAATTCAGTTAAGTGACGATGAAGGCAACAGCCTTCCCGAGAATACCATCTGTGAAATATTTAATGAAAGCTTCGCAACTGTGTTTATCTCGAGTAATATCCATGAAAATCGTCCTGTCCAAGAAATCATCCTACAGCCAGTGAACGAAATCTCAATCTCAGCAAACGGGATCGCTAAGATAATTGACGGTCTCAAAATACGTTCGGCTTGTGGATTTGACGGTATAAACGCCAAAATACTGAAAAGTACAAAAAGGATATCTAGCGAGTTTCTGGCAGTCATTTTTTCGCAATCGCTCTTGTCCAGCATTGTCCCTCTAGACTGGCGCTTGGGGAGAGTTGTGCCAATTTTTAAAGGAGGGGACCGTAGTGAACCATTGAATTACAGACCCATTTCTCTGACAAGTGTTCCTTCCAAAATTCTTGAACACATAATCTATTCAAATCTTTCTTCATTCTTGGAAGCCCATTCTTTCTTTTATCAACACCAACACGGATTCCGTAAGAAATACTCTTGTGAAACCCAACTTGCCAGCTTCGTTCATGACCTACAAACTGGCCTGGATAATAGGGTGGAGACAGACGCTATCTTCCTCGACCTCAAAAAGGCGTTCGATAAAGTATCTCACACGGGTCTTCTTTATAAATTATCTCGTTTGAACCTTCCCCCATCTCTCTTAACCTGGATCGAACAGTTCCTATCCTGCCGTAAAGAAGCCACGATAGTTAATGGTACCTTATCATCCTTCTGTTCTGTCACGTCGGGTGTCCCTCAGGGCACCGTTCTCGGCCCGTTATTATTCCTCATATACATTAACGACCTCCCCACCAACATCACTTCAAAAATTCGGCTTTTCGCAGACGACTGTGTGGTGTACCGAGCAATATCGAGTATATCAGACCAGGTCATATTACAACGCGATCTTAACTTAATTGGTGAATGGTGCAAAGTCTGGCAAATGGAACTTAGCTTGCCGAAGTGCGTATTTGTTCGTTTCACCCGTTCCGCTCAACCTGTAACTGTTACCTACTCTATATCCAATCATTTTCTTTTCCCTTCCGCATCATGCAAGTACCTGGGCCTTACCTTTTCATCTAACCTTTCATGGAAGGACCATATCTTAGCCATCTGTAAGAGGGCCAATTGCTCACTTCCTTTCCTTCGACGCAACATAAGACAAGCGCCCTCAAATGTTAAAATAATTGCATATAATACACTGGTTCGACCTCAGTTGGAGTATGCAGCCTCGATATGGGATCCCCATCAGTCATATTTGGAAACACTTGTTGAGTCAGTCCAGAACCGGTGCGTCCGCTTCATCCTATCGGACTATTCCATTCAATCAAGTGTGTCCTTAATGAAACTTAATCTAGGTCTTCCCTCTTTGACATTAAGGAGGAAGTACCTTCGGATCTGCTTATTCCACAAATTCTTCTACACTACATCCCTGAGTCAGCTATACATCATTCGGGCCCGGTATATTTCTCATCGCACCGATCACAGTCTGAAAGTATCACGTACTATCTCTCGCACCGAGTCCCTCAGACACTCTTTCATACCGCTCGCCGAAACCGAGTGGAACTCACTCCCACAGAACATTGTTGACATCGCAGATCCCCTAACCTTCCGCAGGCATTTACTTTCCCATTTGTTTCATTAATAACTCTGTTGACACATAGACCTCCTTCCCTAGGTATGCTGT
The DNA here is from genome assembly GCF_037126465.1 of Ornithodoros turicata. Taxonomy (NCBI): domain Eukaryota; kingdom Metazoa; phylum Arthropoda; class Arachnida; order Ixodida; family Argasidae; genus Ornithodoros; species Ornithodoros turicata. The sequence goes on along the minus strand of NC_088202.1, from coordinate 50,120,178 downwards.
GGCCAGTGTACCATCGTTATTGCATTGAATTACTATTGTTATTATTGTTATAATTCTTGCTTGTTCTCCTTTTAAACTAATAGTGTGCAAAGGCTGTTGTTAGTTTTTTTCTTTATCGTTTACCCATGTAATGACCCTTAGTGCTCCCTTGGGTTTTGGAATAATAAATAAAATAAATAAATAAATTACACCACGTTCTGTCAAGTATCTATGCTCCACACATAGCAAACAAGTCGTGCCGTTCCGCTGTCGAACTAACATTTCTAAATACTCGTAATTTGTACGAAAGCTATGAGTGGAAGTTTCAAGTCAAGAACTTTGAAGTCACCCTTCGCTCTGTTAACCTGCTCGTCACCCTGTGCATTTAGCAAGAAGCTCAGCGAGCTATTTTAAGCTTAACAGTGTGTTGTGCACTGTAATGCGCTTTCTGTTCTCGTTCAGTGCAGCGTAATGCATATATTGTAGTTTGTTTAGCACAGTATAATGTGTATGGTATCCCGTCTTCTTGTTTGTTCCCCATCTCATGTAACATCCTTCAACAAGGTTTAACAGCACCATTCGATCAATCAATGTACGACTTCATGTTTTCAGATATAATAATGTGTAGGATAATGATAAAACTTCTGTGGTTATCTCGCCATATATGTAGCATACAAGAGCTCTCCGTTACCTTAGGTGTAAATTTACAACGTCTGCAACGGCTACGTATTTTATTTTTTTTAAACGAAGCAACCAACCTGATAAACCTGAGGTCGCTTACCGAACTGAGCAGGAAAGTGCGAAACCTACAAATATTAAAAGCTACGGTATCGGAGGCATCAGATAAGCTCATATCTCTTGAATGTACGGTAGCCTCCTTGACAAGCAAAGCTGATGACCTTGAAGCACGTTCACGACGCAATAATATGTTAATATTCGGCTTGGAGGAAACCACTGGCGAATTGCAGAACGACCTCTTAGCAATAGTCAAAGAAAAAATCTTTCGCGACTGCTTGAATGTTACTCCCACCAGCATAGAACGTGTCCATCGGCTCGGTAGTAGACAACAAGGCAAAACGCGCCCGGTAATCCTAAAACTCTTCAACTATACAGAAAATATTGAGATCTTCAAAAACCGTTGGCGTCTGAAGGGGTCTCCCTTCTCGATCAGTGAGGACTTACCTCTACCAGTGAAGCAGGCTCGTAAAAACTTGATGGCTAGCGCTTCAGACGAAAAAAAATCAAGAGGGTGTAAAGTGCGCTTAGTCTACCACAAATTATTCATCAACGATGTGATTTATATTTGGACTCACAATACTCAGCAAAGAGAACAGGTAAATGGCAGTTCTTCGGCCCCGGATGCCTCACATCATCAACACATGCTGCCCTTGAGTAATGCCCCAAATAATGAACTACACGTCCCATTATCTACAGTTCGTGTCACAAGATCTCAATCTCGTCTGACTTCTGTATCAAACACATGACCGCAGTCCGCAGGCATCTCTGTTCTTCGTGGCAATATACGTAGCGTTGTCAATAAAGTTGATCAGCTACAATCACTAGTTGACAACACTAACGCCGACGTAATTGCCTTAACAGAGACATGGCTTAATCCCTCGGTATGTGACAATTAAATCCTGCCTAACTTCACTGTGTTTCGCCGGGACCGAGTTGACCGTAAGGGCGGTGGCGTACTCCTGGCCTTCTCCAATACGCTGTCTCCGCACCTGTTAGATATCCAATGTGATAAATATGTTGCGCCCGTATGCAGTTGCTGTCGCGTAGTTTTATTTGTGCTGTGTGCTATAGACCACAAGATACATCTGATTTTGTCGATAAACTGCGCACCGTCCTCAACAATATAACCAGAAGGTATCCATCCAGTAAAATAGTTATCATGGGGGATTTTAACTTTCCTAACATTAAATGGCAAAATGCGCTTCAGCTGCAGTGCTCCCCAGAAGAGCGCGATTTTGTTGATTTATGTAGCCAGTACAACCTTGAGCAGTATTGGTAAGAGAGCCTACACGCGTAGGCAGCATATCATCGAATATTATTGACCTGATCCTCACTTCAGCACCTGATATCTTGTCAATTGTATCTGTAATCGCTGGCCCAAGTGATCATAAATTCATCCGCGCCTCTCTGTCTATTAAAGTCGCGCCCACACGGAGGGGTAAGAAACTCATAAAAGATTACAAAGCTGGGAACTTTGACGCTATAAACACTGAACTTGCCGTGTACTACGAAGATTATCTTGGCTGATTTCACGCTAGGTCAGTCGAGGAGAACTGGTGTCCTTTCAAGAAAAAAAATCCTTGACTTGGTGAACACTCATGTTCCAACCATTTGTGTCAATGTTTTACGCTCAGTGCCATGATTCAATAACAAATTGAAATGTCTTCGTAGAAAAAAAAAAGATTATATAGAAAAGCTAAACTATCAAGAAATAATCACGCATGGGCGAGGTATTATCAAGCCGAAACAGAATTTCGGACCAGTACTCAAGCAGCCAAGAGCTCATTCTATCAGAGCACACTGCCTTCAATACTACGTGATAACCCCAGGAAATTCTGGAATATAGTTTGCCTAACTCAGCACGAGGTGATACGCATACACGACTCGACTGGCTCTTTGGTAACTGATGAGGATTGCGCCATGGTACTGAACGATTATTTTGTATCCGTATTTTCTGTTGTTGACGGCGTAAACGCTACCGGTGCAGTAGTGCCTGACTTCCAAGCCATGTGCAGCATTGATATATCGTACAATGGGATTATCAAGTTGATACACAATCTGAAGATTAGTTTATCATGCGGCTACGATTGTATTAACTCTAAGATACTGAAAAACACGAAATCCATCAGTGCCGAATTTCTGTGCCTTATTCTAACCCGATACCTTGTGAAAGGAGACATTCCTTCCGACTGGTTAATTGGAAAGATCATTCCAGTGCACAAAGGTGGTGACAAGCAAACGCCATGTAACTACAGGCCAATCTCTCTCACAAGTATACCTTGCAAGTTCTTGGAGCACATCATAGTCTCTAACCTTGTAGGCTTCCTGGAAAATAACTTATTTTTCTTAGGTTACCAGCACGGTTTTCGAAAAGGTTATTCGTGCGAAACGCAGCTAGCTGGTTTATCTAACGACATTTTATCTAGCTTGGATATTGGTCTACAAGTCGACGCAGTCTTTCTGGATTTAGCAAAGGCTTTTGATAAGGTTCCTCACGCTAAACTCTTTACTAAACTCACACGTCTTAACTTAGATCCGTTTGTACTAGCATGGATAAAAAAAATTATCAGCAATCGAAAGAAATCGAATACCTCAAGGCTCAGTCATTGGACCGCTTCTTTTCTTGATATATATTAACGATCTGCCATTGGGTATCTCATCCAATATACGGTTATTTGCCGACGACTGTGTGCTGTACCGGACAGTAGCGGATTGCTTCGATGCCAGTAAGCTACAGAGCGACCTCGACATCGTCCTTTCTTGGTGCTCTCCCTTCCAACTTCCAATCTATAATACTAAGAGCAAAGTCATGTCATTCACGCGGCGTCAACCCCAAGAGTTTACTTACCGCATTGGTTCTTCCGTTCTAGAGCATGTCGATACTTACAAATATCTGGGAGTTTACCTTTCTAGCAACATGTCATGGACATCTCACGTAGCGCATGTTGTGGGAAGCGCAAACAGGACGTTAAGCTACCTCCGAAGAGGACTTCGGCAATCCAACTCAACAGTTAAAAAACAAGTGTACATAACGTTTGTCAGGCCGAAGTTAGAATATGCGTCTCCAATATGGGGCCCTTTTCAGAGCAGCTTATGACAATCCCTTGAATTAGTTCAAAACCGAGCGGCTCGTTTTATCATCAGTGACTGTTCTCCGCACAGCAGTGTTTTCCTCACGAAGAAAAAGGCTGAGCTTGCTTTGCTGTCTGAGCGTCGCACTCACTGATCATTGTCACCACTCATATTAGACCCCTAGCTATGGGGTAGCGTTCCACTCCTAGAGTGGAAAACCTCCCCACTTCATCATCACAATATATATGTTGTTGTTGTTGAGCGTCACAAGATCGCGTCCATCACACTTTTTCACAAGATTTTTCACAACAATGCATTACACAGAGATATGCTACAGTGTGCATATTACAGTTCTTCGCGCCTTGACCATCCTAGTAAAATAATGAGGCCATTGTGCAAGCACGACTCTTACCAGGAATCTTTCTTACCTCGTTCAATACGACACTGGAATGAGCTTGACCATGATATTGCAACCATTACTAATCCTGTTTCATTCAAAAAGAGAATTGTTGATTTAATGGGTGATTTGAGCGTTTAGTGTCCTCAATGTTTCTTAAGTTACACTGTATAATGTCCATTGTTTGTTTGTTTATTTGTTGCTGTTCATATAAGTGTTTTTGCACTTTGCCTATAACTTATGTTTCGTAAGTTGCTACTATGCAACCCACGACTCCGTCATGTTATGCCTACGGGCCTTTGACGTATAATAAATAAATAAATAAACCGAAGCCAATAGATTGTTTTCATTGTCATTAGTTCAGTTTAGCGCATGAAAACCATAGATAGATCTCACATTTGATTTCTCAACCACACAAGACTGTGAATGTGAACCTTTGTTATCTCAGCATATCGCGATAAAATTGCATTTCCTCTTGCTATGCCGCTTGTTGTCAGTCACTTTGTTGCATATGCGTATGTTTGCCTGACAAACGTTTCCTTAGCATGGTTATGTTGACAAAAAGACTGCAGACGATCGTGGAAGGTGTTGCGATTTTCAACGGCAGCTGTATGTGACTTGTGGTGGCGCTTACGAAACATTTGACGTTGGCGCTAAATGTCGCAGCACTTTCCGTTGCAGTCTGCAAATTTGTTCGTAAAATGCTTGTCATATGTTTGCAGAAAAGTTAATAAGGATACTGGACACAGTTTTTGACACATTTTAAACTGGTTTCTTGCACAGCAGTGCGTAAGACCCTAATTGTAAGAAGCGGTGACGAAGCGCCTCAAATACCTACGAGACGATTGCTATATACTGGCACCACTCTATTTACATAGCAGCTATGATGGCTTTATAGTCTGAGAGAGCGGTCACCCCGAAGTATATGCTGGTGCCGTTGCGCGTCGTAGGATAGATGACGTCGTTTTGGAGCACGAATCCCATTTGCGTTCCGTGAAGGTCTTTGATTCGTCTACGTTAAAGACGCCGAGTACAATCAATATTCCAACTGCAATGTACCGTAAATGCGTAAGGCATGGAACGTACGGCTGCCGCGATCCAGAATCATGGTGTCGCTATCTTTCACTACGCGCCCTCTCGCCCGCTCCGCACGCAGCTGCCGCTCTCTCGCACCGCTTGCGCTTTCCACAGCTGCGCACGCTCTTGTAACTCTGCGCTACCCTCCTCTCTGGCTCGGATAGGCGAGGGGGGTTGTGTGCCACAAACTCGGCGTCTCCTGACACCTTTCTGTTAACAACTGTCGCTGTAAAAGCTCCGCGTACACTACGCTTGCCACTTCTAACCACATCGCTGATTTCCGGGAAAATTCATTACCCTCGGGGTACGTCGCGAAACTGCCAGAAGAAAATATTCATGGCAGTATTCCTGGACGTCAAGAGAGCCTACGACACCGTCAGTCATGCCAACGTTCGGCATCTATTGTTGCAAGCAGGTGATCTCGACAGAATTTTCTTGGGGCTGGCTGATTTTTTGCGAGAAAAACGCTTTCTGTTCGCACGCAAGAAGGGGTCACGTCGAAAGTTGTCTTGACTCATGGCGTACCACAAGGCAGCGTTTTAATCACATCCGTCCTTGTAATGGCATGCCTGAAGTTCTGCATTACCCCTAAACTCAATATATTTATATATGCCGATGACGTCTGCATTTGAACTGTTGGAAAACCGAGACCAGCAATCCTGCGTACTCTTCAGCATTGCCTGGATGACATTTTGCGTTACCTAACAGAGGCAGGCATGGATATATTAACTCAAAAAACAGCAGCCTCGATTGTTACTCGGAAGCATATGCATCGGTATCAGCTCTTCCTTGACAATACACCACTTAGGCAAGTAACACGTAGATTACTGGGTGTCGTCCTAGTCCTAGAAACATATCGATCACCTGGACACAAAGGCACACCGGTGGATTTCTTTCATTCGTCACTTTGCTGGGTCCAAGTGGGGAATGAATGAGAAGTCTTCCCTAGGCAGCTGTAGCTCTACTCTCTAAACCAGGTAACGCATATGTAACGGTTAAGTACAGCTTGGCCAAGAGGTACATTTAAAAAAAATGTACCTCTTAAATTTAAGAGGTACATGCTTTCTCACATGCGGTGCACGCAACGCATATTTAGGCCTACCCGTCAGGATGATTCCCCTGCTCTACGATATATTAACAGCCCCCAGAAGCTACGCTGTACGATAAATATCACAAACAAATACCTTTATTCGAAAATTACATTCCTTTAAGGGGTGACGCTTGTCCATCGCGAGTGTGCATTGTCATGATGCACATACGCCGAACACACAGGGCACAACGTATATGGCTGAACGCTGACCCCTACATCTCTCCTTCGCCATTGCGGCTGCTCTGTGGTCACGCTTCTTTATGTTTTCCACACCTTTGGATTCCTGTTCTTCCCCAACTTCCGTTTCTACCGCAGAACGTATATAACACCAACCACAGAAGATGATTGACTCACCCATATACGACATCGCTTCGACGTAACCTAGGAGAAAATACCATGTAAAAAAATCCAACAACCGAAATAGCTTGCCTGAGAAACATGCCTACTTGCTTCTGTAATCCAGGTATAAAGCGCAATCTAGGCTTCTCTAATTCACGCATCAACGTTCGTGTATGAAGCGAAGTTCGTTGTCTCTGTTCCTCAGTCGTTGTGTCCAGCCTGTCGGTGATCAGGACCCCAGGGAATCAGAGAGAAGATGAATGAAAACGCGTCGTGCGGACGAATAATTACTTCATCGATATCATACGCACCTTCAGGCAACAGTCCAGGGCACACAACTTTGTTTATGTTTTTGGTCGGTACGGAATGTTAGGCGGCCGAAAACAGTTCTCCCACAATTAGTGCAACCATAGCGAAATTGGGACGCCTCTGAACCCCCCCCCCCCCCCTGAGCGAAACACCCTCCTTCTCTTCACGATAGACACGTGGTGAGCGCCGCCACGCGTAGTAGTGGTACGGACGCTCTTCATTGGACCTGAGGTCACATGATCGAGGTGAGCAACACAGCGCAGGACGGAGCGTCTGCTACCGCTTCGGAGAGGCCAAGGGCGCGTTCTTGGCCACGATCGCTCAGCGCAGCTCGTCACCGTTGTCAAGGCAACGGCGCGCGCACGTGACCCCCCATCGTCGCCTGCACGTGCAAGGCCGTTCTTGGCCATCCTCCACCGCAGCTGCGCATCTCGGTAACCGTCATTTGGGTGAGGGTGACAGACGACGCAAATCTTCGCGTCGTTCGTCCCCAGTCAGCGTCGTCTGCGAAGAAAACATGGCGGAACTCTACGCATTTTTCGAGGATGTTGGCGTATGTGAGGACGAAGCAACTCGCGTATTTCGTTCAAACAGTGACGCGTTTGTTGTCCTGTCCGACGATGCCTTCATAAGGCACTTCCGGCTGTCCAAAGAAGCAGCTAAAGAGGTCTGCGAAGCTGTCACCGAAGACTTGAAGCGACGTATGTATTGCTTTTTGTTTATCGATGGGGAGGTGCTGCTATAGCGTGCTTCTACGGGGTCTCATAACTCATTAAATATCGCTGCAGTTGGTAATGCCGGAAAACTGCACTGTGGATATGAGTTGCCCGTGTATTATATTTGAACTCGCAATCTTAACACTTGCAGCGCAGCAATGGCGATCCACAACGCTCACGGTTGAACAACGGGTGCTCATGGCACTACGCTTCTACGCGACCGGGGCCTTTCTTGGTAACATAGCACACGAAGAGTACTTCGCCACGACCAAGGGCCCGGTCTCGGAGTCGATACATGCCGTCAGCCTGGCTGTCATAAAAAATCTGGCCCCCAAGTATCTGCGCTTCCCGCAAACACCCGAGGAGAAGCTGGCCGTGAAACGTGGATTCTACGAGATTGTAGGGCTGCCTGGATGTCTTGGTATGTTGTAAAAGTACGCTCAGTTACGTTTTACTACTACCTGTATGGCCTCTATTCACTCAGGTGCAATCGACGGCACAGCCGTTGCAATCATAGCGCCCAGCAACATGGATCCACATTTTACTGATGGCAACTACTACTGCCGCCAAGGATATCATGCACTGAATGTGCTAGGGGTATGTAGTAGCAATGCATACTTTTTGAAATGTATTATTGGTAGTAATAAGTTTGCCAAGGGAACGAAACAGTAACAAACATTACTCTGCATGCACAGATTTGTGATGCCAATCGCAGAATCCTCCACGTAAACGCAGGGTATCCGGGGAGCTGTCACGACGCTGCTGTCTGGGCTATGTGCAGGATACGACAAAGGGCTTCGGTGCTGTTTGATGACGGTGAATGGCTGCTAGGTAAGTGTGAGGTTCATAATCTAAAGAAAATTGCTGTATAAACATATATGTGATTATGTTTATTATGATAACAAGAGGATAGTTGTTGAAAGGTGAAACACTGAAGAAATGTGATTAATTTACAAATATGTGGGTGAGAGGCTGGAGCATTTCCATTTGTACACAATAAAATGAATGTTACCATTACTGTACAGTGAACATAGCAGACGAGAGAGGGTACAAAGGTTGGTTATGGATGGGATAAATATAGTGAACAGTGCACTGACCAAATGAATGAAATATATACATATAGTTGAAAGGCTAAAGTGAACGCTTCATAACTTGTACAAAGCAAGGAGGGAAAGTATGATCACGTAAGAGCTTACAAGAAAGCACAAAGGGAAATTTATTGACATTGATAGGGGCGAAGCGTGACAATTCGACAGACAGTGCTGCTTTTGACGTGAGTGTGTGAAATCCAATCAAATGCAGTGCTGTTTGCCGTAACATAGGTCGCTGCCTCTAGCTGCAGTAAAACTCCCCACTGTGATTTCCTGTTTGCCTTTTATCATCTCGTCATTTCCTACGTGTATATACATATATAACATATCCTCCTCTTGTATTCTTCACAGGAGATCTTGGCTACCCCCGGGAGCCCTGGTTAATGACTCCCTTCCGAAATCCTGCATCAGACAAGGAAACAGCATATAACAGGGCTCACAGCAGGACTAGAGTCCGAATTGAGCATTGCTTTGGAGTGCTCAAAATGCGGTTACGGTGTCTACAGAGGTACCGCACACTTCACTTTGCACCGGACAGAACCTGCAACATTATCACCGCCTGTGCTGTCCTACACAATATGTGCATTGCGTACCACTTGACTGATCTTGCAGACGATCCTGAGCCAGCAGCTACAGAAAATGCCAGTGACACCTTGCCAGTGACAGAAGATGAAACCAGCGAGGAGGAAGGGCAGAGCAGTCAAAACAACTCTCTGACATCACAGGCGATGCATGTGCGCGAGACAATTGTCGACAGATATTTCTAACAGCCTGTCAGAAAATGTGTGCTTCATCGCAACTGCTAATTTCTATACTATTATCCTTAATATTTTCTTGATGAGCAGCATATCGTTTCTCACACTGCATAATTGCTCTTGTAAAGGTCTAATGCACAGGCTTACGTAACAGTGATTGCAAAAACAAATCACGTGGTGTTTTAGGTCATTCTGGCGGTCCTTTCAGCATAAACACAAGGCGTTTATAATGCAGAAATAGAGATGATGTGAAGTGAGCACCCTTTTGAATTTAGTAGTATGACAACAATCTCACATGAACATAGGTTCCTACAAATTCCTCTAAACGTAGAACCTTAATTTTTACAGAGGAAAAATACATGCAACTACAAGGGGCAACCTAGTAGACAAATGTAGCTGGAACTGAACCAGTGGTAATCATGTTTTGCAAGTCTGGCTAACCTAAGAGTCCTCAGGATGAAACTTACCTCATGCTTGCATGCCTCTTTCTCTGTTCAGCAACAACGTGACGTACTCGGTCATTGGGCCAATGAGGGGCGTAAGCAACTGTGCATAACAAGCCAAAACTAATGAAATGTAATTGTAACAGCAAGGGCTGTCTCGGTAAAGAAATGAGCTGTGATTGTGCGGAAGCCATTCAATGAAATGTCAAGAGCAGCATGGTGCCAATGATATTTTTACCTCTCTTAGCTGCGCCACCCCATTAGTCAGCCGTTCCTGCACGCTGGCTATGCGTTCAGCTACAGGAAGGGGGACCCTTCTGCGTCTGCGGCGACGTTCTTGACGTGGCCGCTGCACTCGAGGCTCCCCTGTCGAAGTTTGCGGCCTAGTGACGTTGGTCGCTACTGGGTTAGGAGGAGTGGTGGAGCTGCTTGGTCCCGCAGTGTCCTGCAACATATATTTTATCAGTCTCCACTTGCTTGTGACATGTCACTTTTTGTGTACCACGATTTGAGGATTGTCCTGACCCTGGGTGTCCTCTGCAGGCTGGGGACAGATCTGCAAAACAGCACACTGTGTTACATAACAAGAGCAGTGTTTATCTTCGAGTGTTTTGTAAATAGATAGTGGCCTGTATAGTGTGCGATAAAGAGTGTGTGCTACACCAACAAAGTGTGCCTCTACAACAATAAAATTCCGCATTTTCTATTTGTATTCGTACTCCTTAATAAATATGTACCACTAGCATTGCATGCTGGCACATGTACCAAATGTAAGTACACCATAATCCGTTCAGTTCAAGAGAAAATGGACAAGCGTCGCCGTGAGCACCCCTGGGTAGACCTTGGTGCAATTGCAACTGCATCGCTATATACAGTATACATTTTTTTTTTCGTGAGGTAAATGAAGCTGGTACGTATTTTTCATGTTGTTTTTAACACTTTCAAACTTACTATTTCACAAAAGCACTATACGTACCACTTCTGGGATGAGCGTCCCATCTTCTGCAAGGTTGGCACCCCCGGAAGCACCTGTCACTGTGTCCCAACCCAGTAGTGCCATAACACGGGAATCGAGACCCTGGAGCCCAGAAGCAACATCGACGACACGCGTTGTGCCCTCGTCTTCTGGCTCTCTCCCGTCGTTGATGGTTATGCCGCCACCTCCGCCGGTACTTAAAATGTTGGCGAGGTTCGCCCGTGCATTTCGGCGGACTTGGTAGCGCCAATTCCGCCACAACACCTGCCACCCGGCAGCTGTTTTGATGATGCCGCCTAGAGCATTTAGGGACGACGCTATTTCTTCCCATTTCTTGCGTCTGTCCTCCTTCGTTTCTCCTCGTTTGAACTCCCGGTTATTGCAGAGCTCCGGGAACTCCCCCATGTAGGATAGGAGCTGCATTTTCTGCGCTTCTGACATTGCCATTTCGCTTGAGCTGGAAGTACGTACATCACACATTTTTTTTCGTGTTTGCCGGTCGAAACAACCGCTATGTCACAGTAATGGTACTTCCAAATATAACTAGCCAACTTACCTGGTGCAAATTATAAACTTGCTGCAAATGGTATCTGAAATGCGCGCCAGACCGCCTCATCGAGATAGCAGACGATTCTTGGAACGTTCTCATTGGCTCAGGTGAAGTTACGGTTTTATAATACTGTAGTTATGATATGAGCCATTTGTCGGCGTGCAAAATGCAACAACATTTGACAAAAGTAGGAATCACATTCAGTTACCGCAACGAAAACCATCATATCGAAAAAAGTTTCTAATTTCTGTAGCTAAAAATAGGCGTCGGGTTGCGAGAGTAGCGTCATGAGAGCGACCCGGATGTGGGGAGCGGAAGCGCAGCAGGCGACGACGTGTTTGAAGGGCGTTCTTGGCTACTCGGTGCATATCGTCGTCTTCTCAGCGTCGCGGTGACGGTGACGGTGACGAACAGCGCTGACGGCTGCGCTGTGATGAGATGGCCAAGAACGCGCCCCGGGCGTTTTCCGTCTGCGTGATGTCTGAAACGGAGGATTTCAAGGCTGTCAACGACACGACAACGATTTTTTGGGATCGCAGATACCACGGGAAGAACGAGTGGTGCAGCTCGAAATTAACGGTGTGTTGTACAGCGTAGAGTCCCTAATGGCGTATTCCACTGGCAGAGCTGGGTCAAAGTTTTGCTCCGGGAAGGGGCGAAAATTGTTCCATTGGCAGGATCGAGTCATGCGTTGTATGTTCCCTTGGCAGACCAGGGGCAAAATTTTTGCTCCAAGGAGCAGTAGTTTTTGACCCAACAATTTCTTAGGGGCAATGAAAAACTAGGGGCATGCGCGCAATAAGTGATAAGCGCGGCGATGTGGCCACTTTTTTGAAAAGGAGATGATGAAGAAGAAGATTCTTTTTCTTGTTCTTTTTCTTTTGTTCTTTTTTTTTCATTGTGTTCGGGCAGGCTGTCGTGTTTAACTTGTGGCTGTTGAACTCTGTAGGCAATGGCTCGTCGCGCGTTGTGACCTTCGATTATAGCCTCTTGTGAGGCGCTCATGGACTATAGTGACAGTTCGTACTCCGACAGCGACTTATATATGAAGACGTTTGTCGAGCCTTAGTGCCACATTCCAAAGAAGGTGCCGAAAATCGTCGGCTACGCCGAGGCGTGCCTCAGGAACTATTCGAAAGAAGAGGTAGGTGCATCGCTCCATTGTTTCGAACCGGGTGCTAGGGGGAGGGGGAGACGCTAGGCCTTCGAGCAGTCAGCCTGCTTTGACTGGCGGCACGTTGCTCTAGTTTTACGCACCAAAGTTATGTAAGTATCTTACTTATCGTCTCAGTTTCGTCGCAACTTTAGACTTTCACGGCGCGTTTGCTACGACGTAATCGACAGGTTTGAAATAACAGAGTTCTACAACTACCAAAACGATGGCAGGAAACAAAAGACCCCAGAGGAGCACATCCTGGCATTTTTGTGGTGAGATGCGATAAAAACCCTTTATCTTTATGCAGGGTCTGCCGAATGGTGAACCCCTATAGTTTCCTGCAAGTCGTCTTTTCTTGGTAGGTATGGTGGAAACAAGTGCTGCATGGGAGACGTTGCGGGAAGGTTCGACCACAGCGAAAGCACGCTCCACAGGATGTTTACAAGGGTACTGAATTATTTGGGAGCTATTGCTGTAAGTATTATACGGTTTCCAAATGATCTTGAACAATTGTCTCAGAGTTTTGAGGAGGTACGACAACGTCTCTTGTTATCGTGTTGTACGATGCTGCTTTCATTTTTGCATGTAACACGAAAGCCACATCACACACACATTCGTTATTTTGAGGTGTCGAGCTTCTCAGGGGTGTTTGGTTGCATTGATGGAACTTACATTGACATCAGACGCCAAGCTCAGAAGATGAAGTCAACATATGTCAACCGACATGACGTACCATCATAAACCCTGCAAGCTATCTGCGATCACACGAAACGGTTCACTGATACATTCACAGGGCCACCGGGTAAAGTCCATGACAGCAGGGTTTCCAAGCTCTGCTTTATTGCAGCAAAGATTCCACAGTTGTGCGTCCCTGAAAACTCGACGGAATGCCGGTACCAGCTCCTGAGCGATGGTGCGTATCCACTTCGTGAGTACATGATGACCCCCTACAAAGACTATGGAAAGTTGTCTTCCAAACAGAAAGAATTCAACAACAAGCTTAGCAGCACCCGTGTGCTTATCGAAAACGCTTTCGGGCTCCTCAAGCAACGTTTTAGGCAACTGCAGCACTTGGAGCTACTCACAGTTGACAGGTGCACTAAAATAATTATAGCGTGTTGTGCGCTACAAAACTTGGCAATTGGCGCCGGTGAAACAATCTTTGAAGACGCCTGCAGAGATGATTCGCGGATCAAGAGCAATGAAGACCTCAGTGAAGAGGGACCAAGAGAAGGAGCACTACGTCGTCTTGGCGCAAGAAAGAGAGATCGAATCTGCAGTAGCTTTCTGGTGAACATGAGGCGAAATTTTTATTTCATAATTAAACATTATTTAATGATATTTCTCAGGAGGTCAATTATTTGCGTCAGCTTCTCCATTTTTTCATTGTGGCGCTGACCCCTCTTTGATTCTTTTTCCAGTGCAAGCGTGTCCATATGAGCAAGAAACATCTCAATCTTTTGGATGCGGTTACCACTCAGTCGACGTTTGTTTGTTGTGCACCTTGAGGCCGCAGTTGGCGTAGGCAGCTCCGTTCATCACTGTCATTTATTGTCCCCCGTATGAATAAGAGTCACGGTCCTAGCTCAGCAGTTGAAAACAAGCTCGAGAGTCTAAACACATAATTTCCTTTGCAGAGGCTTCATACACTGTTAAAACAGAGGGGGGGGGGGGCAGGATAGGCTCGCCGTTGTTGGCCACACAGAAGTGGGCATCGTCACGACTATAGCCAAAAAAAGAAAAGGAAAACGCATAGCAAAACAAAACACAAAGGAAGGACGGACGGATGGAGGATAGAGGAGGTTGAAGGATGGGGATGTGGTGAGGTGCACGAGTTCATCGGGGAGAGTACAGTATTCGATGGGTCGATCAGCAAGGCCTGTCTTCAGCAGGAAGAGAATGAGGTTTCTTGCTTTGGCGGAACGTTCGGCAGAAGAACCAGCGGGGTAGAGGATGTCTGCTAGCGAGCCCGAGGTGGAGCGAGGGAGATGTGTTTCGCGCGCAGAATGGTATGCTCGGCAGTCTCGCAGGATGTGTTCGATTGTTTCGGGTTGTTGACAGTGGCCACAGCAGGCGTCACCCCTAGAGCCTATCTTGAACAGCTGAGAATTGGTGAACGCGCACCCAGTGCGGAGCCTATGGAGCATGGTCTGGATGCTTCGAGGAAGATTTTTCGTGGGAAGAGGAGGGCGATTATGATGCATGAAGTCCCGTATTCCAGGGTGGCGCTGTTCAACAAGGAGCTGAACAGACATCTGCCTGTCGGCGTCGTCCGGAGTTGGCAAAACATTGCTGCAGCCCAGGTGTGCCGAGGACGCCAGCTGGTCCGCCCTTTCGTTGCCGCCGAAAGGGCGGTAATCTATCCCATGATAGGCGCCTCCTCCCATTTTCAACAAATCAATGCGCAGAATGATATCATTCGGAATGATGGTTGGCTATATGAGCGTGCTATGGGATGAAGTTCGGTTTTAACAGTGTAGAGCAATTAGATTCCTTGCTGTACACACGTGAATCATCAAACTTAATGCTTACAGCATGGTACCATCCACATAGCCAGAAACAAAAGCACTTTTCCGAAACAATTGTGGTACTTTTGTGCGTCATTCCATTCTTACAACAGCATATACTTGGGATTTATAGGTGGCCCGAGAAGCATCACGCAGCACTTCTGACTCCACTGCATCATCCATTACACGAATGACATGGAGCGTGAGGAACCAGACTTCCTATTATTGTCGATGGCTGCTTTTTTGCGTTTCGGGGCAGTCTTGAAGCGATTTTTGCATTGCTCTGCAGTTTTCTCTGCGAGAAGGTTTTCCAGCATAGCTTTGGATATTTCAAGCCACATTGCGTTTTTATTCTTAAATTTGAGCATTGGACCCACTTGTGTGTGGTGAATGGCATACTGGTCAAGCAGAAATCAGTCCATTCAGCTGTATAAGGGATGCAACTGTAGACGCTCCTTCAACACAACGCCCTTTAACAAATATACCTGAACTGCTCCCGAGACGGCCGCGTTTCAGTTTTCCAGGGGGTTCACTGGTTCCAGCTCCGCTGTCAGTACCCGTTGTAGCAACCTGCGTCCTGCTGGAGATAACTTTACTCATGCCCGTGTCGTCATCCTCTGCCATAGCACTGTCTGATGGTGTCAGTCCTGTGAGACACGAATTCCAGAACTAAACAAACTACTGTCGAGCATAAGCGTTTCGTGTCACACTGCTGAGCTAAAAGAAAGCTCAGGTATTCAGTTCTCGATGACATGAGTCCTTTGACAGCATCATTAAAATAATAATATAGAGCTGACTAACTTTTTATAAGTTTTTGGTTGGCTAATCTCTTCTGTTTATGCGGGGAACTCCGCGTACTCGTTTACAACGTACAACGCTTACCTTCTTTTTGAGAGTTGCCATTTATCACTGACAGAAGGAGCTTCTGCACTGATGCTGGCTGGGCGTTGAAGTCTATGTGCACAGTTGATGCCATGTAGTAAGAATGCAGGAACCCTTGGCGCGAACAGTCTTCTGAATCCTACGTGGCCAGAGCAAACCCGGGAAAGCACGCGGCGCACGCGCCAGCACAGCGGGTGTCGCATCTTGAACGAATATTACGTTCCATTGACGAAGCAAACCCGTATGACCCCGCCGGGAGCGTGCATTAAAACCCCACCCGGCGCGGGGCAAAAACTGCTCTCCCAATGGAATACGCCATAAATAAGCTACGCTTCAGAGTAGCGACATTGAGTTAGCCGAGCTGGTCACCGCCGCCCCCTCAGCCGCCGAGCTGGTCTGCCATTTTGTTTCGTGCAACGCTAGCGCCGGCAGTGTCGACGACGGAGCCATCTCCTGGGGGCATTTGGGACCATCCTCGTCGTCATTCGTCTGCGTTGCTCTGGTAGTTTCTGTTTCTGGTGTACTTTCCTTCGGTTTCTTTTGGTAGCGCTAACTAAAGGCAGTTCGTGTTGCGTCGGCTGCTATGCTGCGGTGTTGTGCTGAAGGTTGTACAAGTTCAAGTTGGCACGGAAAGAGGCTTTTTCGGTTTCCTTCCTCGAGAAACAACGAGAAACGGCTGAAAGCATGGCTAAACGTCGTCGATCGTCACGACGAAGGTTTTCAACCTACAGCGTTTTCTCGCCTATGGTAAGTATGCCTGTCGAAGTTCAGCAACCAAGTAATTTGAGATATTCGCCACCGTTGCGGTAATTTAGTTGTACTTGAAAGGTCGCGTTCCAACTTTCAGGATCACTTCACTCCGGATCAATTTGAGCTGTACAGGGCTGACGGCAGAGTTCTTCTCAGGCCGTTCGCTGTACCTACTTTGAGAACGGATGACATCCCAAAAGAATCCGGCAAGTGTATCATGCTTTCCAACAGACGCACTTTGATCAAATGCAATATTGCGAATCGCTATAATTCGACGTTTATTTTTTGGTCGCAGGGTTACTTCACGGAATGATGAGACGGAACAACGCGACCTCTCGTCTCCGTCTGCGCACAATACGAGCTCTTTCACCGCCGAGGAAAGCACTTCGTTCATGGAGCACAGTTACTCCAGTGGTGAAGGAAGTTTGGTGCTGATCGAGGGCAGTGAGTCTCTTCCACCTGTGTTCACAAATTAATATATTCAAACAAGTTTTGATGATTGAGAGGTCCCACTTTTTAAGCTGCTGCTCCCCAGCCTGAAACATTGGATGCATCTTCAACTCCCCTTTCTGGGTGTGACGCAGCAGAGCTGAAGATGAGAGTAGGTGGTCCATATATACTCTAAAACATTATGCTGTTATAATAATAATCTCTCACCAAGCACTGCTATTATTTCAGCCATATATTGTAATTAAGTGTAGCTTGCTTGCATACCAAGCGTACTCTGATCTGGAGTGTCCTCATTGGCACCCATTTTATGTCTTATTATTAGGTTCGCCACCAACAGACAAAGAGAGTGAGCTGACTCGACAAGTTGAAGAACTTCAACGCCAACTTCTCACAGCAGAGCAGAAAATAGTAGACCAAGAAAAGGAGCTGCAGATATTGCGCGGTATGAACAGTGTTTCTAATAATTGGTTTGTTTACTGAGTTTTTGTTTTTCTGAAGGTATGCTGTCAAAAGACCAGGCAGCAAGCCTTTGAAACCCTGATGCCAAAGCAAACAGGTGGACCACAGCAACGATAAAACGAAGTCTTCGAATTAGACTTCCATGTGGAAGGAGGGGCTACAACTTCCTCCACGATGAAATGACTCTGCCATCTGAGCGCACTCTCCAGAGGCGACTTGAGAACATTAAGTCCAAGCCAGGTGAGACAGCATTGTGGTTTACCTCTGTTACGTAAAATAGCTGCTAGCTAATTGCTATCTGTTGCTATCTGTAAAATTACTAGCCCTCTCACCCACATGCCTTCTTCAGGCATTCTGGAAGACCTATTTCCTGCACTGGAGTGTAAGGTGGCATCACTGGCTGCTGCAGAACGGCACTGCGCACTGCTCGTGGATGAAATGCTGCTAAAAGCGGGACTGGATTTTGACATGAACACAAAAGACGTCATCGGCATGGCTACAATAGCCCGAAGTGCAAACAGCAAGAAACCAGCATCCCCTGCCACTATCCCGTTTGCCATGCATGGGCTGGTCTTCATGATTGCCGGGCTGTCGACAAGGTGGAAGCAAACCGTTGGTTATCACTTTTCTGGTGAGTGACAACCACATATTCACAAATGCT
Source organism: Ornithodoros turicata (assembly GCF_037126465.1). NCBI lineage: Eukaryota > Metazoa > Arthropoda > Arachnida > Ixodida > Argasidae > Ornithodoros > Ornithodoros turicata. Next base: position 50,101,781 of record NC_088202.1, on the reverse strand, counting down.
TTTCTAAGTGCGCGCAGTGATGACAGATTCCTTTCTCCAATCTTCAGGTGATTCGGTGTCGGCAACAGCATTGAAGGAGGCTGTGTTTTCCATCATTGAGAAATGTGAAGCAGTAGAGCTGACTGTTGATGCCATTCTTTCCGACATGGGACCCTGTCACACTGCTTTGTGCAGGGAATGCGGTATTTCAGCACACCATAATTCTGAGCCTTCCTTGAGCTGCCGCCATCCCTGCAACTTCGGAAATGAGAACAGGCAGCTGTACTTTGTCGCCGATGCGCCCACATATTGAAGAACATATGAAACCACCTAGTCAGAGGCCAGGCCTTCTTTTTGCCACAAGATGTCGTAACGAAGCATCACCTTCCAACTGCGGAGGTAGGTGCATTTACTTTTTACACATACAATCATTTACTTTTCAACGGACTACCTCTCCTAATGCACAAAGTCCGAAACTAATACATTTTGAACCATATTACGTGATCCTCTTTTCTAGGTCTTGGTCTCTCACATCAATGAGATGGCTAAGCTGCATGAAAGCCATGACCTCAAGATTGTTCCGCATTTGAAGCTAAATCACCTTGATGTCAAGCACTATGAAAAAATGAATGTCTCGTCTGCAGTGGCAGTTTTAAACCGTGCGGTTGCCTGAGGCATTCGACTTCTTGTTGAGATGGGCAAGTTGGACACAAGTGGTTCAGCATCATGACATCTAGAAGCTTCTGTGTTGCCGTGAGCAGCGCAAAACCAGCAAAGCATGACGAAACAGTTGACTTCCTTAACAGCTTCGTGGGCCTATTCAGAGAACTCAAAATCAGAAAGACTGTTTCAACCCTGTACAGACAGGAATTCTGCTGACAACTACAAGTGCTCTAAAGCTCCAACAATACTTAAGGAAAGAACATGGCTTCCGTTTTGTTCTTGTGAGCAGATTGCCTCAGGATGCCCTGGAGAATATGTTTTCTACCGTACGACTGCGTAACCCCATTCCTAGGCCTCTAGAGTTCAAGTCAGCCCTACGTCTGATCACCCTGACGCAATTTTTTAACCTTAGCTGCACTGAAAACTATGCAATCGATGACACTATGGACCTTCTGGACTTTGCAGCCTGCACACCGACCAAAACAACAGATGCCACTACATCTGACATTCCATTAGACCGGACATGTGCCACAGCAGACATTAGTGACGTCGAAGAGCAGTCCCTGTCCTACCTAGCGGGCTACATCTGTAAAAAGGTTCAAGAGAAGTTTGAACTGTGCGAAGCTGCATCACTGCCATGAAATAGAAGAACATTCACAGCTCATTACCCTGAAGTCGTACAGGAAACCAGAAGAAACAGATCCACTGGTCACGCCATCAAAGTCCGTTCGCAGAGTCCTGAATCATGCCGAAAAGATATTCGTACAGCATCAAAAGCTCGTGCTGACGCATTCAATTGAACATGTGACAGAAGTTGCCATCGTAACATGCCCCAAAGTGCCGCTTCCCGAGTGTCATGCTCTACAGTCAAGAATAACGAAGGCCTACATGATGTTAAGACTTCGCATACACTTAAGAAAGCTGAATTCTTCTGATCTCAAAAAGCAGACACAGGACGGGAAGACCGGAAGCAAGAGTGCTGGCATGCGCATCCTTGCAGAAAACGTGAAGTAACAGGAGTCTCCAAGAATTATGACTCGGCTCTCAATCTGCATGGACTAGAGCTGGAGAGAAAAGTCACAGTGCATAAGCACACAGAACGGAGTGCAATGGAACTGAAGAATGATAACTTGTGTTTTGGCCTGTACCCGCATTTTCTACAGTGGTGCCTTCCCCAATTTCTTTTTGTGGGCCAGAATGCCTTGCTTTGGATGTGGTGCATTAGTCCATCAGAGCAGCAGAGAGGAGGTCAGCAGCACTGAAGAAAATGTGCCTTTCCCTTCACGAAGTCAAGCAAAGAGCTACGTCCGTAATGCTCAAGCCGTTTTCGTAGCAAGTTACCTTACAGAGTCGTCAAACGAATGGCAGCCTTGTGTTGAACTGACAACAGACAGTGAGCCATAGTGACGTGCCATCGGGAACGCATGCATGCTGTGCAACAGTGTATAGCAGTGCACAAAGTGCGGTTATGAATTACCCTACTCGCACAACACTCACAACCATTTTGCCACAGCAGTCGTAATTCCAGTGCAAAATTCACCTGAGTAGCCTGAAAACCAGTGCTGAGGAATTTACCACTCAAAAGGAACTCGTTACAAGTTAAGTTACCAGCCCTGAATTGTAACTAAGTTACTAACGAAGTTACTGGTCATGAAGAAGAACTGAAAGTTACCGAGTTGCGTTCTAAAAGTAACGAATTACATTCAAGTTACTTCGTACTCAGTATTTTATATTACAACCATATATACCAGGTCAGGGATAGGTAACGGCATACACAGCATTTTCTGAATTAACACATACTTTCATTTAACACCACTAGATTCTGTTTTTGAATGGTGCTACAAAAATTACATGACGAGGGTACGTGACTGCCTGTCTAATGACTAATTCAGAGAAATCGTTATTTCAGTTTTGTAATTAAATAGTCGAGATAGCAGAATGCGGACTGACGCAGATCGCATGTACAGAAGGCCGGCGAGAAAATAAAACTTATTCGGGAAACCTGAGCTCGGGCCCACAACAAGAGACCGGACTGGTTCGCGAGAACCGTGGAAAGGCAAAAGTACGAACAAAACGCCGCACATCGATAAGTTTTGGCACTGGAATTGGAACTTGTAGCTGGAAGTCGTTAAGTTACACAGAAAAGGAACGAGTTCTCAGAGAAGTTACTGGACTTTAAAAGGAACCAGTTAAGTTACAAGCTACCAAAAAGTAACTAAGTTACAGTAACGAGCTGCTTCTAACGAGTTACCCTCAACACTGCTGAAAACCGTGTGGATTGTACTCCAATCTTGAAAGCGTCGAACGAGTTTCTTCAAAGACGGAGCAGACTCGTCCTCGCTCCCCGACGTCTCAAAACAAACTGATTCGCCAGCGGATGCAAGAAACGCGTTCTTCCGAAACGTGCTATCCCTCATGGTCACGGGTTGTAGTTATTGCACTTCTTTGATAGAATGATAGTGCAGACCCATTACGGCACTGCCGCATAAGGGAATTTGTTGCCTGGTTTTCGGAATTACGCGAAATATTTTTGCAGCGCATGGAGATCGTGAGAAGGCGTTCGTACTCATGCGCCGGGAACACGCGGTACACATGAGGTACAGCTGCTAGACCGCCCTTAAAAAGGTACCTATAGCCAGTACGGATGAGGTGTCGGAGCCCTTGTTCCACTTGAATTTCGCAGTGGTCGCGAACTGTACCTGCTTGTTAAGGACCGTACCTCGTGTGCACCACTTGGCCCAGGTGCGGGTCTTCATTCATTCGGTACATATCGGGTACTGGATCTAGAGTGTAGTCCGAGGGTCTCTGCTACATAGCCTACCTGTTTTGCACGGAATTTCACAGACGCAAGAACAACGACTGTCGTGTATTCCATCACGCAACTTAAGGGTGTGTATCGCGTCCAGAGAGCTGCGCAACTGCGTATGGTGATAGCAGAAGCGCACGAAATACCCATTGAAGTCTTACGGTAAAGGGAGACCATTCACCACTACTTGCCCCTCAGAGCTCACCATCGCCGCCATCCACTAATAGCAAAAGTTTGTCACCGGAAGCGAAGTAATGCATACAAATATTCCATGGTAGTGAAACCTAAGGTTCCCCCATTTTCTGCAAAATCAGCAGTGTCCGCGACCGTGACCAGCGGCGTCCACAGCGACCACACTTCCCTGGTCGCTTCCATTACCATCGATCCTCACTATGAATTCCTGGTCTTAACGTCAAAAGAAACCAAGTTCCTACATCAGTCCTCAAACAGCTAGCAACCGATATGATGCATAGTCGATATGCTGACCATACTGCAGTTTTCAGTGACGAATCCACCAGCCATGAATGTTTATCGCGCTATCTTACGTCCCTCCTGCACAGGCTTCGTCTCAATGTAACCTCCCCCCCCCCCCCCAATTCATGTACCGGATCGGATACTGCGACAGCGGCCTTTTCTCCATGTGGCGTCGTAGCTAACATTGAGCGCCATCTTAACAGAATGTGAGCTCTAAGAAACAGAGAGACGGCAACTCTGTGCTAGGCTGAGTACTGCTAGCCGACAGGCATTCAACCTGGATGTAATTCTTAGCCCATGTCAGAGCCACGTGCTACACCGTCTGTCTTCTGATGCTCTTGGAGTTCCTCTTGTCTACCGGTTCGCTCCAGACGCTGTAGAGTCATACTCCAGGGGCGCAAGGGGAGCGACGGCTCCCCCTCATTTACGAATGGGGGAGCACGGCTCCCTCAGTGTCAGCCCAGTGTCGTGATGTTCTACGGTCTAACGGAATGGCCCGTGTTCATTCGGCGGCCATAAATTTAGAGAGGAATAAACAGAGAGCCTACCACTGTCACTGTGTACGGAGGCCGTTTGAGAAGAGCTACATACGAATGATGTCCGGTTCACTGGGTTCTGGAGTTGACCATGGCAAGGTTTCTGGTGCCAAGTGCAATAAATCAGTCAGAAAGTGTGTACCGGTAGGCGCGAGCATTACTAGACTCAATCCACGGGGTGGGGTGGGGGGACAGAGGCGCAAAGGCACGCAAGACACCAGCCATCTGGGGGAAATAAGGATGCCAAGAAACCGCCCGGTTGAAGACAGAGGGTTGTTATAATGGCGGTTTGCGAGGAGCAGCCACAGATTTCATTCGGTTGTGGCCAGGGTGCCCACTTCGAGTTGGCGTGTAAGACCTGTAGTACGACAAGTGCGATGGACTGAGACGAAACGTCGCACTGGTGTTGTGTTCATGTGTCGGCAGTGGCAACGTCGAGGGAGCGCCATCAAGGCCTCGCCTGCAGCAGCGTTACAGGATTATCAAACGCCATAGACATCGGAGAAAGCCACACCTCTGCTAAGAGATATGTATCGCAGCCTGCGTGTTGTCTTCATATTACGTATGTATATGTTCACCTGTCATAGTAAAATATTCTATCTGTTAACCTGGTTGCTGGCTCCTCACTTTCCACCGTACCGGTGTCCAAAGTTACCCGCTGTTGTAATTTATCCGGCTTTTCTTATTGAGCCGCCCTGGAGTGATAACGACAGCGTGACACCCAGTCAAAGGGACACATTCTTGCTGAGCTCCAGACCGCCCCAGAAAAGTCTCGTTTATTCGCAGAAGGCTTGCGGATCAGACGATATTCGCTTCCAGTCCCCATACAAGTACATACCGCGACGATTCCCGGGGACAAGTGGCCGAAATTCCTTACACATTACTTGCCATGAGGTCTAGGCACTGCGCAGAAGTAAAAAAAGCCGGACGCACTGAACTCATACCAACTAGCCCACCACCAAGCGCTATTTAATTACAACACTGCAATGTTATTTTAGATCTACTGTACAAATATGCACATGTCGTTTGCTGGGAGCACGTTTACAGTTTATGTAGCAACCCTGTACAACGCCAGCATGAGCCCTCAAGGAAAATAAGTCATGATGATGACGATGATGTTTACGGTAGCACCTTTTTTCGCTCCCCCAGTGGAAAAATAGTTCCGACGCCACTGTCATACTCTGTATTCGCTCCGGGACCGAACGGTATCGGCGCGCTGCGGAGAAACGTTGAACCACCGTAGTGTGGACGCGTGAACGCGTTTAGACGTTACGGCATTGGGGAACCGAACAGTATCGTACCATCGCGGCAGAAGTGATCTTCCGGAGAACATACGCAAGATTTACGAAAAATAACCATCAACCCCGAACATCGGCCCGCGTGTTGTCCACACTATAGGAAGGTGACAGTGTCGCCGCCTATGGGTTGGTCCCACAGCGAATCTCAATGATCATTGCTGCTCCTTTCATGCGTGCTGCCATAGTGGAGGACAGCTCAATTATTGTGCTTGTACATAAATTTAACTTCATCCTCATATCTCACGTCTAATGTTTCGCATGTAATGGTGTAGTGTACTGCTTTCCAGCGGTGAATCACGATTTATTTGTTGTTGTTGTTGTTGCCTTGCAATGTTCTCAGCTAAACCTCTGGGGAAGGGCGGTTTGAACGCGTCGTTTGTGCCGTCGTTGCCTTTCTCGACCTTTTGTGCGCGTTTATCAATAAGTGCCGATAAATGCCTAAACAAATATTTTTGTGCTTTTCAAAACCAAAATTTCGAAAAAACGGCCACGTCCTACCTCTTTCGTCGAAGCTTACTGACATGGTCGATGGGAGATCTATGACATGTTTTGTCAATGCGTCCCTGCTGTTCATGATGCCAACAGTAGAGAACGGACTCGTTCTGATCCTCATGACAGCTATATTATGTGTTTGCTGGGTCGCAGGTTAGGCCATCTCCCAACATGGTTTGCATCATGTCCTTTGCGCACGGGCAAATAATGAGCACCTTCGCAATAAGGTTCGAAGTCCTATGGTGTCCAAAACTGTCAAAAGAGCTTTGAAGGCGCTCTCCGTGCACCTCCCTTCTCTCCAAATTGCTTGGTGTCTGGCCAAATCCAGCCCACGGCCTTCACCGAGTGTACGACGAGATCAGAAATGACTACACTACCGTACACCAGTTTATATCAGCAGTGAAGAAAGTCTTCCGCAAGTGCCCATTAAAGACCGACGGCCAGACGTTGCTTTACCATCCAGCGTATTATTACCCGGTGGGATATATACATGGCTGGCTGGAAGCGGTACGGTACTTTGCTTTACTCTACTCAAAACTTTGCTGGTACGCTTATTCAACGTAAAGTAGTAGTTTCTCACGAAGCTGCCTTCGTTATTATTATGTCAGCATTTTCGTGTTTGTGCGGAAATGCCGATGCATACCGTGTGGCGTGGTCGACCAGTAAGTGAATAAATCTTTTGGGAGAACAAAAACCGGTAAGCCCGCCTATTGTGTCCATGGCGAGGATATCAAATGGCTGATCCGCTGGTGGCAATGATTCTAGGCAACTAAATTTCTTCGCTTTCGATTTCTTCCATCGCTGACAAGTATCACAATGATTCACGTGGTTAATTACGTCGGATAGTAAGTTCGGCCAGTAATAGTGTGGGGAGGTTAGAGATACCGTCTTGTTGACGCTGACATGCCCGAAATGTTGGTGAGCGTTCTGTAGGATCTTGCTACGGAGCGAGGCTGGAACATAGATCTTGCTAACCCTCATTTCCTTACCATGGGGACACCATTGAGCAACGTGTATGGTCCACGAGGCCTATCCGTCGGATCCTCCTGCAGCTCCTCGAGAGTCAACAACTGCACTGTCGGTGTCCGGGATAAGGTATCAGCCTCGACGTTGGCAGTGCCTTTTTGGTACCTGAAGGTGACGTCATACATAGATAATTTAAGCGACCAGCGGAAAAGTCGCGCAGTTGGGTATTTTATAGTCTTGAGCCATTGAAGCGCGGAATGGTCTGTTACTACCGTGACAGGATGCCCGTGGAGGTAACAATGTCTAGGCATTCCAATTCCGTGACTGCATCATTCCGTTCATGTTTGACCATGAAAGATGAAAGTCACTGAAAAGGTTAGCCAGCTGTAGGGATCGAACCCACATCTTCTGGATTACCGGTCCAGGGATCTACCAACAACATGTTCAACATTCTGATTTCAACATTTTTGACATTCAAACATTCAACATGTTTGACCAGTTTACGTGAGTGGTATGCGACTGCGTGTTCCGTGCCGTTGTCGTCAGGTTGCTTAAGAACCGCGCCAAGACCAGTGGAAGAAGCATCACAGTAAACTGCACATGGGAGGTCCGCGTTGAATATCTGAAGGATGGGAGCACAAAGCAGGCAGCCTTTAAATGTAGTGAAAGCTTGCTCACGCTCTTCGGACCACTCCCACTTGACGTCCTTTTGCAGAAGGGCAGTGAGAGGTGCGGAGATGTTGCTGAAGTGTGGGATGTACTGTCGGTAGACATTAATTATCCCAAGGAAGCGCTGTAAATCCTTCGCAGTTTGGGGAACTGGAAAAATTATGATAGCTACCACGTTGCCCTTTTTGGGGGACATCTTCCGGAGTGAAATCGTGTGACCTCAATCGTGTGACTTCTTGAGTTTAAGCTTGACATTTTCCGTGGCCAATGCAGTTAACAAGGCATAAAGACGCTGAAGATGTTCTTCAACGGATGCATGGACCACGATATCATCGAAGTAGTTAACGACGTTGTGGAGATTATGCTTGTCAATGATGAACTTGATAGCTCTCTGAAAAGTGGCTGGCACGTTTTTAAGACCAAACGGCATTACCATCCATTCGTAATGACCGTTATGGGTGACAAACGCAGTCTTGGGGATGTCAGTGCGGTTCATTGGCACATGCCAATAACCTGAAGTGATGTCATGTGTAGTAAAGTATTGTGAAAGACCCAAGGAATCCAGGACATCGTCGATGCAGGAAATGGGTTGATAATAGGGCACTGTTACGGCGTTGAGCTTTCTATAATCTATACACATCCTCGTTCTCGCTTCGCCCTTCTTCTCAGCCATGATAACTGGGGATGCATAGGGTGAGAACGACGGTCTGATAAGGCCCTGCCGCAGTAGCGACTCGACTTACTTTTCAATATCTGCTTTATCCGTTTGTGATGTTCGATATGGGGTCCTGCGGGTCGGCAAATGGGTAGACAGCGAGACACTGTGCTGCTCAATGGCAATGGAGCCTATGTGCGTTTGCGACTGGGAAGACATTGGCAAATGTTTTCCGATGAGCTGCTCCAGAGCCTTGTGCTGAGTTGATGTCAAAGGAGAATAGTTGATTCGATGGCGTACCGAAGGAGGTTGGTTGAGAGCGAGCTTATCCAATAAGCGATGAGAAGAGTGTGAGCTTGAGCTTGGATTCAGAGGGGTCTCCCCTTGTGAAAGTGTGAGCGTAGGCAAATCCAATGATAGTCCGAAATGTGAGCCGTTGTCCAAACCGAGAGGTAGTTAGTTTTCATGCCACGAAGCACATGTACCGCCACTTTCCGTATGACATTGCCAATTCGGTGGTGAATAATGACGCGACCCAAGGTTTGCGATGGTGTTGTTACTTGACGAATGGAGATACGTGAGTTCTTAATCAATTGAAGTTGGAGTTCCTTGTAGACGTGTTCACTGATGCAGATAATCGTTGCTCCCGTATAAAGAAACGCGCGTATTTGATTATCATTTACGAATGCGTCGAAGTAAATGACCTTGGGTCGCCTTCCCCGTTTCCCTGGTCCTCAGTAATGGTGGGAACATTGGGTCGGTATGGGCACACTTTTTGCCAATGGAGCTGCCCATTCAGACCGATGTTCGCACAGTGTCGGCACTCGGCCCTGGGAAGAACGTGTCGCGAAGTGGCCTATCGGTTAGGAAGCGTGCCGCCAGCGGTGGGATGGGCTTGTGGGCGACCATTACCCCAATTACCGTCCCGAGATCCACTAAACGTCAGAGGCCACGTCCTTGTTGAAGCACGTTCAAGTTTCTGGACGTTATCCAACCATTCCAGCAGTGACTTAGGCTCCGTCCCAACGAGACGACGTTCGAGTTCAGGGGGCAAACCGTAAGTGAGGCTGGCAATCATGCAAGGAGCTTTTAACCCGGCTGACTCTCCGATTCGTCTTTTTGCCTCGTAATATTCTCTGACAGATTGCTCCCGCCTTTTTCTGCAGTGGATAAATAACCGGAACGGGTCCAAGACCGCAGCGCCGAAACGGATAGTCGTAGACTGCACTCTATGAAAAAAAGGAGTACTTTTACTCCTTTTGGGGACAAAATTCATTGCCACAAAAATAGCCCCTTTCGGGAGTAAATGCACGGCAGTAAATGAATGTTACAGAGTGGAGACTGCATTTCACGCGCTGTTGCAAGAGTCCCAAGTACATAATTCGTGTGAATGCATGAAAATACTTTGAAGCAAACCTTCAACCGTGATATATCGAGTGATATAAAATCTGGCACCATACATAGATGCGCTAGCTGTTTCTTACTCTGTGTGCCTGGAAAATTGCTGCGTTGGCTGAGTTATACAGCCTTATGCCGTTCAAATTGACCAAGGGCACATACTTACGTAGACTGTTGCATTCAGGAGACCATTCGCGAAGTTCAGTGACAGTTTGCAGGCCTGGGGAGTAAATGTCGGGACTAAATGTCGGGTTAGGGGACTAAAATTGGGAGTAATTGCAGACTAGGGGAGAATAAGCTGCATTTACTTCCCGTTTTACTCCTTTTTTTCTTAGAGTGTGCTTGACTTCCTCCTATGTTTCACAAACTTCGAATATCTCACTGAGGTACCAGAGGAAGACTTCCCTTTCCGGATAATCGCAGAGGGACTTGATTTTGTCGTTGTCCGTCCAGTCCAAGGCATCAGCCTTAGTTTCGAAAAGTCGCAGCCATTTCCCGACTGGAACGTCTTCATGTGCTCCAGTATACTTGATGATCGCCAAAGCGGCAGAGGTGGCTGAGCTTTTGGAGGCGTAATAGGTAACTATCCTGTCGGCTAGTTTGGCGACAAACAGACAACATCCGTTCCCGATGGAGTTGCTTCTAATTAGTGTCCATGCGCGCGCCCGCCCCGCACCTCTTCTTTCATGTGTCACATGTATGGATTGCTGAAGTAGCGACGAAAGCTTTTAATTTTCTTGTTCAGTAACATTTTATTAGGTTCAGATCAATCGCATAGCAGAACCACGTGGTAGGTGGCTCCCTGGAGTCGACATCCCGTCATGTCGCTGTCATGCCCGCTTTAAGAAAGATAAACCATACATAAATTACTATTAACAAGCAAGGGAGAACTTCATGAAGCACAAAATGAAATACATTGAAGTATTTGTGTTCGTGCACTTACGACACTTCACCAACACATCCCGCAGAGGATTGATTGCTTTCATGAGTGTTCCGGTAAGGGCACTGTTGTATCCTAGGATTTGTTGAACGACGTGGAAGATCTGGCATACAACTGCCGGTATGATATTATCCCTGGGGACGCTTTTTGCGAGGCACTGAAATTTGCAAAATATAATATTGTCCACGGTACAGAGAGTCATACTGGGGCATGATTTGGATTATGAGGTTCCAGTTTTTCCGGTCATTTTACAAGTGCTCTTAGATGCATTTATTTTCATTTAATAATGGTTCCATTGGAGGGGGAGAAGAGGCAGAACGTTTGCTCCAACAGGCAAAACTCTTCGACCCGCTAATTCACCTGGATTCCAAGAGGGTTAAACACCGGAACGCGACGGAAAAATACATGACATGTGACAACAGTAATGTTGGAGAAAGTTTCCGGATTTTTTTTATTGTCAACAACGCGAATATTACTGCTGCACTAACAACTGAACACAACCTTTCAGTGGTATGTAACGGCCCATCTGGACGAAGACGGGGAGGGGACAGGAAAAGATGAAAAAGGAAGTCGAACGTTGGGATTGGGGTTTTTGGGGAAACGACCTGAGTAAAAGGAATACTACATGGTATTCTCATGGGTCGAGGTAACGTGGCGTGGCTACGTCGCTACGTCCCTTTTTGTTTTTATCACATCACCATCACGTCGCTACATAATCGGTTCGTATTTCTGTTAAAAACAGTTAAGAAACCCCAGTGCTAGGCAGGACAAGGACAGATAATAAAAACGACAAGGACCGGCAACGATCAGTGCCGGTCCTTGTCGTTTTCATTCTCTGTCCTTGTTCCACTCAGCGCTGGGCGTTTTTAATTGTTTTTAATTTAAATGTGTACCATCCAGCCCAAACACTCGCTCTGCTTCGTTACGTATCGCCGCCGTTAACGACTTAACCGTATTACCAGCACCACGGAGCGTTGGTCGGTGGAAACGGGTGTAGAACCCAGCGCATAATGCCGCTCCTCGGCACTGGCTCGCTTGCGTTATTGTCTCGGCTGGACACTTACATTCACCACCGAGGCTTCTTTCGCAATGATGCTGCAGGTGAGAGAGCTCGCCGTTGTTGGCCTCACAGAGGGGGCAACGTCACGACTAACGCTCTGAGGGGAATGTGCGTCCTGGGCCGACTTTTACAATGGCACACATGAAAATCAAGCGGGTAACGCGGAAGCCGCATATGGCATACACTCGACGAAAAAAAAAAAGTGTGGCCAGTTTCACCTATGTCTACGGTGACGGGATCCTCGCAGCGAACGGTGGTTATGGTTGTGGTAACGAGATCGGGTTGCCGTTGTTGGGCAGCGCGACCACGACTGTAGCAGGAATGATATTATATATTATGATACGTTATGCTAAAATGGTGGCGGTCGAAAGGTTGGCTTGTTGGTCGGTCGCTGCTAAGATTGGCGAGAAGTCCCTTGGGCAAATAATCTCATAGTCATAGTCATAATGAACTTAATTAACATAATGAACATAGTCATAAATTCATAGGCAGAGTCATAGCCTTGGCAACTCTTGCACCGGTGTTGACGGTGGTGTAACCACTTGCGTTAGCTGGCCTCTCAAGAAGGGTAACGTCAAGACGAATGCAGGCCCAGGAAAGCAGGAGCGTATGTTCCCGTTTGCAATGAAGTCCAGCCAGGAATTGAGGAGGCGAACCAGCGGAGTGATGCCGCCCTCTAGACCAGTCGTGTGCTTGGGCGAAAGTGGTCGGTGGCACAGCCAACGCCACCCAGAAGCAAAGCATGATGCTTTATGCGACGTGACGTAACAAACAAGAGTCTGGCGACCGGAATCGTCATTTTTAGGCGATCGTGGCTATGGAGACTAGCTGCTCTCAGTCTCAAGGGCAGCCACTGGTCAGAAAGCATGCGTTTCAACATCGCCTTTGGCGATTGGCTAGTGTCTTGGATGGCTCAGGCGATTGGATGAGTTTATATGTACACGTACGAAGCAATGAAACTGAGACGGGAAATTCAGTAGCTCTTCTGTATCGAGGTGGCTTTGGTACAGCGGAGGCGGTAGTTTGCGTTCTCCTGCTGTGTCTTCGTCTACCGCGTTTATTAGCTTCTGTGGACAAATTATACTAATGCATCTACATATCCGTCGTGTATGTTGTTCTGGTAGAGGCTCGTTATAATGAACGTCCCTAGGGGTGTTCCGGACGACAAGCATCGCGTTGAACCGTGTAGTACCCTCGTAAAGTCATTTTTGTTGTTTGCAAGTTGGTTCGGTTATATCCCGTCATGTGAAGGCCACTATTTTCAGACAAGTCGACTCCAATGCTGTTACAATTACCTTCGCGGCGTTGAAGCTTGCCCATTCCTGACGGGGATTGCAGGTGTATTAGAGAAACGTTGGCTGATTGTCTTCGGTCCCATCGAATTTATTAAACTGCGTGGCATCTTGCGGAAGCCAGGATTGATAAAAATGGCTCTGTGGTGATATAAATGTATCCTATGACTAGGGCAAGACTTTTTCGGTGGTAAACCTGGTTTGCTGCGTTTATTCACCCCAGTTCCGAATCGGATGCTCCCCAAATTGCAGTCACGTAGCAATAATCAACTAAACTCTGTCAGTGACACCTCAAAAACTTTGTCGCGTATCAGGCTTCTAAGAAACATTCGGCTACCTGCCGTCCAGTGCTTACACTGCGTCATCACTATACCTATCCTCTGGCAAATTGAGCGTGTGGCTCATCTATTCACATTGTCCTTATGGACGTAGAGTCTGACTAGATATCTGTATGTTAAAACACGTGGCATGTGATGACGTAATCCGCGGCGAATGCATGTTTCACCAATAGCTGTACATTTAAAGGGGCACCAAAAAGCAAAAAAAATTATCTTCACAGTATCAAAGATCCTGCCATCATCAGTAGCGCGAAAAGGATGCTGTTACTCCGTTGCTCTTTTTGTAAGTAAAACGTGAAGAAAAGTGCAAATCGAAAGGTTCCTTTCCTACCTCTGAAGCGGCGAAAATGGGTACATCACCTACAGCGCACTCAAATGTTGAAGAAAATATATTGCGGGGGCTTTCTACGTTCCGCATTCCTCTTTCCGTTCAACGCAGTACAAGGTGGAGCACCGACTTCGCTACGACGCGTAGGAATACACATAATGGAGAGGTATGCTCTGTAGTGGTGGCAGTCTGAGATACTACCCATTGCGAGCACGAGAAGTAGAGGTCAGATTGCACATGAGTGAGCACGAGAAGTAGAGCACTGTTGGGACTGTTGTAATAGCGCTGCTGTGTTTTTTGTGAAGCTCGTCTGCTGCACTGTGTGTTCTGCAACGCTGTTCCTAAGAAAAATACGATTTAGAGTGGAACAATTCCTCTTACAAATCCATGCGTCGTCTCATTGACAGACGGGATATGTCGACATTTCAACGTATTCATTCACCACTTCGATGTGAAAGTACTTGTTCCACACGCACGTCACAGCTGTGGGGCATCAAAAAAATAGCGCGTAATTTTACACCTTCCTGCTTTGCAGTACGAGTTTAACCGAACTAATAAGCATTGAATGCAGAATGTACCAGCTCCCAACAGACTATGAAACACACAAACACCAACAGCTCCAGTACCGCTTTCGCTGCGGCTGCCTGCTGAATGGAAAGACTAAGACATAACCCAACAACACCCGAAGGTTTCAATATCAATAAATTTTGAGAGGCAACCATACGAGTCTGCTAGTTACTTACCGTAACTGCATTAACAAAGTTCGGCAAGAGGTCTGCCTGCAAACGAGAAGACAACACGATACTTAAAGCGTAAACGTTGCATCCAAAGCATTATACCGTATGTTGACTTTTAAGTTCGACGTTCGACGTTAAAACAAGAAGAAAAAGAAGTACGCTCTGTCTTCCGAAAGACAAGGAAGAAGAACGACATCGCAGAATTCTCAAACACTATAGCACTATGAAAGATGAAAGTCACTGAAAAGGTTAGCGAGCTGTAGGGATCGAACACACATCTTCTGGATTACCGGTCCAGGGCTCTACCAATGGAGCTAAGCTAACACTCCTCTCCAGCCACTTTCGGGGTGCGTCATCTGAAGGGACGACAAACCAGCCACTCACTCCCACTCTCCCTCCTTTCACTCTTACATTTTTGCTCACTCATACACACATTTATACGACGGAAATAGACGCAAGCGGCACCTGTTCAACAAGAGATAAACTGATGTTCTGAGGCTGGAACAACATAGAAGGGACAGATACAAACAAAGCCTCAATTGCCTAAGAAATCAACGGGGAAAGATGAATTTGAAAATGATGAAATGAAATTCATCTTTCACCGTTGATTTCTTAGGCAATTGAGGCTTTGTTTGTATCTTTCCCTTCTATGTTGTTCCAGCCTCAGAACATCAGTTTATCTCTTGTTCTATAGCATTAGACTAGCACTTCTATAGTATCACGATTACAGCTAACAGCAATAAAAAAGATAAAATATCGTCATAACTTTGCCTTGGTTTTAAATTACTATTATCGATTGTGGAACAAAAATAATTTCGAGAATACTTTCGGTTTCATAACACAAGGAATCTGTAGGGACGAGACTAGGAGAATATATAGTTAAATAGTGTGAGGATACAAAATTGCCGCGTGAAATATCTATAGTGTTCAAAGGTTTGCAAGCTACGTTGCCGGTGTCGAAGTGTTCTGAAATCTGATTTTGGAGAGATATTTATTTAAAAGGGTCAGTTACAGCCTGTTACATTGTGTTAAAACTCTACTTGAAAGTCAGAGTAACTATCTGAAGATGTAATGCGGCATGCGCCCTGAGTTCGCTAGTGCGTATTTGTGTGTGTGTGTGGGGGGGATATATTTATTAGGAGAAAGGGAAAAAAATGGAGCAAAGGTCAGCCAAACGGCATATCGGCTTGATATTCCGCGAAATAAAAGAATGGAAAGAACAAAAGAAAGTTCCATAAAGTAAAATAAAGTAAAAGTAAAAGAACAGAAAATAACCGGGAATAAAGGATAAACTAACGAAAGTAAGATGACATACATTACAGTCAAAGATGACTTAAATACAATATGAGAGTAATGTGTATGAGGGTTAGAGGTGATGTGGGACACTGAACATGAGGACTTGAGTTCACAGGCTGTTCATGAGACTTGTGTCGCTGAGGAACGCCAAAACTGCTTTTGTCACAGACCGTTGTGTGGGATGTCGTTCTGGCCAGGCAGAGTACCGGCAGCAGAGTGGCCAGGGAAAAGTATGTGTACCGCAGCTCGAGTAGTCATCGTCCGAGCATGGCTCGAGGGCTGCCGTAGGGCCCTTTAGTAAGTTGAGGATAATCCTCGGACAACAAGGAGCAGTCAAAACAGGGACAACGACACAAGAAGACACACAAACAGAGGCTCCACTATCAACAAGTTTTTACTGAACAACACAAGCACATTTATAACCAATGGTATGGAGGGGAAAAGGGGGCAAAAACGGGACACACGTGGGGGCCATAAAAACACGAGGAACAACCGGATCTAACTACTCACTTCCAGCTTTCAGTCTGCATTCCAAGAACCCAAACTCTTCGCTTGTTAGCGCTATTGACGGCTTACTACTATCACTCAATACTAACACACATTTATCAGACCCCTACTTCATTATCAAAAAGGCCTCGCAAATTTCTCTTTCATTCTTGGAGTTGAATCGTCCTCTAATCTTTGTTCTCGGAAACTCCGGAACGCAACCGCAGACCCTGACGTGTTCATGCAAGGAATTTGGAATTTACACATGAGAAACCTGTAGGTGGCAAGCTCCAGTTTCTTGGCCTATGTATTTCTGAAGGTTCAGAACATATATGTTGGCGGTACAAACAAAGGTCCAGAAAACCTGTGTTACCCTTTGGGTCGAACCATTCAAAAGTGGTAAAGAATGGGATAGGATTGACCTGTGTTAGGAAGGCCCTCCAGAAATCTTGTGTGCATACCATGTCTGAAAGCGTTGTGCTACAGTTGAACCGTCTTGAAGAAGCTGGTTTTCCTCGGCAGGTACTGCTGATTATCCTCCGTAGGTTGCTTACAGAGGTTAAGGGTCTAAAGAGTTCCCATATACGGATGGAAGGAAGACTGGGGGTGATTCCGTATATTCATAAAACGTCGCATCATTTAAAAAAATTGGCAGGAAGGTTCGGTGTACCTGTAGTCTTTAAGTCTTTTTCTAAGCTGTCTTCACTCGTTAGGTTAACGAATCAAGAACAGGTATCACTAGAGTGCGAGAAGAAGCATAGGTGTCCTCTTGTGGAATGTAAAAGGTCTATTGTTTATGAAATCCCACTTTCGTGTGATAAGGTTTACGTGGGCCAATCTGGCCGTTGCCTAAATGAGCGTTTAATGGAGCATAAGAATTGTGTAAATAAAACGGGTGGGGGTACCTTGCATGAACACGTCAGGGTCTGCGGTTGCGTTCCGGAGTTTCCGAGAACAAAGATTAGAGGACGATTCAACTCCAAGAATGAAAGAGAAATTTTCGAGGCCTTTTTGATAATGAAGTATGGGTCTGATAACTGTGTCAGTGAGCAGTCAATATCGCTAACAAGGGAAGAGTTCGGGTTCTTGGAATGCAGACTGAAAGCTGGAAGTGAGTGGTTAGATCCGGTTGTTCCTCGTGTTTTTATAGCCCCCACGTGTGTCTCGTTTTTGCCCCCTTTTCCCCTCCATACCATTGGTTGTAAATGTGCTTGTGTTGTTCAGTAAAAACTTGTTGATAGTGGAGCCTCTGTTTGTGTGTCTTCTTGTGTCGTTGTCCCTGTTTTGACAGCTCCTTGTTGTCCGAGTCATGTACCAACAAGCCCATCAAGCTACTCTCGTTGAGGATAATCGCCAAAATGCAACGTCCAGCACAGATGCATAACTTGAGAGCGCGTTCAAGCGTCTCGGTCATGACGCTTTGCGTGAAGAGAACCTCGCCTATTTAGTAGCCCTGCAAAATCAGGCTTCGATACGTTCAACAAGCCTACGAGGATTTTGTCCACCACATAAGAAGAAGTAAACACATAAAACCTGGTTCGTGCCGCAGTTTTGGGCGCAGTGCCTTGTAATGCGAGTTAGTTAAGTGCTTTCTTTTCGCTAACATTCC
This sequence comes from Ornithodoros turicata, assembly GCF_037126465.1. Lineage (NCBI taxonomy): Eukaryota > Metazoa > Arthropoda > Arachnida > Ixodida > Argasidae > Ornithodoros > Ornithodoros turicata. The sequence goes on along the minus strand of NC_088202.1, from coordinate 50,083,759 downwards.
TGTAACGATGCTATTTACAGCCTAGGCCTAGAGCCTAGCCTCTATGTACTAGGCTTGGCTTTGAAAAAGCATAAGAAGGATATTGGGTGGACATGTTTTCAACACTGATAAATGTATAGAGCACAGACAGCTAGACAAAAAGCTCACAATGGAAATGTGGTGCAAAGTACAGCGCAATTGTGTGCACTGAGTAAAATACAACTCTAGTTATACCTGATTCTTGCAGAGGTTTGTGACGTTCTTCATGCACTGGAAGGAAAAGTAAGACGTTTCTAATCACGTATGCTGCATAAGTGGTCCCATGAATCAATTAGCTGGAACAGAAAAAGCAAACTCTGGAAGAAGATACGGAAGCTTCAGTTCGTTAATTTTGTGATTCTTTGAAATCGGCGCGATACAGTAAGCTCACTGAGTTACTAATGTATGACATTAGGAAGGGAGTTGCCTCAGGACAGAAGCCGCCGATATTTCGAACAGAGACTGTTCTTCTTCTGGGCATGTATGACATTGTTTCATAGTGCTTTGCATGTGCATGACAATCCATTTACTCGTGTTAAACATTGTTATCGTTTAGTATTGGAACCTCAAAGAAAGTGACACCTATTGAGGTCGACGGATAATACTTCTAAGACGTGTAACTGACGGGCATACTGTACCCTAAAAGTTCGGTGCTTGCTGGCTGTATGGTTTTGCTCTTTAAAAGTACATAGTCGCGCGGAAATATAAGTATGCAGAAAGTGATCGACAAGTAACACATTTGTAGACCACGTTTTCATATTGCATGTTCGTGTGCCACAAGACATGTATGGCGCATACCACAGATGTTAACAACTTTTTCTGAGAGAAATACATGAACCCGCAGAAGAGGAATCGAAGCACGCGAATCGAATTCCATCACGTAAGAACGCTTAAATACTCTACCTGCTGACGTAATTTCTGCGGACTAACATATCGGAGGTATACAAAATATACATGTTAGGAACACAGCAAGAGATCGGAAATGAGAAACAATATCGGTCGCTGCTTGAAACGTAGTGGCGAAAATATAACACGAACGACACGATGCACATGCAAATACATATATACCTTGCAATGCGAATAAAGCGTTATTTTTATCTGAGATGAGGAAATAAGATATATGATATTCAAGGTCGAATAAGGGACCACTTAAAGTTAATTAATTAATCACAAGGCGTAGAGGGGGCTACCCTGCTCGAGCACAGCCTAGTCATCACCTAACATTACAGGGGCAGGTGCGTCTTTTGTATTCTCGCCCTAGGCTAAACACTCGATGATCCCTCTTTAGAGGTCCAAGAAAATGGCATATATATGATTGCTCGAAAGCTTGACTAATTTATCAGACTGTCTAGGCCAGCTGTGCTCATTTTTCCAGCGTAAGAACCACGGTAGCAGAAGACGGCAAGCAGCTCGTCTTAACTATACAGGGTGCGTCACGTAACGTGTCATTTGACCTTTGTAAAAAAAAAACAGTTCAACAGAAAAATATGGGGTAAGCGGCTGCCTTCCGGCCATTCACTTTGCCACCTATTAAAAGTAATTTTGATGACTTTTAATTGAAATAAATTAATTTTTTTGAATTGAACTCGGAAATTTGCCTAGTCAATGTAACGTTGTTCTCGCTAAATCAGACAGATCGTAGTTGAATTAGCCAAATCCAACGCAACGGAGTAATTTTGTTATGTAAGTAACATTACGGAGTAATGTTGTTATGTCCAGAAAAGTCGGCCGAAAATTGAGGTTTTGTTGGGCATATTTCAGCGACGCACTCTGTCTGCCGCAAAACAGCGCCGTGAGGGGGTATACCACTCTCCACCTGATCAGAGCCGTATATTAAAAGGGAGTCTGGCCATTGGGAGGAGTCACAAAAAGAGGCTCGACCTGTCAATCACAGTTTCGCTCCTCTGATTGGTTTGCTTTTTACCAAGGGGGTCGCCATGACACCATACTGGCACCCAAAATGGCGACGAAAACAAACACAGTGAAGCGGGGATTTCGTGACAAAAAATTTTCACAGACTAACCTGATTTTATGCTGCAAATGTACATCCTAATATAAATTTCTCGGAAATCAGTTTCAACTTATGCTCATCCATCAATATCTAACTGAAAATAATACGTTTTGTCGCCGGTGTTAGGCCTAGTGAACACGGCGATCACAAGGAAATCATAACAAAAACGGCATTGTGCTGTACGATCTTATTTTTAACAGCTGGATTTCATGGATATAAACATTATTGCCTCTTATATTCCAACTATTCATGTAGATTTGTTTAAAAATCATACCGACAACAGAATGTGTCCCAGCAGGTGGTTCTGACGGCAGCGGTACAACGACGGAAGCAGACGACAATTCCCAACGTGCCTTACGCTCCCTAGGTGGCGCTTATCAAATTTGCACCAACAATCCACTACTTTTGCAGATTGCGAGAGGTATCCATTTCAATCCCATCCAATCCACTTGCCACCCAAAATGGCGCTGCCCATGTTGGATAGGGGGGCAAATAGTGAGGATAGGCTGATTGATAGCGCCCCATATTTCAAGACTTCATTGGTCGGAAAGCTGAAAAAGTGGGTGGAGCTTCAGGTATAGGCATGACCCATTAATGGCCAGACTCCCTTTTAATATACGGCTCTGCACCTGATAGAGAGCAGTTGGAAAATAAGGCAAGGGTAGCGACAATGCAGTTTGGTGCTGTCAACAGATATCACACACGGAGGTGACCGTCCTCGTTATCGCTCTGTCGCTCCTTACGCCGCTGTTTTGCGGCCGACTTAGTACGTCGCTTATAAATGCGCAATTAAACATCAACTTTCGGGTGACTTTTCTGGACATAACCGCCGTACAACACAACGTATTTTGCGGTGGGTTTGGCTAATTCAACAGTGGCCTGTCTGATTTGGCAAGAAAAACGTTTCGTTGGCTAGGCAAATTTCCCAGTTCAATTCAATAACCTTTATTTATTTCAAATAAAAGTCGTCAAAAGTAATTTTAGTAGGTGGTAAATTGAATGGCCGGAAAGTAGCCGCTTACCCCATATTTTTCTGTTGAGTCGCTTATTTACAAAGGTCAAATGACAGGTTACGTGACGCACCCTGTGTAGTGGCGTGAACTATATGTATTGCACAGCTCGCAGCAATCAAAGATGAGTCTTTGGAGGTTATGGAATAAAAAAAAAAGTTTATCCAGGAGAAGTTTCAACTTGAACCAGGGCCTGTTTGCATAAATGTTGAGTACGAGTCTCATACTCATCTTTTGTGCACACAGGCCCAGCTCAGTTCAACACCAGTTTTTGACATCAGTTGTTTGTTCTTAACCTATCATATTAAGGTATAGAAAACGTCTGCTTCTTGACAGGAATCTCACATTATGGATTTGTGCTTACCTCACCGAAGTTTAGTGCGCTGGGAAGTTTTATGGTCATGTTCGTGGTGCACATCATATTGAAAGGCGTTGTTAAATCATTGCACAGGTCAATATCTACTAAAGAGCCGATGATTGGAATCTTGTTGAGGCCTAGCAGGTCCATGCGTCCGAATATCGCACCTAAATATAATCGTATACAATGTCATGGCAGAAGCATTCCATAGTAAATGCACAATGTTTGCTGCGCTGTGCACATCATCGTGTGTACCCTCAGAGAACGTGCAGTTTCTCTATATCGCAGCTATGAGGATGAGACGGTACAGTATTTCTCTGTAGCTTTCATTTCTTCCACTCCTAGGTAGCGGGAAAGTAACTGAAATGTTCTAAAAAGATGAAGTACAACGTTGTGATGGTCAGAAATGATATTACACTACTTACTTAATTGTTATGTATGGAAAGTTCTACAGAGTCCACTGCAGGACGCTACAGGAAAAAGCGATACAGCGATACTTTCCATGTACGGTGCTGTACTACCAACACACTTGTCATTCATAACAGAGAATGTAAGACATAGATATCCCAGGCGATCGAGATCAATATTAGTGGATTGTTTTCTATTTTTACATATTAGTTCAGGAACCAGCCACTAACTGTGACATATTAGTCTTGTACAGGTGTTATGACGACAACAATAGCAGATAATTTAATGATTATGAATGGGGAAATTCGCCGCATGAGGTGCATGACAACATTTCTCAGAACTTCAACTTTTCTATGTTGAATACGCATTTACCCACACAAACACAAGGGACATTAGAAAAATGGAGCCCTTAGCATCAAACGTTTTCTCATATCCTCCTCTGGGGTTCACTTTTACCTCATGTTGCATTGGTTCGCTGGTTGGTTCATTTCGAGCGCTTAGTAACGACTGCAAATAGCTACAACGATAATAAGCTCGACTAAGTGCATTGAGCAGTGAAGAGGAACGTTGTTGCAACGCTGTTGTGTATTGTCCCTGCCACCTTAGTTAGCCCTCATTGCTGATACAGAACACAACAAGTTATAGACCTGATGGACTTGCTCCTCCTCCCAGCAGACCCCCTTGCAGACCGCCTCCTCCAAGAAGACCTCCTGTGGCCTTAGTATCACCACTATCTCCTTCATTTTTATCTCCTCCTAGGAGGCCTCCTGCTGCACTTCCTTTGAAAAGACCTCCAGTTGTCCCTCCTCCTAGGAGGCCTCCTGCTGCACTTCCTTTGAAAAGACCTCCCGTTGTTCCTCCTCCTAGTAGCCCTCCTAGAGGGTTGGTCAGACCTCTAAGTAGAGGACCCACAGTTTTGCTGAAGTCGCAGATGGCCTTTGAGGCCATACCAGCAAGATCGTCAACTGGAAAAGAAGACGAAGCGATGGCCGAACCGTTAAATTACTTGAAGGACAACAGCGAACGGTTACCACACATTGCACTGTCCACGTCGTGAAAGTGATAGATATTCTTTCAAACAACTATTTCAGCCCCTATTGTGTCGCGAATAACAACTGAGAGGCGAAGGACAGCGCATGGGAAAGTGAAGATGAGATAAACGCACAAAAAAAGGCGGTGACCGTGGATTGTACCAGAATGCTGCCGATTGTGCATAGTTTCAGAGACGTCCACTGGTACTTCCCAAAAATACGCGGAACTTATACTGGAAATCACGTGCATAGTAGGCAGACTGCACGTGCATAGTACAGAGACAAAGATTCAGATGGACTTAACCCATTGTGGGCCAATGACTCCTACAGGAATAATAATACAGTTTCGTCTATCAAGCCTCGCGAACGAAACCGAAACTATTGTTCTCCGCGGCCAAAGCAGAAGGATATTACTTCATAATTCCACGCATAGACGGCACTGGACCGTAGTCTTCGTCTTCCTCGGAGCTGATTGGGTCAGCGAAGCGCGCGCTTTTTGCAGGTACCCTCGACAGCCAAAATATCTCTGATTAAAACAGGTAACAGTGATTTTTTTGTGCAATAAAATTTATTGGTTGCAATATTGGTTGTGTGCAATAAAATTTGTGTGGTTTTGGCCATAAGACTGGAGTAGCAGTGAATACAGTGTGCCTCAATTAGTCGGTTCGTTTGTTTTATGGAGGGGAGCACCTTTTTTGGCCAAGGACTCCCACAGGAATCATATGTCAATTCGCTATAATGAACAGCGCAAAAATTTTGAAACTTTTGTCATGTATTCCTTGTGTCTTGGGAAGCCCAGAAACACAATTCTGAATTTTTCCCTCGCTGTAAAAAAAATTCGGCGCAGAATGGGTTAACGGAATCAAATAAGCTGAGACAGAGAGATTAGAACTAAGAGCCAACCGAGTGGGTGGACGGAGATGCAAGAGACAAACTAACTAGTTATTTCAAACTAGACGAATTACTTATCAACCGTTTCTCTTTTTTTTTTTTTGCAGTATTTTGCATCGCATATGCAAGTTGTCGCAAAAATTCGCGGTAAACATGGACCACGCTATAGGCGATATGTAAAAGGAGTATATGGAGTAGGTTCAAGCTATGCGAACGTGCTACTCAGCGCTCGTGTGTTGTTGGAAGCAAAACCCATGGACCTTATACGTTGCTTTCATGATGCACAGGAGTGCACCTCAGTCACGACAAGCTTGTACAAGACACTCACAAAAGTATTTAATCTAAGTTACTGACTACCGGGCAAAAAAGTAACAGAGTAGAGTACTACATAGCCAATCTTGAAAATTATTTAATTAAGAGTACTAAATACTCTTAAAAGTAAGTAATTCGCTACTCTCAGGATACTTTGACGTCACTGTTGCAGTTCGCTATCGAAGAAATACGAAGAAATTGCATTACGAAAAGGCTTTATTAGCTAGCAGGAACTGCTTTTGAAAATTACTATCCAATAGTCTGCCTTTTTTTTTTCTTTTTTTCAACACATTGCCCTCCAATACTGAACATGCGCGCTTTGTCAATGCGAACCAACAGAAACGACATAATTTACTGTGGTTTTTAACCCTATCGTTGATTTAACCTCGTAAAGAGTTATTAATATTTTGTGTGTCCTCTCTCGCTACGGCTTTCAGCATGGGTCTCCTATCTTGCGTTATAGGGTCACAATTGATTACCCGCATACCCAGCAGGACAGCACACCGCCCATGATGGCGAACAGCAGCAAGAAGAATAAGGACATAGGTAGAGTTTTTTTTTTTCTTTTTATTCCGTGTTAGCGCCGCGAAGCAACTGTGGCTATGAGCGGCGTACCAACGTGGACATGTGGAGAGAGGATAGCAGGAAGGAGTGGGGGACAGGGGGCTTAGTACGCGTCCTGGGCCGACTTCAGGGGGAACTGTGCCGACATTCGTCTGGAAAGTCTTCGGAAAACCCAGGGAAAGCCTCAGACAGCACAACCGATGACAGGATTCGAACCCCTTGTCGCCTCCCAGGCTCGGCACGGAAATCGATCGTCTGAACCACTATGTTACGGGAGCTGGTAGGCAGAAGTAGACAGGACAATTTGTCTACCTATGTCCTTACCTTCTTGCTACTATTCGCCATCATGAACCTATACCAACTACCCCGTATTGTTCCTATTGTGCAGCACACCGCCTCATGCGTGTTCCCAAACCCAATGCTCAGCACGCTGCACCTTCCCAAGTAGGACGTGGATGCTCCAAATGTCTCAGACGCTAAACCGTATGTGCAGCACAGAGCGCATTACCGAGAAGAAACAGAACCTTTCGTTGGAATTCCAAGTCATGCACAGACAAGTACTTTCGAAGTAAGTTAGAAAATGGGTAGAAGTTATTCAAAAAGTATTATTTAGATTACTAACTACTTACCTTTGAACATATATGCAAGAAAAGAAGTTACGCGCAAAAGTATTCAAGATACGCAACCTATGAACTCTACTCAGGATACTGTGCACGTCTAAGTCACGATAACATCTTTTAAACACAGCAATGCTGTGGCCATTTCGTAATCGTAAGAAAATATCTTAGCTCTTCGATATTGACCAAATGCTGAGATGATGACACGGCCTGTCGCGCCGAGCTCAAACAAGGGTCAGTTGTGACCAGGCTTATAGCCACATACAGAGAGTAATTCAGGGTGTCTCTGTACATTGCTCCATTGCTCTATAGCTGACTGTGTTCGGTACGTAATTTATACTATTGTAATTCTTACCATTCACAACTCGAGCGTTATCTACAGAAATAAAAACAGAAAAAGAAGCAGACACATTCGTTGCTAGTTAATGCTGCCATGTCTTACGGCTTTCTGAAATTTCCCAATGGCATTTTCACAGCTCCTCCTAATTTATGGTGGCCCATGTAAGCTCCGCAGCTACCCGGTCATTGTATATACCGTTTCAGCGTGAAAACATGATTTGAAGCGATGAGTAGTGCAAGAAATTGTTGCTTCCACGGTCTCTGCGAATGCAGCGCACTATGTACGGTGACCTTCTTAGTGTGTGCATTTCCCATTAACTTTCTTCTTTATCAGCATCCTTAATATTACACCTCATACATTGCCGATAGCGGGACCGCCTCATAGTTCATATTTCCAGCATGACACTCGTGATACGCTGAAGTGTAATAACCTTTAATAACACCAGAGAGTTCTGGAAAATTTAAAGCACATCCCGGCTCGGACGCACAACGCGTCTTGTCAACTAGATACAGAGCTCGTTTGCGACCTCGACGGCACCGGCCTTGCAGCCGAAACGATGGAATGGGTCCCGTGTTACGTGCCGTATTCGGTGTGCGAACTCGCCTCATATCCGTGCATTCAACTGCAATCATCTTATGCATTATAAATAAGCATCGTCCACGAATGGCGTGCTTGAAATGCGAGAGGTTCCCGAAGCTGAGGTCTCTCCTGGCTGGGCCGCCATCTTAACCTGACGGTACGGATTAGGAAAGGGGCCCACTTTCGATATCCACTTCCCGTTAGCCCGTGTAGCGTATCAGACCGACTGGGCTACGCCGTAATTGGCTGACAAGGACACAGTGCCGGAGTCAGATGTCGCATACGATTCTCTGCAACTGTCTACATGTGCGAAGAGTAAGCAGCCGAAACTGCAACCGCTTACTAAAGGCCATCTATGCGCAAAACACACCATATTGATGCGAGCCCGGTCGTGGCACGTTTGGCGTATTTAGAGAATGATATCGGTTATATACGCGTGCATATATTCCCTGAGGAGGCTATATCCTAGTTACTATACTAAGTCAGAATCCGCCAAATACAAACATGGTCTCCAACGTTTCTCATTCAACATTAAACGGCGAAAGCAATTTATGATGATGGTGCCTGTGTGCCATATCTGTCCTCGCATTTCCGGCCGCGTCATTCGTACACTTTGTCATCTCTGTTACAAAGAGTGTAATAAATTGAATTATGTTGGCCACATACGTCCAATCAGAGAGAGTGCTGAAAAGAAGATCCTCAGAACGGTCTTTACGAGACTGCCAATCTGTACCAGGCCGTTCTTGAGAAGGGAAAACAGGCCTTTCAAGACGCACTGTAAAAATGTAACAATGTAAGACGTTGAAAATGCACCTTTATAGTCGTGTCACCTATTAGGTAGAAAAACGTTCGAGAAACACTGCGATATAGGCAAAATGCAATTGCGAGCGACGTATTCACGCGCAGCCCTTCGCTACAAGTTTATGTAGCGCTGCGTTACTGCGCTCCGAATGAACCAGTCAGACGTAATGAAGCTGCGTCTGATTGATTGACAGCTAACTATATTTATTTATGTCGCAGAAGCGTGCTTAATGTAGTGTTGCGTACTGTTGAACAGAGCTTATGATGCTATACTGCTGCACACTCTTAAATTCTGAACACCTTTTTCGGTGCACGTGGGGTGTAATTAGGGGGTAAATCGTTTTCCACACCCCTGTTACGCCCTTCTGGGCAAAAACAAAATTGCATGGGGGTGTTATATGGGTGTAATACGTGCAGAGCCTGATTTTGAGGGTGTATCTGTGGCCATTAGCGTAAAAAGGGTGTAACTGAGCAGAATGTTTAACATTGTCGTGGAATATGAATGCCGTGTACACTGAGTCGTAGTTTTCCCTCATACGAAAGCCAGTAAGAAACAGAGGCGTTATCTTTATGGTGAGTTGATACTCCAAACAATTCCTCACTGCAGTGTTTTTGTGAATATAATCAAATTAAACTTAGACACCTCACCTTTCGTTTTGACTGGAAGGCGAACAGCGGTATCGAATTTGTAGACACCCGCAAGACAAGCAATCTATATAGTATCTGTTTTCTCTTAGAAAGGAAATGCCTTTTTTGTGAGCTTTTGGTTCGTTGTCCCAACTATGTGATGTGTCAAACGTATCACTAAATTTAAGCGCGTACACCCTTATCCGTATATCAGGTACTATATTGGTTCAATATTGCACCAGTTCTGAATTGCTATATTGGGAGAATATTTGTCCACAATACATGACATTTTCATGTTATGCATTTCCTTTAGCGGATGATATACTGATTATGGAAACAAAGCTGCACACGTTCCGCCAATGTTTAAGGGCGCCGACTTACACCAAAAGTGGAATCGGGCAGTCAGTTACACCCCAGATGGTGTTGAATTCGCACCTCTCCTGGAGGGTGTACTTCCATCTTAAGGTGTCGATTTACACCAAAAAAGTAATAAGTTAGGGCATCATCCAATTACACCCAAGAAGGTGTATAAAATTTAAAAGTGCACCATATCTGTCAAACGGACTTTCACTTGACATCTTGCATGTGACTGATGGCCACTGACTTTGCTGATCACTGCTGAACTCTTGAGATTCATTTTGCACCCTAGATAATTTTTCCATACTCACTTTTATTAATTCTAAGCCTATTTGCACGAATCCAGTCTGAAAGTGAAACGAGAAAAGCTTGTAACTTCCTGATTTTGTAAACTTTTCCCCGCATCATGCGTTGATACCTACGCTGACATACTTCACACGTAATGATAGCAAGAAGTTCAATGTTAGAACAATGTGCACTCAAGCCGTAGCTTCCTTCACTCTTTTTTTTTTTCAATTTGTGCAGCCTGTTACAAGATTTCTCGGCCCCTCACGATGCCATGCCATGCACTGACTAAATACCATTGCTCATCCCTGAACCACCTATCGGAATCACTCGATCGGAATTTCGAAATATTCGCGTTGGTCATCACTGAACGCGGGTAATACTGAAGCGATCGGTCATCACTGAAGCGCGATTGCGCTTGTTTTACAATTTATTTCTTCTTTGTCCATCACAGTCTGAATTCCTGACGTCTGCAGTACACATCTCATCACGACCAGACCATTGCTTCAAACTAAATCATCCTCTCTGTCGAACATTAATATAAGATACATCCTTTGCTCCCCGCACCATAAGAGAGTGGTACTCGCTTCCCCAATCCATTGTCTCACAAACTTCCACGACACACTTCAAGCAGGCATTGATTTCGCATCTTTCATCAGCACATCGTCAACAAACTAATTTACAATACTATGCTCGCTAATCTGTGCATCAGCATTTTTTTTCGTGTTCTGTTCTCTTAACGGGCTGCTGTCTGTGTCGTTGCCTGTATTTACACATGTATTTTGTAAATACTCACTCCGTTCTGTAATGCCCTCAAGTGAGGGCCTTGAACGTATAATAAACAAAACAAAACAAAAACAATATTACGAGATCCTGCAGAATGAGATCACGCCACACGATTGTTGTGGTGCAACATTTGTGGCTTACAATGGCCATCACATGGCCACGACTTACAGCGCAAGTCAACGTCACACTCTACAGCTGACCACCTAACGTGAACCATAAGAACGAATACTTACAGATTGTTTATTGCACATGTTGAAATGGTCACTCAAGCACTGGAAAAGAAAGGTTTTCTCTAAATCAAACCTACATGTCCTTTATTTATCTATCAAATTATCCAAGTTATCAGTTCAAGCATGAACAGTAGCGGAAACGACTTCGTTCCCCACTTCACTGTCACTATTTTCACGCGGTACTATTGCCCGCGAATTATTTGCTGTGATGACAGAACAGTAGGAGAGACTAGGGATGCTACTGACTTTTGCTGATGAACCCATTAATGGATTGTAGTGCGACGTTTCGGCTATATAACGCACATATTATAATAAAGCTGGCTTGAAGTTATCAAGTGCGTCAACCTCGTGGGTGTTGTCAAGTTCCCCAATACATTCTTGTAGCGTGGCAGGTCGTCGAACATGTATTCTCTCGTAATGGTTATGATACACATGTACCGAATAGATCACCTATGCACAGAGCACATAGAAAATAAACTAAACGGGAACTTCCACTACTAAAAGTGGGTGCCCCCTAATAGCACCCTTAGGGTACGATTACCTCACCAGTGGACGTATTCAGCCGCAAATCCCAAATTAGAAATATTATGAACATGTGCAACCTATACAGCTATTGTATGCGTTGCACAAACTTAGAAAGTTGCAAGACGGGAAAATTTTACTTACTCGGCACTGACACATGCTTTGTGCTACGTACTGGTAGCCAGGTATACTGTCACAGTGAAACTTTGTTCAGTTAGTTGTTACTCGCACGGCGAACAATCAGTGGAAAAGCAGCCCAATTGCTCCGCTTCTTTTTCTTACATTACTCAGTGTGACAACGCTCCCCAGCGTACCCTACGCAGCCACTGGAATTTGCACCGAATGAATGCGGCCAAGTACAAAAATACTGAGTTGCAGATATAGTATTTGTGTCAGTATTCATTACATTACCGGACATTCAGCACACCAGGCAAAGTTTTCAGTCAAACCACCGAAATTCCGGACTCATTCCGACATCGTTTCTTCATTCCATACCGGTTTTTCGAGGTAAGGTCCAAAGTCGGAGTCAAGCTCACCAAGGAAGATTTGCCTTGCAGGAATAGAGAACATGCACGCGCGAAATAGACGTTGAGCATAATATTCCCCTACTCCCGTATTTTACGAAAGTTACGGGCTCGCAGCTGCGTTATAGGTAGTTTATGTCAAAACCAATGGACGCAAGCTGGGCTGCTAATTTGTCCGATATAGGACAAGATCTAGTCCAGGACGAAAGGTTGACCCGGACTAGGGTAAGGTCAGTTCCATCACCGACAGCACCAAACCCCAGCCATAAAACGAACTTTACGTAGCTATTTCAATAATTAAATTTAAGTACCTGGGATGTTTCAGCTGTAGTGTCTGCCGGCACGGTCACACTGAGATGGTGTTTGTAAATTCGGGGGCCTGTGGTTTAGAGCTATTCTGACTGATTTTGTAACGTAGTAGGAGATGAGGCAATGAAACATCGAGGGACGAACACAACACTGTAGCCTGACAGCGGTCAGTTGTTCCATATTTCGATTAAGGAATTACAGTTGATGAAACGCGTCAGCACAGGGAATCGAACCTACACCTTAAAAAGCCCACCAATCCGAATCGTCCCTGATAGGAAGTTTGAGCGTGCTGGTTCGTGCACCACTGCTGGTGCCTTTCTGTCAAATACCATTCTTTAACAGAAATTTCGGCAGCGTGTTCACAGATGTTCGTAGGCGTATGGCTAGTCAACTACAGTGCCTTGCACAAGTGAGACTTATCATACAGCTAGGAGGTAGCTTTCAACTTACTGATCCAATTCCTATTAAGTCTGGGAGGACAATCTCAACACATGAATCTGCAAGAAAAAGATAATGTGAGAAACACGATGGTGACAAACTCGGGCGAGTTACCAGCGCGAAAAACACGGAGGAAGAAGTATACATAGTGAGAAACACACCATGATGCCAAAGAAAGCAGAGGGACAGTTGCTGTATAAAGAACACCGTGATGTTGGCATGCACATTTGCAAACAGGGAAGCAATTAAATTTCTCGTTGCACAGTTTATGCTTTTTAACGTGCTATTCGCGCAGGTGTTACCGAAGTTTACACGAACAATTTAGATCTGAACCTAAGACAGGACAGCTTGGCCACGTTATGTTCGATGCCTAAGACATCCACCATTACACCACGTTTTTCTTTTTTTCTTTTTTTTTCACGCTTGCTCCAAGAAGTGCTAAGCATAATAAATCGGACTATGGGCATGTGCTTACTGTCGAGTAGTGGTGTCCCTGCATCAGTGCAGGGAGCATATCGGAAAAGGAATATCAAGGAGAGCAGACGTAGCGAGCCATGGGCAGGAACCATGACTTCGGCAGCGAAGACGAAGGCACTGAACTATGAATACGTTATTCAGATCTTGCGTGGGCTTTAAATGATTTCTGTCTGTACCACCGCTCGTGTCTTCGTGAACAATATCCCATAAATTGCAGACGTTTGTGTACAACGAAAGGTTGGCAGTAAAGCTGACTGTGACAAATGCTTGCTCTACTTCCTCGTCGGAAACAGTGCATGCAAATCGGACAGCTGCAGTGGTTCCAGTTTGTCTTGACATGTACAGTGTAGGCTACGAGAGCAAGCTATAAAGAATGAACTGACATTCCCAGGTGTCGCTGAAGCTGTTGTCACGCGCTATGGTCCAGCCGCTATTCTATGAAGTATACATCCTCAATGTTTTCGATCTGAGCGGCATGTTAATAACGTGAAGCTTCTTCCGCGGGCAGGCGTCGATGACATGTTCAATGTGACAAAACGTATCATTCTGAAGGCTGACCTTGAAATCTTAATCTTATTCAATGAAAGGTCTGTTCAGATGCCAGAAACAAGTGGAAAGAAAGGAGTGTCTGGTTCAGAGGTCACATCAATCTTGAAAACCATCGATGAGGCCTGTGCACTCTGAAAAAAAAAGGAGTCTTACCGACTCCTTTACGGGGGTAAAACGTCCTAACTCCGGGGTGCAAAATAACACCCCTTTTGAAGAGTATCCGCAACTCCGGGAACTACGGAGTAAAGTTTACTCCTATGGTACTGAGTAAAAGTTACTCCCATACAGCTCCATATTTACTCCAACATATTGGGTGTAAAAGTAACTCCATTCATGAGGCTAGCGTAACTCCACTGGAGAGTTCTTGTTATGCTACATAAGGCATAAAAGTTATGCCCTTCACCTGGAGTGCACATTACTCCAGTCGTCTCCTCACCTTGAAGATCATGCAAATAAGTGTTGCAAAACAGTATATCTAAATCAGAAACATTTATTGTGTCTCTGATACAAATTGGCAAGAAGAGAAAAAGGAAGCTTTCAGTGCTTAATATGATCCTATGAAAACAACTTGTAAGATGCCACAGGTACAAGTACATTCTTGCATTATAAGGTTGCCACACACCCAATGCAACTATCACCTGGCATATACTTCCAACTCCTACAAACAGGAAACAAAACAGTTATTCGAAGTTGATTGATTGATTGATTGAAAGAAAGAAAAAAATGAGGATTGTAGCCCTCATTACGAGGGCCGGCTACCCCAGATCACCTAAGGAAAGGAATTCCAGACACATCCACCATCACCCACTGGAGATGTCGCGAAGCGGCGACGAACGCCACAGACAGGTCATAGCCCATCTAACAGCTTGGTGTCCCTTAAAAACTGTGTAACGGCTCGCAAAGCTGGCAGTTGAGTGCTCATTGGCCATGGGCCCAGCACCTTCTGCACTCCGAAGGGTCGATTGTCAACCCGGCCTAACGCGGCTACAAGTCTGTCACGACACTAGTATCTTGGGCACGTAACACTAATATGTTCGACGTCTTCGATTGAGCCACAGACTGGACAATTAGGAGAGTCCGCCTTCCCAAGCCTGTACAGGAGTCTTGCACTGTATGGTACATTGAGCCGGAGCCTGTGAAACAATGACGTAATCTGCCGTGGCATGGATGTTGGGAGGACCAGAGCTAGTTCGGGGTCAACCCGGTGCAGAAGGGAAGATCCAGCCTCGCCACAAAACCATTGATCTTTTGACAGCTTATGGCTTAGAGACTTTAAGGCACTCTTGGCGTCCACCTTCGTGAAGTAAACACTGCGGAATGTACTATTTCCATGTGCTTTCCCGGCGTTGTGATCGGCCGCATCATGTCCGGTGATCCCACAGTGGCCAGGTATCCACCGGAAAATCACGTCATGGCCAGCGATCACTGCTTTTTGTTGCGCTACTAGTATGTCATTCAGTACAGGAGCTGAGAGGTGGTGTGTACCCGGTGTCATAAGGGTTGGTAAAGCGGCTTTAGAATCACAGAAAATCACCCATTTTCCCTGGGAAGGCGCGCACGAGATATGCTCTATGGCTAGAAGAAGAGCGTGTAGCTCTGCTGCTGTCGCTGAAGTGCGATGCGATAGTCGAGCACTGCGCGCAGTATTCGACGCTGGTGCAACGAAGGCACAAGCGGATCCTGTAGATATTGTGGAGCCATTCGTATATACCGCCGTGCGATCATCCAGACGTTGGATCAATTCTAAGCTCAGCTGTCGCTGCATGCAAGGGGGTGAGGACTTAGCCTGGAACTTCTGCATTGACTCTGAGAGGCACAACACTCCACCATGGCAAAGGCGATGCTGGAATGCGTTTATATGATGGTAAGATGCCTCGGTATGGCAGAACGGCCTGGTGAAAAGTGGAATTATCTCTCTTATTAATTGCTTCAACAAGGTGGTGCCGACGATGACGCGTTGACAGTCGGATGAAGTGACGAAGTGATTCCTGAACTCTTAGAGCTGGTACCGGAGGTTCCTTCGCTTCTGCAACTGTGAGCTGGTTAGAAGCTGACCGATGAACCCCCAAGCACACTTTTAGGCTCCTTGCAACCACACTCTCGAGGAGAGATTCTGAGGTGGGACACAGACCTTGTAGAACTGGCAGGGAGAACGCCAACATCTGACGAATTAGTGAATGATGCAGACCGAGCATAGCCGTCGGAGACGCTCCCCATCGACTGCCTGCGATGTAGCGCATGACATTAACGACGGATGTAGCTTTCTCCTTTATGCGCTGAACTTCGGCTGACCAGGACAGAGCTCTGTCCACGATGACCCCAAGGAACCTGTGATGTGTTACTCTTCGGAGTTGTTGACCATTGACTTGAAGCTGAAAGTTCGGTAAACGTTTCCTCGTGAACGGCATCACTACTGTTTTCTCTAACGACACATCCATGCCCCGTTGAGACAAGAAGATGGTAACTTTGTCTAGTGCCTCCTGAAGACGCTATACATTAACATATCAGTGCATAGGAATTTGGCATATCGGCACCCACTTTTCTGCTTTTTCATGAGAAAGCAGGGGGAGACGCGCCTTTTGAAGTGCATCTGGCTGAGGCATAAAATGCAGTACATGTACTTTAGATTTTTCTTTTTTCTTGGCAGAAGGGTAGTTGCCTTATATGAGAAACTGCTGTCATATGTAATTCACAATTTGGAGCCTACAAGAATATCTTGCCTAAAATAGATGTGTGTATACACTTCCCAGTATATCTATTGTAAAACACCTGTAATAAGATGAGCACTTACACAAGTGAAAAGGTCAGATGCACCTCCTTCAGCAGATGAGCAAGGGCATGAATTACTCATGCTGGGTAATAATCTGCAACATAAATATAGGTAATTGAGTCCGAGCAGTGGCGATATGTTACGTTATCATAAGTCAAATACTTTCATAATTAAGAATTTCTTGTGCCAAACAAACTATGCTAGGAAAATGGATGGTTTGAATCATGTCTGTGCGTGCAAAAAGTGATTGGTGCTATGTCGGTTACTTACTATCTTGTTCATCAATAATATTCTCATTTATGAGCTGATGATTACTCTAACTAGTCCCCTTCTCTTCCTTGCAATGTGCATCCATCCTTTGTGGAGGTGGAGCAGCACTTTCTTTTCTCTGTCTGCCCAATGTGCCGTGTAAACGACTCGTAAATCTGAAACAGTAACAACAGCATTAGAACTCAACACTGATGCAGTGGCGGATCCGGGGGGAGGGACGGTTGGGCGATCGCCCCCCCCCCCCCGCTCAAAACAGTAGGTTTCGCAGCGATGTCCCCCACTCACCGCCACTTAGGGGCTTCGACAAACACCCCACCCCCACCCAAACAACAACAACAAAAGCGACACGGACTGGATCCGCCCCTGCACTGACACCACTTGTCGTCGGCAGGATACACGTGAATGATAATACAGAACGGCGGTAATACCTACCCCATTGAAACTTACCAGTGCAGGGTACCTCCTTACCACAACCTGCACAGTTGACTTCTCATTCCAGAGCCATGCCGAGTGATGCTAGCCTTTAGGTAACTTGCCACTTTCGTTATCTGCAGTGCGTTCCATCAAAGCCAGACTATTCTGCAATGCTGTTAACATTAATTAACAAAGCGTCCTATCCAAAGTACGATTTCACTTATCGTCAATTTGAAGTTCCTTCTTCTTAGGATACAAAGGTCCACTTACGAAAAGAAACTCTCTTGAAGAAGGATAACTGTGAACAGCTGCCACATTTTCATAATTCGTGTACGCAACACAGGACGCATACTTACCTGAAGTACGTACAGGACGACACTCAGACACATGATTTGTAGTTGTGGCATTCATTGCACTTCAGCACGCCGACGTTGTTCTTCGAAGATAATCTTATTCATCTTTGAGAACATCGTTAATAGATAAAGTTTCAAGTTCCCGCACGACAACGGCCAACCGCTAAACGACCGCGCGATATCAGTGTTGCTAGACTACGCAATGAAAAGAACGAAAACTGTCCAAGAATATGAAGACGCCTCGCGCTCAACTCTTACCACGGAGTAAAGCGCTGGTTGAATGGAGTCATTAGAGCATGAAAACATAGAAACGCAAAAACAGGGAGTTGCAATGGTGTTTGGTGAGAGTTAAACTGCATCAAGGGGTGTAAAATTGCCTAATACTCTCGTTCGACTCCTTTTTTTCTCAGAGTGTGTGTGTCCTGGAGTCAAGGGGTACTCCAGGTAGGTAATTAAGGCCTCGTAATATTTTACACAACATCGCAGGATGTTAATATGCTGGCTTTTGATACTCAGTCTTGATATGAGGTGTTAATGACTACTTAATTTCAAACAATTTCAGACAAGTGCACAGGGTACTACATGGGAGCGGAGAGCACCTCAAGAGGGCCAAAAATCGACAGATGCATCTATTGTCGACTTCACACGACTAAACAGAAAAACACAATGCGGCGATGAAAACATGCAGTGAAATCTGGACGAGGACGACCGCCGAAATCCTCTAGAGAGATGTTGAACCAGCAGCGAATACGTCTCCGAAAAACAGTAAGATATGCTTGCCACGCCACTTCCTTAATTTTTTAGACCTATACAACTGAAGCAGCACCAGAAAGAAGATATTAAACATGCGTTCTAATTTCTTTTTTTCACCAAGTCGTTAAATTATATCAGTTAAGTCAACCACTTGAGGGAAAAGTGTGCTAACCTGTCAAACGAAACTGTGGAAGCTACATTAACTTCGTTGCCTTATAGTCAGGGATGCTGGGTCGATCGTGGGGGGATTGGTTTTGGCAAAGCTTTATGATGTGGAGCAATCGCTGTCAGGAAACGAGGGTTTTGACGCATAACTTTGCGTGCTAGTGGATGTTTGTGATGCCGCGTACAGAGACGGATGTAATGACGCACAGTTTCTTGCACACGCAAAATGCCTATGGGAAGTTCTCTGGCCTCTGTAATAACTAGGACATTAGTAGCGGCACGAGGCACACCTAGGCATACCTTGAGGCTTTTGACTAAGATGCTTTGCAGCATCTCTCAGCTGAGTCTCATACCCCATGTAAGACTGGTAGACGGTACGCCAGCATCTGCCGTATCAGTGCACTATGTACGGAGAGTAGGGCACTCGTCGACATTCCATAGCGGGAGCCCGTTATACCACGTATAATGTAGACTCGTGCGTCAGCTTTGCCTTGGATATGATTGATGTTGGACTCTCCAAGGCCGAAAATAAAGTTGTTGTTGATGTTGGCAGCCACTGAAAGCTGTGCATCAATAACTATTCCCAAGAACCGGTGATGGGACACCTTCTTTATCGCCTGGTCATGAGGTCTCAAATGAAACTGTGACTTCTTTGTTTTTGTTTTTTTAATGGGAAGGAAAAGTCTTCTCGGCGGATACATCCATGGCCCTTTCGGTTAAAAAGGCAACTGTACAATCTATTGCATTCTGGAGTCGCTGCTGCAATGCTGGTAATTGCACTCCGGACCATAGGCATATGTCGTCGGCGTACATAGTAATGTGAACATTTTGGGGCAGACAGCTTGGTAGACTTGTAATAACCACGTTGAAAAGCAGGGGGCTCAGGACACCGCCCTGGGGCACTCCGCTTGAAAGATCATGATGATGACTATCGCCATCTTCAGTATGCATATACACTGTTCTGCCGGTCAGGTAGTCTTCCAATCCAACGGAGGGATCGATCACGGATCCTTCGGCTGTACAGAGCATAGAGGGCGTGGCTGTAGCTGACCGTGTCGTACGCTCGTTTGATATCTAAAAAGGCAGCCGCAGTGATACGATGACGAGCACGTTCATGTTCCACAAAAGTCACCAGATCCAATACTCCGTTCATAGCACATCGGCCCTTACGGAAACCAGACACACATTCTGGAGGCAGTTTGGTCTAGTGCCCATTCTACGCGGCTGAATACCATTTTCTCCATAACTTTGCAGGTGCAGCTCGACAAACTTATAGGCCTGAACGATGCCAAGTGTCTGTGGGATTTTCCAGGTTTCAGCACTGGAATCACCTTGGAGACCTTCCAACTGGAAGGAAGTTTCCCCTCTTTCCAAATGTTATCGATAATGCGCAACAAGGCATCCTGGGCGACGATGGAAAGGTTGGACACATGCTGATATGTGATACCGTCAGGACCAGACGATGATTTGCCTCGCCTTGATTTTGAAGCGGCGTCCAGTTCTGCCAGACTAAAGACAGCGTCCAGGGCTGCACACAGCACTTCATCAGTTAGCACGGTATTCCTCGTGGCATCGTCCACAGATACTTGATATGTGCTCGTCATTGAGGATGCGGATGGTCTGGTGGCAAGTCTACATAATTCATCTGCCGTCGACCTCTCATCTGTGTGGCGGTAAATAGCCGGGGCTCTGAAAGGACGTGATTGCGTAACGCTGGTTGATTCAAGGGCCCTAATTACCTGCCACAGGCGTGTCGTGGGTGTAAAAGCAGAGAGGGCGGTGCAAAACGAGCGCCATTGGTGACGAGATAATTTTTGTAGATGATGCCGAATTACGCGCTGCAAGCGGCATGCTTCGCGGTATTCATCCTGGTGATGAGATCGGCAAAACTTTATTTCAGCTCTGCGACGAATTGCTCGTAACCTTTCATACTCTGCGTCAACTCGTGAGTAGGTTTCTGGGACAGTAATGACCTTAGTCGCTGCCTCAGCGGACTTTTTCAAACCAACAGCGAAATCCTCGACGGTAACTGCACCTGCTACTTCTTTGGTTGATTCCACTGTGTGACGCTTCCGATCCGTTACACGTACACGTCGTCGCATGTTCCGAAGCTGAGGGCCGGTGGCTAATTAAAATAGGCACGTGATCGGTCCACAACAAATCTGTGTGTGTGTGCACCATTTCATATGACGAACAATGTCGGGGGAGCATAAGGTTATGTCTATGCAGCTCGAGCAACTTGGGCCTCGCTAGAAGGTAAGCGACCCTTCGTTGAGAGTAGTGAGGTGAAATTCGTCCATTAAAGATCCAAATATTCTGCCACGTGCATAATGTACCGGCGGCCCCATATCGCACTGTGGGCATTCATATCTTCGCAGGCGATGACGGGAGAAGGGACACTAGTAATTGACAGTAAGTTCGTCTCGAACCTGTTCCATGGAGATCCTTACGTTCGGGGCAGTATACACACTGGACACCGGTAATGTATCGGCCCATGAGGCGAACGCGCCATGTTACATATTCGAAGTCATCATACGTGGACGCACGTAGGAGGGCACACGCAATATCCTTTCTCTCGCACAAGATTGCTCTGCTCTGATTATTTGGCCGGTGAGAGAAGAACGTCTCATACCCAGACAGGCTAAAGGTGTCACTCAACCGCGGTTCACTCAGGGCTAGTATGGGCAATTGATGACGAAAAATAAAGTTGCGAAAGTCACCCATTTTGCTCTGTAGACTATTGCAGTTCCATTGAAAGATGGTTGTCGACTTAAGTTCCTTAGACATGCACGGGTGAGTTCGGCATTCGACGAGGATGCTGGCCCTGAAAAACAGCCTTCATCACAAGTAATGCTTGTAGTTCTGGGAGGTCCTCGGACGTCGGGTGATCTCGTAGGATTGCTCGTAAGACAACAAAAAGTAATGGCAGAATGATGTCTAGTAAATCGGACGAGGACCTGCGATTACACTAGGTTGCTGCTTGGAGGGGAGCACGTTGCATGGTCTGCTTTGACCCGGGATGATGCCCAGAAGCGGTCTTTTTCTCCTGGAGACACGGAGGGGGATTATGAGGTGCAGCTGCAGCAGCATACGACCTCAGTCCCTTAGTCCTCATCGGTCCCTTAGGCTTTGTCGGCTTTGCAATAGTGTCTTTGGTTGGTCGCTCACGCTGAGGAGGTTCCTCTTCGACGGCCTTCACCGCCTCAGGGTTTGGTTTGGCTGATGTGGTAGCGTTAGGAGGTCCAGTGAACATTCGCCGCTCCCGCGCGGTGGCTGCCGCTTTCGCTATCCGGCAAGCGCCGTCAGTTGCTGTGTGCGGAAGACCGCAGTTTGCACACTTGGGTTCACGCTTCGCAGAGCACACCTGATAATTCTGTGGACCGGCGCATACTTGCACCTTTCCTCATTTCTACAACTCCGGGCAATATGTCCGAAACGCTGACATCGGAAACATTGCGTTGGGGGAGCCACGTATTCGTCGACAGGGAAGCTAGCAAACCCCATACGTACCTTTGCAGGCAGTGGCTCTCCAGGAGGTTAGGATAACGCTGTCCTTTGAGAGAGGGCTGGAAGTCCCGTCGTCATCTCGGAGGCAAACAACTTCACGCTTTACTCCAATAATCCCATAAGAGTTCAGGTATGCTTGAAGGCACCGTTCGGAGTATTGAATAAGGACTCTATGTATTCTTCCCATGGTTTGAAGGTACGATTATGGTATGGAAGCTGTGACCGCCACATCCGCCACTTGTGCGATTTTGCTGCTACCAAAGATGAAGGTATCGCACAGCACTGATTTAGGCTTCAAAATATGTGTGTATTTCTTTCCAGTCTCTCAATCGTCATATTTGCCCAATGAGCAGATCCTGTATAAGTGCCATGGTAAAATAAGCAATATTAGCAATAAAAAACAGCTATATTCTATTGCTCACACAGTTCTTCAGCGACAGTGTTGCAAAGGAGATGAAGCATTATCA
The DNA here is from genome assembly GCF_037126465.1 of Ornithodoros turicata. NCBI lineage: Eukaryota > Metazoa > Arthropoda > Arachnida > Ixodida > Argasidae > Ornithodoros > Ornithodoros turicata. Next base: position 50,061,016 of record NC_088202.1, on the reverse strand, counting down.
GCCCCATCACAACAACCTGACAGACTGTGATGCATCTATTGCATTCGCACAACGTGTCAACCAATTGGTAGATGTCATGAACGCGAGGACTCCAAAAGATGCACTCACCACAGACCCACAAAAGCTACAAGTAATGAGTTTATCTAAACAAACTTGTTCCTAGTCGATTTTACATATCCATACAATAGATAGAGACTGCTGCAGATTAAATGAAATAGCAGGCAAATAATAATAATGTAGCTATTATGTATATATTTATGTAATTTCTTCCCTCAATTTTTTTCAGTTAGACAATCAAGAGCTTTCTTGCCTTCGTAAGCGAGTGGCAAACAATATGTACCCCACAGGCAGTACAGAGGGCTTTATGAGCAGACAGACTTCAAATGAGCTGAACGTTACGTTGCAGGCAACACTACAGCTGTGTCAGGTAGCTCATGACAGCCTGCTTGAATCAAGATGCTTTGGAAGTAAGCATAACTTAACTCATGAAGAGAACCATGGCTCAGTCACGTTGGCTTTTACAGCGTTTTTTTCGGCATGATCAGGAACTCCTGTGGGCAGAACCAGCATCCTGACTCGACACTCTTCGTCCAAATGTTTCAGTTGCTTAGCACGTACTCCTTCATCAGGTCCCCACGTGGCAGTAATGTCACAGGAGCTGAAATTTTGAGAAGCTTGACTGACTTCAATTCAGCCGGTGCATCACAAGAAGGACCCACTGAACTGCTACAAATGCTCGATATATTTATTGCCACAGTATCGGTAGTATGGGATGGACTCTCATAGTGCAACTGTCCTGAACACGTTTTAATTAGCAATTAGAGCTAATTGCGACCCCCCACATTAATCAGCATGGATTCAGCAGCCCTCCATGGAGCCACCACACTAATTGGGGAGCATCTAACTCGTGTCCAGACCAGCTGAGAGTTGTGCACTACGAGAGTTTGTAAAAAATAAAAAATAGGTAGGAAATAAAACAGATATATAGAAATAGAGTGGAGAGAAAAATTTATTCGAAAATCGACGATGCAGCGGCGAAGAAACCGCTCCGCAACACCCGAGTGACCAGCGCCCGCCATGTTGGTAGTTGGAACCCAGCAGTTGCAGAGATCGACGACATGTGGCCACATAGTTGCAAGGCATCACGCAGATGGCGCCACCATGTTTCTTTCACTCCTGTGATAATGCTCGATGTGACATCGCGTCAGGGACCCTATTCGGACAATTCTTCAAACGGCCGTTACAGTACGTCCTTCGGAAGTAGGGCTAGGGACGTCCATTCTTGTAGCTCCCAGAGATGTCCACCTGACATCCATTTCAGGACGTGGACGTTGGCATCTATTTCGGACGTCCGCAGCAGATAGTGTTCTGTCTGGGTAAATGCCCTCATTATTACAGACTCTACGTGGTCAATTAAGGTGAGAAATTCACTCGATGGAAACATGAGCCCTCCCCCGTTTTTCAGTGATATAAACTTATACCGGTCATCAATGGTTTCATTTTTGATAAAGCTCATAGAGCATAGCAGACACGTGCAAAAGCTAAGTATCTTCCTTGCAACAAACCCAGCCACATAAATTTATATGTTCTTGATTGGTCGCACTGTAGTCATGTTGACCTGCAGTTACTTCTTTTGGCACTTCCCTGGTAGATACTAGTAGTATGAGATGGACTCTCTTAGTGCACACCGCTCAACTGTCCTGAACACGATTTAATTAGCAATTAGAGCTAATTGCGACCCCCCACAATAATCAGCACCCTCCAGGGAGCCACCACACTAATTGGGGAGCATCTAACTCGTGTCCAGACCAGCTGAGTGTTGTGCACTACGAGAGTCCATAAAAAATAAAAATAGGCAGAAAATAAAACAGATATATAGAAATAGAGTGGAGAGAAACAATTTATGCGAAAATCGACGATGCCACGGCAAAGAAACCGCTCCGCAACACCCGAGTGACCAGCGCCCGCCATGTTGGTAGTTGGCACCCAGCACTTGCAGAGATCGACGACAGGTGGCCACTTAGTTGCAAGGCATCACACCAGATGGCGCCACCATCGTAGCTCTATGCGAGAAAGACAGAACAAGACACTTGTGCCAGGTAAAAATGGCAACACTGCTGAACAAGTCTAGGCACGCGAGAGAAAAGGTCTAACCGCTACTGCTAAACAGCACGGAGAAAACAGTACACATCGAGGAAAAGGCTTAGGGGGAGCGATCGGTTAGGCCTAACCATAGCGTCACAACACTTTGCAACTAACACAAGGCAGGAAACTGCTAAACGTGCGTCAACACAGAGAAAAGGCTTGCTCACTGCTGAACAAGTCTAAACATGCGAGAAAAAGCTTAACATGAGCGCAGTCAAACATCGGCAAATCACTCGTTGGTCACCGCTAAACACGGGGGTCACGGCAAATATGCAAGAAAAGGAGCGCGATAAAACAACGCGGCAAATCACTCACCTTTTCCCCTGGATGGGTGGCTTCTCAGTTTCGGTTTTGCTCTTCTTTCTTTGCGCATTTATCTGCATAAAGGCAGCACGCACCGCGCTCGCGTCATCATTCTGACCTATACGTGGAAAACACCATGTGTGGTTTGTTCTCCTGCATTTCTCGTCAGCGAAGAAAGACAAAAGATGAAGAACTTCGCTAATTTATTCGCGACATCGTAGACGAAGCCTTTCAAGTCCTCCGCCTGGAATGGTTGCAAGCACGTCAAGAAATGCGAACGCTGATGTCGTCAAGACATCTGAACGAGATGAAGACGCTCGAACGCATCTTAGCCGCGGAGAGACTGACGAAAAAGAAGTCCAACTTTAGCCTGGATAATCTGTATTGGGAACGCAGTTCCGATCTAGAGGACGACGACGATGTGTAAATAAAGGTGATGCATTTCTCTTCGAGTCTAAGTCTCTTCTTTTTCTTCGTGCAATGTGTACGCACCCAACATGTCTACCCCCGAACCTTTTCGTTTCCGTCATCCTTTTCGCTGTATCTTAGCCCAGACAACCACCAACGTTCCAGGAACATCCTGTGGACGTCCATTTACGGACGTCTGGATATCCTGAGGATGTACACGAAAATCCGTATGGACGTCAAATTTACTGCCAAAGTTGCATCCATAGATGTCCCTTGTCAGTCCAGTGGATATCCTTACTGGCGTTTCAAGGATGTTGTACGGTCATCCTAGCCCACCCTCAAAATATGATTTACAGTGACCATCAAGCTAAGTATGTTGCTGAATTACATGCTGGCTCCACTGAACCCTATACCTAGGTAATTTCAGGCGAATTACGCTCCAGTAGTACTCCCCCTATACGAGCACTAGCTTATCCTGAAACAAAGCACAATTGCCGATCACAAACATCCCAGCCAATCATGCTTCTGTAGATAATGTTGTAATGTCTGTGATATATCTTTCGCAATATAATTGCTAGTACAAAGCACACCAAAACTCTTTAATGAATGTCGTCAAATTTATTCAGAAACACATGAAATGACATTCCTAGGAATGTCCTATATCGTTGTGGCATACTTCTATATTAACTTTGTGGGAAAATATCACAGCTTGTGCTTAAAAAATGCATAGAGATTGTCATCACAAGGAGCACTTCAATAAAGTAAACTGTAACATATAGTGTAGAATGAGCTGTAGCTTGTTTATCATAGCTTGATTTAAAAGAAAAAGTTAAATACATATAAAAAGACATTTGGAGATATAGGAAAGAAGAAAGTCATGTAAAATGGTTCCCACAAAGGGATAATAAAGTATCAAAAAATGAACTACAGGTGAATCACTTGCTTGTGATAAAAACATGACAGTGAATCAGCCACCGTAACAGTCCTTGTTACTGTGGCGGTATATGCTGGGTTGTTACATGAAGTCAGAGGCATTACAGCAAAAAGAACGGTACCACCATTTAAGAGTGACTAGATATGACGTACAGTACTTTCAACTTCCAATCAATCTCCCATGGCCGTCACCTCGCTCCGATAAGCACCAGAGTGCGGTGAAGATTACAATAAGTAATGGGTCTGACCCAAGTTCTTTCGAGGGGTGGCAGGACGTTGACATGCTGTTGCTTGTTGTCAACACGTGTGGAAATGGACTCGACAAAAATAAAAAAAGGGGCAATCTTTGAGACACCTCGCCCGACTGTTTGCCGAGTCTGTTTCCACACGTGTTGACAACAAGCGACAGCATGTCTACATCCAACCACCCCTCGAAACAACATGGGTCAGACCCGATAACGACTGATCTTCACTGCCAGTCGGGCACTTATGGGAACGTGATCATGCTAACGGGAGATACTTTGGAAGTTGCAAGCACTTTACATCATACATACAAAATGATAGTAATGGCTAGTGTGCTGAACACAATATGCATGGAAGATAAATGTAAAAGAAAATGTGCGGGACCACAAGAAAAAGATGAATTGGCAACAGGACTGCTTGCACCCAGCGCAAACTCTACGAAGAATGTCCACTAACATGCACTAAATATTCACTTGAAGTCGATTATGTGATGCTGCTCACGAATTCCGACCTTCTTGGGTGGAGCTGCCCTTCATATTCTGGCGATCTTTAGCGTGACGAAGCCACGACTTCATTGCGTTTTCGATGTCTGTTCGTGTAGCTCCATGGAGCTGTTTGTGCGTCTGAAGGGTTCCTGAAAGCAGATGAATGTAAAGTTTCAAGGACAGCTGGAGGAAGTGATGTGAAGTCTGCCAGTCTCTGATCTGCCAGACAAATCTGAGTGATTATTACTGTTGCCCATAACAACTGCACTTCACAGGTGATAAACACTAACTCCACTAGTGTTAATGTATGATGTTTTTGTTGGCTCTTGAGTTGGGCACGATTAAAGAAATTGTTTGTGCTAAGGACAGATTGAAATTATGCAGCATTCTTATTTTGTGTGTAGGCTTTACAGTCGTATAATACCTATGCATGATTCTACTCCTAATGCTTTTACTGTGATGGCCACAAGAAAATTGTGTCATGCCTTGAGGGCCTCGCACACAGTAATGTCACTGTGGGCTGTCTTTGTTGAAGTTCGAAATATTTACAACTGCAATTCACATTAAAAGTAAGGTGGGAACTGTGATTATGAGAAGTGGCCTGATTACTTAGAAATAGTTCATCTTATCAAATTGTCATATTGTAAGGAAGAAGGTGGTGCCAGCTTTTCCTTGTGGCTAATGTTCTTTACTGTCTACATCATTAGCACCTTCCCTACCTCACATCTTGGTAGAAGTGCAGGGTCATCAATTACCGTACCTCTTTTTTTCTTCACGACATACATCATATCCTAGTTATGACAATGATTACACAAAACTGATCATCAAGGTGTATGATCATAGCACAAACTAAACAAGGGAAATGACATGGATGGACAACTGTTATTACGTGTCCCTTGTCTTGACTGCGCTAGTAGGATCAGTGACCTTAATGTTAACAAACTAGTATACTGCCGTCTGTCAAAAGTGGTCAGTTCACATGTTTTGGAAGAGCTTACAGATTGAACTATCATGACAGCCAGGCTGCTACATACAGGGTGTTTCCTCTATATGTCACAAATTTTCATAAAAAGGGGAGTTGTCTTAGGACGCTTTTACTTTTGTTGTTGGATTGCTCGACGGGGCTGCTACTGGGTGACCGTATTTTTTTCTCAGTTACGGGTCTAATTAACAGAGACATTTTAATCCACTGTTTTAATTATTGACTTTAAGGGGCATATTGCAATTGAGATATTAAAGCCTCATGTTCGCATGATGTGCTGGAATCCCTGAGGAAGCACAAAAGTAATCGCAGCGCGTGCTACATACCTAACTATTTTAGCTCTGTCGTCTGCTGCAAAGAGCAACTGTTCTGCAAAACAGTGACAGTGAGTCGATATTTCTGCCCTCACCTAACGTCACAGAAAAAGGTCATACGTGATTTGTCCTGTATTTATTTCGCTTGCAAGGAGCAATGTGCGTCACCACTACATATCAGGGATTATGGTACCAGTGAAAGGCGAAGCCGTGTCCAGCAGGATAAATTGAGTGATACGGCAAGCGACTGCGAACACATGAAGGAAGAAAAGAAAGCAAAAAAAAGCTACAACACAAAGATCATGAAACAAACACCGATAAGGGTTCCCTGCATTGTACATGACGTTTTTCTGTGACTTTAAGTGAGGGCGGAGATGTCAACGCCGCTGACGCTCTTTTGCCGACCACGTGTGGGTTACAGTAGACAATAGCGGTCAAATACTCAGGTCCGTAGCACACACTTCATGCTTCTGTGCTTCATCAGGGATTCCAGCATATCATGTGGACATCAGGCTTTATTATCGTAATTGCAATGTGCTTCCTAAAGTGAATAATTAAAAAGCTGATCAACATATCTGTTAATTAGACACCTAACTTAGAAACAATATTGTTTCCTAGTAGCAGCCCTGTCGAGTAAGAAGCGTCCTAAGGCAACTCCCCTTTTTATGCAAATTTGTTACAGATAAAAACAAACACCATGCATACCGTATTTATTCAATTTTAGGCCAACACTGTTTTCAAAATTTCTGGGTATGAAACTACGGGTCCGGCTTAGATTCGAGGATGCGGTCAGCGCAACCCCGTCTGGTTTCATCCGGTTCCGCCATCTCCACACACAGCATGCGCCGCCAGTCATTATTGTGCGTCCAATGTGCAACCTGCTCGCGACGGTAATGCGCCAGTCATGCCATGCCACAACACCGCTTCGTTCAAAAGCAAAGTCATTCTCTGTGCCGAGCAAACATGAAACCTCCAGCCGCAGCAAGAATTCGGCTTCAGTGAAATGAACATGTGCCGCTGCAGGAAACAACGCACACTAAACCAACTTGCGAACTGGGTAGCGGCAGCTTGGCACTAAATTTTGGCAGAGGTGGTCATACATTCATTTTTTGCATTCGTCAAAGGTTGTTGTTTTTTTCGCCATCGGATTTCTGGGGGTTGGCATAGAATCCTGTGTAGTGGCCTGATTTATGTTAGAATTAGTGCTCAAAGAGAAAGAATGTAGCAGAATGTAGCAAACACCCAAATTTGTTCAACACTTCACTCATACTCACGGTAGATAATCTGAGGCATCTGAAGCTTTTTTTTCCCCTTTCGCCCCAGCCAGCTGTAGTCCCCAGCAGCTTCATTTGTCAACAGGTAAGCAAGGATATTCCGAACGGCCTGGCCTATATCATTCCCTCCAATTGCGCCAAGTTCTTGCACCTGCAGAGAAGACAGTTTGTCATTATATACTTGTTGTGTCTCAAACATACCCAATAAATCAGTCCTGAGTGAGATGTAGATGTATCTGTATGTCAGGACTGCCCAATAAAAACATAACTCATATATTAGAGAACCTGTACAAGGCAAAAATTGGAAAAATCTAGCACTCGCAAGTGAATAAGCTGAATAGTTAAAGCGATTGAAACATTCAAATAACTTATTTTGCTAAATACAAATTCTTGCTAGAGTCTATGCTTCGTCAGGTAGCACGTCTGTTGAAAACACCAGGTATACTAGCACAGTTTAAAGAGAAGGGGAGATAATGTACAAAGAAGCGGAGTTGTGAGGACTGCAGCAGAGGAGAAAAAGAAAGGTCAAGGCTCAGCAGTTGGATGAAAAAAGGGGGATACATTATAGGTGACTGTTTCAGGTGGTCAAGTGACCAATATACACGTGGTCTCCCGCAGTGTGTGAAGAACAGGTCGAGACGTCGGGCTATGCATATATACTCTGCCTGATGAACAATGTCTCCTTTGTGTCCGTAAAAACCGTTCCCACAGGGAATTAGATATTTCTCCGACATACTGTACGTGACATTTGGTGCAGAAGATTATGTAACATACATGATATGAATTACAGTTAAGAGAGAGTTTTATTCTAAAGGTGAAGTTGTTTCTGTAGCTATCAATCTGTATACACAAAAAAAGGAATGTATAGGTCTGGCATCGTGTTTTGGCACACGGAGCACAGCTTGAGGGTTGCTGGTGAATCTGTGGCGGTACGAGTAGGTTACGCAAGTTAGTATGTCGTTTCAAAGCAACCGTGGGTGCCCGCGGAAAAAGTTCCTTCAATTTACTGTCAGCGTGAAGGGTATTCACATAGTGTTTCAGGAGTGTTTTACAGTTATTGAGGGACTGATGGAACTAAGTGGTAAAAACTCAATTTACAACGTATATGCGCAGTCCAGGAAGTCTTTTCCAAACACGCACGCGACCAGACTTCCTAAACCGTGGTTATCCTTCCGTTTTTGCCATGAATGCCCTCCACAGATCAAGCTTAAAGGCGAGGGGTACCCTACATGCTTCTACAACCTCGAACAGAAAGCCCAAATGTTGTTTCTACCACTCAGTCCCATCAGTCACTCAATAACTATAAAACAACCCTGAAACGCTATGTGAATACCCCTCACGCTGACAGTAAATTGAAGGAAGTTCTCCCGCAGGCGCCCACGGTTGCTTTGAAACGACAGACTAACTTACGTAACCTACTCATATCGTCACAGATTCACCAGCAGCCCTCAAGCTGTGCTCCGTGTGGCCAAACACGATGCCAGACCTGTAAATTTATTTTTTCGTGTACACAAATTGATAGCTACAAAAGCAACTTCACATTTAGAATAAAACTCTTTCTTAACTGTAATTCATATCATGTATGCTGTATAATCTTCTGCACCAAGTGTCACGTACAGTATGTCGAAGAAATATCTAATTCCATGTAGGAAGGGTTCTACGGACACAAAGGAGACACGGTTCATTAGGGTAGAGTACTCATACATGTATGTTACAGTTCATGGTGTAATGTACCGGTGGGGCGAGACATAAAGGTAGGCTTAGCTACGTCAAATCCAAGTTCATCAGCGACCCACCCGTTTCACTGCATTTTAATCTTCCTGCGCACGACTGCAACACAAGCTTGAAGATCGTTATCTTAGAGTCGGGCTTCCCTGACAATAACAAACGCAAAATCCGAGAGTCGTGTTTAATTGCTGAATTCCAATCCTTGACTTCACGTGGCCACAATGTATTTTCTGGCCCACATTATCATTTGGCTTCCCCCGAGTTCCCTAAGAATAGTGAAGGCACCAAAACATTGCCCGTGTGCTAAACATAAGAGCTCTTGACCTGTTCTTCACCCACTGCGGGAGACCACGTGTGTCACTTGTTCGCCTGAATCAATCCCCTTTATTATTGTGTAATGTATCCCCCTTTTTTCGTTCAACTGCTGAGCCTTTCATCTTCCCTCTACTCCGCTGCTGCCGTTCTCACAGCTCAGCTTCTTTGTACATTCTGTCCCTTTCTCTTTAAACTGCGGTGCATATACCTTGTGTTTTCAACAGACATGTTACCTGACAAAGCCTAGACTCTATGCGAAAGCGTGTTTTTAGTAAAATAAATTATTTGAATGTTTCAATCTCTAACTATTTATCTTAACATGTCCAAAGAACAGTGTAAAAAAGTGGAAGCAGAAAAAAAACAAGTGTGAATTTGCTTACCAGGATGGACTTCTTTGCTTCATCAAGTTCAGCTTCAAACAGCTCGAGTTCCTCTGAGGATGTGAATGGCTTTTCTATGAGCACTTGTAGTGGCTTTGAAGAGGTAGATGCAGTCCTTTGGGAGCACAGCTCACGAAGGAGGTCACTGTCACCCTGCTGTGTAAGTCTTATTTGCTGTAGCAGCTTTAGAACCTGTCTCTGAAATTCTGCACAAAATATACAAATGTGTTGTAGGATGGCAAGAAGAATACAAGTCGCACAAAATTTGTACTGCATGTATTGTTTTACTACAATTAGTACCCGCTGTAGCCAGGGCATGTTTAGGTTGATGACCACTTTCTCTAGAATCGCCACCTCCACAAAACCATTAAATGTTAATAACCTTGTCACAGGAAAGACCTGTTAACAAAGCGCATATATGCTGAGGCAGCCAGTAGTCATACCTAGAATTTCCCGAGATGCCACTGATGATGCTTCATACAATGAACTGCTGTTGCTGCCTGCACATGATGGAAGCATAACAGCGCACGGAGCATCCAGAACACATTTTGTGAACAAATGTCAGCTGCAATCTAAATTAATACCTTGGGAGAGCTGAGCACGACTAGAACCTTGGCTGCTTGTGTGGCCACCTCCAGATTTATGCTCTATATTAGAAGAAATGCTTTTTAATGCTAGTGGTAAGAGTACACATGAAACAATGTGCACAAATTTTACTGTATTGAAATTTAGATATCACCTACCAAAAATAGGACACGTCGGAAAGTTTTCTGGGATAGGGGGTGCATCATCTTCACTGTCCTTGTCATCTTCTGGCTCAGACTCTGACAAGGGAAGGGGACGTGAGTGCTTTGCAGTACCTGCTGAAGCAACGATGAATGTCAGCGTATGTTGTGTGGAAGATATTTCTAAGCACACAGACGTAAATTAAGTATTAATGTTAGCTAAAAGAGTTCTATTACCTGATAGAGGTTCATCTGTTTCCTCAATAAAGCGAGAGGGAGGGAAACGCTTCCTTTTGACCCCTTCATTCGGTGTGTCAGAGTTTACGTCTGAGGTATACTGTGCCCGCTCAAGTTTATCGCGTGCTTCCTCATATGTTGCTGAAAAGAAAAGAAAAAAACAGTAGTCAATTTATTTATTACTTATTTTAGTTACTATTATCGCTGATTATCTGATAAAGTGCCTATGTTATGTGAAGGAACATGCGTAACATTACAGGGCTGCTCCTCACGTGTCCACTAGTAAATCATCTAAAAACTATACTGAATAGCTGACAAGGTGGCTGCCTCGGTGATTCCACTGTGAGACATACTCACGAAATATATTTTTCATCTGGGTGAAACATAGCTCACCAAATTCAGCAGAACATATTAATTTATAATATACTCACCAAACACGCCTATGACTTGAACGTCATAGCTGTCCCATGACGACTGCGGTGATGCACGTTTCAAAATAAGCTTTTTGGCTTTGTCCGTTCCAACCCTTGGCCATCTGCATCTTGTTCCCTTGACCCATGCTCCAGGAACTACCTCAACTTGTTCGGCTTCAATGAAGTTCACGATGATAAACATACCTGTGAAAATTCAAGAAAGTGTCAGTGTATCTTAGTTGCGCATACATACTAGGCTAACATACTTAAAATATGTAGAGAACTTGGGTCTACCAATGCTTGGAGTCAGAGAAACAGAGTAGGAGTTTATAAACGATGAAGATATACAAGGATGCAGGTTTCTTGAAAAATAAATAACGAATAAAAACGGCTGAAACGAGCATGGAAGTGACGTATAACATGGCTCAAAACCCTGCTTCATCTGTGAAGCTGTTCACCAGTAGTCACCATGCAAAATATTTTTCGCTCTGCGATGTACTGTCACTGCGCAATAAAATTTACAAAAGTCAGCCTGAGAAAGCAGTTGCAGACGAAAGACACGAGCCCCGTGTGATGTATAGAAACTGATCAGTGCCTTCCTCTTTTGTTTTTTTCTTCTCTGCTAATGTGCCGCTTGTACATGCTTGAGCTGTGCCGTTGGACGTCACTGGTCACGTGCCCAAGCCCGTGATACGTCACAACGTCTTCTCGTTCGTGGAAAGGGTTTATTAAAGGTATTCGGAACAAAGCCTTGCGTGCGCTCTGTAGGTCACCTGCGCTCATCGTTCTTTCGCAGAAGCTCATTTTATTCCTTGCAGAAATCGACGCAGCGAAAAACAAAAAATATTTTGGTGGTGACTTCCATGCTCCTTTAATGTAGCAAAGGTACAACGACATACTTGTCATTGTATGGCATTTTCATGACTTTTCTAGCCCCAGATAGTGGCCAACACTTCAGGGAAGAAAGTTGTGATACAACATAAATTCCGACACGTGATGACTCGAATGGCTTAATATAAAGGTCACTTCTGCTGAGGAATTCCTGTCCTATTATACAAAGTTCTTTTGTAGAGCGCAGAGTGGCAATATTATGGATGACCACCAACTCTCCACTGGAAACCCTACAGCAGTTGTCTCCGAGTGCAACTCCAAAGGTGTAATCAGCAGTCCTTACAAGCTTGAATTCTGGCCCGGTGCATTCAGGGAGCAGTGGTCCATTGTTATGAGGCTGAGAAGGTACTGTTCCCTTGCTGGATTGGTTTAGACTGCTGGACACATACCGTCTCTCAGAAAGTCTGTTCAGGAGCTGTTCCAGAGGAGCCTCATTCTTTCGGAGCAGACGCTTGACTAACTGCATGTTGTTCTCATAGGGGAATGCGCTAAACGAGTCAACTTTCCCATGCATCATTACATCTTTTGCAAGGTGTATCACGCAATGAACGTTGTATGAAACGTGATGCTCACCATAGAGAGATTTGAATCCATTTACAAAATGGCGGATTAGATTCTCTGCATACTCTGCATGTTCCTGATACAGTTCCTTACTAGCCAAGATAGAAACTGCACAATGCAGAGATATGAAGTTACTGTATGAAGCAGATGGCAGTGCACGTTTCAGAATCACAGGTCCCGTGTAGAGAAGTATGGTACGGTACTCTGTCGCTTTCCACCTATCTAACTCACTTAGCGACCTAGGCTTTCTTGCGAACTCTCTTGGTGTGTGTTGTTGCATTCTTACGCACTGATCGGACACAAAATGCCTGTCTGAAGGGCCCAGTAATGGTCGAGGACTCATAACCCACAAATTCATGAGCTTCCGCATGACCCCTAGACACACAAGGTGCATGTAGTCTAGGGGTGCACAGGCAATGCAGTCAATGTCCAGCTCAGTCAAAATGCTCACCCCTTTGTGGTGGTCGGCATCATCTTGGTTTCGGAAGCTACGGTTTGTCCTGAGTGGTGCTGCCATTTCCAGATAACACATCCTTCTTTCTTTGAACTCCCCCTCTGCGGTACATTTTGGGCACCCTGACCTCGCGTTGTGACCTTTCGTGCAAAAGATAAATGCCCGTGCAGGAGCGTCACAAATAAAGCTCTTCAAAACAACATGACATTGTTGACCATTGATTTCAATTCCATCACAAAGGAGTTGTTTCATGTCCTGCACAAATAAAGACAGGAATTCGTTCGCAGAGGACGGCTTTTCATTTCCAGCGTATACCCCAACAATAAAGGGCTCGCTTACATCAGCAACTTTGACAAGGCAGTGAATTGGCCAGAGCGGTTGCTTGGAGCTCCTACTGATTGGGAGCCCGTCGATGTTGAAAGATAGTGGTATTATTGCTGGAACATCCTTCACATGGGACAAGGTGCTTCGAATCCCTGTTGATATGCCAAAATGGCAATATCTACCACTGCCCAGTACTGATATCTTCAACGATGATCCGCGTGGAGTGTTCAAAAGTGTACGGGCGTCGCTGGGGAAATCGGCGTGGCAATCATGAGTTTTAAGAACCTTTAGAATAGCGTTGATAGATGTTTGCTTCTCGTTGTGGTCAACTGCCCAAGTTCTTATTTGGGGTAGCAAGTCCTGAGATTTCGTATTTTCAGCCGTAGAATTTAGAGCACTTGGTAGTGGCGATGTCCCTGCTGCAGAATTTAGAGCACTTAACGCACCGATTCTGTTCTCACTGCCTGTCGGCGAATATCTTTCCGAACGCACACCACATTCTGGGGCTGTGTGTAAGGTGTCTGCATGAGCACAGTCAGCGTCAGATTCACTGGATGAGGTGGTCCTGAGAGATGTATCAGCAATTTCAAGGGGGACATGGCAACTTTCGTCCGGCGCGTAAGAGCAAGACGCGTACTCGGTTCTGTCGGTAGAATATGCTTGCAAGCTCAGCTGCACTTCCCGCCGCGCCTTCATATAAGCGTAGCGTTTGCCTCGAGCTTTCGGCATAATTGCCACTTAGTTCAAACACTACATAACAAAAGCTCACCTTAGTTGCTTACAAAACTATGCGGAGAGGATGTCAACGTGCACCGGTTGGCGGGAGAACAATCGATGATGACGATGATGAACTCTGGCAATGTCGATGCGGCATCCGGAAATTTCGCCTCGGTTGCACGCGACCTCCTGCTCCGTGATGCAAGTTGCTTGTTTTCTAGTGATCACTCCAGACCAAAAAAAAAAAAGTTCTGCATTGCAAATGTTGCAGTGTTTAGAAATAAGTAGAACTATACTTTGTCATGAGTCGTCTCTCTTTCATACAATGGGACCCCCGCACAGCAAGAGCGCATATGCATTGTGCATTTAAATTTATATATATATATATATATATATATATATAAATATATATAAACTCCTATAACTGCATTGCACACCGTGGCTCTCTGAAAAAAAAAAAAGAAAGAAAACCCGGATGCCGCCCAATGGCCCCGTGACATCCTGTGGATATTCGTAAAATGACGTCAGAAATGGATCACTCATGGACGTTTCTGGATATTTGAAAACTTCCCAGGGACGTCATCAGGACGTCCATTAAGGACCGAGACGTTTGGATCAGTTAGGGACGTCCTCGGGACGTTGATGGTTGTCTGGGAGGTTGCCCCTCCATGTGCGGCAAATCTACTTTCGTTGCTAACGTGCTGAGGAACCTGAACGTGTGATGGACAAGCCTCTGTCACAATTATTCTACGTGCAGAAATATGCTTCGCCGAGCATGCAGGACGAATTCGGGGACTCCGTAAAATTTACCAAGGAGCTACCGCGAGAGTGGGACACGTCGTGCACTACGCTGATCGTTATCGACGATCACATGACCGACGCAGGTTCCTCGAAGAAGGTGACCGATCTTTTCATTCGAGGTTCTCACCACGCCAACGCGTCGATTTTCTTACTCATTCAAAACATCTTTTTCGACAGTAGCCATTTTAAAACTATATCCTACAATGCCAGTTACGTCGTCCTGTGGCGCACCGTGCACAGCGTGCGCGAGATGGAACATTTCGGGCAACAGCTATTTGACAGAAAAAGATTGGAGTATTTTCTGGACGCATATAAACAAGCGATGCCGTCGCCCCACGTTTATGTACTCGTGGATCTTCACAACTATATGCACGAGGATCACAGGTTGTGTAGCAATATCTTTCCGGGTGAACGTCAATATATCTACGCCCAGAAATGAATCTCCGCCCTCACCTCACTTTACTCAAAGTAATCTCCACTCTACCCCCTCCGCGCCATCTTGATACGTTCTTCCTCGTCCGACATCAAACACCTCTCCGAAATTTGCCTCAATGTATTGAACGGAAAGGTGGCTCTAGCTCCAGACACGTTCGCGCGTTTGAAGAAGCACAAACGCTTTTTACGATGGCTCGCCTACAAAAAGATTCACAAGAATCCGCAACGTTTGAAGCGCTATCTGTCTCAGCAGCGAGGACAAGGCGTTCTTCCGTATGTGGTTCCTCTCCTACTTTCCGCCGTGTTCAACCTTTTCGTCAATGGCCAAGAAATTGAAGTGACCACCTCCCTCCATCGGAAACATTCTTTCCTCGAAGGAGAGTGACGATGTCAAAGTGAAACTCATACTGCAAGCACTGTATCGCATATTCAAGCAGTACGAATTTGACCCCTACGACAATAAAAACAAGGCGTCCGACGCTACAAATGACTTTGACTACTCGCTCCTCTCCAGAGGTGGACGAAGAGGAAGCGGAAAGGGTCGTCTTGGAATTAAAGAAGGTTCTTTCCTGGGATCGCGAGGGTTGTGTCTCCGTGTCGGGCAAGCCCATCAGGCACTCCTCTGTTGACGAACTTGTCAATTATTTGTTGCAACGTAAGACGGGAAAGAAACCTTCCTTGTTCTCCAAAATCTCGAAACTATAGCGCCTGATTTCTCTGCCCAAATCTTGCAAGCCTCAACAGCAGCAGCACCAAGCCTCCATTGCATGGACGACTTATGGAGGGGTATGAGAAACCAGCGGGTGGTTTGGGGTGTGTGGACCGCTATAGAAAAGCGCATCACTTGAGCAAAAAGAAGGCTCTCGCTATTCTCAGGAAGCTGGATGCCTACACACTTCACCATCCGGTCAGAAGAAAGTTTAATAGGAGACGCATCATCGCGCTCAAGATCAACAACGTGGGGCAAATGGACCTCGCCGACTTTTCAAATACAAGAGATACAACGGCTGCTACCGCTACATTCTCGTGGCGATCGATTCCCTCACCCTCCCGCTAAAGACGAAGCGCCCCGCCGAAATGAAAAGGGCCATGATAAGACTTTTTCGGGGAGGTAATGCACCTACACGCATCTTTTGCGACAGAGGAGGGGAGTTCTACAACAAGATCGTCAAGGAGTACCTGTCACGAAAGAAGGTCCACATGTATTCCACCTTCTCTCCAGTAATCAAAGCATCACAGGCAGAACGTGTGATACGCACTTTACGCGACAGAATATTCCGCTATTTTAGAGTAACCGGAAAACACCACTTCATTTCCGCGACTTGCAATTATTTCTATTCGGGAAGCCAAATACCACATCGTTTCTGCGCTTCCCAAGATCGTGCGCGACTACAACAACAGCAAACACAGGACTTTGGGCACCAGCCCTTCTGAAGGCACACCCGAAAACGAATTGAAGCTGTTCAATAAGATAAATGGGAAGCCCGTCGTACCCTCCGTGAAAAAGAAGCTCAATGTGGGAGATAAAGTGAGGGTCCTGCTGCACAGAAAAGGTTTTCATAAGAGCTCGGAAGGGAGTTGGTCGCCTCAGATTTTCACCGTCTCCCGTCTGAGAGACACCTCCCCTCCTGTCGTGCACCTGGAAGATTACCGGGGTAAGGAAGTGGACGGATTTTCCTACCCGGAGGAGGTTCTCGTCGTAACCCGAGATGCCAATCAGCCTTGGCCAGTAACGAAAGTGCTGAGAAAGAAGCAAGTAAATGGTCAGAGCCTCTCCTTGGTTCGCTGGTTCGGTTACGACAAAGAACACGACAGTTTGGTTCCGAGCAGCAACCTGGTCAAGATTGGGAAATGACGTCACATATCTTCGTCCACCTGCTCTCGAATGCCAGCATGGATAAGCTTCCCTCGAATAAACTCAACGCCTTCACGGTTGCTTTCGATAGTCCGCTTCAGCTCTCGAATCGCTATAAAGGCGGTCTGATGGATCTCAGCATAAGCAATGATTTTTTTAAATATCGGGTACGAAAGGCAAGATGCGAAAATCGAGGGTTTCTTTCGAGGACACTGTCGAAGCCAGGAGAACTTTTCGTGTCACTTCGGATCTTGAGAGGGATTTGGAAAAAGCCCTTTCGGAATTTAACGTTTCTTTCGCATACAATAAATCGCGATACGACTTCGTCTTACCCGTGAACGTGAAAGCCGTGGAATGGAACCCTCGGCTCGCACAGGGGCTCAACGCCTGCCTAGCGTCCCACGAAGCAGGTCATGCGGTGAATCCTCCCAAATTGAGGGAACGCGAAGCCACCTCCACCTTATTGGATTACGCCGCACCCGTCGCTTTCGGTGACGTCAATTTGAATTCGGAAATCACGTCCCTACGAAACACACTCAACAAGTATTTCGAGACGCACAAGCTGGACGCCTCACTAGAATTCGTGGATAACATCTACTCTCTGAAAACGCCAAAAGGGTTGCACGTACCGCGGAACCCTTTGTCAAGCTGCTACATCTCACACCCGTCGAGGGACACAGAGAAACACTACGCGTCTCTCTCCCTGTAGAGCGGCAATTTTCTTTCACAATCAAGACGAAAATTCCTCGATCTTTGCAAGTACATGTGGCTCCCGGCTATTATGCGACTCCGCAAGCACTTCTGGATGCGATTAACCAGCGCGCAGGCGAACGCGCGCGCTTCAGCTTCGACGGAATCGAACAGAAATGTAAAATTCGGCTTTCCGAGGGCACCTCCAACTTGAGACTTTCCAAGTACCTGGCCGTGCTTTTGGGCTCCGAATCGCGCACCGTGTTCAAGGGGAAGGATGCCACGGCTCCGTCGAGGTACTCCTGGAACCCCCGTTTCACAATATAATCGTCTACACGGATATCGTGAAACCCACGTACGTGGGGAGCGGGAAAAAAACGACATTAAAAATACTACCCTTTTATTGCGAGAAAGATAAGCACGGCGTCACCTACATGTTAGATAACACCCAGTATTTTAACCTGTCTCAATTCGAAATTCCCTCAGTGATGATTGTTCTTGCGGACGAAACGGGAAGACGTTTACCCTTGCGGTCCAAAGGTAGAACCAATTTAACGTTGCATTTCAAATATGTACCATATTCTCCAAAAATAATTCCCGTGTACACGGGGCCCCCATTTCCAAAGAGGGGGCGGTGTGTTGAGCAACACATCCAAGTTTATCGTTACCATCTGGCAGCAAGTAAAACCGATCTCCAAGAGAACGTTGAAGCGCTTGGCGCGGAATTTGGCCGATGGCGAAGGAATATCGCGCGCAGTAAAAAAGACGGCCACAGCAACGGGGAGAGATGTGCTGGATTCCATGGAGGGCTCCGGAAACAACAACAACAATGGAAAGAAACGTCGCGAAAGACAACAAAAGGCGCCGACACACGACGCACCTGCAGATATCTTTGGTACGCCGTGAAGGTCACACATCTGCTGCGCGCTCCGTCCATCATGACGTCAACGAAAGGAAAAATACAGATGCAACGGTCACCGCATTGTCTTACGAGTGACGTGATGATATTCGAACCGCCTTCCATTCAATACGGTGTGGAAGATACTTCATACCAACTCTTTTATCTGGTCAACGGAGTAAATAATTCCGTGGTCGAATTTTCTATTCAAAATTTACAAAGGGCACACTTGGATCTCTATGGTAGCTTCGTGTCTTTGACCGCGCGCATTGTTCGCGATGACGGGCAAGAAATGAACGAGAAAGATGTCGTTTTCCCAATAAACTATCTGTTGAGCGGCATGTTTAAGACGGTCACCGTTTATGCGAACAACAAGCTCGTGAGTTCCAACGAGTTGTACGCCTACAGGAGTATTTTGGACGTCGTGCTTACATTCCACGCCCCTGGCTCAAGAAACAGTGCACGCGGCTGGACTCTTTGTCGAGGACGACAAACATTTAAAGAACGATTACGACGTCTCGTCTCGCGGTCCGAAACAACGTTACGAAGCGACGAAGGGTGGAAAATACTTGAACCTGGTCGGTCAGATCAATACCGACCTGTTTCAACAGCCGCGTCTTATGGTACCTGCCGTCGACATTCGCGTCGTTTTCCTGTTAAACAACGACAAGAAAACGTACAATTACGAGGTGGGCATTAAAGAAATGACGTTACACTTGAAAAAGGTGACACTGGCACCTTCCCTAATTTTGGAATACGAGCGGCGGCTTTAGACCACGTCGGCTATCTACGTGTTACGCAGATTGGAAACCAAGGTGCGGAGCTTGAGTGCCGGGAGCTTGGACGCTCACTTTGAAAACGTTTACCCCGAAAGGGTACCTTCCAAATTATGCATCGCCCTCCTCGCCACGTCCGACTTTCTCGGCGACATCCAATCGAACCCCTACAAATTCCGCCATTACGACCTGTCTCATTCGATGTTCTCCGTGGACGGCCAGCAAGTGCGAGCCGAGTACGACTTTAAGAACGACCTCGTCAAAATTCCCCACTTTAACTTCTTGGAAGAACTGGGTGAAAAAAACATTTCAAGTATAGCTACGAGCGATTTAAAACGAACGGTTTCCTTCTCTACTTCAACTTGGACGTGAACAAGTGTTCTCCTCCTTCGCATTTGAACGAGTGGCGAAAAGCGCCACGCGAGCTTTGGGAAATACCGCGAAGGATGTCGTTGCTTACTTGTTTAATGTACAGGTCTAATGCGGGTTCTCGGCCGTGATTTTCGTTGATTTCGTGACAATTCGTTAACAGAATTGAGTGTAGGGCAGAATGTTAACCCCCTAGAGAGCACTTGTAGTTCGTCGCTGGTTAGTGAGCGTGATATATCTATTACGGTGCTTGCGTCAGCGTTTTCTCGGGGTGACTCCGCGATGTTGCAGAGAGTTGTGGTTGTGGTGCTGGAAATTATTTGTTCGGCTGCTGCGTGTGTCGTGTTAGTGGGTCCGGTATCCGTGTCGTTGTTGGAATTAGGTTTTCCGAGTTTTGAGTGTTCCTTGTTAGCTAGCTCGCGGTTGAGTTGTTGAATGTGTAGTTCGAGAGTGTTTGCCTCCGCGTCGGTGAGACTGATATTGTTCATATGGGCCTGGATCGTAGCGAGTTGCGCGTGGCACTGTTTCTTCTAGAAACGTACGGGCTGTGTTGTTAAGGGCTGATGCCCACTCTAGCTCTAGTTCAGGTGTCAGTTTTCCTAATGCAGGAACTGTTTTAGGGGTGAGGCCTTTAGGTACTGTGTTGTGAGCCAGGTGGTGGGTGTAGATCCGTAGATGATGTAGGTATCGGCTATGTTTCTCCATGAGTTTTCGCATTCGTAGAAAGTTCGTTGACTGCATGGTAGGCTGGTGATTAGATAGTCAACGGTGTTTTCTTCGTGATGTGCGCGTGCGTCGTGTCTATGGGGTCGGTGGCTGTGGGGTCAATGGCTGTGGAGACTCGCTGTGTTCCTCGATGTCATCTGTCTGTGTTTGCGTGCTTGTGGTTTTCCGTGTCACAGTTTACGTGAACTTTGTGTGTGTGCGGGTTGTGTTCGGAGTGTTGTCGTTTGCCGCGTGTGTATGCGTGGGTGCAGTGGTCGTTGTGGTCCCCTTTGATGCCATCGTGTGTTCTGGCGTGTTTGCGGTGCTGGCACTTAAAGTGTAAGCTGGTTGAGGATGTTGTGTTTGAGCGTTTGTCAGTGCAGGACGGCATCTATGGACCATTAGGTGTTTGATGTTGTGTGCCATAGCTCGTACGCCTGCGTGGTTTGGGTGGATGCCGTCCCGAGCGAGATGTGCTTCAGCGTGGTATTCGAAAGCTGCGTGTGTGATAACCATAACGTTGGTGTGTACCTGACGCATGTGGATGAGGTGGTTGTTGACAGCGTGCGCCTTCCTGTCGAACTCGTGTAGCCATGTGTCCTGGTATATGTGTGCTCGGTGTTTGTTCTGTCTTCGGGGAAGTATCGTTGTCAGTATTATTTCAACGCCTGGTCTGTTGTTTGTGATCAAGGAAACTAGTGCTCCGAATTCCTGGATGACATGTTGTGCTGTCGACCGTGCGATGTCGTTGGTCCCTACGTGGAGTATGAAGTGCGTGATGTTCGGTGGGGCGGCGGTTACATGTGTCATGATGACTCGTATTCTTGCGCCGCTTGAAAAGTGTATGTGAGGTCCGTGTTCTCCGTGTGGGATGTGTTCGTGTATGTACTTGTAACAGCTATCCCCTAGGAGTGCGACATGTGAGAAAGAGAGGACGGGTTGCTTACCTCCTGAGGCCATCGGATCGTCAGTAGCGAACGTAGATGGGTAGAAATCCAGCGAACCGGTAGAATGTAGGAAGGGAGTTGCCTCAGGACAGAAGCCGCCGATATTTCGAACAGAGTCTGTTCTTCTTCTGGGCACCGTCCTCATCATTGGCATGGTATTTAAAGGGTTAGGTGTGACGTGTTTAAAGGTTCATGCGAATTGTGGGTCAACAGCCCGGAGGGAAGAAAGGTTCCGTACAGGCTTTTACGGCCCGAGTGAATGGCTGCTTTGTTAGAGTGTGGAGGGGATTATGCGAACGTAGTGATCTAGGCTACAGACCGGTTACGGTTCCTCCACTACAGGCGGCTCATCTGCGGCATTTGTAATTCCAGAGGAGTCAATTTCACGTGGGTTCCGCCTATCGCACCGCACCTCGGCCACCTCTGCGGAGTTGTATGCCATCCTGCTATTCCTAAAGTCTATTTTGGATCACCATACCCCCGCCTCTGGGTGGTTTATACAGATTCGCGGGCAGCGCTGCAGTGCATAGACAACATGGGCATCCGTGGCTCCTTTGCTCCGCTGGTAGTGAACATCCTGACGACACTCAAGGATTTAGAAGACAGGGGTCACCGGCTCACCCTCCAATGGGTCCCTAGCCACATTGGAATAAGAGGCAATGAGGTAGCGGATCGAGCAGCTGCTGTGGCTCACCATCGCCGCTCAGCAGTCTCCATCATACTCTCGAGTGGAGATAGGCGCTCCCTCTTGCCCGCGTTGACGTCACCTTGGGCCCATCAGGAATGGTGTCATGACATCACCCGGTGGTCGCTTCTGTATGCTGTTGACCCAACGCTTTCATTTGAAATGCCAGGCGGTTTCCCTCGCCTCCTTACGTCTCTAGTGCGTCGTTTACGACTTAGCGTCGCATTCACCCCTGCACTCCGATATAGGCTGGGCCACAGCACCACTGCGCTGTGTACAACTTGTGGTTTCCCGGCAACAATCCGACACATTCTCGAAGACTGCAGCCAGTACGTACGCGAGCGACGGGCCTTTAAATCTCAACTTGAAATGCTGGATCAGAGGCCATTCAACATCTGCAAAGTGGAGTAACCCTGCCCATGGAGTAACCCTGGACACCAGTGCCGTGCACTTGGCGGTCTTCTTTCCTTTCTGAGGGCCACCTGCCTCCTTCACGAGCTGTAGGGATTTCCTTCCCTCCTGATCCTTTCATGTGAACCTTTATGGAATGGGGTAGGGTCCTGCACTCAACGCAGGGAAACATCCCACATCATCATCATCCATTCATCTATGTTGTTGTTGTTGTTGTTTCGTTCTCTGTTTTTGCAACTTTGAGGAGGGTCGAAAGATTGTTGTAGGATTTTTCAATGACTGACTAATACACATGGGAACAGAGTTTGCGAACCAGAAGCGTTTCTTTTCGGGAATGTTTACCAGGTGGATATCATTATATTATTTAAAAACAAAACCCCCTTGCTCATTTATTGCTCGTAAGAATCAAGTTTATCGCTTCGTTTCGCTAAGTCGATCGTTTTTCTTCCGGTATAGCGTCACATCGTCGTTGCGTCGTCATCAATTTCAAGAAATTATGAAATGCGCGTGGCGTCAGTTGTCTGTTACTTCAAAATTAATAATTGGGGGTTTACGTCGCGAGACAACTGAGATCATGAGCGACGCCACAGCAGTCGGTCTGTGGATTGCTTTTGCCCACCTGAGGGTTCTTTAACGTGCGATGAAAGCTCGTCATCACACGGCACCCCGTATTTAACGTCCCTCGCGGAAGACGGCGTGTCTAAGCAACTTGTACCCTGCCACCAAGTTGCTGGCGTCCTCGGCCGGGTTCGAACCCGCGATCTCGGGATCAGAAGGCGAACACGCTACCGACTGAGCCACCGAGGCCGGTGTTACTTCAAAATATACCTATACAAAATGTATTACGCTTCCCGCGTTTCTTTTTGATAAACCACAACGGGTACATTATTTTTGAATCGCTCTACAGATGTGAGACGAAATTCGGTCCGACGACTTCCCGGAACGACAAAGTGTCCAATGGCCCTGATACAATGATCGAATTTGTATTTCAACTGTAATTTATAATTCTACGGTAAACATTCATTTGTGTTACAACATAGACTAGGACGCTAAGTGGCGTATCTTGTTTATTCACGGTAATATAAACAATGTTTGTTACGAAAAAAAAACTGTTATAGGTCTTCCCCTGCATGAGGAAATATGTAGAAAAGATGCCGACAGCTTGCCCAGTAACATCATTGAAGGCCCCGACCCTCCCCATTGATTACGCAATTGAAAATAATAGCAGGGTGGTATTTGTTTTGTGTACCTCGAAGCCTGCGTGAAGGCTAGGGGTGCGGTAGCTTCATTAACGCGTTTGTGATCTTTCCCAATGCTTCTATACAGCTTAAGTTGTGAACAAGTCTACGTCTTGTTCCTCTAGTCAATTGAGAGTTGGAAACAAAATCGGGGTCGCTTAATTACCATTGCGCGTTGAGAATGCGTTAGCATGAAATCTTCTATGTGCTCTGTATTGGATGATCATTAAAGGTTCTTTTGTGAGCATGATGCAGAAGTGGTTACAATCAGGGCCTGAAACGATAGCTGTGGACTACAACGTTATCTAAATATTCCCGCCTTGTGTCCAAAGATAACAGGTTACGCCCACCACTTGCCACATATAAGTGGGCCAGAAGTTTCCTAGTTGCATGGTTTGGAAGCCTCGGTGTGAATACACACGCAAGCAGATGGTTTAGTGACGTTCGTTGCGCTTTTAATTTGACCAGCCCAGGGACATTATGAACTTAGCCGCCTTTTTGTAGCTTGCATGCAGAAATAAATGTGCTGGGTTCCATCAAATTTCATTTTCTAAGTATTCTGTTCCTCTATAAAAATATTCATTGCCCCTGCATCAAGAGAGCCGTAATCCTCTCAAGATGAATCCTCTCAAGATGACTATGTGTTCTATCACAACTTGCGTCCTAAATCGCTATAAATCAATTATTCAATCAATCAATCAAAAAATTTATCTGCTCTGACTTTCATTGACGTGAATGGATTCATAACTGCATCTCCTGTTTGTTTAGCAGATTGAGTAATGCGATTTTTGTAATGACACACAAAATTTGCTTAGATATTGAAAGTATGATCCTAGCTATTATCGCAGCCTCAAAGACGCGACGTTAGCTAGGATCGTACTTGCTTCATAGGCACCGCTTATATTGCTCATAAATTTGCTTTATTCAATTTGTGTATTCAATTCGTGCTACACTGTATTGAAATCGCATTGAAATTGTGCTCTCCAGTGGTGAATCACCCCAGGTCATAGTCACGATTTATTTGTTGTTGTTGTTGTGTTGAAATTGTACTGCACAAGTGTACATTGACACATTAAATGTCACACATGTGTAAATGTCACAACACTTACGTGAGCAATATACGACCCTGCGGGCTTCGGTTCTCAGAAGGACCTGAGATATCCTTTCAACCATCCTCAAAACTGCAAGAGAAACATTTTTGATAGGATATAAATCACATTCTATCCATTTGTGGGACGAAACAAGAGGATCACAACGAAGAACAGAACGAACAGAATTCTGTGACAAAAACTTAAAACGTGCTTGATCTGCGTAGTTCCAGAGACGCAATCCATAAGGAATACAGAACCGCCTATAGTTTATTTGGTTAATAGGGAAGGGCTGTGCATTTGTTCTTTAGTGTCACGACCTTCACCTCCGAAGTTTGGAATACAGATTTCTGGATGGAATGCTATCTCAGAGGTTCATTAGGTTACAAAGCGCAGATTGGCGTGATGGCGGTGTACGGCCGTCAGATTCGTAAAGGCGAGTCGGCGGGCTCCGCTTTGTATTTTTTTTTCTATTGTCCAGAAAGACGTGCAGTCGGTATAATCGATATAATCCCGTGTCATTTTGTTAGTTTTTACTGTTCTGTTGACTATTGCCCTCTGAGAGGCGATTGCAATTTAAATGCGTGATCTAACTGTGATCGTAATAGGGCATACTTACTCATGTACGTAATCTATATCCTCAGTAGCGAACAAGGCCGCTTGTTAATCTCTCTCTGCAACGGAAGTGCGGAAAATTTGTTGCATAAACACTGCCTCGGAAACCGGTCACATGTAGGCCTCTGTTCCTTACGTTTCGTATCTCCCTCTTATCTTATTTCTGGACATAAGGTGCAAGTGTTTCGATAATGATGTGCATGAGACCAGCTCTATCGTTCGAACTCTCGGCAGTTGCGGAAGCCCTATTCTGGTTTCACAAAATAACACAACAAAAAACAGTGAGATGGGGGTGAGGGAAGGCTCATAGGCCACATATTGGTGAACAAATCTGAAAGGTACAGTCACTTGTGCTATTTTACCCAAGCAGCAAAATGTACTGAAAGTCGAGTGCAATAGGGGTGGACGGGTAGGTGAAAGGCCTTGAACACACTCGTGAAACTAAAGAACACTGATAAGACACATACCGTCCACCCCTGTTGCACCCGACTTTCAGTACATTGTGCTGCTTGGGTATCTAAGTCGAAAGATAAGACAATGATCCATACTGCCACCCATTCATCCTTCTGTCTACGTTTCAGCCATACGCCCAACGGAGATAACATTCAGCCTGCATCTTGAGGAAGGGTTCTACATTACTTTCGTCAAAAGAAGAAACAAAAAGAAAACGGTGACAACAAAACGTGAAACGTAAACACTTAGGGTTTCCATTATTTCGGAGACTGCTGGTAAATTATTTGTCGTAAAAAAATAAGGTCTACTTTTATTTACATACAAGACCTTGAAGTTTTGTACAAGGCCACGCAATATATACTGCTCGCGATACGGTTGTGTGAAATCGCCGATCACTGGATCGGCAGCCCACGCTTCCTAGGTTGTCCTCCCAAATGTTGTATCAATGTTGTATTTGATGGTAGATCATATGGTGCACATGTTTACTACTCAAAAGGAATGGTCTTGCAACACCTGGAGGTTTAGGATAGGATAAACAGCGGGACGCTACTTTCAGACAACCGTATCGCGAGCAGTGCAAAGACATCTAAACGGCTCGCGTGCGGCAAATGGTATGGGCACATGCATCTTCTTCCCAGTTGTAAATATTGTCAAAAGGAATGTTAAGCTGTTTACTGAACAAGGATCAATCAATATCATCATTATCGATATCATACAGAAAAGGGAAAACACTCTGATGAGAATACTGCTGAACTGTTAGTAAATATATATCAGCAGAACCATAAGTAAGACATGCAGACGGTATCACTGTCACGTCGACCGCTCTTTGAAATGCCCCCCTAGCATGACCTTATAACTATTTTCAAATTTTGCCAACGAACGATATAGTTTTAGTTATGTTCTCTGCAATCAGTTGCTCATGTCTTATTTTCTCCTATACATTTACGTGTGCCCGACTGATATATCATATTTTGTAGATAACGGAAATTACATGGCAGCTGTATCGAAAATCAGTCAGCGTGTCCTGTGTAACCCTAGCTGGCGATATCAGGCATATATGTGCTTATGGATGTTGCGCCCTAACGTTACTATCCTGTTCAACTGAATATTTTGTTAGGAAAAGATGGTAAAATTTCTCGCAATTTCATTTCACTTCCAGGTTATACGGCTAGGTATGTGCACATACAGTTCCTTGACCAGGAGGGGTGATGTTTTCTATTTTTATGTTTTCATTTTTTGGGGTGGGTGGGGCTCATCAATTTAGAGAATCCTTATGGCAGTAGTAGAATTCTTTCGGCGAGGAATTCAATATCTTCCCTTTTTTATATAACAAACTATATCCCTTTTATTTCATCTGCCCTTTTATATCAAACTATGGTAACCATACTCAGACGATAAAAATGCTCGAGAAGACCCTCTAAAACGTCTTCTTTTCTCTCTCACGTTCATTTTCCAGATTAAGGAGCATCCACGTGACAAGTAGTAATGCGCCACAGATCGACCGCTGTGGTATTACAGTTTATGACTAACGGAAGACGTAAAATTATTTAGTGTGTTTTGATGTTTGATACCGACTTTATCGAAAAGTAAATTTTGCCGTTTACAAATAAATAAACAAGTATGGAGTTGAACATTTATTTTAGGTACATTTAATTCCCTACTGTCCCCATGTTATTTTAAGCATAAATACAGAATGCGCCATCGCGATTCACGCAGAACAATGATGAGGTCTCTTTACTGGACGGGAAACAGTAACACCCGCTACGTATCACCTCGGATTTCTCACCATGTTGGATTCAGTGCTCGAGCAGGACTCTTATGTTTAACAGAAAATTATTCCTCTTCCGCTTTTAGCACAAAGTGAAATTCATAGCTGTACAACACATGAAAAAGGATCGAAGAAGATAGAAGGAAAACAAGGAGGAGACTCGATCCCACGTGTTTGCTCTCTACCCCTACCATTGTCGGCCCACCTGCTCTTACCCCTTTACTGTTAACGTGATTTCAAATCCAAAGGCGGGTTTGACCTGCTTAAGAACGCCCGGAGGTGACAGTCCCCTCTTCTGTCTGCTTCTGGCTGCTTAGCGCAGCATGAGTTGTCATTTGAAAATTATACGTGGCTCTTGGGATTGTTTCGTGAGTGTTCTTCACACTTATGAAATACCGTCCCTACGTGATACGTGGACAGTGGGGCAAAACAGTAGGGGAAAAATGCTTTGTGCCTTTAAAACGACGACGAGGGATTGACCGCTAATGTAGCTAAAGGCCAACTTCATGGAGCGAATTTCTACGACGACGGTGACAGTTTATTTGCAATATCGTCGTTCTTTCGTCGTGTATTCGCTTCACGGAGCGAATACAGCACAATAAAGTTGTTGTTGCTGGCGATTACTCGTCACGCTTTCCGCATAGAGATTCCGACTACCTCGAGCAGTATCTGTATAGTCGGTGGTCTGCAGAGAGGAAGACGAAGAAGCTTGCCGCTGCTTCCATTTCTGGATCACTTCACGCTTGAGCGTCGTCTATTGTTTTCTC
This sequence comes from Ornithodoros turicata, assembly GCF_037126465.1. Lineage (NCBI taxonomy): Eukaryota > Metazoa > Arthropoda > Arachnida > Ixodida > Argasidae > Ornithodoros > Ornithodoros turicata. The sequence continues at coordinate 50,032,683 of NC_088202.1, read as the reverse complement.
TCGTCTTAGATCCCACAAGAAACTGACATAAGTGACAACGAAACAAATATGAAGAGAACGTAAAGCTGGCTTCACACTTAAAGTTAGCTTAAAAACACGCTTAGTGAAGTAAGTAAAGTAAAGTAAAGACGCTTTAAGTTTTTGTCACAGAATTCTGGTCGAAATTATGAACCTTCCGCGGATCGCCCAAACGGGTGACACAGTGTCGGCTGCGCAGGAGCCGCTCGCGTAAAGTTTCGAAACATGTTGGGTGCAGGGACGCAAGCAAAGCATCTATGCCGATAGAGCTTTGAATGGTTTTTAGTGTCCTTCCCGTACCATGTTGTCGATATTGACCCTGAAAAACTCGGGGCCTTTTGGATACTTCTGCAAGTCATTTCAGTGAGAGATACGTGGAAACCAGGTCCGCTTCGTCTGCTTGGTGCTACGACGATTCACGAAGAAACAATACTGCGTGTTTCCGATACCCACGTGATGACAGGTAAGTCAGTTCCTACCGCTTACAATAGCATAGCTTCACACCTCTGGCATATACGTAGCGTTTTGGTCAGTACAATTTTTCTTGTTCACGAAAAAGCGGACCAACTTGCATCTGCCGCACACCACAGCACTACCCTTGTTTGCCAACCCCGGGAGACACCGACAGAAAATTGCTCATCAATGAGATAGTTCTTATCATCCACTGGATCTCCCCCTGAAAGGACTTCCCCGCAGTACACAAACCCTGCACTTCAGGTTGCCAACAAGAAGCGCTCTTATTAAATCACAATTTTTCAAGATTGGCTTTCTCGACAACGCAAACTGTATACATTGTCAGCAAATTGAAGCTATCGAGCACATCCTACTGCATTGCTGTGCATATGCTGCGGTGCGGGAGAAATACCTTGGCTATTGCAGGAACTGTATGGTGGATGATGTCGTACACCCCAGAGGCTCTTTCACGAAAAGACACACCAAAATTCGCAGCCTCGTCTGCTTTCTCCAGGAACCTGGCCTCGCTCAAAGGGGGGGGGGGTATATAAGTTTAAGGAAGAGAAGGTGGCGTCCACGCAGGGAAAGGTCAGCCGGACCTACGTCGGCTTGCTACGCCCTGGTGGCCAGCTTCGTCGCAGTAGAGGCGAGCGCCCAAGGCCGCGGTTCTCAGGTTACAGCGTTAACCCTCAGCTGGGTGTCCTATAGCTATTGCAGTAGAGCCCTGGTAACGGCTCCCCGCTGTCTGTGTGCGACGGTGCCGAGAAGCACGGCCAGTTGGAGCCAACCGTGTCTCAGGCATTGGAGGCGATCGACGAGGACAGCACGGGCTGCAGAGTACTCCGGGCAGGTTAATATGAGGTGCTCGACGTCTGCTACTGCGCCACAAGTAGCGCAGCTATCTGAGCGACGCTTTCCGACCCTGCACAAGTATTACGGTGTATATGCGACGTTCAGTCGGAGCCGATGGAGGAGCGCTTCTTCTGCGCAGACGAGCTGCTGGAATGGGGTGAATTGCATTGCCGGGTCAACGGACTGGATATACACACTGGCGCGTACAGCGTCTTTGGCAGAGCGGCGCATTTCGGAGGCACACCACTGGCGGATGTTTATAAGACAGGCGGACGATGTGAGCGGTATACTAGCTGGCGGGCCGACGTCTTTACGGGCACGCCTCGCCTCGCTGAAAGGGTATAAGTACTGCTCGGACTTTTCGGCAACGCTGCAGTGACTCCTTAGATCTCAACTTTCGGCCGTCGTCATTGTTTCATCTGTTATCACATCATCTCATCTCATCTTGGCTACAGTCGTGACGACGCAGCCCACATACGTGAGGCCAACAACGGCAAGCCGGTTTCGTCACCACCACCATCACCACCAACGGGATATACATGGACATGTTCTCTGTCATGCTGGATCTGTGAATGTGTGTGCCTGTGCATTGAATGTACTGTTGTTCTACTGTGAAATATTCCACGTTGGGCATCACCTATCAGTGAATGCATGTGCGTGCACGTTGGACATGTTCATGTCATGTTCGTGTTTAGTGCACTTACAGCAGACTGCACATTTATGTTTTGGAAATACCTATTCCGAAAAATAAAGCACTTTGTGTAACAGAAACAGCAAATGCTTCCGCGCTTTGTTATTTATTTCACTCAACGCGAACGGAAATCCACAACCACCCAGAACCGCCAAAGCAGGGGAGAGGAAATACTGATGAAACAGGGAAAGCGTTGTCCTCGTCACACGTCATTCAGGGATACAAAAAAGAAAAAAAAAAAGGAAAAAGCTACTCAACCACCGTTCAACGATTGACCCAACGCTAGAGGTCAACAGTAATATAATACTACACGTTCATTCCCCTAGCAAGATAGATTGATTGCGGCTACGCCCATGTGGCGGCACCTATGAGATATAGGAGTAGTTGAGTGGGTCATTGTGACACTCCGCTAGCTTAGCTCCTTTCTCTAACTGCTGTGTCATCCCTTCATCACTTTCTTTCGTCCTTCATGTACTTCACAAACGAGTAGTAAACCATCGTCCACCTTTTAGAGCGTGCATGTTGTTCGTGGGTTTCCCGAAAGAGTAGTCAAGCCTCGCCGAGTCCCACATTGATTCCGCGAGGCGAAATTTATCAGCCTGCCACTCAGCGGGCTTCGCTGTGAATGGCTGGTACGATTCGCTGCAGCTCATCCTTGTCAAGGAGGAGGTCGTCCGCTTTTTCGGTGGACACTTGCCATATTCTACACTTGTCTTCTTCGACATTGCTGAGAAAATGTCGGAGAAGACGACATTTTCTCAGCACATGGCCGACGTAGCCTCTAGAACTCGTGGATCAGCGAGTGGTCGCGATATTTCGTGTGTGGCCCCGTTCGGTTCCTGGCCGACTTGCCTCGACGAATGAACCTATGAACGTTTAAGCTTCTACCCTATGGGTTCAAACCCCCGAAATCGTACCTTTGGTAGTGCATTTGGGAGAAGGAAACAAGGCGGAAATCCTCCTCCTCATGTCCATTCCCCGTAGACCACCCCCAAATATTTTTCTACAAGCCCGAAGCGAGGAGCAGGCCACCAAGTGGTCATCCTGCAAACAACCACACAATGGTATAAGAATGTCTGGACGCACTTTGTATACAGTAAAGAGTGTGGCAGTGTTAGGAGGTCGAGGTGAGACAAATAGTGTGACCGTCTGAAATCCCTGTAGGACTGCGATGAAGCGCATGTGAATACGAGTTTCGTCCAATGGTGACTTTTAAACACACGTGATCGGTAACTGTTTATTAGGCTCATCAGGACTGTATTGTATGTCCCAGTACGATGCCTCGTGATCACTCCATTTTCCAGCAAGTTTCGTCAGCTGGAAAAGAAACGAAAATCAGAGGCAATAAAAAAAAAATTAAAAGTGCGAATGTGTCACACATAGAGAGCTGATGTTATATTATGACGGCAAAACACTTGCTTGATACTTACGGCATTTCACAAGGAACTCGAGCACCGGCTTGAGCGCACCCTGGAGTTGCAGAAGTAAATTATCCCCGTAGCCGATGATCTGAGTAAGTACGTGGAAAACCTGGCACAGGATTGTGGGTACGGTGTTTGCCGGAGGTAGCTTCTGAATAACGCACTGAAAATAGCGCAGAATACGTGTTTCAGAACTGCGTCTTATGGACTGAAACATACGGTTCCCCAAAAGGAGCAGGGAGTGCGTGGCGAACCCAATAGATCCTAGCCTCCTTACGCGTAGTATACGTTCATTAAGTTGCGGGGTTATCTGGATTATAAGGAAAACAAGGTTGGGATGTTGGGGGGGGGGGGGGGGGGCTGGATAAACAGCAGCACAATGTGACCCTATATTTAACGTTTGACTTAAGGCAATAGCGTGGGCATGTTGGTAGTGCTTGCGACATGGTTGTCTGAAATCAGCACCCCATGATTTATCCCATCTCAAACCTCGAGGCGTTACAAGATCATTTATTTCGAGTAACAAGACACGTAGCATATGGTACAGCTTTCAATACAATATTGGAACAACATTTTTGAGGACAATCAAGGAAACATGTGCTGCAGAACTGCTGACAGGCGATTTGAGACAACCGTTTCGAGAGCAGTACATCACAAATGGGGCAAAACAGCCGGAAAACTGGACAAACGGAACAGACACCCTGTGTGTGCGTGCAACGGCTCATTTGGCGATGACTACGCAGACGGTAGCGTAGTCGTCGGAGGCTTCCGAGATATATGTCAAGGGCCGCGAGCTCAAGATTGCTTCCGCGAGCACAGTTCTGAGTTCCTTGAAGGTCAGGGTGCTGTTCCCAATGACCTTCTGTAAGCACTCGTTGACGCTACGAATCAATGGCTCCCACAACCCCCCCCCCCCTAACTACCTCTACCAGCAGGGAGCACGTCCCGCGATGTATTTCCAGGTGATTCGGCGTAGGGTGAGGTGAGGTACTCTGAACTCTGAAACCTCTGCATCTCGGGACAGGTGTGCTACCGTCAGATCTCGGCGCGCACCCTTGAAAGTGCGAAAATTGTCAAAGTAAATGGTAGCCGGGACTCCTCGCCTACACAAAAACCGCTCCAACGGTCGACTTGATGCATACGACATGGGCGTGTCTCTCCTGTTTGTCCACTTTTCGCGCTTTTATTCTGTATGTTTTTTTTAACGTCTGCCGTTGAGAGCTACGTGCCGATCTTGTACCATATTGCTGAGGTTCCAGGCCAGGAATGATGCCCAACCTTTGGAATCAGCAAACTTGTGTTATGCTACGTCACTTACCAGGACTCCATCGACCACACCTGACAGGAGTTTTGGCTGTAATCAAAATGACAACGTTATACTCCAGCACGTATTCACATGCGCAAAGCTTTCGCCCTGAGCTGCTCATTAAAGGCGATGTCGGCTCACTTTTCGATGACAAGCCTAATACTCACAGAAACCAGCAACATCGTGTTCCTTTTCTACGTTACGTGCGCGAGGACTTGCAGATACTCACAATTTGGTAGACACAGAGCTCATTGCGGTTTTTCTTTTAGCCACTCATGATCGTCAGTTTATATGCTGGAGTGCCGATTTTTTATTTCCTACCGAATGCTTTAACACTTATGAGAATCGGGTTATGCTCTTACCATGTGTGGTCCTCCAACTCGGTAAGGAACTGGCACCCAATAAAACACATACTTTTTCTTTTTTCGGAAATACAATGTGTGATTTCATTCAAACTCACCTGATTGCTGCAAAGGTTGGTGGTGTTCCCCAAACACTGTAAAGGGAGAGTTAGTCATTTGACTATACCACGAACATCCAATATTACAGTCGAAAGCAATGTGGCTGAGGTACAAACTGGCAACTGACAAAACGGGACTTGATGACGTTGGCTTGCAAGGGAAAGCTTGATAACTGACGCTATGCCTACCAGTTCTTGGATAAGAAAAGGGAAAGTAGACGGAAGTGCGCTTAAAATATCAACTACTAGCCGTTTCTTGCACTTAAAGTGCAGAATGCCAGGGAAGTACAAGGCTGCTCGTCAAGCGCACTGGGCGCATTTTGTACCAAACGATCGACGCCTCCGGTTCGAAAAAGAAAGAGCGACACAGGAAAAACGAATCTTGATTGACATTCCACAAGAAGTTAAAGGGGCGGTCGGGTACAGCCGGGGTGATTCCGAAACTTCGCCCAAACTAACTTTACGAGTACTAAGTTTGATTCGAAATAACCAAGTTGTTTTCCATGAATTTGTCGAAGCGTGTCGTAATAGCAGACGACGAAACCTGCGCATCTCTCATGCATACGTCACGCATGACGTCGGCCTGCGGGTACGTCGTCGTTGTCATGGTAACTGTAACTTGCAGAAGCACCTTGGGTTGGCTCATCTCCTTTGCTTTCGAAATGCGGACGCTCAGGCATATATCTCCGCCCATTGAGTTAATATAGGAAGACTCTAGAGAACGTGCTTGGCGCGCCGTCAATGGGATTCTCCTATCCCCTTGCGTGACCACCCGGGCGCAGCCATCCGTTGGTCATGGACAGTGTTAGTAGACGAATTTCAGTCCCCTAACTACAGCGGAGCTGCTCCGTTTGTTACCAACCCTGCGCAGTCACGTGGAATGACAAACTGGGGAACGAACCGATGGAGGCAACGGCGTCGACCGTAGGAAGCGAGGCCAGCCGTGTAATTGCATTGAGTACGCACGAATCTTCGGCATGCATGCAGAATTGAGTGTGCTATCGAAATCACAAAGTGAACGCTGCCATATCAAACGTGAATCATATATTATCGATGAGATTACCTGCGACACCGCCAGCCCTTTGCTTTCCACCGACACGGATGAAGATGTTTGCCACCTATGACGTGTTGAAGTGGCGTGTGTACGCTTTGCGAGCGAAATCAATAAATCGTTACCCGTCGTAACAAATGTAGGCATGTATTTGCGAAGGCAACAGAATTCCAAAGATGAATACACACAGTAATCCGCCATTTTCATGCTGCTCTGTGAACCAACAGGAACCGGAAATGGCAAAAACGAAACCACCCGCCATTCCATGCTCTGGTCCGTCGAGTTTAGTCATGATAAAGTGATGAACGAATGCCAGCACACAAGCAAGTGGTGTAGTGGGAAAATATTCACTGCTTATTTGTTTAACGAATACATATGAGGTACGCACATAGCACACCGAATTTAGATAGCAAGTGATGAATTTAGGAAAACGAGCACGTCATTTAGCGGAATCAAGCAGCCAACGGAAGGCAACGCCTTCCATGACCAACGGATGGCAGCTCCCGCGTGGTCACGCTTTTTTGAGCGAGTCCGACCCCCCTGTCTCCGCCAGCGGACAATGTAGTCCCACCATTGACTGTGGGGTCTCCGATAATGTGGCGCACAATTGGATACATGGAAGCTTAGCTACATGTTTTCGTTCCGCGAGTAATTAATGCGGTTTTTAAATAAACACACACTCCTTCTCTATGTACGTCGTCAGCGGCACTTCATTTCGAAACATGATCAGTGTGCAATGGGGAGTGTACTAGAAGCGCGCGTAATATATTTTTGGTCGCAGCTGTAATGCGATCGCGCGCGCCGATGGCCGGCGACTTCAGATTTGTGCTTGTGGATGGGGTTGTCTTGCGACTTTTAACTGGTCCCTGAGGGTTAACATAGTTGTTCTAAACCATTTCTTAGAATGTGCGTTTTCACCTGAGGACTGAAAGAAAATGTACGAGTGCTGCCGCGGTCCCCATTAACTTCTGAAAGCCGTCTGCTCACGCCATGAACTAGCGCGCGCAAAAGCAGACGATTTCTATGGTGAGCTCACCATACGATTTCTGTATCCTATCGTCTTTCTCGCAAGGCGACGTGGCCGTTCTCATTGTTGCCAACACAGGTCGCGACATGATCTGCAATCTTTACGAATTGAATTCGGTTATTTAAGAACTGTGACGTGTTTTGTCGGGTAAATTTGCAATATTCCATTTTCAACAAAGGGCAACCGAATGATACACTTTATGAGAGGGGCAGGGCGTACGAGACCGTCCCTTTAAGGAATTACAAGGATGCAAAACTCGGATGACAGACAGATGCCTGGAATAGTAGAGTTATTGAGTGTGAGTTGAGACCTGGGAGTTATTGATATGCCTAGCACACAGCACTCTACTGCTAGCCGTACGATACAACATGGCCCTGCAAGACTCCTTTCAGAGATTAAAAAGGCAAATGAGAGGACAGAGTGCATTACACAGTCCGAAGCCTGGTTGACCTAGTTGTTGTTAGTGCATAAAACTATGGAGAGAACGGAACACACCCTCCTGCACTGCACAGTATATGAACCCCAAACGGATGCATTAAAATATGCTCTTTACCGCGTGGACGATACAAATGTCGACATAGTAGGGTGCTTGGCGTACGCGAACCCAAGAGCAGGGGCACAGCGTCGTTGGCGCTTATAAACTTTAGAACAAGTTGTGCTATCGAAAGAGATCATTACGTAAGTCCATGCATAAGCACGTTTTGCCGAGGCCGTGCTGGTGCGCGCTCGTGTACCATGTAGTTATGTCCATGTATGGTCTTCCGGGAAGGAGATGCTCCTTTTCTTTCCTGTTCCTTTTTCTTCTTTTCTTTTTTCTTTTTTTTTTTGTGCGAGGGGGTCTATTATGGGACCAACTGCACTTGTCGGGTGGAGAATTCACTTCCCCAATAATTTCATACCTTTTTCTCGTAACACCCCAACCAATGCAAGTTGTAGGGGCTGAACCAACAACAAATAGGGCAGGGCAATATTTAAACCACACTGCATAACCGCCCAAGCGCTGAATGCCGAAAGTTGAGGGCAAGTAGGCGAGTGCCAGTGGGGGGACCCGAACCCACATCTGTTTGAGTGCCGATCAATTGTGCTATCGTCGCCATAGGCGTTAGGTCCCGTCATCGCCTACTTTTCTTCTTTTGCCGTAGCTGATATCAATGGAACAAGGCTCTAAAAGCAACCAAAATTCTCACGCAGGATTTCCGATTGTTGTACTAAGCCTGAGTAGAAGTTCGAACAACGTCAAGGTGCATTAATTTCCAGTGGCTACTTCGTGTGCTACAGCTACACGTGTACCTGTTCTGCTTCGCATGCTGTCTAATCCTTGTCTTTTAACCCTTGACTTTTATATCCTTTAGCATAAGGAAGCACGGGTTGCATATCCTTCTTGGCGGGTTCTGGTATTGTAATTGTACCATGCCCAAGAATTAGGGACAAAACGTAAAGCAGGCTTCACCTAAAGAGGCTCCCATAGAGCCCATGTATTCAGGAACGAAAAGCACGTGCTACATGTTCTGCTGCCAGCGCTTTGCATTCGTTCTCTAATGGCATCTTGCCTCTGCCAGGACAAATCTTTTGAGTCATTTTTTGAGCATGAATAGTTACATCTTCAAGGTTCCATTCGGGTTCCAAATTTTGAACCTCTAAAGGAGGCTTCCATCGTCGCAAGCATGCATCGCCGCAAAGCCTACATTCAAGGCCACGAGCAACCACAGGTCTGGGAAATGTTCCACCGCAGAAGAGACTACAACAGGTAAGAAACACAAACAAGAAATAACAATATGGGGAGTAAAAATTTGCGTGTGACATCATGTGGTAAGGGTAGGATATAAAAAACTAAAAACTTGACAGCTGTTTGTAGAACTAACAGCGTTGAGGTTGTTATAAGGACCAAACATGTGTACATTATGGCTATGATGAAGTCTGTTGGTATATGCTAAACCATGAGCAATCGCACAAAACATAAAATAAAGGCGTAGTCAGAGTGAACGGCACAACAACAATACATGATGACGAAGAGATAGGGCGTTTCACCGCGGTGGTGCGGTACCCTACACAATTGCACGTGCAACATTATGTGAAGATTATGAAGGAAGGATAGAAATACAAGAAAGAACTAATGTGAACGGCAGTAATATTGGCCAAGGGCAGCTTAAGATGACATGTACTACTTTGCATAGGAAAATGTGATATTTGAGGTTCTACGACGTGCTAGGGTTGTCAAACAAACTTTATCGAGAATAGGTTCATAGTTAAAGGCACCAATATGTCGGTCATAGAGAATACTGATAAATTGTCCTCGATAATGTTTGATATCCACAGAAAGTGTGTTGTTCACAGATCTCGAAGAAGCAGACGAAAACTCGAGAATTCCAAGTATACAATAGGATAAGCGGAACAAAGATGGTTTAAACAAAATTCTGATCAACGCGCCAGATGACACAGCTTGTCGCTATAGCTGTCCTTTATCACTTATATCTTGCCCTATATCGGCTATAACAGTATATTACTTTTGGACATTTAATTGCTTTAAGAGTAGCGCTGAACTCGCATAAAGTCATCTTGCAACCCGACGCCAACATGTCTGATTCTAGTGCTTCTAAATAGTTATCATCAACAGTCATATCATCATCATGGATATATACAGGGTGCCTTTCTTTTTAAAGGTGCTGCAGATTCTTTACTAAAAATCTATGAGAGCCCCAGATATGCCGTTTGGGCGACTAACACCCCTGGCAGGGCGGACATATTTCCTAGTCGGTCGCATCAGTGTTCGATGACTAATTAACTAAAATACGATAATTAACTTTTTAATTATCAAACGTAGGATAGTGACCCAATGGGAACATAGAATCCCTTGGGGTCACTGGCAGCATTACTATTTTCAGAGCAAACAACGAAGCAGTTAGAAAGCAAGTTAGAGGCAAAGTAACGCCTAAAGCCACGAAACGACAATCACCCCCACTTTGCCGTTGCTTACGGTGTTTCCATTTTTGTCTAGAAAATGATAATGTTACCAGATACTCCAAGTGGTTCGATGCTCTCATTGGGAAAATCTCGTACCTTCGAAAATTCGTGAAGCTAATTAAGTACACGATTTTAGTTAGTCGTCGAACACTGATGCGACCGGCTAGGAAAGATTCCCGCCAGGCCAGGTATGTTAGGCACACAAACGCCATATCCGTGCCTGTCATAAATTTTTAATAAGAAATTGTGGCGCCTAAAAAAGGACAACCTGTCTATCCTCATGCGTTTCCACATTGACTCCCGGAATAATTCGAGGCTCGTTCTCGTAAACCGAATGTGCAATCGTACTTATGAAATAGCGCATAAAGAATGGACACGCTTGCAAAATTTGAGACATACAAAAGTAAACGAGTTGACTAAACTTGGCGGGCTAAAGTGTGCCTAACGAACAACGAACATTCAGTTTGCGTGTAGAAACAAGGTATTTTGAGGCACGATAGATATATATGTAGAGTAATGTGAGCGTGGATATGTCACAGTGACATAAATGGTTTCGTCTAGAGCAAAAAAAAAAGAAAAGAAAAATGCTGGAGGCTGAAGGCTCGGCAGTGCAGAGAACCTACGGGTACGCGAGTAAAACCAGTTAAGTAGGACAACCATGCACGCACGCGCGTGACGCTGAACGATAAAACCGATCTAGATATACCGAAACTCGGAGTGGTTGAACACACTGTTTGTAGACTCCGGTTTTGTTATTTCTTCTTTTTTCGCTCTCTCTATTTTTTTTGGGGGGGGGGGGATAATACCTCAAGGTAATACAATATATGATACAGCTATAAGATGTGACGCTTTCTCGCGAATGTAGGAGCCTCTCTAGCGAGGAAAAGGCAGTTTTCGTTTCCTTTTATTTGCGTCACCACCGCTCCGCTTAGCACTGTAAAACGTGGTCACGTGATCCATTTGTATTATAACACATTACACTGCTCTCTTTTGATCACAGTAATGCTCGTTGACTCGTCAGTGTCGTCTGCGCTTTTTAGAACTGTGGATATGTCGTTCACCACGAAACCAAACAAAGAAAGTTTGCAAATCACGACTTTCTGGTGTCATCTAATACGACTAGACAAAATAAGCTCAAGTTCAGACAACGAAAAAAATATAGCACTGCGTTTCTTTCTTTTATTTTCCATGCTTAACCCCCACAGGACCACCAACGACAACGTCCAACGCCCGTAGTGGCTTGAATCTATCCCTATTGCGGTCTAATGCTCCGTCTTTTCCGACGGCCATACTCCTGGCTTTTCTCTTCGCCAGTGGAGAGGGGGTTCCGAGGCTGATTGCATGGATAATATTTGTCACAAAACATGATCATCGTGTCAAAATGTTTGCACGACAGAGTCCGTCGTTGATGTCGTATATAAATCATGCAAATTTGCTGGAGTAAACAAGAATAAGACAGCGCATGGCATGGTGCAACTCGAATTCATTTTACACGACGGGCATCATGGGAACAACATAACTGCGGGCTCTTTGTGTGCGTCACTGTAGCAAACAGTGAAAAGAGAAAACGTGAGACACACGCGATGCAACAGACAAACAGGGAAGGCAAGGATGACTGATTGATTGAGATATCAAGTGCAATCGGAAGGAGCAGAATTCTCTGAAAGTTCAAGTACATAAGGGTGGCTAGCAGGTGTGCTGTCTTATCAGCGTGGTGCTTCTGAAGATTTACAATCTTGATTCACCCGTACATGCTCGCGATTTCAGCAGACGGTACCGCTTTGGGCTGTGTTATTCGCTATCGCGCCTTTTTTTCCTTCGTTCATCTTTGTTTTTGTAGGTGTGAAAAACCTTTGACTGGTTCATAAGGCAATTACGGGCACCACGTAAAAGTCAGTTGTGTAACATCGATTGCTACTACGTAGGGGTCGAATAAGTACGAATGAAGCACGGTGAACATTTTATTTACACATCTCAGAGTGATCTCTTCATGTTGGGAAAAAGTTTGCATGGCTGGCGATCACAATGTTCTCCTGTTAACGGTGAAGCTGAAATAAAAGGGGGCAGTTCAAACCACATTGCTCAAAGTGTGACGCAACATTTGCCTCAGCTTCCTAATATCTTTGGCCGTCGTCACAACTCCGCTGGCCTCGATTTCCGTTCTTAGCTCACCTCGCGTCATAGAGTCCACATCTAACACGCGTGACACGCGCTGGTTGGGTTCCACACTCAAACGCGGCCTTTTTGCTCTTGTTTCTTGAATGCCGTTTTCTTCCCAGTACGTGACATCACGTTTCTGGCATCTCCTAGCGTGTAGTGCAGATTAATTTTCTTCTATCCTTTTACATATTTTTAGTCCATCCCGTGCTGCGTCCCATTTGTTTGTTCGGCGATGATGTAGGTTCTTCAAGACACTATTTTTCTTTTCTAGTCCTTGACTAGAAGACCATCCTAGGCAGCGCTGCTGCATGTGGCTCACCGCGGCGTGATGCGAAAAAAACAAACAAACAAAAAACATGTATATACGGGGTCACGCGCTGCTGTCCGTACCCCTTGCGTTTGGTTCCCAGGTCTATAAACAGGTCTCCTGACGCAGATCTTCCCCTCTAGTATCTTGATCAAAATCGCTTACCACACCTCTGAAAAGATCCCATAACTGTACTAGTTGATATCTGGTGTCTGAGGAGAGGATTGGAGTCACAAGGCGTGGTAGATTCTCAAGAAGTAAGTCGACATCCTTTCCTGTTAATGATGTGAATTTAGCAACATCCGTTTTGCTGTCGGTGAGCAGTCTGATGTTCGCACCAGTTTCCTTTATAATGTCCACCAGTTTTCTCACAGACCTGTCTTTTCCTTTCGGATCGCGCACTCTATTAGCAGCGTCCACGTCCTGCATTTCCAAGAGCAGGTCTTCAAGAAGCCGCTCGACTATTCGTATCTTCATGATCATCATGGTCAAAACATCAGGGACAATGAAGCGGGGTTCCATGGAGAACAATGGGGGTGCCGCACTGAGTTTTTTATCTTGTCACAGTCTTCTTTCATGACTTCTAGGAATCTTGACAGTGGCACTTCATTAAACTTGTTAACCGGAATTGTGATGTTACATCGTTATCTTCAATTCGCTTTACATACTGGGCAAGGGTAGCTGGGAGAAGCAAACCGAAGGCCTTGAACGAGTAGAAGAAATTTCATATCAGCTACCAAATGTAACAGCACCCTGACAAACATGTTGCCCCCATCGACACCTCCTTTCTCTGCGACATCGTTGATCTCCTCTATTACGTCACTCATTGCTTCCCGAATGCCAAAATAATTTTCGGGTGTCTTTACGACTGCGAGAAGGCGGTGTTGCTTAGGGCTCTGAATGGCCAAGGTCTGGTCGACGATGACGAAGTTAAGTATTGTCTCTGTTGTGGTTTTGCTCATGTTGGGGGCATCCATCTCCCTCAATTTTGATGAGCAGCTGGTTCTCATGGGCGTACCCTTCTACCCCACAGCCTTTGCACATGTTCATGACATATCGACGGATTTCTGACTTGAATGATACCTGTGGTCCTGGGATGTCGCCAGGGGTTCGCGAAATCGATATACAAGAGTCTAGGAGATCACGACACTCGTCAATGAAGTTGAGAGTAGGAAGAAGAGGGAAGGCTCGCCTCAGCTGCCACCACGCTGTACTGCTCAGTGTGTGTTCATCTAGTACTGAAACCACGCTATCAACCATTTGCTAGTCGGCTTTCGTCATAGCAAAATAAGATGTGTTCGAGGGAATTGATGTACCAATATTTAACATAACGCGATGCTCGATGTGGTTAACTTGATGATACCGGCCGTTATTATGTTTGACTATTGTTCCTGTGAGCTGTAGTCAAGCTTGCGAAAGTATTGGCCTCAAGTCTCTCGTCAATAGGATTCAGTAGATTCTGTAAAATACGCCGATCATTTCGGGTACTACCTTCTGACACGTTTTTGATGATATTCGGTATACTATAGATAGCATTGATGTTGGCTCCGCTTTTTGCTGCAGAGTTTGCGCAGTATCTGGGCAATTTGTTCACGTGGACCATGTGGACTAACAGCTCACCTGCCGTCCGCAAATTCTTTTAGAGTGCGTTAAATCAGGTTCTTTTTGTGGGACTCGCCGATGCCATTCGGCTACAGAATTCACTCTCTTGTTCTCTCTGTTTCTTTTTCTGTATTATTATTACAGCGGCCACAGACCGGACACTGTTGCATTGCTCATGATGTACTTCATATCGCGGCATGAAGCGTGGAATTATTACTTCATCGGTACCGTACAGTTGCCCGCTTCATCGCGGCTTCCGCAATAACCACATGACAGACAAAAGGGCGAGGGAGATTACAGCAGCTATCAACGAAACCCGTGCACAAGAGAAAACGACCGACTTATCGTTTTGTTTGATTTTAGTGGTTTTTCTTTTCTTCCATACTTCATCCAATGAAATCATCCCTTGTTCGTCAAGGCGCCTACTGGAGCTGATTGCAAAGCGATCTTGTCTTGAGTAAGAAGTATACTTGCCAAAGCTCAGTCACGCTGCGCGTTCTTGCGATTGTTCTTGCATGCGAGAGCCTTTGCGCCCGTATTACCCCTCGGCTGAGAGTTCAGGGAGTCTTCGACGGGAGTACCAACAGCGGCAGGGATATATCCGTGACTTCCTATATGTCTTCAGACTGCCTGTACGCCCTAGAACGAGTAATTGCTAAAACGGTAAGCGCTAACCTGTGTAGGAACATGCAAGGAATGTACTAAGCACTTCGTGCGGTTGTTTTGCAGAAAAAAGGGTACCTGGTACATTGGAAAGGACAGTCCAAGTGGAGATGCACCTTCGAACCGAAGGTAAACCTCACGAAGGGCTGCCTGGAAGCTTTTGAGAACCCTCCGCGACCTGCACGTGGGCGTTTGCAAGCAGCGAGAGACACATTTCTTGTGGCACTCAGTCGAAAACTCTGCTACACGAAGAAGTCTAACGGATTAATTAAAATCCCTTTCGACCTAGACATCTATCGGTACATTTTCAAAGGAAAAGGAAAGCCCGTCGGAAGGGGATGGACGCTTTTGTACGGTCCCGCAGACTTTGAACGACTGGGACTTCCATGTGGCTGGACGAGTTTCGTACGAAGGACTGGAGAAGGATCAGAGCTCCGCTTCCCAGTCCGCGTTAAAGCAGTGCTGCGATTTTCACCACGCTGCTCAGAGGCAAACTGTGCATTCCCGCTTGAAAACCTCCACATGTATATAGCAACTGCTGTGTTCAAGAAACATTAAAGCTTTAATTATGGACAAAGGAAGCGACTTTCAGTATACTGTTGAAGGAAGAACTGTAGTCGTTCGAGGGAAGCTCGAACACTTTTTCTCCTTACTTGACAGCAAAACGCAAACCATGACACACAATTTGACTGGATATTTTCAAGAATTGGAAGATGATCATGTCAGCGAAATGTTCATTAGCAAATACAAGCCACTGCTACGTAAATACAAGAGATTGAAGGGGAGAAGGAAGTACGCTTTTGCTCAATCTGACAGCAGCTTTTCGTTTACCAGAAAGCAAGACAAACCTTCAGATAGTAACGTACAACACGAAGACGAGGGCACCATCAACAATAAAATTTCACAGTTAGAAAACGCTGTAAAAGAACTGGAAAAGAAGATAGCCGCTTCGTCATGCACCGTGCGAAGCGGGGGACCTGAGACAAGCGGAGCCAACACCAATGCTATCTATACTGTACCGCGTATCACCAAACCCGTGTCAGAAGGCAGTACTCGAAATGATCGGCGTATTTTACAGAATCTACTGAACCCTATTGAGGAGAGACTTCAGCCAATACTTTCGCAAGCTTCACTACAGCTCACAGGAACGATAGTTAAAGATAATAACGGCCGGTATCATCAACTTAACCACATCGAGCATCGCGTTATGTTAAATATTGGTACATCAATTCCCTCGAACACATCTTATTTTGATATGACGAAAGCCGAGCAGCAAACGATTGATAGCGTGGTTTCAGTACTAGATGAACACACAGTGAGCAACACAGCGTGGTGGCAGCTGAGGCGAGCCTTCCCTCTTCTTCCTACTCTCAACTGCATTGACGAGTGTCGTGATTTTCTAGACTCTTTTATATCGATTTCGCGAACCCCTGGCGACGTCCCAGGAGCACAGGTATCATTCAAGTCAGAAATCCGTCGATATGTCATGAACATGTGCAAAGGCTGTGGGATAGAAGAGTACGCCCGTGAAAACCAGCTGCTCATCAAAATTGAGGGAGATGGATGCAACATGAGCAAAACCACAACATGGACAATACTTAACTTCGTCATCGTCGACCAGGCTTTGGCCATTCAGAGCCCTAAACAACATCGCCTTCTCGCTGTCGTAAAGACACCCGAAAATTATTTTGGCATTCGGGAAGCAATGAGTGACGTAATAGCGGAGATCAACGATGTCGCAGAGAAAGGAGGTGTCGATGTGGACAACACGTTTGTTAGGGTGCTCTTACATTTGGGAGCTGATATGAAATTTCTTCTACTCGTTCAAGGTCTTCAGTCTGCTTCTTCCAGCTACCCTTGCCCAATATGTAAAGCGAATTGGAGACAACGATGTAACACCACAATTCCGGTTAACGAGTTTGATGAACTGCCACTGTTAAGATCCCTAGAAGGCATGAAAGAAGACTGTGACAACATGAAAAACTCAGTGCGGCACCCCCCATTGTTCTCCATAGAACCCCGCTTCATTGTCCCGGATGTTTTACACATGAAGATACGAATAGTCGAGCGGCTTCTTGAAAACCTGCTTTTGGAAATGCAGGACTTGGACACTGCTAATAGAGTGCGCGATCCGAAAGGAAAAGACACGTCCGTGAGAAAACTGGTGGACATTATAAAGGAAACTGGCGCGAACATCAGACTGCTCACCGACAGCAAAATGGAGGTTGCTAAATTCACGTCCTTAACAGGAAAGGATGTCGACTTACTCCTTGAGAATCTACCACGCCTTGTGACTCCAATCCTCTCCTCAGACACCAAAGATCAACTAGTACAGTTATGGGATCTTTTCAGAGGAGTGGTAAGCGATTTTGAGCAAGATACTACAGGGAAAGATCTGCGTCAGGAGACGTTAAAGTTCCTAACTATGTTTATAGACCTGGGAACCAAACGGAAGGGGTACGGACAGCAGCGCGTGACCCCGTATATACATGTTTTTTCCCATCACGCCGCGGTGAGCCACATGCAGCAGCGCTGCCTAGGATGGTTTTCTAGCCAAGGAGTAGAAAAGAAAAATAGTGTCTTGAAGAACCTACATCATCGCCGAACAAACAAATGGGACGCAGCATGGGATAGACTAAAAATATGTAAAAGGATAGAAGAAAATTCATCTGCACTACACGCTAGGGTATACCAGAAACGTCACGTCACGTACTGGGAAGAAGGCGGCATTCAAGAAACAAGAGGAAAGAGGCCGCGTTTGAGTGTGGAACCCAACCAGCGCGTGTCACGCGTGTTAGATGTGGACTCTATGACGCGAGGTGAGCTAAGAACGGAAATCGAGGCCAGCGGAGTTGTGACGACGGCCAAAGATATTAGGAAGCTGAGGCAAATGTTGCGTAACACTTTGAGTAACGTGGTTTGAACTGCCCCCTTTTATTTCAGCTTCACCGTTAACAGGAGAACATTGTAATCGCCAGCCATGCGAACTTTTTCCAACAAGAAGAGGTCACTCTGAGATGTGTAAATAAAATGTTCACCGTGCTTCATTCGTACTTATTCGACCCCTACGTACTAGCAATCGATGTTACACAACTGACTTTTACGTGGTGCCCGTAATTGCTTATCAACCAGTCAAATGTTCTTTCACACCTACAGAAACAAAGATGTACGAAGGAAAAAAAGACGCGATAGCGAATAACACAGCCCAAAGCAGTACAGTCTGCTGAAATCGCGAGCATGTACGGGTGAATCAAGATTGTAAATCTTCAGAAGCACCACGCTGATAAGACAGCACACCTGCTAGCCACCCTTATGTACTTGAACTTTCAGAGAATTCTGCTCCTTCCGATTGCACTTGATATCTCAATCAATCAGTCATCCTTGCCTTCCCTGTTGGTCTGTTGCATCGCGTGTGTCTCACGTTTTCTCTTATCACTGTTTGCTACAGTGACGCACAGAAAGAGCCGGCAGTTATGTTGTTCCCATGATGCCCGTCGTGTAAAATGAATTCGAGTTGCACCATGCCATGCGCTGTCTTATTCTTGTTCACTCCTGCAAATTTGCATGATTTATATACAACATCAACGACGGACTCTGTCGTGCAAACATTTTGACACGATGATCATGTTTTGTGACAAATATTATCCATGCAATCAGCCTCGGAACCCCCTCTCCACTGGCGAAGAGAAAAGCCAGGAGTATGGCCGTCGGAAAAGACGGAGCATTAGACCGCAATAGGGATAGATTCAAGCCACTACGGCGTTGGCTATATTAAGCATGGAAAATAAAAGAAAGAAACGCAGAACGATATTTTTTCCGTTGTCTGAACTTGAGCTTATTTTGTCTAGTCGTATTAGATGACAACAGAAAGTCGTGATTTCCAAACTTTCTTTGTGTGGTTTCGGGGTGAACGACATATCTACAGTTCTAAAAAACGCAGACGACACTGACGAGTCAACGACCATTACTGTGATCAAAAGGGAGCAGTGTAACGTGTTATAATGCAAATGGATCACGTGACCACCTTTTACAGTGCTAAGCGGAGCGGTGGTGATGAAAATTAAAGGAAACGAAAACTGTCTTGTCCTCGCTAGAGAGGCTCCTACATTCGCGAGAAAGCGTCACATCTTATAGCTGTATCATATATTGTATTACCTTGAGGTATTATTTCCCCCCCCCCCCAAAAAAATAAATAAAATAGAGAGAGCGAAAAAAGATGAAATAAAAACAAAACCGGAGTCTATACAAACGGTGTGTTCTACCACTCCGGGTTACGGTATATCCAGATGGTTTTATCGTTCAGCGTCACGCGCGTGCGTGCATGGTTGTCCTAGTTAACTGCTTTTACTCGCGTATCCGTAGGTTCTCTGCACTGCCGAGCCTTCAGCCTCCAGCATTTTTTGTTTTTTTTGCTCTAGACGAAACCATTTATGTCACTGTGACATATCCACGCTCATATTACTCAACATATATATCTATCGTGCCTCAAGCTACCTTGTATCTACACGCAAACTGAATGTTGGTTGTTCGTTAGGCACACTTTAGCCCGCCAAGTTTAGTCAAGTCGTTTACTTTTGTATGTCTCAAATTTTGCAAGCGTGTCCATTCTTTATGCGCTATTTCATGAGTACGATTGTACAATCGGTTTACGCGAACGAGCCTCGAATTATTCCGGGAGTCAATGTGGTAACAGTGTGTGTGTTTTTTAGGTGCCACAGCTTTTTATTAAAAAATTATGTGTGCGTGTCTTTGCATTCCATTCGTTTTACATAACCTTAGAAGCGTTGATACTTTTTCAACATTTCAAGCCTCTCAACAATAGATTTGCTTCAACAAATATGTTCTTTTTAAACGCACAAAATTCCTTTTGGTAATATGTCATACTGGGAATCTTCTACTGCATTCCACTAGAAGCGCTAAAATGACGGCAAGACGACGACAACTCAGAGATTTATAGCCCTATCTGTGTGTTTTCGTCGTCTTCTTGTCATTTTAGCACTTTTAGTAGGGTGCATTTTTTATACTCACTTATGATTTTCGGTCTAGAGTCCAAGTTTGGGTACTTGTGTACTTGATGGGAAGGTACCCAGAAAAAAGTACAGTACACAGTACACGATTTCAAATGTACTTAAAGTAAAGTATAAGTACACAGAAATGTACTTAAAGTACTACTTGAGTACTTGGTACTTCAAGTACTGCCCAACGCTGTCCATGATGATGATATGATGATATCACTGTTGATGATAACTAATTTGGAAGCACTAGAATCACACATGTTGGCGCCGCGTTGCAAGACGACTTTACGCGAGTTCAGCGCTACTCTTAAAGCAATTAAATGTCCAAAAGTAATATACTGATATAGGCGATAGAGGACAAGATATAAGTGAGAAAGGACAGCTATAGCGGCAAGCTGTGTCATCTGACGCGTTGATCAGAATTTTGTTCAAACCATCTTTGTTCCGCTTATCCTATTGTATACTTGGAATTCTCGAGTTTTCGTCTGCTCCTTCGAGATCTGTGAACAACACACTTTCTGTGGATATCGAACATTATCGAGGACAATTTATCAGTATTCTTTATGACCGACATATTGGTGCCTTTAACTATGAACCTATCCTCGATAAAGTATGTTTGACAAACCTAGCACGTCGTAGAACCTCAAATATCACATTTTCCTATGCAAAGTAGTACATGTCATCTTAAGCTGCCCTTGGTCAATATTACTGCCATTCACTTTAGCTCTTTCTTGTATTTCCATCCTTCCTTCATAATCTGTACATAAGGTTCCACGTGCAATGGTGTAGTGTACCGCACCACCGCGGTGAAACACCCCATCTCATCGACATCATGTATTGTTGTTGTGCAGTTCACTCTGACCACGCCTTTATTTTATGTTTTGTGCGATTGCTCATGGTGTAGCATATACCAACAGACTTCATCATAGCCATAATGTATACATATTTGCTCCTTATAACAACCTCAACGCTGTTAGTTCTACAAACAGCTGTCAAGTTTTTAGTTTTTTATATCCTACCCTAACCACATGATGTCACACACAAATTTTTACTCCCCATATTGTTATTTCTTGTTTGTGTTTCTTACCTGTTGTAGTCTCTTCTGCGGTGGGACATTTCCCAGACCTGTGGTTGCGCGTGGCCTTGAATGTAGGCTTCGCGGCGATGCATGCTTGAGACGATGGAAGCCTCCTTTAGAGGTTCAAAATTTGGAACCCGAATGGAACCTTGAAGACGCCACTATTCATGCTCAAAAAATGACTCAAAAGATTTGTCCTGGCAGAGGCAAGATGCCATTAGAGAACGAATGCAAAGCGCTGGCAGCAGAACATGTAGCACGTGCTTTTCGTTCCTGAATACATGGGCTCTGTGGGAGCCTCTTTAGGTGACGCCTGCTTTACGTTTTGTCCCTAATTCTTGGGCATGACTATGCGGGCTGTTAGACTCGTACTTACCTCCCCGATGTTCTGTATACTGGGCAGTGTTAAAGTCAGGTTAGTATTGCAGAGCATATCCGAGGGCGTTCGAAGGTCCTTGCAAAAATCTCCGAACACCGAGCCTAAGATGTCCGCACGTCCTAGACACAGATATAGCGATTAAGTGACAGAAGTCTCCCTTATTCATACCACTGAAGCCGCGAGCGCTGCTTGAAGTAGTATCTCACCGAATAGGCCGCCGGGTAGAACGACATCTACAAGCTCAGATATCACTGCACCCAAGTCTGTACCGGATAGTCCTTCTTGCAAGGCGTCAGTGACATTGCAGATTGTATTCAGAGCCCCAGTCAACTGATCCGCAACTGAAGAAGTGAAACAATGCAATAACGTCGTTCTAGCAGCTAGGTTCTCAAGATAATTGTGATATATTTGGTGTTTATTTGACAAAAGCTGTGATGTGTCGAATAGATAATTCTGCAGAAGTCAACTATAGAATGAAGATCAACACAAATGTTCGCGAGAAAACTTTTGCTGGAGGGTGGTAAAGGTCAGCGGAATCCATGTCGTGCGATTCATCGTATGCTGCAGCAGACTTGTACTGATGTTGATACGGTAGCCAATATACTGTATTTCAAATGTTCCAAATTCTCATCTGTACTATTATTGCGTTTTCATTTGTCGTTTCAATACTCTTTCACGCAGTCCTTCCATTCGGCTTGATCTTTCACCAGTGGCGGATCCAAGGGGGGGGATCGCCCCCTCCCCCCCCCAAAAAACGCCAGTTGGTACATTGGATTTCCCTCTCTCCTCTCTCCCACTACGAGCTTCGACAAAGGAACCGCCCCCCCCCCCTCTCCCCCAAACCGAGGGTCTGGATCCGCTCCTGTCTTTCACATAGAATTACCTTACTTTATTACTTCACCTGTGGCACTGTATTCTCGCCTGAAACTTTAGATTCGTTCTCGGGGGATTTCGTTAGACGAGTTTTCTTCACGTAAATTTGGGGTCTTTCGCTTGAGGACACACCGAACTTGGCAGTTATTCCTATGTAACTAGGATTGTGAGCTGGTACATGGCCAGTGTTGAATTGCTGTACAATTTCAAATTTGGGGGATAAATAGGGATCATCTCCATAGCACCTCCCCTAACAATGAATTTAGTTCAACCCCATACTGGAGCTTCATGAGATATTCACCGTATCACAGGAAACACCCCCCAAACGCCTCTTTGCAGCGCTGCAGGATTGCGTTTGAAAAGAGAGTATGGCTGTGAGACGCGGCGTTTCGAATGCAAATCCCACAATCCCACTACTCGTAAGTAAAGCATGCGCTTAAAGTAATTGGACAATCACCAATCTCTTTCATTTTTTTAAAGTTTTCATTGTGCGTTAAATAGTTTCGGAGCATTTACTGTTCTACAGTAATTGCTGTAATCTCAAAGTAATCGTAGTGTACCGTAATTACTGCATTCCGTAATATTCCTTCAATACGTATTTCCATAGTATACAGGGTGTTTCACGTAACGTGCGCGAAAAATTTTTAGGCTAAGTTTTGCAATGACTTTCGAGCAATTTCTGAAGTTGGGAATTTGCCAATTGACGACTGTATCGGTTTTCTGCCACAAACAAAAAGGGCACATCGTATTAACCGCACTCCATTGTGATGTACATTACATTCACCACTACAATTGTAATAGCTGGAAGAGAAAAAAATCACCGTACTCTTTGGCGCACTGCCAAAGGCATACGAAATTCGATAGCATATCAGCAGACGAAAGGCGGTCCCTGCGCTGTGACCGTACATGAATACGGCAAACCCGACCATACAGGCTGCCTAGGGCCTCGTGTATAAACACGGATTTCGCCTGCAAATAAGTCCACTTGTTGGTGCAGTCACTCTACTCTTTCTTGCACATTTCTGAGCATCTGGGCGAGCGTAACGGCGGCGCGTTTTATCGCACGTCGGTTCCAAGGATTATCTGCCGCACGCGCCGCTTACGTCCCTCATCTGGGACACAGCGCCCCTATCTCCCGCAGCAGTGGCGGCATGTCCATGACCATGACTTCTATAGCTGCGCGAGTGCTCTGCAGCACGGAGCATGCACGGAGCCATGGCGGTTGGTCCTGTGTGTTGCTTGTGCATGTATTATGCCTTCGCTGGTACTGTTATTTACCATGAAGTCACACCAGCTACTTCGCCTCTATACGTTCGCGTCTTCGCACGCGCGCTGTTTACAGGAAAGGGGTGAAGATACCCCTGAGTCCAGCAGATTCTCCAGTCGTTTCATATTTGTGACCGACAAGTACAACCGTTCATGAGTGTCTTACATGCATGAAACAAGTGTAGTCAGTGGAGAAAGCAGTTTAAAATGAAGACGGACAGTTTACCTTAACTTCTCTTCGTTGAGGGATAAATCGCTAAGCTAGAATTTATTTAGTTTTTAATTGGAGCTTAGTCCTTAGAGTTTCTAACCAGAGTATCGAACACGTGCTTGGTTTTACTATTTTTAATAATAATTAAATAATAATTTTAATAATAATTCCGCACAAAGCATCTTTTTCTCTCCTTCATTTTTTTTTTTTTTTCAAAACGTTCTAGTATCGGGTGAAGATATGCCACGGAATGAAGAAGTGTATTTTGATGTGTGTCCTAATAGTCCGAAATGTGGCACATAAATAACGTCTCACATTCTTTCTTGGGCGTTTACCAGAGTCCAAATTTCTCCACAGCCAGAGGATTTGCATATGTTCACCCCCATATGAGACCATGGAGCAAAATAGTTGTGTTCACTACCCACCTCCAAGTTTCGACGCAACAGCAACTACCAGTTTTACCACGGAGTTCAGGACGTCATCCACACTGAGCTGTTTAGAACCGAGGAGCTTTTCGATTCCGACCAGAACGCACTGAAATGCGTCAAAACGGTGTTAAGAATGCACACCAAACAAACCAATCATCCCCTCGTTGGCTCGCAAGAAGTTAGATGCAACTTACTTTCACAAGGACGAGGCCTTGATGCAAAATTCCAGTCTGAAAGAAATAGAGGAGAAGAAAGATAACTTCTCAGCATGATGAACCTCTAAGTCAATAATCCGCTGCTGCGACGGCCACAAAGGAATATGCCTCAAAATGACAAAATTGCTCACCGATCCCTTCGCGCACAAGTCGAAAGTGTCAGCCAAGCACTGCAACCAATAGGGCGTCTTAAAATATCACGTAGTCCCTCTTATGCTATGTTCACTTCAAACATGAGAGAGTGTAAACGGCTTTTAAAATGTCTCTTCTTTATCACGCGGCTATTGGAGTTAATAGGTAGATGATGCACCACCGCAGGTGATGCGGCTCATGGAGCACTTTAAAGTTATACTGTTCACTACAAATGATATTTATTATTCTGAAAAATCAACCTGGCTAAAGGACTGGGCAGGCAAAATGCAAATGAGAACGTCACGTGTTTCCACGAATTATCTAAAGCCGAAAAACTGCCTAGTTTCGGATTCTCAAAGAGTAGGTGCTGCTACCGAGAACTCTGTCGTCTACCTTTCAAGAACAACACACGTCTCCGCTCTCCGCCCCATGCTGGAACAGTGAGGGCGGCTGTGATGAGGAGATGGAAATCGACCTTCGAGGAGCAACGTTGCCTGACGCGACGATCGAGCACCCGATGGCGCCATATTTCTCGAAAGTAGAAATTATTTTTTTGTGGTATGTCCGCGTCACAAAGAGAAACAGAAACAATATTTTGGGAGAACACAGTGAGAGGCGGATTGAAATGACATACCTTCGGTAGGATTTACTTAAAATGAGCAGACAAGCGATCGCGCGTCTCACGCTGCAGCACCAAACGAAACCCGAACCGGGGAATGGTTGAAATTATAGCGCGCTGCAACGAGGTTTGGGGGCGCGTTGGGGAGCATCACTGCTTCACAAAACCACCAAAGAAATTCGTGTCGTTTCTCGTTCGCACGAATCTTGTAGGTGGAATGATGACTAAAAGTTATACTTCATGAGAAGAGGGAAGAATTTCGTTTAATAATTATCATCGTCCTGTGTTATAAGCAACTCCTGTTTCTTCCTTCTTCATTTCCTCTACCTCTATCACAATTCCTTTTCCTTTAGGGCATGTGCATGGCACACATTCTTTTAGAACACTGGACTGCTTTGGAAATACTGCATTTAACTTCAGGTACACAGGAAGAAGGGACGGTGTGCAGCTATTTGGCTACAGGTCGGCCGTGCTGCAGACCTTTGTGCCAACCATTTCATACAGGCAAGGAGCTTCGTGTCGAGCTTATTTCCAACTTACGGTTCCAATATTGAGAACGTCAGGTGTGACGACCTGGATACAGGAAGCTGCGAGGGAACAGTAGTGATTAGTCCACTAAGGTATTGCATACGACACACTGCAACGAGAACGAAGCACACAAAGGGTAGTGAGCATGATTGCAGCAAAGAAGAGACCTTAGCATCATGCATGTGCCTTTCACATATTTTTACTAGGGCAGAGAAAATTAGTGTAATAAATAATTTAATAAAACTCTTGTAAGTCTTGTAAGCTTGTGCATTAATCTAGTATCTGCAAGTGAGGAAAAGTAGAAACGTCTGTACCTCTTAGCCCCCCTCCCGAAGATGCTAGCCCAAACCGTACCAGGTGTCCCAATAGTTACATGTCATGCGTGCGCACTATGTTTCTTCGCATGATGTCACAGCGATGTACCCGCAACTGACAAACCCTGCGTGCCGCAATTTCTTTTAACAGGACCTTTCTTTGGCAGAAGTACAATCTCCAGTGCCTGGAACGCGGAGATGCTACACGCGTGACATTCGTGATGTAGCTGCTTCCCAAAAAGAAAGGACCAAAAAACCATAAAAAGCCCATGGAGTTCTCATCTGGTCCAGACGTCCTTGTCCAATTTAAACATCATTAGGACATCGATAGGTAGTGTCACAAAGGCTGTCAACAGCATGTCATCCTCAGGATTGTGTTTTGACATTCTGCTCTGGACATAATGCGGCTCTAAGGTGGGGGTGGGTGTCACTTGAGTGGAATTAGATATGCATGATACCAGGCACATACCCTATACAAGATTTTTCAGTTGCAATAGATAAAAAAATATTGTGTACAGTTTGCTATTTTTGCTTTTTGGAGAGATCCAAATGGATATCCAAATTTGAATTAATCAGCAGGAAACAGTAAGACACATATCATGTGAGTTCCACTGTTCCACTCTTTGTGGTTCTACGATTTCACTGTAAGATTATTTTCTGGCAGACTTACAGAAGTGCTTTTGCAGCGTACAGAATAACAAAGTTCTCCGTAATTTCGTATTTATTCGTTCCAGATGATTGTACTTTTAAGCTTAACTGCATACCCTGATGAAATGTGTCGGCACAGCCATTCGGCCTTTCACACCTCAAGGCAGCTTTCCAATGCTTGCCAGACAACCCGAAATTTAGCTCGCACATAAGCTCATTCGTACACAAAGCAAAATGATAGTTTAAGTGGCTTTCACCACAATATGCAAGGTATCTCAGTTTAGCCTTACTGTGATATTACTCATTCTGCTCAAGACTATTTTTCATCATAACTTTCTCGTGTCCGATCAAGAGTTCTTCATGCTCCTAGTGCTAGCATCAGATGTGTTAGATATGTACCGATGCCAGCATCAGGAAAACACCATCTCGCTTGATGTCACACCAGAAAGATGTGATGCTCCCTGGCAGCATCAGCAGGTTTTGAGTAGTTTCAATTCATACTAAGAACCTGCGATGTGGGCGATCGCACATAGTCAAGCAAAAATGTAGCATTTAAACCATTCTTTTTGAATATATGTAAAAAAAGAAAAGAAAAGAAGAACGATAAAGAAACGGTGCGACCCAATGAGTGCCGCCTGCATGAAGGCCCGTGGGTGGATGTTGTTATGGTGTTGTATGGTAATGAGCTGATGTGCATGTGCCGTAATAATTTAAATCCTGCAGCGGCTTAGTACCAAATCTAATAGAACACAAGAAGAGAACACACAAGTTGCAAGCTCCAAACACAAGGTACAGTGGTGCTTACGAAAACAGCAGCACCTCCCGAAACATCTTGGAACCACTCAAACTCAAGAGATAGTACGAGCCTGCCGTCGTCATATTTCGTCCGCTGAGCAAATGCGATGCGTGGCCGCGAAGCCTGCATGCCAACACGACCTCCCGCGTCCTTGCTTGTTCACCATGCCACCAGCCAGCGCTGTCTGTCGCGCACGCGCGGTTTTGGTTGGTTCGCAGCATGGTTCGCAGGTTCGCTTTCGCTTGTAACGGACGTTTCTCATCGCCGCAGTTAGTACGCATGTTCTCGACAGTGTTGCCACTTTAGCTATTCTGTAGCTAGATTCAGCTACTTTTGGTGGCAGCTAGCTACGAAAATTTTCGTTAACCTACCAGTAGCCAGAGTGTCGAACCGAAACGTTTTTCGTTCCGGTTTTCGTTCCGGTTGCATCATAAACGATCCGGTACCGGTTCTGCTCCGGAGCAAAAAAATAACGGTTCATACCGGTTTTTAACCGGTTCCGCTTCTGCTGGGAATATTCATCCGCACAAAAAAATCAATGTTACAAAATGTAAACCCGTTTATTCAGCATACATGGTATTTAATAATAATAGACAGCTGTGAAATTGGTAGCTCCTGGTTCCTGTAGGTTACTGTCTGTTCAAATGGGCTTTCTCATTTCTTGAAGCGCATGCTACAAACTGACTTGTTTGTCGTGATGTCATACGTAAAGTACTTTCTTGCTGGGTTGGAGCGATTGCGTCCCATCCGAATGTCTGTTGCTACTGTCTAGCCAGCAAGCACCACCGCACGAGTACGACGCAAATCGAGGAACACCTTCACTCACAAAGGCGCTCGACAGCTCCGTTTTATTTTCTTCGTGTCCTGTCCACAAAAGAGTTGCCACTTTGCACGGGCTTGCCCTCGCGTATACGTAAATGTATTCAACTTAGCTGCTCTCAAACAAGGGACGCGTTGCGCGACATTACCGATAAAGAAGCCGTTATGCAGCCCCCTTGGGTCTCTGTTTAATTGAGGAGAGTTTGGGGGGATCAAATCAAAACGAACACTACGGCACATTGCTAGAGAGTCACGTGTACCCCGAAGTCTGTGTGCGTGCGCGAACGATAAACCATTACAAAGGGAGCCTAAGGGTCATACTATACCGACATACATTCCATCGTAACCGTAACCCTCGTATAGTATCCATGACATGACTTCAGAGCACACGACGTCTCATTCGCCTATCCGTAGTCCAAACCGGCGAAGTTTTTTCTTGGACCGAAAACCGTCAAATATATTTTTCGGTTTCCCTCCTGAGCGAAAAAAATGTATACGGTTTCGATTCCGTTCCGGTTCGCACCAAAATAGCGGTTTTTTTTCGGTTTTCGGTTCCGGTTTTCGGTTCGCTCCGACACCCTGCCAGTAGCTAAACTGAAGCTTAAATTTTCTTAGATTAATTGTTCGACAACTAGCCCCAGATTTAGCCCTTTTTTCTGGATTGTAGCTTTTATCTGGCATATTTTTTGGAGGGCTGGTCAATAGACAACAGTCTCTCACTGAAGGGCTCACATACGAATACACAGACTTCTTCTATGAGTTCTATCACGGTGGTTCTATGTTGCTTCGGGTTTAGTGGCAGGTGGTTCTAAGAGTTCTGCATAGGTCTAGGGCCATCTTGTCGATGTGCGTGGAGTATACTAAACATCTGGAAAGGAGCACACACCACTACTTTTTTGTGTTATCATGGCGAGGATGAAGTACGCCGCAAGGTATATCTGAACAGGTAGCGCAACTCCCATAGGCCCCTGTGTCTTCAGAATGACGCCATGATAGAGACGGTCAGCGCCATCGATCCTTGTGCGGACTACTACGATTGTAAATAAATGGCGTCAGAGGTGACGTCAGCAGTATGAATAATAAGTAGTCATAATTGGCTAAGGCACGTTTTCGTTAGCGCACTTCGTTTGCGTTGTATTCCCTTTTCCTAACCCGTGCAACAGTACCAGACGAGAACACAGAAAAAATAAATCTTATCAGGTTTAATGAAACATATCAATACGAAATACATATAGTTATCACATATCTTGACAACTCCAAACAGAAGGGCACCGTGATATCACACAGAAACGAGGAAGGTTCACTTAAGCTCCATTCCTTACCTAGAGCAATACGCACACGCAGTGATGAGACGTTTGCATTTATTCAATGAGTGGCCATTGCAACAAAACATGACATCGTTGGTGCACAGCTGATTCCTGCTAACACTCACGCTATCATGGCCGCTCGTCCCATGAATTTTTTTTTTTTCGCGGGGCCAGCATTGTATTTATCAGTTCGCACGTGTTAATCTTAGCCTGCAGCTCCGAGATGTCAACGTCGCTACCTGTTTAACCCAAAAAGTATACGAACTCCGCATTACAATGCACGGATAAACGCGCCCACTGTGACACATGCGCAAAGGAGCAGGATACGGAAACGTACTCGGGTGGTAGGTGATTTCGTATATGTGCACGAGTGGGACAACAGAAAGTTTTTTATACATTGAAATTATGAATAACCTATTAATACGCACACAACCCATGCCCAAGTGCTAAAGTTTTTGTGTTTACGATCGTACCTCTACTGTCAACACCCAGGATCGCTCGCGCCTCATGATGGTAGCCTTGCCGATGGGTCTGATTTAGTATTTTCGCTTGTTTTCGCTACCAGTTGAGATATACCTTGTACGCCCGACGCATAACTGTGGCGATGCGGCTGAGAAAGAGTGAAAGGAAGCGTGCGTTGTTTTCTCGTTCTGAGATAGGCTGCCCATCTGGCGATGAAGTTTGTACATTGTCATCTGTACATACGTGAGGCCGACAACGGCAAGCCCTTTCACCGTCACCGTCACCACCACCACCACATTGTCATCTTTACACACACTGTTCGCATTTCTAGTCATCAAACGTCTACATATTCATTCCTGCGTTCGTTGCCTTCTAGCAATTGCAATTTGTTGCTGAAAACTTGCGTTGGCAATAAAGCGCTGAACATGAACTCCATCGTTTTCAATTCCATACTTGCAGTGATATACCGATACACTGATGCTTGCTTTTGTGCACAGGCGTGGCCTGGCTTCGATTCTAAAACTGTATATCAACCACGTTAATTGTCTCAGAGCAGCATAAATAAAACAAATAAAAATCGTATCAGGGGGCGTTAGATATTTTCAGCTACTTTTACCATTTCCCCCTGTGTTTTAGCTACTTTTTAATGGCGTTTCAGCTATTTTTCCTCTGTACAGTTTGGCAACGCTGGTTCTCGAGCGTATCATTGTTCTACTAAATCTGCAGCTATTAGAGGGTTTGTACTGTCGTTCCCAGTCGATGCTGTTGTTCTAGCAACCCGTCTGAGAAAGAGCCCGTAAGGGGAAGTGTTTCTGCGAACCCCCAGCAGACCAGTCAGGCTCCTTTGAAATGTCAAAGAGTGTGGACGCGACCCTGGATCTGAAGCCAAAATCGCTCTTCGCCATCAGGATTTTTGCCGTGTCAGGTTTGCAATTAATATGACTCAAATAATATGTTCGAATGTGCCATGCATTGTCATTGTGGATTTCACTCCATTTGCAGGCAATCTGAACAACGACAGGGAGATGGAGCGCAAGATGAACGCGTGAGCGAATGTACGCTTTGTGTAGACGGTATGCAGGGTGTCGAACCGAAAAAGATACGGGTTCTGTTCGGGTTCAGGTCCAGACGTTTCGGTTCGGCTCCGGTTCAGCTCCAGAGTGCAAAGTATAACAGTTCGAACCGGTTCTTGCGGGTTCATAACGGTTCAGCTACTGTATAGTGAGAGAAAATAGGCTAAAGTGTAGGGAACATGATGCGAGATTTTCTAGAAAAACACCAGTGTATCGTGAACAAGAGAGAAACTGATGTTCTGAGGTAGAGCCCTGGACCGGTAATCCAGAAGATGTGGGTTCGATCCCTACAGCTGGCTAACCTTTTCAGTGACTTTCAGCTTTCATCAGTGTATCGTGTTATCGAATGGTGGACCTGCGAGTGGCATCAAAACGAAAAAAGAAGAAATGGGAAAACATTAGTCAATGCCTCCACGCTATATATAAATGGTAGCACTCTAGCGCGTCAGAGCACCTGCTTGACAATTCTATACGTCAGCCTGGCCTTACAGGACAAAATAGTATACTGTTGTATAAACAGAAGCACAAGTGATGTTATCTTTATTTTGTGGTGATCGTGAATCCTTCCTTCAACGCCTGAACGATCACAACACAACTTGTTCTTAAGAAATCGCAACATATTTGTTTTTGACGAGCTGTAACCGATAACCAAAGAATGACCTCAGCAGCGATGACGGCTTTTCACCTCCTTTGCAAGTGCATATTTTAATAACTGAGGGACCCACTAGCCCCTTAATGCCTTTCGTGTCTGTTCCGTCAACGCGTTTCTTTCCGGGATCCCCCACGCCCGCGTCCCCGCGTTTGTTCGTTGCTCCGGCTCCTACTGAATCGCGTGCGATGGCGATGTTCCAGGTGGTAGCTACCGCCTTCGCATGCGCAAGGTTCCGCGATATACGATAAAAACAAGAACGCATTAGATTGACGGTATTTCGATGTCGACACATGGTTATTGGTAGCATTGTAGAGGTAATATGCTAGTCACCTAAATGAGTGAATCTTGGCGTTTATGGTCAATATTTAGCGATTCGATTCCCAGGTGAAAATTTTTTGCAGTTACAAGTGGTTTATGAAAGAATTTCCACTTGAAACCACTTTGTACGTAAGCGGTTTAAAGAAGAAATTGTTTCATAAACCATTTGGGGATTGCAGACATTTTTCACCTGAGTTAATTCTTGCTTGATATCACACTCCGGCACCCCTCTTTAGAGGACAATGGAAAAAGACGACGAGTAACAGTGTTTGGTACTTCGTGTCCGCCCCTAACAATGTGATTTGCTACACCATTTTTGTTGCTATTGCTAAATTGTCTACGTGATTAAGCGACTGAAGGGGAAATGCAAGCAAAAGATTACGAAGAAGGACAACACTTGAGGGTTACTAAGTTTCAGGTGTTTTGCAGCATTTCAAGAACTGGTGAGTTCGCACTGGCGACATCCCTCGCTAAGTGGAGCTGTAATATGAAATCTGCAAAGCAGTGCCGACTTATCGTGGTGTCGTCATGAGCGTACGTGCCTAGGCAGAGCAGAGGACATTCGCGTCCAAACTCCAAAGGTGAAACAGAAGAACCCTGAATCGTTTCTGGAACCGGTTCGGAACACTATTTTTCATTAGTTCCGGTTCAGGTTCGGTTCCGTGCCGGTGAAAATATAGCGGTTCAGTTCCGGTTCGGGTTCGTGAAAAAATTACGGTTCAGCTCCGGTTTTCGTTTCGGTTCCGGTTCGACACCCTGACGGTATGTACAGGGTGGGTGAAGATAAAGTAGCCCCGCATTTATGCACGTATGGCGTTCCCTGCTTACCACATGAACTTTCGGTGGCTGGGATGACGCATTTATCCGGTATAAACGCACAAAAATCATAGTAACTAAACTCCACGTAACAAAAAAGCTATGCAAGCAAACGTTGCTCTCCGTGCATCCCGATTTTCCTATGCAGAAGTCAATATGGCGATCGCGGCAAAGTTGCGTCTAGCTACGGCTAGGCGTACCAGATCTCGTTTTGTTTCTGTGTAGGTTGCACCCGCACCGGTAGGGCGATGCAACTGTGCTACACTGCAATGTCCCATTGGAAATACACGGAGCGAAGTTCACGTTGCTAACCATTTTACTGCCCAGAGTTTGCTTACCACGACTTTTTTTTCTCCATTTGCACCGCATAAATGCACCGTCCTGCACCGCCGGAAGTTCGTACGGTATGCAGGGAACGCGCTATGTGCGAAAATGTCGGGCTACTTTATCTGCATCCACCCTGTATATGTCTTGTCACCTACTGCACATGGCTATGCTGTCATCGTGTTTTCCGAAATGATATTTCTTGTAGGTTACGCGTGTATGGCGCGACGGGCACCAGGAAAAGAGACGCAATCATTGTGTTCAATGTGGTGGAGACTCATTCACATCATTACAAGATTTGCAAATGTTTTGAGAAAGACAAGTTGGACCGGAAGTGAGGATCTATGTGATTTTTTCTTGTTTACGTTGTCGTTCGTCGTCCGGTCATTGCGAATTTTGTGCCCGCGTAAGACGAGCTCTAAGGTGTGTTGAGATGAATGGAAATGCTTTCCAAGGTACGTACGCGTGAGTGGTGAATAAAGTGATCTGTTGCTGCTATCTACTGTTTCACGTGGGTTTTTGCGGGTTCTCATCTGCGCCAGACATGAGCGGCTTACTTCGCAGAACATTCCAGAAAACATGTAGAGAGCGAAGGGGGTGGGGGCGGTGAAATAGCTCGCCGTTGTTGGCCACACAGCAGCATTTTCAGGATCGCCATAACCAGCATCAATGCAACTATTGTGTCACATCAGCATAAAGGCAGCTGTCATGTTAGCATCAGCATCAGAGCGACTCTAGTGTTAACATCAGCCTTGACAGCTCTGTTAACATTAGTATCAGAGCAGCTCCAGGTGTTAACATGAGCATCAAGACTGTGTCTCCATTCACATCAAGCCTGATATCACTCGTCAATAGGGAACACACCCATAAACGTGTGTTACCAAGCCAGTGTGGCTTAACCTTGTTCTCTGTACAACCTGTATATTTTTGTCTTCATTCTGTTACAAAAGCTTATAAACTCAGCATATATATGTAACCTCCTAACTGCTGTGGTACTATTGGAGTTTCCTATCTTACTTTTAATTCATTCTAGTGAGATAATATTTTTATGAAAAGCTGTGTACTGTATTGTACTCAGTCAGCACATCGATAAATGTGGAAGCTAAGCGAGATATTTGCATCGTGATATTGCTCAAAGTATAACCTAGCATAACATGAAAAACGTCCCAACAAGGTACCAGATCATGTCTCTCATCCCAGTGACATGATATAAATGCTTGTTTTAACATCCATGGGATGTCCACTCTGACACCATCGGGAGGATTGTGGACGTCCACAGGTAGTCCATATATCCTGATAAGGATGTCTTGCAGTCATCCCAAGGACACTTATGGTTTACTGGGAGGAGAGATCTCTGTTGGTTATGCGTTTTGGATAACGTTGTTTCTTGCCAGATGCGCTCGGTAGAACTAAATGAATGACATATTTGTATGCAAAATGTAAAACCCTGAGACTAGGGAACACGAAAGGACAGACACAATACGAAGTCGCAATGCATAATGTAAAAACCCCGAGACCTTGAGCAGACGTCTTGTTCTCACGAACTGACCTCCTATTTTGTCCTCAACTGGTTGTTCCCTTCCCTCTCTTTGTATACGTTTCTTGTATGTGAAGTAAAATTTTCAGCTGTGTTTGAGACTTCGTGTTGTGTCTGTCCTTTCGTGTTCCCTAGTCTCGGGGTTTTACATTTTGCAAAAGTTTCTTCCCCAGCTCGCCTGCTTCCTAGCAATTTTTTCATTGTCATATGTGGATATTGTGAGCCGCGTTCTTTAATGGGTCATATTATTTGGAGAAAGTTCGGAGTGCTGTTGAGTGCCCCTTAAACGGACTGTCCAATCTATGTACCCGAAACCACTAGGCTCGACACGAACCGACAATGTACGTGGCTAATTTTTTCGCTCGGAAAGTGCTTTGGTATTATGGAAACGAATATAAAGATCCGCGCTCCTTCCTCTGGCGTAATGTCCTTATAGGGGCTCTAAAACGCAAAAAGCAAGTTCGCTTCAAATTATGTTACACGGTATGTCAATTTCGTAATTGTTATCATAATTCAAAACTTTAATTCCGTTACGAAGCTACAATCAAAATTATACGGGGCTCTATCTTGCTTCGGCGCTAAGCAGTGAACGAAGCTTGAGCTTGTGCATCAGTGTTTTTAGTCCATGCTGCACGTGCGCGCGCGTGCCACTCCAGGAGCAGTCCCGGTGAAAAACATAGTGCGAGTTGCAAAGCGGACTGCCGTCGCTGTCCGCAGGACTTCAAGTTAAACGTGGTCAGTGAGACATTCGCGAAAACTGTTGTGGGCTACAACTCAGTGAATCGGTATTAAAAAATGCAGCAATGCGCATCTTACCGCGCATATACGGAACACTGCGATCGGACGCGATCCAAATCCACACGCTCACGACACGCGCGCTTCTCCTGCTGGATGCCGCCAATCTTTGGCTCCTGGGCATCCCATTCGTTGCCGCCGAAGACGGCTCTGTTTTCATTGCGGTTTTCTTCTAAATGGTAGCGTTTTGCGAACTAATTTTGTATGAATTGTACTATTTGAAACATGGACTTTCGTTTGAGAGCAAGTTGTTTTGCATTTTAGTGCCCCTTTAAGAGGAGGAGTGAAGGGTGGCTCTCAGAAGAGAGAGGTGCCGTCCAGAAGCCCCGCAACCTTATGTGGCGCCTGCACGGCCGCGACATTCTTTTTTTCTTAAGGCCGAGCCCTGCTTGGTTCCTATGGAGTGACGTTTTCTTGTTTTCACACAGGGAGGTTTAAGGCATACTCTCCAGATCCGTCGTCTGCCCTTGTCATTCTATCCAATAGCAGTCAAAATACGCCACGATATCGTGTGGGGTTTTCGATACCGTGGTAAATGGTCCACGAGGAATAAAATCACACTACCATTTTCGAAATCGACTGGAACGGCTGCGACCGTCCCTTTACTGCCTCAATTACGCATCTCAGAAGGGTTCAGTTGACTGAAAACTGCTGCTTCACATGTTTCTTACACATCCAAAGACAACTGTCTTCCAGCTGGAAACACTCGGCACCGTCTATGAGATCAGTGAATTTTTTGCTCGGTTTCGCCGTGACGCTGTACCGCGAATGTTGCCACAGTTCCCTATGAAGTCGGCGTGGCTCAACGATACTTCCACCCCGAGCAACACACTACGATATTTTGCAGCCCAATCGCTTGGCAATGGAACACCCCAACCACCGAGCCGACTGAAGAAGTTAGTGCCTGGTAGTAATATACTTACTGTCATTAGGCGGTGCAGCCAGCATGCAGCCAGAAGCGCATGAGAACTGGAACGCTATGGAGAGGAGAGCCAGAAAAGCGTAGCTTGGAGCCATATCTGCAGTGAGTGCCTCAACCTACCCAATTGGATTGTGCTCTGCCCCGCTTTTACGAGCCTTAAATACTGTGCGCCCGTGCCAGATTCCGCTGTTCATGAACAATGTGTCATAATTTTTTTTTTCGATCAAATGTTTTTAATGGAGCACGTTCACAAGAAGCCAAATGGTTGTCATTCTGTGGCCAGTTGTGATTGAAACCTGCGACGTGATTGACAGTGTTTTTTTCCTCCTGAACTGAAGCAGCAGGTGTACTATGCAGCTGTCACCAGTGATTTTTTTTCACAGGCGTACATAAAGGACAGAAGCGAGAAAAAAAAAATACAAAAGTCCTGGCAGAGCTTGATGAGTTCGGTATTGACAGTTCCGAATTAAGAACTCTGTTGAAGCATGCACCATAAACATCCAAACCACGTACATCTGTGTCCTCGCTGTGAGGGTACCAAAGTACTTTCAGCGGCCTGATGCGCAGAGTACTTCTCTTCAGCATGTACATAATGAATGTGCCAGACATAAGCTACAATACTGCTTATAATCACTTGGTAATGAAACTCTACAATAGCGTATTATAAAGAACAAAACATCGCACTAACTACAGAACTAAGGAGAAACCGAGGAGTATAGTGGCCACGACAGTGCTATCAATGATTACGCTGGGCATCAGCACTTTGTATAGATGCTGACTATGCTGCCATAGGTGGTAGTTAACCAACGTTGGATATTTCGGCTACGGAGAGCACTAGGTGCGTTATCTCTTTCTCAACTACATGTTCAATAGCATATTCACCTGTGGCTCCCTGTACTGGGAATGACAAGGAATGGGGAGCTTTCGAAAACTATTATAAAGACCCATGAACTGCACCGTCGCACTATATTTCAGCTTTGTAGCATGCGTAATCTTTTCCCTTCTTCAAATATTCTTTATCCATTGAATAACATTACTTTGATGCGAGCGGCGACACCTTACACGCGTAGTTCAGGCACAAATAACATCAACAATAACAACAACTTTATTTTGATTAAAATAATTGGCTCTCCCAGACGTTAGGCTAATAATGTCCTTAGAATAAGTACCGACACAGACGCTTGAACACTATCCGGTACCTGTGGCGGATTCGGCGTATCCGTAATCGATTGCTTATGCTGAAAGTGGTAGTGAACAGTTATTGAAGGTGACGTCCCCATGTGTCCGACGTGCTAAGGCGTCTGCACAGGTGTTTCCGTGCAGGTCGGTGTGTCTGGGTTCCCATTGGAAACACGGGCTATGACCCAAGGATAGAAGTCTGTTGTATGTTGGGACAATCATGTTGTCTTGGCCGCCGATTGTTCTGGCACAGTTATTTGCCAGAACTTCTAGCGCCGCCTTACTGTCCGTGAGCACAGTCCACGCGCCAGGCGCTGATCACGCAATGTGGTTTAACGCGGTCAGTATGGCGAAGAGCTCGGACTCGGTAGATGGCGTTTCAAAGGGGAGTTTCCGCGCCACTTCAGTGTTTTCAAGTGGTATATATAAGGCTGCGGTTGATCTGCCTTGAGACACTGACCCATTGGTCTACAGGGGGAGCACTTGAGTGTGTCTGAGCTGAGGTTCTGCAGCGTAAGTTGATGAGCAACAACGAGATGTACAGAGTTTTTCTTCGTAAGACTAGGAATGTGGTGACATACAGGAAGCCTGCGACACAGAGTCCACATTGGCGGACATAGGAACGCACTGCTGATGTGGAGTAGAGGCACACTTTCAGGCGGTCATTAGCAATACCAAAGCTAGAGTCTGGACTGTCAATATCGATGAGCCGAATATAATCGTAGGGGTGCTAGGTGAGGGACAACACATAAATCCGGGGTGTCTCCACGTCTCGTAGGACGCCTGCTGGAGTTTCGCGTACCTCTACCAGGCCAGAGTAGGTCCCAAACAGACGCAAAGGCTTCGGGCCTGAATGTCGAGAAGCTATCCGGATATGCTGAGGCCGTGTAGTACAGGCGGGCTGTTCCGCAATGTGTCCAGAATTAACGCTGTGTTCACGTGATGGAGGTCAGCGCGTGAAGGCCCCAATACAATGCGACTCAATGTGACGTAGGGCGTTTACAAAACCATTGGTCTTGGTAGCTATTGTTTTTACGTGCCGGGACCACATCATGCCTGTATCTAATGTCACGCCAAGGTACTTGCAATGAGGCACAAATTTCAGCAGTCCCCAACAGACGCACAACGCATACTTTTGAAATGAATGACTCTGAATGCCATGGCAACATTCTTAACACAGGAGACCGATAAGCCTCGGTCGTCAAGGTACTTACAATAAAATGAATTCAAGGCGCATTGTAACCGGCGTTGTAGTATCTCGATGGGTGGTAGAGGTCCATATGCAGATGTTGCCTGCGTACAGAGTGATGCGGGTATGATCACGAAGCCTGGCGGGAAGCGAAGCCATTATAACATTAAAGAGCAGAAGGCTCAATATACTTCCCTGTGGAACACCACGACGGACGGGATGGAAAGCGGTGTCTCCTCCTTCCGTGGTGCGAACGAAGATGCGTCGGTCAGAGAAAGTCCTGGATCCATGAGACTGCGCAACCTCCTACTTCAGCCTCTTGTAGCGTCGCGACGATAGCTTCGCAGCCATTCTTCACAAGAGCGCATGCAACTACACCAGATGACTAATTACCTAAATTTACAATGTTATTAAATGAAGCGAATCTGAAATTGCAGGTTTCAAGACATTCGTTATTTAAAGCCAGCCCATTACACTAAAATGCCAAAACTAGAACATCCTTCCAAGTTGCATACCGCAAACGAAGGAGGGGTAAAAGTAAAGGTAAAATATAAGCAGACAATATCAAACGATTTTCAGCGAGTCTCCAAACAGAACTAACACCACCCTGTCTAATCGAAACACACGGAACGTCCACTACTACTATACCAGGAATCACAAACAAGGCAAACACACAAGGCTATGTAATCCAAGAATGTACTCTGAATCTTCTCGACTTCTTGCAAATAATTCTAAATTGATCTACACAGATGGCTTCACAAGAAGTACTAGTTTGTTATCTGCTACATATCCTTCTGAAGAAGATTTAAAAATCCAGCACAGGCTTAACCACAAAACATAATGCACCGGAGCCGAACTCTATGCCATACTCGCGGCACTGGATGCATCACAGATGGGCCACCATCCAGATGTGCCATCCTCACAAATTCCGAAACGGCAATACAGTCTATTTCCAACTCAACCACTCAGAGACAGACTTTGCACAAGGTATATCGAAACTGGTAGCGAAAACAAGCGAAAATACCAAATCAGACCCATCGGCAAGGCTACCATAGCGAGGCGCGCGCGATCCTGGGTGTTGGTAGTAGAGGTACGATCGTAAACAAAAATAACTTTACAACACGGGCAATGCTTTTGTATGTACTAATAGGTTATTCATAATTTCAATATAGAAAAACACTGTACTGCCCTACTCCTGCACGTATACGAAATCATCTACCACCCGAGTACATTTCCGTATCCTGCTCCTTTGCGCATGTGTCACAGTGTGCGTGTTTATCCGTGCATCTCTGTATCCGTGCCGTGTGTCCGTGTATTGTAATAGGGAGTTCGCACACTCTTCGGGTTAAACAGGAAGCGACGTTCACATCGTGGAGCTGTAGACCAAGATTAACACGTGTGAACAGATGAATACAATGCATCCCCTGTTGCTGGCCCCGCGAAAAAAAAAAGAAAAAGAAGAAGATTTCGTCATGGGACGAGCGCCCATGATAACGTGAGTGTTAGCAGGAATCAACTGTGCGCCAACAATGTCATGTTCTGTTGCAATGGACCTGTAATGGCCACTCATTGAATAAATGCGAACGTCAAATCACTAAGTGTACGCATAGCTCTAGGTGAGAAATGGACCTTAAGTGAGCCTTCCTAATTTCTGTGTGGTCTTCACAATGCCCTTCTGTTTGGAGTTGTCAAAATCTGTGATAACTGTATGTATTTCGAATTGATATGATTCATTAAACCTGACGTGATTTATTTTTCTGGGTTCTCGTCTGGTATTGTTGCCTGGGCTAGGAAAAGGGAATACAGCGCAAACGAAGTGCGCGAATGCAAACGTGCATGGCTAATTATGCACTGCTCATTATTCATACTGCTGACGTCATCTCTGACGTCATTTACAATCGCAGTAGTCCGCGCAACGGATGGATGGCGCTGACCGTCTCTATCATGGCGTCAATCTGAAGACACAGGGGCCTATGAGAGTTGCGCTACCTGTTTAGATATACCTTGCTTTGCATCCACACAGCGTTGCATGCTGCCGGACATGCTATAACTACCAAGCCCAGGATTCATCCAGGATTCCGGGCCATTGTGACAAACGGCAACGAAAAAGCTGACTGAGCAGCTAATGCTGCACGCTTCCGTCACTCCATGAGAGCAATCTCTCGAGCAAAACAGGGGGCATCAAACACAGCACGAGCCGTATAGGCATATGCATACATAACAGAAAATACTCCGAAATAGAAATGAAAGGCTCCAACCACTCGATCTCAACTCATCCCTCCTCCAGAGATGTATCCTTCGTGGTGTTGCACCCAGGAAGGTAGACAAAGATCGCAAGATCGCTTCAAAATCATCAGCCATTCCTCTCTACACAGTATGCAACGAAACAGTAGACATCCCACCTATTTTTCTACACTGTAAGAGGTACGCAAAGCAAAGACACGCACTAGAAAAGCAACCAAAAGGGTCAGAAAACAAGCCTGCTTCACTCTGAAAAATCTTCGGGTCGTGGCCCACACACCAACAGTGCATAACATCAGCAAAGACATCAGTAAAATTTCTTGCTCATTGCAAATGATATGAGGACTTATGAGTCATCATAACCGTATCATAAACATGTAGTCTTAAAACACATACATGTAAAGCGGAGAATGACAATCTCTTCCCCGTCAAACGATCATTTTCCATTAGAAACACTATACTTCGAGAACATGATTAAGAACGCGGAGGGACGAGGACGACCCACACGCGGAGGCGATCAACTAGCAACTGCTTTTATTTGGACACACAATACTAGTCAGGAAAGTCCAAGAACTAGTGTTGTGTGTTCAAAATAAAATCACTTGCTAGTTGGACGCATCCGTGTGTGTGTCGTCCTTTTTCCCTCCCCGTTCTTAATCATGTTCAGTCCCAACCAACACGCTCTACACTTTCTCGCACTATACTTCCATCCCCTGGGGAATCTTGCATGGCCCTAACTTTCCTCCTTTACCTCTCCTTCCCCTCCCTCCTCATTATTTAGCACCCTATACCGCCATCATTTCCAATTTTCCTTCGCTTTCTATCCCCTTCGTTCTTTTTTAATGTGATATTTCTGTACGGTCGGTTTCACACTAATGTTTTTCACGGGCCAGAAACGGACCCATTGAAGTCCATGGTGCTATTCACACGTGCATGTTTGTTCAGGAACTGTGTGTCCGTGCCGAGAACCTCTCTGGGTATCACATTCAGTTCCGGTTTTCATGCACTCCTCTGCCCGGGTAGGTGCCGTCCTTGCAAACAAGCGAATTCCTCATCAGTGTGCATCCTGATACTGGAGATAAATGAACGAGGGTAAGAGCATGTTCTGAGACCAGCCTCAAGGACAGTGGCATTACAAGATAGGCTGGTGACACTACACACACACACACACACTCATAAATGGGATGATGATGTGGTGGATCATTCAACGCCGTTATGGCGGTACACTGCCCTAGACACCAGGTTCTGCTCTTTCTGTGGAATGCTAAAGTCCGTCTTTTACAGTGAAAGCTGTAATGTGCAGATATAAAAGGCGGGTGGAGAGGTTGTGGATTCTGGAGTCGGCGGAGTGTCTGAAGCACCCAGTAAAGCGCTTGCGGCTGCCCCTCCCAGACGGTGTATCAGTCTCACGTTATAACACAGGGGTGCTATTCAATGTATCGTTCCATAGACGAAAGCGCATTGGGCGAATGCAATAAATTATGAACAAGTCATGGCCACCCGTCACAGCAAATGTCATCGGACACGTGGCCTTAGAGATGGCCGCGCCCGTGATCGGCGGCCAAACCGTTTGTAAATAATGTGTTTGCTCTTTCTGTGCGCCGTTCTGGACGTTTTTCAAACATGCTAGCTCTTTTTATCCGATAACCTCGCAGTAACACGCGCAGTTTTGTACATGAGGGCTCGTACTGTTGACCACATCCCAAGATGTGATGACAACCCCGCGCTAACACACACTGAGCCGATGTGTGTCTGAGCTAAGGTGAAATGGGATAGCATGTCGCGAAAGGAGCACCGTATAGTTTACGCTGGCAAAATACGTTCACCCCTTGACTTTATGCCAACGCGAATATGTCGGCAAGTGCTAAAATGACATGCAAATAAAATCACATGACCTGAAAATGATGTTGCCCATGACGTGCTAGTAGGATAAGATGGCGCTGTTGCGAGAGCACCCGGTTCAGGGTAGTTACAACAATGGCCGTTTTGTGTCACCCCTGTGCATTGTAACATGGGTTGCCTCTGCGGAGAGGAAAGAATCTGTCACTCTTCGCATGCCCTCTGCACTCTAAGAAAAAAAGGACTAC
The DNA here is from genome assembly GCF_037126465.1 of Ornithodoros turicata. Lineage (NCBI taxonomy): Eukaryota > Metazoa > Arthropoda > Arachnida > Ixodida > Argasidae > Ornithodoros > Ornithodoros turicata. Next base: position 49,989,488 of record NC_088202.1, on the reverse strand, counting down.
TTTTACTCATTTTGGGGACTAAATGCATTGCCACAAAAAACAGTCCCTTTCGGGAGTAAATGCACGGGAGTAAATGAATGTCACAGAGTGGAGACTGCATTTCACGCGCTGTTGTAAGAGTCTCAAGCACAATATTTCGTGTGCATGCATGAAAATACTTTGAAGCAAACCGTCAACCGTGATATATCGAGTGGTATAAAATCTTGCGCCATACATAGGGCACAATTTGCAAAGAAAGATGCGCTAACTGTTTCTTACTCTGTGTGGCTCGAAAATTGCTACGTTGGCTGAGTTATATAGCCTTATGCCATTCAAATTGACCAAGGGCACATATTTACGTGGACGGTTACATTCAGGAGACCATTCGCGAAGTTCAGTGACAATTTGCAGTCCTGGGGAGTAAATGTCGGGACTAAATGCATGTCGGGTTTGGGGACTAAAATGGGGAGTAATTGCGGACTAGGGGAGTAGAAGTTGCAATTGCTCCCCGTTTTACTCCTTGTTTTCTTAGAGTGTGGCTGCGGTCTCGCCTTGGCTAGAAAGCAAAATAGACATGTCACGTTGCTCGCCGAGTTTTGCTGCTGCTGATGTGGTGGTTGTGCGTTTGTGCCGTTGTGCGATGAGCCGTCTTTCCGTGTGTTTCCTCCTCTGCGTGTTTATGCTTGTTCTGCGCTCCTCATACTCTAGGAGTACGATTCTTAAAAGTTCCCTTGCCTTTACATGCGTCTTTTTGCACAGTTCCGAGAATGCTGCATGGCGTGAGATCTACGAACTCATGTACTACATACAATCATGCAAAGTACGCATAGTAGAACGGAAGAAAAGTAGCGAACCGGTGGAGAAATGTTAAGGGAAGAGTCTCGCGCACAATAGTAGCAGATAAATACACTTGTCATTTGGGTGGTTCTTCCGCCACACTCTGTGAAAACGTTTCTTTTTATTCCGTGTTAACGCTGCGAATCAACTGCGCCCAAGCATTACACAACACTGAACCCATATTGGCTGGTCATTGGCGATACGGGTCCAATATAGGTCCCGTTTTGCCAGGATTTCCCCCATATTGGCTAAAACTTGGCAATTTCTTTCTTTCTTTCTTTATTTACCCTCAGGTCAGGGAATTACAGAGGGGAGTGGCATAATAAAAGGAACATACAACGAATTACATGCAAAGTAATTGGCCCAGCAGCTTGCGCAAGCTATTAGGGTCCCGGACGACGACGGTGGAGGCGGGAAGACGGTTCCAGTCGTTCGCTGTTCTGGGAACAAATGAATTGGCGAAGTGATTTGTGCGACTAAATGGAACAAGTAGTTTCTCTGAGTGGTCGAGGTAGTTGGAAATATGATGGGGTGGTGAGAACAGAAGATACCTGGGCAGAATGTTGTGGTAGTAAAACTTGTGAAGCAATGTGAGGCGAGCTATTTTGCGACGAACAGAAAGAAGGGGAAGGGAGGCTTGTTTCCTGAGTAGCGTTACGCTTGAGTGTCGGGAGTAGTCAGAAAATATAAAGCGAACTGCTCGATTTTGTAAGCCTTCTAATTTGTTAATGAGAGAATCTTGGTGCGGGTCCCAAATTGGGTGCCATATTGTCAAGGTTGAGCCCATATGGGGAAATCCTTTCATTATGGGATCCATATTGCCCGTGTACACCCCAATTGACTGAAAATGCAGCAAATGGTAAGTATACCCACGTTGTACCAAATCCCCAAGCAGCATGGCAAGATTGCAGGTTTGCAAGATTGCAGGTCGTTACATACAACAACTTCCCGCAGATGAGCATTGTTCGAAACAGTCAACATGCGTGGCAATATCCCACTGTAACATGCACTGCAACTCAACAACTCAACTTTTCACGTGCTCCAAACAGCTGCCATCTTGCTTCGCGATGTCAATGCCAATCGGTCGAACCGACTAAGAGCGTGGTCGTTTGAGCGAAATCACGCGTACTACAACTGACGCGCATGCGCGACACTCGGATCGGATGTTTCATTCGGGCTAAAATGCCGCTGGTTCCTCTAAGGACAACGGAATTGTGGCAGGTCAACTAAAAAAAATGGAGGGATGTCTCCTATATAGCGCTAGGTGCTTTCAAGTTACTGCAGGCAGTGTGAGTTGCTGAGGCGTGTGTCCGTCACCGTCACGAAAGGGTTTCGCTCCTTTGCATTCTAGGGGCGGGGTGGAAAATTTTCGTTCATGCACTATTGCGATCCCAATGAAGACTTCTGATGGATGAAAGATAGAAGTCACTGAAAAGGTTAGCCAGCTGTAGGACGCGAATCCACATCTTCTGGATTACCAGAGTCTGGAGTACCGCATTACTGGATTCTGGAGTCCTACGGCTGGCTAACCTTTTCAGTGACTTCCGTCTTTGTAATCGATTTCTTAGGCACCTTGAGGCTTTTTATGTATTTGGCCTTTCTGTGTGTTTCAGCCTCAAAACATCAATTTCTCATGTTCTGATGGAGGTTTGGCATCCCTTAGAAGCCTTCATTGGGATCTCAACAGTGTATGAACCAAAACCTGTAATGTTCCTGTAATTACGTCACCAACTGAATAATTTTTTTCCCACTCGCATGTTTGGCATTGGCAGTTCTGTGGGACTGCCTGGGTACTTCAAGGTCTGGGCAAGACGGGCATAGCACCCGTTCTTCGTTTTTACGGCGATGCAGCGTTGTTTTTGTAACACTATACGACGTGGATCAATAAAATCTGCAGAAATGAAAAATCAAAAAGAGAGCAGTAATATCAGTGGTGGATGTTATACCGGATAATGCTTTATTATTACCCGGACCTCTTGTTTGCGTTATCACGAAAATATTGACGCAATGTGGGCAAAACGTGCTTGCCAATATGGGCAGCCCATTATGGTCCAATATGGAGCCTGCCTGCACTCCCTATATTGGCCCCATATTGGCAGCCCATATTGGACCAATAATGGTAATCCTGGCAGCACCTACGGGTCCAATATTGTATACAAATATAGGACCAATATTGGGGACACCAGGAAGGAGGGGGAGGGGGTTAGTATGCGTCATGGGCCGACTGGAAAATAATGTCATATTAATTCTGCTACACTTAACGCGTTCCCTGTAAACAGTCAGCTGTTTGGTGTATCCTATTCATGTAGTTTATATTATGTTTAAAATAAATATAGAGATAAATGGTGCATATATGAACGTCTGTACCAACATTTCTGCGACGGAACGAAAACGAAAGCTGCAGCAGCACTGTTGCGAGCGAGGTGGTTTGTATCAAACGTAGACATGATACGGAAAGAAGACAGGATGCTACGCAGACAACCACTTTGTATGCTTTGTGAGTTGCACATTGCGAGTCACACACATCCATCACACACTTCCGTCTGCACCGTGTGTGCCCCGAATGGTCGTAGAGTCACGCCTTTCACCGTGCAAATGTAACCGTGCGACCTACCAGCTTTGGAACTTTTTGAACTGGAAATCATTTTGGAAGACGCATTGCAACCCGGGCTGTATAGTTCAAGCACCTTTAACTCCAGTTCCTTTGCGCTAAATTGTTGTGGAGACAAAATATAAGAAACAAATAAGGTCCTAAATGCATGAGCAAATTCGGAATTGGATTCTTTCGTTCTTTATTTGGTAGACGATTTGTTACAATACAGAATCAGACATGGGACCGTTAGGGCGGACCCTGTTATACGGTACGCTGTAAATTGGCTGGACCTTAACCCAAAGAAAACTCAACTGATTACTTTTTCAAGGAGGCGTCAGTGTATAGAGCCTGATTATGTCCTTAGTGGTAAAATTATCTCATGGGTTGTAAGTGTACGGGATTTGGGCGCACATTTCGGTGTTCAGTTGACTTCTTGTTATCATATCCAGGTGATCTGTAGCGCTGCCTTGCGCCCACTTGTAATGGTGTATCGTGTGTCTAGAGAACTTTCAAATGCTGCATGTATAGTGAAACTTTATTTCCCCTTCGTCCGAAGCAAATTAGAGTTCGCATCTGTTGTCTGGAATTCAGTTTCATCAAAGGTATCATCGAGCATAGAGCGCGTTCAAAGAAAGTTTGTTAGATTGGTGTGCGATAGATTTTACTGTCGTAGGTTTTATTATGCGTATGGTATTATGCTATCCAAACTTTGCATTCACTCCCTCGAGCGCAGGAGGCTATGCCGAGACGTAATGTTCTTAAGCAAGCTTATTGACGCAGCAGTTCACTCTTCCTTGCTGCTTAGCTTTGTAAATTTGCATGCCCCGCCGAGGTAAAATGCGCACCGTTCGTCCTTTTCATCCCACTGTTCTAGACAAATGCTACCCAATATCAAGGATGCAGATGACTTTTAATGTTTACGTCACGAGAAACAATCACCTAGATATTTTTAATGCCAATTCAGGTATCACTCTCAAGCGCATGTTGCATTTCTGTGGCGTTTAATTTGTTCGCTTACCACTAGGTCGTTCGTTGCATTTGTGAATTTGTATTTCTCTCTTCTTCTTTATGTACTTATGGTGCAGCGCTATCAAGGCCTAACAGCTGCTTGTGGGCACTGAAAGTGAAAATAAATACATAAATAAATGCAGTCGCCGAAAAGCAAAAAAAAAAAAAAGCATGGAAGCATACTGTCGCGAGAGGAACGTATTCGATACCACAGATTGCATAAGCAGACACTTTTGGACACTGTAAAGAAAGTACATCACACACAATAATTGCATACATTGACTCCAATACATTCATTAACTGCACAATAAACATGGGCTAGTTTACGGATATAACTAGTTACAGAGGAAGTATCTTCCAGTCTTATTTTTAAGTGGATGGAAAGCAATGGCACTTCTAATGTTCACTGGCAAATTATTTCAGGCTGTACAGCCGTAGATTTTGTAAGAGAAAAATCCAAAATTAGTGTGTGTGGGAGAGATTTACTAGACGGATTTCACATGGTACTGTACAACAAGCACAACACACACATAACATACACAACAAAATTAGTCCTCTGTATAGAGGTCTCAAGCATGTCCGTGTTATTTCTGAAACCGTAATTCGCTTTGCGACGACTGGGTAAAAAATGGAGGATGTTTACAGAGACGTAGAGTATATTGCGCATTAATATGGACACTTTACGGCGGACACGATGATGAATATCATAAACTCGCGGAAAGTTATGTGCAAATGTTATCGAATCCCGAGGGCTAATTGTCAGCATGATCCGAAGTGCTCTTTTCCGTAACACAAGAAGCGGGTGAAGATTATGCTGATAGGTGATACGATAAAGTTCTAGGACATAGGAGATACGGGAGTAGATGAGGGCGTAATACACAATAAGAAGCGTGCTAATGGGAACCACGTTGCGATGTCTGGCTAAAGCATATCACCCAGGCGACATTTCTAATTAACTCCGATAAATTTAACGCTTTGGACCCTTGGAAGAAGGTGGCCTCCAAAAGATAGATGGTTATGTTTTAGGTTCAGCCGTTTCTGGTGGGGATGGGATATAATGTACGATGATTTTTTATAATTCGCTACTAACATGTTCCTGATGAGCCAGCAGTGTAGCTTCTCCAGGACGAGATGAGCTTTAGTGTATAACGAGGTAAGAGTGTTAGCTTTAATGAAGATTGTAATATCATCGACATAGAGATAACACTGTTCTGGGAGGAAGTCTGGTAAGACGTTTACGTAACTGAAAAGTAAAAGTGGTCCTAAGAGCGAGCCCTGAGGCACCCCTGTGTCAATAGGGCAGAAGTTTGAGTTATGTTTGTTTACTATAACGTACTTAGTACGACCATTTAAATAACTGCGAAATAGGTTAAGAGGTCTCCCTCTTATTCCAGACATTTCAAGATTTTGTAATAGGATACCATGATTTATTAGGTCGAATGCTTTCGACAGGTCGACGAAAACTCCCATGGAGATTAATTTTTCCTCAATGTTACTTTTGATACATTCAGCTGCGCTACGAGTGCGTGCGTTGCGGGAGTGTGTGCGTGTGACGCATGGCCTTCAAAAACCAAATTGTGATGGATTAATAATGTTGTGTAGATTCAGAAAACCATACAATCTCGTTAGAAGAACTTTCTCATACCATTGCTGAAAGAAGGTAGCAGAGAGATGGGGCAATTGTTGCTAACGTCTGTCCGATGGCCCTTTTTAAAGATGGGAATTACTTTGGCCTTTTTCAGTGCAGTGCGGAAGATGCCACCGTAAAACATTCATTCACGGGGTAGGCTAGCGGCTCGGCTAATTGATGGCGGAAACGCTTTATAACGGAGGCAGGTATGTTACTTTGACCAGCTGATTTCGAATAACATATCGTGGATATTACGAGAGGCGTTCAAGTCAAACCGGGACTTTGTGTCTCCTGAGTGTACAAATGGCTCGCGCTGCTTCTTTTTCGTCATTTTGCCACGCGACAGGCCTCCGCGTTCACCACGTGGTGGTCCAAAGTTCGTGCAAAAGAGAAGACGCGTACTGGACAAGATGGCCGACAACAAGGTGAGCGCGCACATCGAACAGCGAATTGTCATGAAGTTTCCCGTGAATGAAGGCGTAAAGTCATCTGAAATTCACAGAAGGCTTCAGGCTCAGTATGGCCACGATAGACTTAGCCGCACCGAACCGTTCGAGTGGTGCAAACGGTTCCGAGACGGGTGTACATCAGTGCAAGACGATCCCGGCCGGGGCGGCTCAGAGCCCAGTGTCAGAGTTTCCGAGAACATCCAACTTGTGGAGCACCTGATCCTCAAGGATCGACGGATAACATGTCTCGAACTGGCTCGAAGGACGGACCTTTCAGTGGGAACGTTGAACACTATCATTCCTGAACACCTCCAGTTTCGGAAAGCCGGGCCTCATCACCAAAGGAGTCCTCCTCCTACGGGACAATGCACGCCCGCATACCGCGCACCTCACAACACGCACCTTACAGGAACTTGGCTGTGAGTTGCTGCCACATATCCCTTACAGTCCAAACCTCGCCCCCAGCGATTTCCATCTCTTCGGGCCACTGAGGGCGTTCTTTGGGGGCCGCCACTTCAGCTGCGTCGACGAGCTCAAGAATGCACTCCGATCATGGCTGCTATACGCGCCGGTAAGGATTTCTACGCTGCTGGCATACAAGCCCTCGGGAAACGCTGGGACAAGTACATTAGTGCAGCTGGAGATTACGTTGAAAAATAAAACTAATTTCTCGCCTGTAAGTTCATTTAATTTTGCGAAAAATGAAAAGTCCCGGTTTGACTTCAACACCCGTCGTATTTCCGCAACGCTTTTGGGCGTGAGGAAAAATGCGCGCAAAACATGCCGCTAGAAGAAGCAGGCAACTCCACAGAATGATGCATGTCTGCGAGCATTTCCTTAGAGGAAGGATAAAAAAAACGCGCTTCTGGCAATGTGTTAAGTTTCTGCACAGGTACGCCGTCATGATCGGCTTGAGGTCAAGAAAACATTGAAAAAATACGATTAATGCGCTAGGTCCCAGTTGTATAGGACGCATTTAAGTGAGTTGGACATATGGGAATATGCCTTACTTAGAGGACATACACATTTTTTTCGTGAATGACGCTCCCGAACTGCGCAGGAGCAACGACTCGGCCATGCACAATTTAAGCATGCTGTTGCTGAGGCAAGTGTATACATGAAGAAAAGAAAAAGAAAAATTGCCTTGCCTTCGCGTCTCTTAAACAGAGGTACATAACGTCGTTAGACGAAATATACGGTTTTACAGCCATTAAGGTACCCATCAAATTTCATACTGATGGCAACCAAGCTTCCCCGTGGTGCTGCGAGGAAAAAATAAGAAAGAGTGTGAAACATAAAAGTAAGCATATACTGTATACATACAAAAAACATGACAGTCACAGACAAGGTAAAGATGAAAAGGAAGTCATCGGCAGGCAGATCACAATGCAATAACGGTACGTGTACTACAGCCATAAGATTTTCTGTACATGTGTTCAACGCCATAAGTAAAATGTCAGAATGCTGACCTCTGATAATTCCCCTCCCTTTCGAGTTTCATTCCTCCTCCCATTTAAACGTGCTCAAATATACAGTCGGCTTCACTACATGCGGAAGTGTCGATAGGCTAAGCCCTCTTTAAGCGAGATGTCTCACATTTTAGTCGCACTTTGATGCCCTCGGGAAAAAATTGACTCACTATAAAACCAAGACATTCACTTTAGGTTCGAAACATGGTCCCCCTAATCGTGAAACTGCAGTGGAAAATTACCTAAAGCGGATATATTTTGATGTATAAGACTGTGAAACCCCGAAGGAGCGCGAGTTCTACTTCTGTCCCATTGAGTACAATGTGTAAGATTTTGAACGCCGGGGGAACAAGCGCCTTTATAGGTATACGGATAATTCCTTTTCGGCATAATTTTTTGTACATAGATGTCACAGGATCCAGTGGCGGACCAGTGAAAAATGTCGGCGTTCTTCGCCAAAATGAAATTATACGTTTCTTATGCATAGCGTCCAAGGGTGTAATGCAAGCGAAGCAAGTTTAAGTTTTTGTCCGCGAATCTTGGGCATGAACGCCTTTGTGAAATCCACAAAAATGCCCAAGGTAAGAATTCTGTTTTCAATGTTCATTTTAATCCTTTCTGTGGCGCAAATGAGTGCTGTGGTTGTGAATTTTTCTTACAAAACCCCAATTGTGAAGTAGTGATAAGGCCGCGAGATTTAAGAAAAGCGTCCAGTCGAAATACTTTAATACAGTAGAAAGAACTCGCCGATAGTTATTCGTGGAAGATCTTTCACTTCTTCTTCACGGGAATAACCTTCACTAACTTATGTTCATCCGGAAACGCACGTTCAAGAAACATAGAGTTCAAAATGTCGGCTATAGGTTGTGCGAAATAAGAGCTAAAACGTTTGAGAAAAAGTACAATCAAAAGTTCAACTCAAATCCACAAGGCTGATGGAAGCGGAAATGAGAAAACACATAATATGAAGCGTTTGCTATCTGTTTGGTTGCCATCCTCCGTTCATCCTCCGTCCTGCCACCGTCCATGAACGTGGTGCATAGTGTTCACCGTTCGCACAAAAATTCGACAGACGAGAACTTCAGCAAACATGTACCCCCCTCTGGTCTGTCATGAGATTGATTTCTGGAGACATCACTCGAGTAGGTGACGGATAAGCTCCATTAAGCCGAAGCCTTAAGAAAGCAACAAGTAATCAGACAAACGATGGTTAATTTTCAGATGTCGTTCGAATTTTACTTGCCTCTTGCAGATCAATATATGTTGAAAAACCTCGTAAGGAGAAGATTCATTGGAGAAAGTCAAAATGAAGATGTTTGACATTACTGAAAGTATGTTTCGATCCCCAGCTTCGCTTACTTCTGTCCAAGTTTTGGACAAACAACTTCGGCGACCGCTGCTATACCGCGACATAATACATCGCTTTCATGTTTCACGTTCCGCCTTCCATTCTAGTTTCTATACCAGACTAAACCATAGCTAAAATGAGTTCGAATAAGCCTCAACCGTAAACCCTATTAGGAAATACACGGCTTAACATTGTGTGGACAGTATGATGAAGTACCTGCGTAGGGTCGAAGGCGTTGAGTAATGTACGCTGACACAACACACACATTTCATCAACTCGGCAAATACGGACGAGGCTGAAGTCATAAAATATAGTGCTTTGTAACAATGGGCGCCGTGAAGAATTATTACTCTTTGTTCACGCCCATGCATCATCGTATCAGTGTAAAAATATCCCTTAAGGTCACACGTCCACATACGGAGCAGTAAATTTCCTTCAGAGAGATTTGTCAAAGACGAAGGATTGTCAAAGACTGTCTGGAATGACCGGTATATTTTTTCATCGACGCTGTCCTCACCACGTACTTCCGATGTGTGAGCGTAGGTCTTTGGCAAAATAAAGCGTGTGGTGCGTGCTCTGTTTCTTATCATTACTGAGAGTTCAACGACGCTTTTTGAAATACAGCAAGCGCGATAATAACTTTGTTGCTAGAATACGACCTTGTCACAGTTATTTTTAAGATGCACAAAGCTATATTTATAATAATATGGTTATGACAGATGACAGGCAAAGTTTCTTGTACTAAGTTCCTCATAGCCCATACGCAAGGAATACCTTTATCATTCGATTATCGTCAATTAATCGCGAATAACCAACACAACACAGGTGAATTCTATTTTTAATGTGTCTTCCTGGTGGCGCGCGTAGCCCTCGATCTCCTGCATTAGGAAGTTTCTCTGAAGTACTTCTGAACTGAAGCCATTATACGTGCAGCTGTGCAGACATGGTTATAGTGGTGGAGAGTCAGACTTGAATTTATTAGTACTGGATGGGCCTGTTTGCCTATTGAATATGCATAACCTGAAATAACCGGTACACGTGTGAACACCGAGTGTTTCGAAGCCAACTTGAGCCAATATCGACCATTCAGCTTGTCCAAAGTACTTGGCCCATGAAGCTCCCGGCGCATCAGTGCCGGGCTCTTCGCTCCCTCTTTGCTTTCATGCAAGCCACTGAACTCCTCGAAGAGCTCTAAACATTACTCCGACCTGCCGTCGCTTCGCGTTCATCATAGTTCATCTTCTCATATTGTTATTCGTGAAGTGGGGTAGGGTCCCCACGGGGAAATATCCCATGTCATCATCACTTATCCGGCATTTATTGTTGTTGAAATGAGAAACCGACCTAAAACCTTATATAAAGTTTGTATGACCAACGCTGGTTAAGAATTTAGAAGCCAGCGTGTAATGTTATCGAAGAGAATGAAGAATGCTTCACCGAAAGGAAAAACTACGGCAAATACGGACGAGGCTGAAGTCATAAAATATAGTACTTTGTAACAATAGGCGCCGTGAAGAATTATTACTTTTTGTTCACGAGTTTCGTAACTGGTGAAACAACCTGAAAAATGATCCCCAGGGCTGCTCATTATCAATGCAAAACGCATTCAACATGTATAGTGCATTTTAGAGCATATTGGCTGACCTCTCTTAACACTTAAAAATAATATGTATAGAGAGTGAGGCCAGACAAAGCACGTGTCAGAGCATTCCGATCAGTGGCGATATCACGTAAAGCGCCCTCGATTAGGTCCCTCTCCAGTTCTCGTTTCGCAGGTTGTGAGTGGCATTAAGGTGGTATCACATGATGCAGTGTATGCTGTCACCACTTCTCTCTTCAGGTGAGGGCGACTGTGCTTTACAGCCTTCCTCTTCTGCACAGGATATCAACAACTTCATTAAATACACTTCGGTCCCTGTTTGCTCGAAGCCTTCGTCGATGCCTCGGAGTTCCAAGGATGGCTGAAACACGGCAAGTACTCGCTGAAGCTGGTGAGCTCCCGATTGAAGTTCTCCGTGAACGGGAAACGGCTCGGCACTACCTCCGTTTGCGTGCTCACATTCCTCCTCGTCACCCGCTCCTCAGGAAAATTCGATACCGCCTTGAAAGCGACTTCTATCGAGTAGCGCAAAGGACACGCCAGACTCTCACTGGCTTCATAACTAAGGACACTATACCGCCGGAAGCCCCCTGGTCTCTACCGGTACCGCCCACTTTTGTACGCCTCCCAAACCTTCTGGAAAGAAGAGATCAGGTCCCCCCTCAAGTCCTCCGAGCCCATTTTCATGCTCTGGTAGACGAGAAGTTTTCTACGTTTACGGCAGCATATACCGATGGCGCATCCCGAGACAACAAGTCCGCCTCAGCATTCGTCATACCATCCGAAGCCGTAGTGCACGGAAGACGCCTTTCACATCCAACCTCCTCCACAGCTGCGGAACTCTATGCCATCCTTTTCTTTCTACAACACATCGCTGATTTTACACCCCGGGAATGGGCAATCTTTACAGACTCCAAATCTGCACTTCAAGCAATTGAAAATTCCGGCATACGAGGCCCATCCGCACCCCTAGTCACAGATGTATTAATGGCTTACCACACTAACTACGCCGCAGGCCACAGGTTAGTTCTCCAGTGGGTTCCAGCCCATTGTGGTGTCGCGGGGAACGAGCAGGCCGATAGCGCCGCAGAAGCAGCACTCTCGTATCGGAAACGGACCCGTATTGTTCTGCTGAGAGGAGACCGCCGTTCAATTCTGCGACGCCTATTGACACCCCTGCCTTCCCGCCAACGGACAACCGACATTCTTCCCCCCTCTATGTTGAGCAGAGTAGATCCAACGCTCGCTTTCCGCATGCCACGAAACACCTCTCGTCAAGATGCTGCATTAATCCACCGAATGCGCCTCGATGTGGCCTTTACAGCTCAGTGGTGTTACCGCTTGAGACAAGTTGACTCTCCCACCTGCTGCCACTGTGGTGCTCTTGCGGATCTGGAGCATATTCTTCTTCATTGCCCTCACTACCAACCTTCCAGAACCACACTCTCCGAGTCTCTTCGTCAGCTGGACTCTCGCCCATTCTCCCTATCGAAATTCCTTGGTCCCTGGCCCAATCCAGCCCAGCAACGCTCTGCGCTCAAAGCTCTTCTGACATTTCTGGAGACCATCGGACTTCGATCGTTATTGTGAAGGGGCTCGTTATTTTATTCCCCCCACTCCAACCAGCAATGGGGTAGAGTATCGCCTGTGGCGATGAAACTCCCCACTCTCCAAGGTCAAAAATAAAGTTGTTGTTGTTGTTCTCTCTTCTTCTTTTATTTCATCATACTACAATTGCCAATTGCCAAAAGCTATGTGGTCACTTAGCTGATGCTTGTGACGGGTCCACTAAGTTCATACCTTGTGTAGTAAAGGTAGTCGGGCCGATAATCTCGGGAATTTTTTGCAACAATATGATAAAAATAGAGTAATACCGTAACGCCCCAGAAGCCACAACAACAATAGGAAAAATGTTTGTTTACAAATATGAGACTATAAACACAAGATTATCATCATGTACTGAAAGCAGGAAATTCGCAAAATACATAATTGAACATATGAAGGAACTGAGGCAGGAACCTTCATAGTTGAGAGGAACAACAATAATGTTTATTTACGCGCGCCGGGTGAGGCGCATGAAGAGCGCGGCGGCGCAACCAGGAGCGTCGATGACGATGAGGCCTCCACAGTTGACCCCCCCCCCCCCCCCTCTGCAGAGCCGACAGAGGAGGCGAGAGGTAACGGGTCAGACGAGGGGACCACGTCCCAGAGCGATTGGACCACGTCGGAGCAGAGCGAGCATCAGCAACGGAGCAGCAGTGCTGCCGGTGTTGCCAGGTCACTTGGGCCGAAATTCAGGAGGTCGGCATCAGAAAATACAGTAGACTCCAGTAGTTATATTAAGTAAGACTTTATTCTAAAACAAAAGGGCGAAACGCCCCTCCGCGACTCCGCTAGTGGACCTCATGATAAATAAACACGAGCTATCACGATATACACGCGATATAATATGTGTAAAATATACTTATTTGGTACACACAATAAAGACGTGCTTGCACACCGTCACTCGTTCAGGCGCTCTCGCTCATACATACATCCCTTCATACTTTCTACGAAGTCAGCATTCATAGTGAAGAGCAGTTCTTGTCACCTATCAGTCGCTTGGTGTGTAGCAGTCCAGTGATAGTCTCTGTCGAAAGCTTGTTTCGCTGTTTCGTTTAATGATGTTTTTCTTTATTTGCATTAAACATATCCCGCTCTCCATCAGAAAATATCAATTCCACGCAAGCGCTTGAATTCAGCAAGCAGAGGAAGCTTACAACGAAACTTGGTAACGTCGCAAACATAAGCTTGTTGGAACTTGTCCTCATGTTTGCTCTGTTACCAGGTGTCCTGTCGAATATATGCGTACTTCTGTAATGTATTTGCTATAAATAGTTTTAGTTGGGCAGCCACTCGCTTTTTTTAAGGTGACCGTGCCCGGGATTTGTGTAGCACGAACGACCTGATTTTCCCGCTCTTACGCGAACCGCGACGCAACTAGACAGTGCGAGCAAACGTGAATTGGAATTCGCCAAGTAAAACCACGTTTGTGACAAAGAAATCTGTAGATTTAGGCGCATTTCGATCTATTTGCAGTATTTCAGTAGACCGACGTGAAATCCAGTATATCTACTGTAATTTCAGTGGATCTGGCAACAATGAGAGCTGCTCTGCTGCTGTTGCTCTGCTGCTCAAATCGAGGCTATGGGGCCCCGCCTTAATGCACGTCCGTCGGTGTTTTCACTGACGAACGCGGAGTTTGCGGACAAGTTTCTGCATAAAGAGTTTAGACATGTTTGTGACGTTCGTGATAGGCTGCGCTTTCGGACGGACGTAGCGCCCGCACACGTGCAACACAGCGAACCGTTGCTGGTGGACCATACAGCTATCGCTATCACTTCTTTGCACGTGGATACGAGAAGTTTCTAAATATATTTTGAACATCGATGGCCATTCTGCAAGACAAGAAGACCTGTACACAGAGTAAGACAGGTACCGGCTGTTGTCACGAACTCTCGTAGAATTGTTTGACGAACAGGAAAGTGGGATAGGTCTTCCACCACGTGTCGCGCTGTCACCTGATCGTAACATTTTTTATACAGTATGAGTAGTGCTGGATGATCCCCACACCAGTATCAAGCAGGAAGCTTGCCACTCTTCTGCAACAAGAATGGCTCCAAATGCCTCGGCTACAGTACATGGCTCGTGTATGTCCAGCCAAAGGCGCATTGATGCGAAATGATTGCGGACAGTAATAACAAATCGTTCCACCAGTTCTAGGTTTGTTGTCCACAGGGTTGAAAAATATTCCGATATTTTTAAAAAAGATTCTCTCCAGTGGTCTTTTTATGGATAAAACCCAGATATTTTTGGAGAATATAGACAAGCCTAGAAATGGTGACACAGAGTAAAAACAAATGTGTTTTGCTGCTTTTCTTGATTTCGGATGACCTCTCATAGTTTCGGTTTATAGAACTGCCTGTCCCAGTAACACTGAATGAGCTTCCATTGTTTTCGAAAGGTGGAGTGCACGCGTGGGTCAATGGTGCATACACTTCACGCCTGGATTAGCTGTCGTACTTCAGTTACAATGCCTCCAGGAAGCAGAACAACGCCTCTTCCTGAACGGGTAGAAGCTTAAGAAAACGGGAAAAAAGTTAAATCTGAAAAATTAAAAAAAAAGTAACTTGACGAAACGTCAAGTTACAAAGTTTAAAAAAGTTAGAAGCTAATGTTGCGTATACTTAGGCTTTTATAAACAGCCAACACAACAAGAACAAAAAAAAAAATGTGACGTTGAATTAAGATTGTCTTTCACATCGGATATAGACAAAATCTCTAAGAAAATCCGGGTTAAGATGTGTGGAAAAAATAAATAAAAATCCACTGGATAAAATTCATGTGGATTAAATCCAGACAACCGTGGTTGTCCAGCACCCAGTGTATCGCTCATAATTTGGAATATTTGAACCTATATTCGTGTCCTTGAAGCAACCGCCGTTGAAAAAATCCGGATATTTTTAAGACGATCCTCTCCAGTGGGCATTCTTCAATGAAACCCAGATATTTTTGGTTACTTTTGGAAGATATGGACAAGCCTAGAAATGTGACACAGAGTAAAAATAAATCTGCTTTGTTGTTCATGATTTTGGGTGACCTCTCATAGTTTCGGTTTATGGCATTGCCGGTCTCAGTAACACTAATTATGGTCTATGTTGGCAATATGGTAACGATGCTAACAAACCCATCCTCCCATGTTGTAGTTCACTGAACTGAACTGAACTGAAGGAGCTTCCATTGTTTTCCGAAAGGTGGAGCCCCATGCACGCGTGGGTGAATGGTGTAGACGCTACGCGCCTACACCGTTTGCTGGATTCGCTGTCGTACTTCAGTTACAATGCCTCCAGGAAGCAGAAGAAAGTCTTTCCCTGAACGGGCATAAGTAGAAGAAAACGAGAAAAAAGTTATGTTCTGAAGAGTTAAAAATATCAAGTTAAAAAGTTACAAAGTTAAAAAAATTAATGTTGCGTGTACCTGGGCTTTTGTAAACACCGATACACTACAATCCAATAAACCGGGAGTTTTCCGTACAACATTGAATTAAGATTGCCTTTCACGTTGCATCTGGACACAAGCTCTGAAAAATCCGGATTAAATTGTGTGCATAAAATAAATAAAAAAATCCACCGGATAAAATCCATGTGGATTAAATCCAAACAACCCTGACAGCAACTGAATGCTTGGGTTGCTGAGCGCATCAGATAATTCGGTTTCCTGACGGTGCACATTGCGTGGAAATTAAAAAAAAAAAAAAAGAAAACGGAAGAACGAAAGGGATAGTCATTTCCCTTTGAATGTTAGAGGAAACGCGTGCGCCGCTTCCTTGGCAAATAAAACCGTGTCGTTATCTGCAGTTGACATCATTCTGCAAGAGCGTGGAAAGGCAACATTGAAGAATGACGAACCTGAAGGCGGTACTCCTGTTGGGAATTGTTTTGTTCGGTGAGTAACGCCATTCTTGCAGCCGAAAACAATTCACGCGCACGCGCATATCCAGATCTATGTAAACTTCATGTCTTCCTGCTGTGGTATATCCTTTTACAGGTAGAATATTGAAAATTGCTGTCATTTGGAAGTATGAAAACTGTGTGCGTGTTACCTGCTTACCAGTGCTTAAATTTTTCAGCATTCTGTTGCACTCTGTTCTCTTTACCGTGTTCTGTATCTAGGAGGTTGAACTTATTACCTGTTTCCGATGATTTCTATACATCTAAATATAACATCAACAACAGCGACGTGCATGATGATGGGATGAGGTGTTTCACCACAGGAATTGCGATACTGTACCTCAATGCATGTGGGTTAATATATGAATGGGATGGCAATGAAGGAGACGAGAAAGAGACACACACGCACGCACGACAGAACACATAGTAAGTGAGATACTACACGGTGTACGCTAAATATAATCTGCATGAGCTATCCTACAAAATAGAGCAGTATCTCCCCAGTCTCTTTGTTGATCGATACCCCAACAAAACCGAATATCCTCTGGATGTACGAATGGCCTAACGCATTCGTACGTCCAATGGATATCACTCAGACATCAGTCGGACGTGCGTGGACGTGGAGGATATTCGGTGTTGTTGGAGTAGTCTCGACCAAGGAGGACACCGCACGCGATCGTGTGACTTCGATAAAGAAAAATAAAATATGGCAGGAAGTTAACTTCGGGGCAAAGACGTTTAGACATCAAATACTGAAGAAAAAAGCTTCATTCCAGACCTGCGCCTTCGCAATGTACGGCCTTAATTTAAAGCAATACTTCCAACCTGCGCAGCGGCGGGACTAATGTGAGGACGAGGGCAGGTTGTAAATATACGCTTTGTGCAACTGTGTCTGATATAGCTACACGTGTATATTAATGGTCTGTATTTACCATTTTTTCAGCGTTTTCAGCGACTGCTTCCCCGCAGTTCCCTGGACGTGGAGGGCAGTTTTGTGGTGTGAGTATTGGTTAAGAGATCTGCATACTAGAAATCAACAAACATCAGTTCAGCCACAATTCGTACTCACAATTATGTACCTTCCAAATGTCCTTCGCCCGGTACAATGTCACTTATCTGCTGTTGCTTCAGCGCCGATTCTGTCCTCCTGGTTCTTATTGCAAGGTGGAGCATGTGCAGTGCTTTGTCCCTCCTTGTCCTCCCATCAGAAATTGTGAGTACAAAGGATGCGTTCTTGCTCAATTTGCAGACTTTTTCGCACCAGTTCCCATATTTTACATGCTAGCTTACTGTTGCTTTTGTGCAAGGTGCATGAGTGCAGTGCGGGGCAGTGGATTTATTGAAATTGCGAGCGAACGCCTAATGTTCTCACTGTGGAAAATGATTTCCATTATAAATCTTTAAAATCTGGTTGTGTTGATCGTGCGTTTAGAAGCTGTAAGTGTCTGCGTGGGCATCATAAAAAAACTTGGGATTTTTTATGCTTGCGCGTCTGCGCGGTTTTGGGTCCTGAGCACTGGGACTTTGTGGTCTTCAGAAGAATTCTGTGTTTTCAACTTTATGTGCTAAAGAGGCAATCATCCCACACCTTTCGAGAAACTCCTTGGAGGCAGTTGCACAGAACAAGGAGTCGCACAATTTCCTGTCTCTACATCTGAACTGTGCGTTCACTTCCTGTTTCTTTTCATCCACACAGGTGTGCCCTACTATGGGTGAAAGAATCGCAAGTTCGCGTTCGAAATAGTCTCGAGTAGTTTCCAGCCACAAATGGCTTTATTCATCATGTAACGTGACAAACAAGTTTATAAGGCAATGAGACGATATGATGATATGTTGTCTTGCGCATTAAAATGCAATTAAATAGATGATTTGAAGGCATATTTATTCCATGTGGTTGAATCGTATTTCACCTGATATCCACTGATACACGCGCACACACATGTGACTTAATTGTTCCGATGTTTGATTGCTTTCTTTTCTGTATCAGTATGTATATGTATATATATCTATGGATGACTTGTTGAATCAAGTCGCGAGTCATGTTAGAAATATACCGATGCAAATGGTGCCGTACTTCTACACGTACTGTTTATGCTTAGCCGTTACTATGTATGAATCCAAAATTGATATCTTTATTAAAAGAATGGTCAAAACGACTGAAGCGGTAGCACAACCTACATAACAAAAACCTGACACTAGGGACAGAAACGACGCAACAACTTTATTCTGGGATGATGAATGGGGAGCTTCATCGCCAGGGGCGATACTCTACCCCATTACTGGTGGTGATGCGGGAAATGAAATAATGAGTCCCTTCACCATGTCCTATGGTATCCAGAGAGGTAAAGAGAGCTTTGAGGCTCACAATAAAGTTCTTCGTTCTTTCTTCATAAAGTTCTTGTTGTATGACGCAAACGCACGGCTGAAAAATTGAAATGTGACTTAAATTTTTCGAAAACCATTCGTCAGCCCAATTTGGCCGATTTGGCAATTTGGGTAGTTTCTTTACAGTGCGAGTGTGAAAGTCTAGCTGAGTTAAAGACAGTGTAAGTGTAATTACAAGACTTTTGAACTGGCGAGCAATGGAGAAAGATATGCTCCGGATTTTCGAAGTCATCGTGACGTCGCTCGCCGTAGCCGAAGGGGACGGAGCACAAAATTAACGAAAAAAAAAAGGAGACACACTCAACGTGGGCACCCGCAGAGGCGAGAAGGAATGACACCACGCACCTCGTCAACAATAACTTTAATGAAAGCTCAACTGCAGCGGTATTATTCACGGTGCATGATAGATTACAGGAATCGCGACAATAAAATACATGAGATAAGCGGACACAACTTAAATGTATGACATGATACAATCTATATGAACGATAACACGAACTGCACGACAAACCAAACTCGACGGACATAGGCGAACCAGGGAGACATAACAAGGCGGCAAGAGTGACTGACCCTGACTTTGCGCACCCCGACGACACCACCTCGTCACCAGGCCATGGACGATGGCGTGGCCAACGAGCTCTGAAGACGACTTCAGCAGTGACCTACGTGGCCGGCTTTCCATGCTGTGGCTTTCGGTTGCTGCTTCCGTCGATCTTCATCCGCTCTGGTCTCCATTCTTGGTAAACGGCCGGGTCAAACAATAGCGAAGACGGCGACTTGGCGGCAGGAATACCGTCCCATTTGGAGGCTCGGTTCCGGGAGCTCGGCTACCGCCCTCGACGATCCGTCTCTTCGCTCGCCACATCGTCGTCAGGTGCACCTCTTTCCGGTCAGTCACCGCCAGCTGGGCTTCTAGGTCGTAACTTTGGTTGCCCGGACGTCAGCGCTGGTGCAAGTAGACTTCGGGGGCGAACCCTCAGGTCGAGGGTAGGTTCCAGGCATGAAGGCGCCGCCGTCGAACATCTCCTTCCGGGCATCCGTCCGGGCTCCCGCTCTGGATCACATATATCGATGATTCGCTGGTTCCGACCGTCGACGCAAACCACGACTGACTGCTTCGGCGACTGTCTTACTCCCTCTCCTTCTCGACGTCAGTCATGGTTTATATAACCTTCCCGCGCCATGTCACAGTCCGGGTCAGTCACGTACGCCAAACCAAAAGCACATGTGCGTCCGACACTGCATTCGAAGAACGCCGTAATTGCCACTGCTTCCGTTAACGTTCAGTTATGCTGCTGTTTACACAAAGCCGCCTCTACGGGAGAACAACACTGTCTAAGGGGGAGCAGATGTCACCCTTCCCATGGAGAGACACTGCGTACATGTCAACTAAAGTTTTATGGCTTTCAACTGTATGGGGGAACACGAGCCCTTGCGTTCGGTTGAAAGTAACAGGGCGCTGTCCCTTTGATGCTAGAAAATTGGAAAAAAGTTTCGGAAACCGATTTTATCAAAAAGCCCAACCCGTCACATCATCATAGCGACGATCAGCATGGAGAGTCCACTGGTCTCAAGAGATAAAGTAACTGAGCAGTAAGAGCGACGTTAAAGGGGTTGCGACAGGTCGTCCCAGGTTATCCCAGATAAACATAAAAACGGTTCTTTCCATCGGTTTGAACCTGCATTGAAAGTTTCACAGCACAGAGGTTAATAAAAGCGGAGAAAATGGGCACTGCTGATACCGAAACTCATACGGCTCTGACATCACAGACCTCATCGCCGCCTGTGACGCAGCGCAGGAGAGGTCACGTGCTTATGGCTGCGAATGGGGATGGACGCAACTCTGAGGTCTGTGGCGCCTGCGCTTTGCTGGGGCGCGTACTCGAGGGCTTCTACCTCGCCAACTACGACACGTAGAAGAATAATTCTTTTTTTTCTCTCTATTCTGGCCTGTAGTAGAATGCGTCATTGATGCAACGAACCATATCTATGAAAGTGTCTCAACCCCTTTAAGTCACATCCGATGAGTCAATGCAGCATGCTGTCCTGCTGATTTCATGGCATCCGGAGGGCAAGCGTTAGATCAACTCCTGCAAGCACAGATGTGGAAGGAAAGTCACATCCGATGAACCAGTGCAGCACGCTGCCCTGCTGATTTCGGTGCATTCGGAGGTGAAGCGTTAGATCAACTCCTGCAAGCATAGGTGTAGAAGGAAAGTCACATCCGATGAACCAGTGCAGCACGCTGTCCTGCTGATTTCGTGGCATCCGGAGGGCAAGCGTTAGATCATCCCCTGCAAGCATAGATGCAAAAGGAAAGTCACATCCGATGAACCAATGCAGCATGCTGTCCTGCTGATTTCGTGACATCCGGAGGGCAAGCGTTAGATCAACTCCTGCAAGGTGAGATGTAGAAGGAAAGTCATCCGATGAACCAATGCAGCATGCTGTCCTGCTGATTTCGTGGCATCCGGAGGGTAAGCGTTAGATCAACTCCTGCAAGCGTAGATGTAGAAGGAATGTTAGTTGTCCTCTGCAGCGAGACGAACGAAATGCAAACGGCTGCCTAAACGGCTTTGCGGAATGCTCACTTTCATGAAAACACGCAAATTGCTCCAATTGATTGCTCTTATGTACTGTTTTGCCCACATGCAGCAGAATGTACAAAAGCGGAGCTAGAGTTTTCGATCAAAAAATCGTTTCCCTGCAGTTAGCGAAAGAGAGATAGGGAACGTAGGCTGCATGTATCATACTCTGTTATTCCCAATGTGAACAAATCTGACCCTATGGTTTGTCGTCCGCCGTGTAGAGCATGTCCAACGTGTGCAGTGCTGGCTGGGATACAAGGGTAGGACTGAACACGCAACCTTTGGCATCGTTAAGCCGTTAAGCGAAACATTTCTTGTGAAATGTATGTGTCGTCCTACGTGACTTACCAGGATTTCATCGATCACACCTGACAGGAGTTTTGGCTGTAACCAAAATCACAATATTATTCAAGAACGTACACACATGCACAACACCCTCGCTCAGAGCTACTCATTAAATGCGACGTCCGCTCATTTTTCGCGGTCAAATCTTGTTAGAAGAAGACGACGTAGTCTGTTAGTTGCATGTTTTTCTCACCTGACAGCTTCAGCTTAAAGTCCCGAGTGGTAGTAGAACTTGGTTGTACCCGTAGTCATGCCGATCCGTGCTTATACACCCTAACAGCAAATGGATCAATGATGTATATACTTGTGTATGTTGACGACATGTTACTTTGTCATCAGGAGGATTTGGCCATTACCGAAGTGTGGCGTCGCATGAACCAGCATTTTGAGTTGAAGGATCTGGGCCATGTATGCCGCTATCTTGGCATAGAGATAGAAAGACCACAGGAAGACTGTTTTCTCCTCCATCAGAGGAACAAGATAGACGCTCTTTTGGAGAAGTACCATCTGTCTAATGCGAAAGTGAGCCTGACCCCGATGGATCCCCCCCCCCCCCCGCCGATTACCTCAACCAAACAGGAGAGGAAGATGTACTGTCGGATATCCAGCTTTATCGGCAGGCAGTGGGTGAACTTTTGTGCCTCAGTATTACTACGCGGCTCGACATCGCGCGTGCAACCGGCATCCTATGCAGGCGCGTGAGCAACCCTCGTCAACGGGACTGGAGTGCTGTTAAGAAAGTTTTGCGCTACCTGAAGCATACTCGAGACTTAAAGGTGAAGCTGTCAGGTGAGAAAAACATGCAACTAACAGGCTACGTCGATGCGGACTGGGCTGGCAACGTCACTGACCGCAAGTCCACCAGCGGCTACTACTTCCAACTTGGGAACTGCCCCCTCTCTTGGTCTTCCAGGAAGCAGACGGCCTTGTAGTAGCAGCAGCAAGGCTACTAGCAGTAGCCTTGTCCAGTACAGAAGCTGAATGCGTCTCTGCAGCTTACGCATCGCAGGAAGTTTTGTGGCTGCGTGAACTCCTAGCAGTTTTTGGACAGGTCTGCGAGAGGGCAACATACTTAATCGAGGACAACCAAGGCTGTATCAAGCTCGCCCTCAGCGACGGCATCAGTGCAATAACGAAACACATTGACGTACGCCATGATCCCCTGCGTGACCTCGTTGCACGCACGATCGTGGAATTGCAGTGTTACGAATCGAGTCGAATGACAGCCGACGCACTTACGAAGCCTCTCCCAATACCTCGACTGGAGGCACTTAGGCAGCAAATGGGGCTCGTCATAGGTTGATTGTCGAGGGGGGTGTTAGAAGAAGGCGACAAAACAAACCTGGCTTGGGCCGGTGCTTTATGCGCACCCGCTCGCACCAGCGCAATAAACTCGTTCTCGTTCTCCCGGATGGTGGTCACCTTTCTCTGCGCTCCTGCAACACAAGCAAAATTGTGTTACTTTCCTACGTTACGTGCGCGATGACCCGCAGATACTCACAATTTGTTAGAACACAGGGCCCATTGTACTTTTCGTGCTAGGTGGAATTGATACTTCTAGTTAGACGCGGCTGTGTGGAGCATCGAGAGGAGGCTGAGCTTTTATTTCCTATGTTTCCTACCGAATGCTTCAACGCATATAGGAGCATGGTTTTATGATGGTATCCTGTGTGGTTCGTAAACTGGCTATGAAACTGACGCCGGATGAAGCACACCTTTTTTTTTATCGGAAATAGAAAGTGTAAGCTGCATTTTTGTACAAAACTCACCTGATTGCTGCATAGGTTGGTCATGTTTTCCAGGCACTGTAAATAAAAATTTAGTCATTTCACTACCATAAGCATTCAATACATAATGTTACAGTCAACAACAATTATAAATTAATGCTGATGAAGTGCGAAACTCGTTGTTACAGTCAAAAGAAATGTGGCTGAGGTACAAACTGGGAACTGTACAACACGGGACGGTGACATTGGCGCACCAGAGAAAGCTTGATAACTGACGCTATACCCACCAGTTCGTGGGTAAGGAATGAAAGGGAAAGTACACCAAAGTTGCAATCAAAATGTCAAGTACCAACCCTTTCAAGCGCTTAAAGAACGGAGCGCCAGGGAAATACAAGGGTGCTCGTCTAGCGCACTCTGGTTTTCGTAGCTGATGATCTACGCTTCAGGTTCGAAAGGGAAAAAGGAACACAGCAGAACGCATCCTCATTGGCATTCCGCAAGATGTTTAAGAAATTACAAGGACGAAAAATCCATATTGATAGGCCGGCAGTCAGACGTCTGTGCTGTTACAGTGCTAGACAAAAGTTTACGGAACACGCTTCGGCGCATTCATTTCTTAGAGTGACACTGCTAGCAGCGAATGGGATCATACAGACTTGCAAACAGGTGACTGGGTTACCTAGGCAGATGCCTGTAGGTACGCACCGTCCCACTCGATGCTAGAGTATCACTCTGAGGAAGAAATGCGCCGGAGCATGTGTCGAGCACGCCTACAAAAGTGATCCGTTGCTAAGTTAACAACATGCCTATAGCACGCACAACTTCACTGCTTGGCGCAGGGCACAATTAGTTCCAGCAAGACTGCTTTTAGAGAAGAAATCGGCAAATAATAAAGAAAAGAGTGCTTTACACTGCCCTAACCAAGACCATCCTGATGTTATATATATAGTTTGGTGCGCGCAAATGGAGAGCACGAAGCACATCCCCCTGCAGTGCACATGATATGCATCCCAACGTCATACAATGAAATTTGCTCTTCACCGCTGACCCTGACTTCGACATAGTAAGGGTGATGGGTGTCTGGGAACTCTAGAAGAGGGACGCAGCGTTGTCGGCGCTTGTAAACTTTACAGTAAGTTGTGCTATCGACATAGTGTATTAGGTCCACGTACGTAGAAGGCACGTGGTACCCAGTGTCGCTGTCGTGTTTCTGTGCACTTGCGCAGGATGCTGTTACATGCATCCTGCAAGTTACATGCACTTCGAGGACGATTACTTCGAGGAGGTGATACTCGTATTTGCTGCTTTCTTTCTTTCTTTTTTTGTGCGAAAAGGGCTTACTATGGGAACAACGGAATTCTCCGGGTGACCAATTCAATTTTCTTCTTCAAAATGTAGTACTCATCAGTCACTCGACCATATTTCTTGTAACACTCAAATCAATGTAAATCGTAGGGGTTGAAGGAACAACAATTTGGACAACACAATATTTAAGCCTCACTATAACGCCCAAGCAATGAAAGAATGGCAATTGACAAAAAGTCGGGGAGTGGCGGTGGCGGTACCCGAACTCACATCTACCTGATTGTCCGACAAATGTGACCGCCATCGGCATTGAGTTCCATCACGGTTACTGGTTGACTTTTCGGCAACTGCCATCACTGAAATCAAATCAACGCGGTCCTAACAGCGCATTAAGCGCCTAATTAAGCATGAGTAGGAGTTCGAACGACATCAAGGTGCATACATTTACAACGGCTACTTCATGTGTGGCTTCGTATGCGAACGCTCCATGTGTACCAGTTCTGCCACACATGTCATCTGATCCTGATCTTTTTACCTTTGACCTTAATGTCCTTGAGCTCCAGGAAGTACAAGTTGTATCTACATCTTGGCCGAGTTCTAAAGTTTTTACTTGTGGTATGCGTAGGCATAAAAAAATAGGCGATGTCAAGTTGCCGGTGGTGAGTAAATCAAAGAGTGATATTAAACGGTAGGAGCAACTTTCAATCACCCTGTTGCCCTCCCATGCCAAAACTCCCCCCGTTAACTGTAGATATGTGCCTGTACCATGTTCATAATTTTGTAACCTGAAGAAGTGCAGTCTCGTGCACGAAAGTCTTGTTTACCATGTGTAAATAAATAAGTTGCTCCTACCGTTTAATATCATCCTTTGTGGTATGTGTGGCAGAATTATACTCACCTTATCGATGTTATGTAGGCTAGACAGTGTTGAGGTGAGGTTAGTAGTGCACAACATATTCGAAGGTCTTTAGAAAAAATCTTCCCGGAAACAACACCGCAAGCGATGCTGCCCCGACGACCGTTTTACGGGCCGCGCATTCTAAGACACGGTCCACCCGGGGGCGGGCCGCGTTATCAAGGGGCCCTTCTCGAAATATGAAGGACCGGCTCCCTTTCGCCTCCCTCCACCGCGAAAGATCGAAGGATCAATACACAGATTTGAAGGGAGACTAGAGCATATTCGAAGGTCCTTAGAGAGAGAGAGAGAGAGAGTATTGGCATCAAATGGAAGGCCGGCCACAGGGGCAGGCTTCCTGCAGCATCTCAAATAGACTCGAACAACACTCTGAATACCAACTTTCGCCCAGCGACTAAGGCTGGTCAGAGATTGCTATACGTGTCCGTTTCGCCATGCAACAGTCCATGACACTGGAAAGCTGCAAGTGGGAGAACAACACGAGGATGTGGACACCTCATAGGTTAACATGGAACTTGCCATTGTCCACCCTGAAGAGGATGTCAGAGGTCATCCAGCGACGGTGAAACTCAACTGCTCCAAGCACCGCACGCTCCCTGCAAAGAACTTTGCGAATACCGGCGTTAACTAGCCGAATCACCTCCTGCACACTGCGGCTCTCCTGCGCGTGCACTCGTCGACAGCGTGAAATCCACACTTGGTAGTTGATTTCGACCACCAAGAGCACAAAATGCCGCCTATCCCGCTGCGAGACAGGGAGGGGGTACAGACCACGAACTGTGGTCCACTCAACATCCGTCAGGCTATAGAGGCCTGCTACACGATGCCACAGGGCACCCGGCAACAAACATAAACTGAAAGCATGTTCTGCTGACTCCCTGTACTCGCAGAAGGGACAGCCGGGTGACGTTACACCAAAACGGGAAAACGCTCACGCAGCGGCAAGACGTCATGCGCTAAGCGCCACTGAAGACAACCAGCCAGCAGTGGTCGTACGCCACGCTATGTGGCGCTGAATAGGCGTCGAGTTGGGGGGTGGCCGATTAAGCGCAAGAAGTGCCATGTAAAGGCGCCGCACGGGCCATGATGTTGTGACGGTTTGAGGATTTGCTTCTGGGAGAGGTGAAATGGCTTTCCCGGGGGAGGCAACTGTAACACGATACGACCCGCCTTGCGCGAAGTTGCAGTGCCAAGGGGGCCATGAGGACTCGTCCGGCAAACGTTCGGCCACATGTTTTCGAGTGCTCCCGGTGTCCGGTTTCAACGCAGCGTCCGCGAAGAGTGTCCAAAAATAAAGAGCAAAAAGAAAAGCCCGCGAAAACGAAGGAAGTGGCAGTGGGCGGTTGGTTCGGACACGAAAAGGAAGCATAGAGAACGCTGCGACTGATCGCCAGAACCGAGGTTCAGCGGCCAGTAAGTTGCTGTAGTTTTCTCCTGAATCGGCCACCGCCCCGTAATTCGAAGGACGTCATAACCCAGGACTGAGAATTCTTGGAGAAGCATCTCATCTTTTGTCGACGCCGGGATCCTCGCTTCAGCCAGTCATCGGCCCGTACGCTTCGGACGTGAATCTCGCCCCAAATCCAGGATTCATCGCTGTGTGACGAGAGACGACGCACTCGGTGAGAGCACTGACTTTGTCACCGTGCCGAGGTCCTCTTTAGGTTAGGGAACGCCATAGTAGATCTGTGTGAGCATTTTTATCGTCTATATCGTGTATCGCATTTGCCACATTAAATGTTTGTTGTTTCTTTTGTGCTGAGTCTCTCTGCCTCTGCGGGTGCCCACGTTAGCGTTTCCCATCCCGTTGTGCTCCGTCTGCTCCAAAGCCGGGAGGCGTCACAATGTTATGTCATCATCAGGGAAAGAAGCTCGCAAGCTGCGCATTGCCACAACGTATGCCTTCAGGTGGGGAGCCACGCACTCTGAGCGCGGGCGAGTTTGTGTCAGCTCAGAAAAAAAACGAATGTCGGGTCCTAACAGAAAAGTTAGTAGACCCTGAGCAGGATGCCGCTGCTCTAGGAGACCCTGAAAGATCGCGCGCAGACCTAAGGCAAGGCACTTCACTTTGAAATCGGGCACCAAAAGGCCGCCATCTACGCGAGGCCGATACATACGACCTCTTGATACCCATTCTACTGAACCGCCCCAGATAAACTGAAACGCCGCACGTGTAGCGGCCTGAAGAGTAGTCCGCGGAGGGATGGAGATATTGGCTAAAGATCGAGGCCTAGACAGAGATATAGTGGTTCAGAGACAGAAGTCTACCAAGTCTACCCTATTAATATCACGCAA
Source organism: Ornithodoros turicata (assembly GCF_037126465.1). Taxonomy (NCBI): domain Eukaryota; kingdom Metazoa; phylum Arthropoda; class Arachnida; order Ixodida; family Argasidae; genus Ornithodoros; species Ornithodoros turicata. Next base: position 49,961,525 of record NC_088202.1, on the reverse strand, counting down.
GACGAAGTTGCGGGTGCTGCAGGAAGTAGTATGTCACTGATTATTGCGTCGGCTTTCCCTGCAACCAAGGTATTACCTAATCCTCCAGGCAGGGTTTTTTGTTACTCCTCCAAGCAGGCTGTCAGTCACGTTGCAGACGCCACTCATGAATCAGACACCGTTTGAGTTGACTGCTGGAGCCAGACTGGTTGTCTCGTTTATTGAAGTGCTCTTTTATACGTGTACACCAGGGTTGCTTGCTTTCACGATTCCCGATACATCCTCCTTCTTTTAATGAGGAGACAACCGAAAGGTGGTAAGCAGATATGGTTAAAATAACTACGATAAATGAACACAAACATTACAGAAAACATTAAGAAAGGGTTACACTGGATAGTTGGGTAAAGTTTCGGTCGTAGTGTAGCTTATTTGGTGGTCTGGATGGCCTTGAAGACGCTCTCTTTGGTGGGCTGTCCGCTGTCGCGGGTTTTGTGGCATGATCTTCGGATGGGGTCTCGGGCTCCAGTTCTTGAAGATGGCTTTCTGCCGAAGTCCATGGCATGGAGGATGCTGTGGGCATGTTCGTGACTGTAGATGCTGTGTCCTCTTGGAATCGCATTTCTGTAAACGGCTCGTCTGTCTGGAGCAAGTGTTGCCGATTCCTGCGAAAGACTTGACCATATTCGGTGACCGTCACACACGACCTGGGTCCCGCAGTTTCTTCTACCGTGGCCTTAGTCGTCCAGTGTTTTTCGTCACGGATGCGCACTGTTGATCATTGGTTCAAAGGCGGAAGTGGTTGGCCCTGCTGTTTCTGGGCGTGTTTTTTCACATGTACTGCAGGTTGGACGTTGAAATCTTGCAGCAGAGATATTCCTCTTCGGCCCATGAGGAGCTCCATTGGAGACGGTCCGCCTTCCAGGTGTGACTGTCTGTAATTGAGGAGGACCAGCCAAAAATCCTGGTTAGCTTGCTTGGTCTTCATTAACAGTCGTTTCACGACCTGCACCCCTTTCTCTGCCAGCCCGTAGGATCTGGGAAAACGTGGGCTCGACGTGGTGTGTAAAAAGTTGTAGCGCTCAGATAATTCCTTGAATTATCTGCAGTTAAATTGTGGGCATTTGTCAGAGCACACCTCCACGGCAATTCCGTGTCGAGCAAACACACTTGAAGGCTTCTCAATCACCTTCTGTGAGGTGGGATCAGGAAGGTGTTCAACCTCCCGATAGTTTGAATAGGCATCATAAGCCACAAGGTACTGTTGCCCAGCAAAGAAAAATAAGTCCACTCCGATGCGCGACCAAGGTTGTTCCGGCGGAGGTCTCATTTGAAGAGGTTGTGCTGGGTGACGATAAGCGAATCGTTTACATATTTCACACCTTGCAATGAGCTCTTGAATGTCAGCACCCATACGTGGCCAATACATCAACAAACGGGCCCCCGCTTTACACTTTTGAAGCCCCAGGTGGCCGTCGCGCACTTTCACCAGCATTTCCTTGCGAAAAGAACACGGTATAACGACCTTAGACCCTTTAAACAGGCGGCCTTTCACTACCGTCAGTTCCGAAGCACAGGACTTGAATTCGCCTTATACAGGCACGTTGTCTTCTATGCACTGAATAACACGTTTCAGAACACTGTCTTCAGTTGTTGCCAAACGAAGCTTTTCAGATGTTGGCTTGCTCACAGTAGCTTTCATAGCCTTTACCGCGTGAACCTAACACCTTCTGCGTCTCCGTGTATTACTGCAGACTGTGATCGTGACAGTGCATCAGCTAGAACGAGCTGTGTCCCAGCGACATACTGCAGCTCAACATTATATTTCATAAGTCGTATAAAATCGCTGCAACCGGGCGGGCATATTGCCAAGGTTTTTCTTCGCTATGTCAATAAGCGGTTTATGATCCGTCTCCACGGTCACCAGGTAGTCATAGATGAAATCGTGGAACCTTTCACAAGCATACGTTATTCCCAAAGCCTTCTTCTCAATTTGCGAATATCGCCTTTCAGTGTCGGTTAACGCCCACGACGAGTAGGCTACTGGCCGCCAAGATTCCTCGTAGCGCTGGCGAAGTGCTGCTCCCAGGCGTACTGCGAAGCGTCACTTGGCACTTTCGTTTCTCTTTGCGGATCGTAGATAGCCAGCACCGGTGCATGTGTGAATTTCCTTCAGGCAGCTCCATTCACGTGCGTGGGCTTCTGTCCATTCAAACAGTGTGTCCTTTTGGACAAGCTGGCGCAGTACTTCTGTTTTGTGAGACAGATTAGGAATATATTTTCCACAGTAATTGACTGTCCCCAGCAGGCGCTGGACTTACTTTTTGTCTTTTGGATCTGGAATCGTGGTTATCAACTCGGTTATGCCATTCACTAGCTCTGGGTCTGGTCTGATGCCATCCTTGTCAATGCGGTCACCCAGGAAGCTTATCTCTTCTAATCCATATCTACGCTTCTCTTCATTGAGTGTCAAGCCAGCTCCTCTTATCGCGTGTAGCACTCGCCCGAGTCGCCTGTCATGCTCCTGTTTGGTAGCGCCCTACACTAAAATATAAACTCGTGCCCCTTCGAGGCCCTCAAGGACTTGATGAAGCATCTTCTGGAAAAACTTCAGGGGCGGTCATTATTCCAAAAGGCAACCTTAAAAATATATAACGCCCAAATGGAGTTCCCATTGTGCATATGCGAGAACTTTGTTCGTCTAAAGGGCCCTGGTGAAATCCGCTGTTGGCATCGAACCGTGAGAGGTACGTACCTTCCACCAGTTAAGTCCGCCTCAATGTCCTCACGTCGCGGCATCTCAAAGTGTTCTCGCTTGATACAGCGATTAATATGTCGCGGATCTATCCAGAGTCGGAGCTTTCCGTCTGACTTCTGAACAACCACAAGAGGACTCACCCAGTCAGTTGGCTCATCCACCTTAGCGATTATGCCAGATCGTTCTAAGCGTGCTAACTCTGTCTTCAGCGGTTCCTTTAATCCGTATGGCGCTCTGCGGGTCGGCTGTACAACAGGCACACTTTCCTCCTTCAGTACGATCTTGGATTGCCGGTGTGAACATCCAATTCCACGAAACACTTCTGGAAACTTAGCCAAAACCTGCGCCCGCAAATCATCATTGCCAGTTACCCTCTGAATTCTTGAAATCATTCCAAACTGCTCACAGGCTTGCAAACCCAGAATCGCATAGCGCCCTTTCTTTACTACGAAAAAGTCGAGATGCTGTTCCTTGTCACGACACACGGTAATCAGCCTCACAGTTCCCAGGTGCTTGATCATGTCGCCACTGTAGCTCCTAAGGACGGAACAATCTGCCCGGATTGCTTTGTCACTTCCTATCTTCTTATACAAACAGTGCGGAAGGAGGTTGGCTTGGAGCCGGTGTCAATCTTGAACTCCACTGGTCGACCCCCAACGTGTGCCGTTTCCACCCATTCCTGAGCATCTTTAGAATTGCACGCGCACACGTTGAGAATGGTCACGTCGTCGAGTGCCCCTTCTTCTGATTCACTTTCAGACTTCTCTTCCTGGATATGATGTATGACCTTCTGTTTGCAGCACACCGCAAAGTAGTTGCGCTTGCCACATTTTCTGCATGTTTCACCATAGGCAGGGTACTGTCGCGGCGCGTGAAGCCGGTTACAGAACTGGCATTTGTCACTGTTCCCGTTTCGTTTCCCGGTGACAGCCTCCACTGTTTTCTCTTCAGGAGTCCCCCACGATTGATTTTGCTTCGCCGACAGGTCAGCTGGTTTACAAAATTCGACTGCCTGATCCAGAGTAAGGTCCTTGTCGCGCAGCAACTGTTCTCGAATCTTTTTATCACGAATGCCGTAGGCGATCTGGTCATGCACACTGCCAAAATTGCATGTTTGAGACTTGAGCTGCAGGTCCCTGAGGAAACTTTCGAAAGGTTCGCCCTCCGCTTGCAGGCGACATCGAAACACATAACGTTCATATGTCTCATTCCGCTTCGGTGTACAATATTCTTCAAACTTTTTCATCAGTGCGTTCAAATCCTCTTTTTCCGTATCGCCAAGCTTGAACCTGTTGAACACGTCGATGGATTCCTGACCGGCCAAGTGTAGAAAAATTGCAGCTTTTTGCTTACTTGATCTGGACTATGTTTCCGTTGCCTGCAGGTAAAGGAACAGCCGTTGCTTGAACTTCTTCCAGTTTTCCGCTGCATTTTCCAGTAGAATCAACGGCTCCGGCGGCGGGAGAAATTTCATTCCGATGCACTTGGCTATCGCGTTTCAACGCGCCCTTTGCCTCGCTCTGACGGACGGGCAGATCCCACTTCTGACACCATGAACCAGACACCGTTTGAGTTGACTGCTGATTCCAGACTGGCTGTCTCGTTTATTGAAGTGCTCTTTTATACGTGTACACCAGTGTTGCTTGCTTTCACGATTCCCGATACAACTCAGAAGCTTAGTCGGCAGACCGTCAACTGCGAAAGAGAAGCAACGCAATGACGTGAATGTAGCAGTTTAGTCTTCGAGATATTGGAGTTTATTTAAGAAAAACTGTGATGCGCTAAATACTTGAGAAGAAATGAAATAGAATGAATGAAGATAAACAAAAATGTCTTCGAGAAAGGTTCTGCAGCAGGACGGGAAGGGCCAACGGAATCTATGTGGTGTGATTCATCGTATGATACAAACACACTTGTGCTTCTGTTGAGTGCCGTGCTCAATATACCGTTTTTCTGTTTCCTTTTTTATCTTCTTTTGTTTTTCATTTCTTTTTTTTACTACTCACTTAATTGTTTTAAACTACACCTGTACGCTGCCTTTCGATTCCGCCTGACCTTTCGTTGCTTTATTATTTCTCCTCTGGTGCCGCGTTCTCGTCCGAAACTTGAGAAGGAATCGCTCTCGACAGTTTTCTTTCGACGGGTTTGTCTCACGTGAATATAGGGTCTTTCATCGAATTTGGCAACTATTATGATGTAACTATGAGTTCTGAGCTGGTACGTGGCCAGCGTTGATTTGCTGCACAATAAATATCTATAATCACCGTAGCAGTGCCCCTCACAATCAGTTTAGCTTTTCCATACATTCGATCTTCATGAGACACAACCGTTGTACCGTCGGGAGAGCCCTTTAATCGCCTCTTTTGCAGCGCTGCTATAGACGGCTTTTGGAAGAAGAGCGTGTATAGCTCTGAGACGGTACATTTCGAAGGAAATTTCTACTACAGACCATACGCCTAAACTAAAAGCACAATCACCAACCTCTTTGATTTCCTTGTATTTTCAATGCATCTTAAATATTTTCGGAGAATTTACTGCTGCAATTGCTTCCAAATATGTGTACTGTATCGTAATTATGTTCATTGCGTTCTAGCTTCAGCATTTCGCATCGTTATATTCCTTATATACGGATTTACATACACAAGGTGTTTCACAAGTAACAAAAATGAATTGGCCAAGTTCCCCAAGCCATGCGAGCAGTTCGATCAATTTCCGTTGGCGAGAAATCGAATTTTCTTAATCGAAGTCCGGAATTCGCCGATGTCAACGTGAGGTTTTTCTGCCACAAACAGACGGGCATATCGGAAACCCCATTCCATTGCGAAATATATTCTCTACTACAATGGTGATAGCTGAAGCAAAAATGTGAAAACCATTTTTCAAGACGCAATAACTGCGGGCCGCGCTCAGTTATCAGTGAAGCTCATGGAAGAAACGACGCGAGCAGGACATGGACTTCCCCTTCCGCTTCATTTCTTATGATTCTAATCATAACGACAGCAAGGTTAAAACGGCGCAGCTATGTAAAACAACAGTAAGGAGGAAAGAGGAAGAGACGGGTTCACTGTTTTCTTCCGTTGCTTCTCGCGGTAACTTGACTAGGAACTGAGCGCGGCCGACATTCTGTCCTTCTTAAAACGACAGTTAACTTAAGAGCTTTTCAGATTTTTCCATTGGGTAAATCCGTCATCCGCTTTCTGTTTCCGACAAAAGAGTTACGCTTGCTTGGCAAGCTTCGGAATTATTTCACGCAATTAATGAATTTTTCAAATAAGATATGATTAAATTACTGTGGAACCCCAGTATCTGTACCATGCGGGTGAACACGTAATTGGCAGGCGGACATTGCTGACCGAAAGAGCGCGTTGGTACACTGCTCCGCGAAAAAAAAATGTAAGCCGAAACCAATTAAGTACTCGAAAAAAATAAAAAAATACAATATCAACAGAGATTCCCAAAAAATACAACATAAACAGAGTTTCCGAAAGCATCTGAAGTGATATTTAAAAATTAGTATTTTAATTAAACAAAAAATGTAATTTTTAAATTTTAGTTGTGATGCTTTCGGGATCACTGTTGTAGCAATCGGGACCTTCAGCGTAAAATATCTTTAAAGAAAAGCAAAATGAGCGTATGCCAAGCAGCCGCTCGCTGCTCAGCTCCTGGTCAATGTCTCAGGGATGATGACTAAGAAGAAAGCTTTTCGATAGCACAACCTCTTTACGAATTATTCAGCCGGGGGACCTTCGTGCAACACCCGGTATAATCAAGGGGGCGGCGGGGGGGGGGGGGGGTCACAGCTCTCATACACAAACATCTCTCGACACGCGAATGAAACCAACTCACTGTGGTCAGCATTCGTGTATCGCAGTCGCCCGTTTCTTTATTCGTGTCTAATTAATTAGGTAGATAAAACAAATTAGCTAACTGTTATCATGTTACTTTAAGCCGACGTGTAAACCGGAAAGTCGTTGTACTTCTTGAGTAACATTCGACTGAGGGGGGATATGTTTATTAAAAAAAAAAAAAAGGAAAGGTCAGACAGACGGAGGTCGGCTTGCCATTCCAAAAAAAGGGAAAGGAGGTAGAAAAGGAAACGAAATAGAATAAAGGAAAATAAAAAGGAAGAACACAAAACTAAAACTGAAAAATCGTACACAGGGTCACACAATCACAAGGCGTTGACAAGGTTCGAAGCGTGGAGAACGCGGAGGAGCGCAGTGGTGACGGCCCACTGGGTCGGCTGAATAACGGGACCCAGTAAGGGAGCCAGTGTTATAGCCAAGTTGAGATAGACGGCGAAAGAGGGCGTCACGGTGCAGAAGGTGTTGCCGGCAGTGTGGGATGCAGTGGGGAATATCACCCACCACACCACAGCTAGTGCAGAGGGAAGTGCTAGAGTGACCCATTTTGAATAGTTGCAGCGGTGTGCGCGCGACGTATAGACGGAGGCGGTGAAGGAGCGAGGACTGAGGTTTTCCCAACATGGCATGTTTTATTAACATTATTTTTAAACCTGAAAACAAAGCATGGAAAAAAAAAGAAGAAACTATTATGGAGCAACACTCCCACGTACTTTTCCGTTCCGTCTATTTTAACAACAGAAATTCCGTTAAGGGTATGTAGCCCGAATGTATAAACAGAAAGCGCGCGGGCGCGAAGTCACGTATTTTTCCAATTTTCTCGAAGTTAGCTAATTAATCTTATCTAAATAATTAATTAGACACAATGAAAATGCTGACGACCAGGATGCACGACTGCAAACGATAGACAGTTCGTTTCGTTCGCGTTGAGCGCTCCGTCCTTCTTTAAAATATTTCCGCTTGTCAACTTCGACACCCGGTATACGTAGTTACGTATTATCTTAGCAGACATATTTCTATAGTATCTCTCACATGTCTGGCTTTGGTTGGACGCATGATCGTGCGTGAAACGGGAGCCAAGAAAGAGTTTTAGTGCATCGTACGCTATCGCCCTTGCGTACGTAAGGGATAGCGTTGGTGGTTCTGCGCACGCGCAATACGTAGAGAGGTTCGCGCATTGCGCAGAACCATCACGCCATCTCTTACGTACGCAAAGGTACGTAACAGGCAGCGTACAGTATACCGAAACTCACTAATATTGCAGACACTGTGGATCAGAAACGTTCGATAAGGAGTCGCCTTCCTCGTCGCACTCTGTAGTGTACTAACACAGAGTAACCAGGTGGGGTAAACAGGTGTCCCGATTTGGGAGGCCTCCGTGCTGGACAGCGTTCTGTGCTCCTCCGGCTCCAACGGAACGCGAGGAAAAAACTCCGAATCGAAGAAAGATGAGTCTAAACCGGAAGCGCTTTTAACTTAAGTGTGGTAACTCTCTGGGTCGCATCTTTCCTTGATATAGCCAATAGGGCTGTTTAATGTGTTGGCTAACGAGCCATTCCCAAAGTCAAGTAATTTGGAGAAACGAAAGCTCGTCAAGCTGCGTCGACGAGAGCCTGGTCTTCGCCTAATGGTCAATCATTGCGGCGCAAATTACGACAGCGAAGTAGAAGTGCGAGTTCAGCGAAGAGTTTGGTACAAGAGTGGGCTTTCATATTGCAATCGCTACGATACACTAAGAACAAGAGACTAGATTGTAGTCAACTGTATTTGTGTGAGCGCTAGGGAGTACGTAAAATGCGTAGAGGAGAAAAAGAAACGGAAAATAATGGCGCGGGATGTAGGCGAAAAAAAATAAGTTTGGTTTGTTGACTGATAGAACACCCCACCGCGAATTTTTCTTCCCTGCAATACGCACACCCCACGACCCCTGGTCAGAAGAGTATGGTGACTGTACACGCGCATTGAAATTTATTTGAGCAAAGTGGAAAGCAGCTACAGTATGTATTTTGTGAGCAAAAGCAGTACGCTTGACGAGGTGCAGTGTGCTCAATGTGACATAAGATTTGTATTGCGTGTGGCCCGAAGCTTCCCCAGCCTTTTCAAAACTGACAAATAGAAGCGTTCTTGAGTGTCTTACAGGCAAAGGGTAGCCATTGATGAAGGCATTTTACAATGAAGAGGGACAGTTAAATTCAACTACTACTCGTCTATGGGGAAACCGCTGCTCCCATTTCTAACTACAGAGCAGTTTCTTCCCTGGTTTTATTGAAGCCTGATATTTTGGAACGTCCTGTGGCTCGAACATGTGCTGGGGTTTACATTTGCATTAATTGTTGTTTGGTGAACCATAATTGTTGCGCCCCGCGTACATTTTTCTCAACGTTCTGGTGTCCAGAGGGGATATATCACGGAATGAGGAAGTGCATTTTCGTGTGTGCTCTAGTACAGTCCGAAGGGTTAGCACATAAATAAAGTTTAACTGCTCTCACTATTTTCCGAATTGGGGGAATAACGTTCATATTTCATTCTTATGCGTTTACCAGAAACGAGAAAGAGCGTGGCGGTGGTGATGGATAGAAGAAAAAAATGAGGAGGGGAGTCACGATTAAATCGGAATGGCTACCTTAGTACACCTATGTAGAGCAAAAAGAAAAAGAAAATGGAAAAGGCAAATGGCGGGAGGAAGACTTCTATCGAATGAAAGGAAACGCAAAGTCACAGCCAGATTTGCATACTTTCACCAAACAGTTGTGTTCACTACGCATCTCCAAGTTTCGCCACAAGAGCAACTACCAGTTTCATAACGAACATCGGGACGTCGCCCAGTTCGAGCTGTCCAGAACCGGGGAGCTTTTCGAGACCGACCAGGACGGGTAACATCTCATTACGGCCGAAGTCTCATTACGGCCCAAGTCTCATTACGGCCGAAAGTCTCATTACGGCCGAAAATCCTTTAATCCCCAAGTGTCTCGTTACGGCCAAAGTCTCAATACGGCCGAAGGTAGTCTCATTACGGCCGAAGATGTCTCATAACGGCCAAAAAGAAAAAAGAAGCATCCACCATATTAGCTGTGTATATACTGTGTTTTATGCTTCCCAAAGTGTGTCCGAGGCGGTGTGCCCCCACGGCTTGTGTCACACACAATGGTTCATGCACACAATATTGCGACAGTGTTTCCTGCATCCCTCGTGAAAAATGGTTTTATTGTCATATGTGTCACACGATATTTGTATGTGTTACGCCATTTTCTCTCAGTATTCAAGCAACATCCTACTCGTTGGTTCTGTGAGCGAACTGTGTGCGTGTGCTGAAAAGTACTCCACAAGGGAGCCCACTGGGAGGCTCCAGGAGCCACATGACCTATGACCATGATCTTCTCCCCCACTAGCTGCCTTCTACAATTTACGTCCACCGGAAATTTAAAAAAAGTACATAAGGCACAGAACAAAATGACATATGCTTTCGTTTGATGATGACCATGAGACATATGCTGTCAAGCAGACTTTTTTTCCATATATTCAAAACATATTCAAGAATTATGGACAACAATGACAATTACGTCATAATGATGCAGCTGCATAGCCAGGAAAATATTTCAGGAGGTGCTTTATGAGGCTTGACATGGGGTGGAGGAGTCCCCCTCGTCAGTGCTTTACCCAGACCCTCCCTACACCCCCCTAACTTTTTTGCCTGTGCACCCCCTACAGGGGGTGCCCTTGTGATTTCAGCTTCAGATACGTCTGTAATGATATGTGACTCTGTAATGACGTAACTATAATGATGACCTCCCCCCACAATTTTTTCCAACACCCCTGTCGTGCTGCCCCTCGTTCATTTTCGTGGGGCACTACATTAGGGCTTATGCCACTGCACTGATGTTATAACTCACAATGTTATAAGTGTGTGTCACTCTGGGCATTCGGAATTCCTCTAAGCTACAATATGTAAATTCAGAATACCAGAAGGGTAAGCATCAAATGTTACCTGCAGGCTTCATGCTGAAACGCGTGTACGCAAAACACTTCCGCCGTGGTGGGCGACGTCGTTAGTGTAATCATACACGCAAGACAATTGCGGGCACATGGAGTAGTGGCAGCAACCTGAAAACGATACATTTTCTTGCTTTATATGAGTAATCAAAAATATACATTCCCACATGTTTCGTTTTGTCGTTTGCAGGAAGCGCTAGTAAGGGAACAGCACTTGGTTGGTCACATGCAAGCCACAATGCGAAAGGTGCCGATATTTCGATTACGCGATCAAAAATTAAAAGTCTACAACCATGCACGCTTCCCCATGCAACTACTTCCCCAGCATCGTGAGACATGACACCATGTATTCACGTATAGTATAATGTGAAATGATATGCAGGAATGAAAAAGATGCCAACATACCTGTAATCCAGTGTCCCATAAGTTTGATTCGATTTTCTGGCAGCTACCATGAAGAGCAAATGCACGATTCACAAGTTTCATTTCGCCATTTTCATTGCTGTTAATTTCGCAACCGTCATGCAATCCCACGTGACCTCCTTTGGATCAGTGAAAAGTGAAAATTACTCGCGTCATGAACATATACGTTCATCTCAGCGCAAATCACGTTTTGCATGCTATAGAAGGGAGGAGGGATCAATACTCTTCCTTTCGTGTTTTGATATCTTGTTGTTTTGCTACTCTCACTTTGGTATTCGGATGGTGTCTAGCAACGTTGGGTACCTCGTTTCTTGTGTGAGCGAGCGAGTGGTTGCTGTTTACGACGTGTTCATATATCGATTTGTAGTGCTGTAATGTGCAAATTAGCGGACTTTATAGCGGCTCTCTATTTTCCGTTGTTGTCTTTCGAGCAGCGCCTGTTGTTCCGGTACAAATCGAGTTGAATGAATCGCCACAGCCCCAACGTACGCATATCGCGCAGGGCGCAGTGTTGACCAAGTCCAGCAGGAATTCTGGTGAGTAATGCTTTCGTAGATTATCTGGATTAGTAGTGTGCTGTCCACACATAGTTGGATTCTCATACGAGTAATTTAAATGAATCAAAACAGCCGAAGTGCCTGTAATAGATGTAACTCGGTATCTGTTCGTAGGTTTGCGTTGTTTCTAGTTGGTTGCGCGTTTAGGAACAGCAAATTTATTCGAAGATGATAAGATACAGACAGTGCATCACCGTACAGCAGCATTTACTCGTATCATTGTGAGCCATATTTAATTTGTTAAAATTTGTCGTCGTATTTCTTCAAAAATAAAAGCGCAAGTCTGCGTACTTGAATTGATCTCCTTGAACTTCTTACGTCGAACGCCTGCAAATGTTGTACTTATGTGCCTTCGCGCACCATACTAGGCACAAAAGCATATCTGATTAGAATAAATACTTCAAGAGGAAGTCATTGAAATACATTGTTATTTATAGCTGGTTTTCCATTCCAGGCATGGTATATGGCTGCACGGAGGATTCCGAAAAAGAAAAACAACATGGCTAATAGGATGTTGCTGCCCAGGGAGTCCTGGCCGAAGAGGTGAGCTGTTAAGATCATCATAAGGTTCTGTTGTGAAGTGAGAAATTTTGTAGTAGTGCACGAATGTTAATTCGTGCACTACCTTTCTAAAAAAGAAACCAGAAATGGAAAGTTATGCATGCATCATTTCATGAATTGTAATGTATCACTATTTGATATTCACATGTTTCCATTAAGGGAATGAACTACTGAACCTATATTCATATAATGGTCATGCTCTGTGTTTACCTGGAAGTCACATTTTTGAGGCTTGTCATTCGTTTGTCTAGATGAAGATTTATGTTAACCTTGTATGAAATAACAGACACGTATCAACACATGTGCAGCTTGTGCACATTAAAACCAGCCATGTAGAGACAAATGCTTGTTTTCTTTTGTTTTTTTTTTAATATTCTAGCCTATTCATGGTTGCTCTTCGCTTTTTGCAGGTTTATTCATTCCAGAAGCAAGAATTGTACAATAGTAAGGCAAATGGAAATAAACTGACATCGACTGAGATAGGTGTCCCGTCTTGGCCAGTGACTGTAGGATGGCTCCAAAAGCGTCACAACAAAGCCAATATTCATCTAGCTCTCTACAAGTAGCTAACTCCACATAGTAGCCTGCTTCACAGCAACATCAACACTACCTTGTGGGAGTACACATTACACAATATGTTGCATTGTGCTGTGGTATGATAACATACCGTTTGTCTCGCAATATGTGTATATAAATATGATAAGGGCCCTAAGGGCACAGTGCATGCCTTATACCCTGCTGAATATATATCCATACCTGGCTGCGACATTGCATATCAATGCAGGTTACAATACACATTTTCACATTTGGCCGTTATGAGACATCTTCGGCCGTAATGAGACTGCCTTCGGCCGTGTTGAGACTTTGGCCGTAATGAGACACTTGGGGATTAAAGGATTATCGGCCGTATTGAGACTTTCGGCCGTATTGAGACATCGGCCGTAATGAGACTTCGGCCGTAATGAGATACAATCCCAGGACGCACTGAAGTTCGTCAAAACGGTGTCAAGAATGCAGAGGAACAACCGCTTATTGTCTGCTTCGCTCGGAAGAGGTTAGATGCAACTTACTTTCACGAGCACAAGGATTTCATGCAATATTCCAGTCTGAAAGAAAAAGAGCAAGCGAAAGACAGGTTTCTCCTCGGCAGGTTAAGCCTGTAAGTTTCTAATCCGCTATAGCGACGGCCAGAAAGGAATGCGCCTCTAATGAGAAAATTGCTTGCCGGTTCTTTCGCACACAAGTTGAAAGTGTGAGCCAAGCAGTGGAACCAACAGGGGATGTTAAAATATCATGTTGACCTACACATGTTATGGTCACTCCAAACGTGTAAAAGGCATTAAAAGTGTCTCTGGTTCTCCACGTGGCTGTTGCAGTTGGTATAGGTAGAAAATTTACAACTGTAGGTAACATGGCTCATGGAACACTTTAAAGTTGCACTAAAAATTTACTAAATATAATAATAATATATATATATACAATACAATATATATACAACGCGTGTCAAGCGCAATACGTAGGTCAAACCAAAACATATTTTCGGATCAGGTTCAACAACCACCGGTCGGACGTTAATAAAAAGTCAAATCTTCCTGTTTCTCGTCATTTCAACCAGCCTGGTCATTCAATAAATGACGTTGCCCTTTTTATTCTTCAATCAAACTTTAGCTCCGATAGAGGCAGGGAACAACGCGAGTCTAACCTCATTTACAAATTCCAACCAATCATTAACGAAGATCCCAGTGTACTTTCAACCGTAAGGAATCTGGTGATGGGATATACTTTCCCATTTTTTTCCTGTTATTTTCCTTTTTTTTCTTTTCAGCTATGGCCTCAGTACAGCTCACCCTGAACTGGCTCCCCAAGAAAGATGACATCACCATCCGGACTTGACCTTGCGGAATGTTCCAGAATATGACTCAGACAACTGCGACGTGGCATACTTGCACCGATTGTGACGTCACCCAGGAAACCTATTTAAGCAATATGCAACCCTTGTACCTCTTTTTGTCCTGACGAAGACAGTGCCACTGTCGAAACGTCGACCATTCTTTTTAACCTATTAACCATTAACCTATGTGTTAAATTGCCCAATAAATAAATTAGTTTTTGTTAACGTTCCTGTAATCTGTAGTCCAAGTCTTATTATTTCACTTTTATTCAACTTCGTAGCCGTCTGATATATTAACCTATTTGTTCTATATATATATATATATATATATATATAGATAGGGGAGAAAAGACACCAGAGACTGAAGTAGGGAGTAGGGGAAGTTATTTATTAAGCTGGCATTTAAACTAAGGGTCTGGGGAAGTCTACGTTTCGGCGGAAGCTCCGCCTTCTTCGGGACTGAGACGAAAATCTATGTACAAGGTCTTTTAAAAGGTTACAAAAGTGTCGTCACAGTTGGTACAATTCCACTGCGAGGCAGTCGTCAGTGAGTCATGTTCTGGAAGATTCCGGAAGGTTCCTGGGTCATCGGCCGGGGAGATTACGTGTCAGAGTCTTGGGTCGCGCTCGTTGAAAACCTGTTGTCCGGGGTGTTCTTAGAGTCATTGTGTCCAACTGTAAAGAAAAGAAGAAAAGAGGCAGCGGGCACTCCGAGGACATACAGAAAAAACTTTTTTTACAGAAATACTTTTTTTCTGTATGTCCTCGGAGTGCCCGCTGCCTCTTTTCTTCTTTTCTTTACAGTTGGACACAATGACTCTAAGAACACCCCGGACAACAGGTTTTCAACGAGCGCGACCCAAGACTCTGACACGTAATCTCCCCGGCCGATGACCCAGGAACCTTCCGGAATCTTCCAGAACATGACTCACTGACGACTGCCTCGCAGTGGAATTGTACCAACTGTGACGACACTTTTGTAACCTTTTAAAAGACCTTGTACATAGATTTTCGTCTCAGTCCCGAAGAAGGCGGAGCTTCCGCCGAAACGTAGACTTCCCCAGACCCTTAGTTTAAATGCCAGCTTAATAAATAACTTCCCCTACTCCCTACTTCAGTCTCTGGTGTCTTTTCTCCCCTATCTATATTCAACATCCTGGTCGTTCGAACCTAAATTTTGTAGTATATATATATATATATAACTTACAGATTAAAATGGTTTCTATGGCTGCACGTAGAGAAACAGATACTCATTGAACGATGCGACAGCACCAGAGGACACGTGTTTCGCCGTGTTTGCGGCTCGTCGGCCCTGGGTAGCTGCGCATCGTTCGGGATTGGCAAACCAGGGGTCACTCAGCGAGCGATATACACCTGGGAGGGTGACTGAGCACTCCTCAATGCCACAGTGCAAGCAAGTGAATTATAAAGAGGGGGGAAAAGCCATTAAAAAAATAATTAAATGATGCTAGACGTGTTTGAAATTCAAACTTCCAGATTAAAATGGCTTCTATGGCTGCACGTAGAGAAACAGATACTCATTGAACGATGCGACAGCACCAGAGGACACGTGTTTCGCCGTGTTTGCGGCTCGTCGGCCCTGGGTAGCTGCGCATCGTTCGGGATTGGCAAACCAGGGGTCACTCAGCGAGCGATATACACCTGGGAGGGTGACTGAGCACTCCTCAATGCCACAGTGCAAGCCAGTGAATTATAAAGAGGGGGGAAAAGCCATTAAAAAAATAATTAAATGATGCTAGACGTGTTTGAAATTCCAACTTACAGATTAAAATGGCTTCTATGGCTGCACGTAGAGAAACAGATACTCATTGAACGATGCGACAGCACCAGAGGACACGTGTTTCGCCGTGTTTGCGGCTCGTCGGCCCTGGGTAGCTGCGCATCGTTCGGGATTGGCAAACCAGGGGTCACTCAGCGAGCGATATGCACCTGGGAGGGTGACTGAGCACTCCTCAATGCCACAGTGCAAGCCAGTGAATTATAAAGAGGAGGAAAAAGCCATTAAAAAAATAATTAAATGATGCTAGACGTGTTTGAAATTCAAACTTACAGATTAAAATGGCTTCTATGGCTGCACGTAGAGAAACAGATACTCATTGAACGATGCGACAGCACCAGAGGACACGTGTTTCGCCGTGTTTGCGGCTCGTCGGCCCTGGGTAGCTGCGCATCGTTCGGGATTGGCAAACCAGGGGTCACTCAGCGAGCGATATACACCTGGGAGGGTGACTGAGCACTCCTCAATGCCACAGTGCAAGCCAGTGAATTATAAAGAGGGGGGAAAAGCCATTAAAAAAATAATTAAATGATGCTAGACGTGTTTGAAATTCAAACTTACAGATTAAAATGGCTTCTATGGCTGCACGTAGAGAAACAGATACTCATTGAACGATGCGACAGCACCAGAGGACACGTGTTTCGCCGTGTTTGCGGCTCGTCGGCCCTGGGTAGCTGCGCATCGTTCGGGATTGGCAAACCAGGGGTCACTCAGCGAGCGATATACACCTGGGAGGGTGACTGAGCACTCCTCAATGCCACAGTGCAAGCCAGTGAATTATAAAGAGGGGGGAAAAGCCATTAAAAAAATAATTAAATGATGCTAGACGTGTTTGAAATTCCAACTTACAGATTAAAATGGCTTCTATGGCTGCACGTAGAGAAACAGATACTCATTGAACGATGCGACAGCACCAGAGGACACGTGTTTCGCCGTGTTTGCGGCTCGTCGGCCCTGGGTAGCTGCGCATCGTTCGGGATTGGCAAACCAGGGGTCACTCAGCGAGCGATATACACCTGGGAGGGTGACTGAGCACTCCTCAATGCCACAATGCAAGCCAGTGAATTATAAAGAGGGGGGAAAAGCCATTAAAAAAAATAATTAAATGATGCTAGACGTGTTTGAAATTCAAACTTACAGATTAAAATGGCTTCTATGGCTGCACGTAGAGAAACTATATATATATATATATAGAAAAAGAGAGAGAAATATATATATATATATATATATAAGGGGGAAAAAAATTAGCAGGAGCTCTTTATATATATATATATATATATATATATATATGTTTGCAATTTGATCGTGCACTCCCAGCCAAAGACAGCTGTTTCGCTCTACTTGGAGCTCGTCAACCTGGAGTAGGGAAGTGACAAGATCTTGGGTCGGCACAATGGTCGGCGGTGTTGTGCCGATCAAATTGCAAACATATGCTCAACGTGCAGCTACAGAGCTTCGGCTATTTTTTTTACGTTATATATATATATATATATATATATATATATATATAGTTGAAATAAATGGGAGACAGAAGACGAAAGTAGGGGAAGTAACAAAAAAAGGGTTTATTAAAACTTAAAAATCATAAAAGTTAGGGAGGATGTCTACGTTACGGCGGAAGCTCCGCCTTCTTCGGGACAAAAGAGCTAAAGTAGACATCCTCCGTAGACATCCTCCCTAACTTTTATGATTTTTAAGTTTTAATAAACCCTTTTTTTGTTACTTCCCCTACTTTCGTCTTCTGTCTCCCATTTATTTCAACTATAATTACGTAGCCGTCCTATCCAACTCCAACTTCTCAAGAGATATATATATATATATATATATATAATTAGGGGGGAAAGCCATTAAAGAATATATATATATATATATATATACAGATACTGATGGAACGATGCGACAGCTTTCTTTTTTGCTCCAATCATAGCCGTAGTGGGCGATTCGCAAACCAAACACTTGTATTCTCATTTTGACCCTAGGTCCAGGACGGCGCCGATGTTTCTAACCCTAAGCGGTGGCCGGATCTCGGACTTTGTGGAGGAGATCGACCTGTTGCCGGCCAGCGTGCGAATTGTCGTTCTTCATTGTGGGACTAACGACATGCCGCATTCTGACCCCCAGCAGACCCTTCTTCGTTACGAGGCCCTTGTCCACCACATCCAATCAAGAGGCGGAATAGAACAGGTGATCTGTAGTGATCTGTAGCCTTGTTCTCCCGAGATCGCACAATCGCAGACGCAATTCTTTTGACAGACGGGTGGAGTTTCTCTGCAACGGCAGAGGCGTACGCGTTCAACAAGCTACTAAGAGACTTTTGTCGCCGCAACGATGACCTCTTCTATTTGGATCATGCCTTCGAGCGACAGCCCACCACACGAGCCCTGGCTGCCGATGGTCTCCACCCCAGCTTCGCTGGAGTCGCATACATCATTGTGCACGTGTGTTCATTATAACAACAAAAAAGAGAATTCTTGATCCATGGAATAACATTGCCAACATGCGAGTGGAGACACATGACAGGAACGGAAAGGATGCGGAAAGAACATCAACAATAGATAGAATGGTGTGGATGCAGTCTAGCTGGTGCATAACCTCCATGATAGGCAAGACTTGCCAAGCTCGCAAGCCAGGCTTGCCTCTCATGGAACATCAACAACAACTTTATTTTGATGAAAATAGGTTGTTCCTTCCAGAAATTAGGTAAATAATTGCATAACCCAGAGCCGACGCATACTTCATCGGTATTCGGTACCCGTCACATTTCACCTTGGGCATCATTCAGAAGAATTTCTAGCGTTTGGTAAGTAAAGTTGCTGCGGAAGTCACAGTCACTGATGTTGATTTGACAATACAAATCTAATACAGATCACGTCCCAATTTTACTAGTGACAATAAATCCAGTCCGTTTCAAGCCAGGTGCCGACATTTTTTTAAAAAAGCTAATCATTTTGAATTATAATTTATATTTTCCATGCCAAATCAATTCAACGTTTAAATCCAGATTTGTGAAATCTGCCACCATATCCGGAAAGTCTACTCTCTGAGACACATCAGCGGAAAAGATCAGGGATAGTTTAAGGTGTAAAAATAACAAGGAATCGGCCGCTACTACAAGTATCTCCGGATAATAGCGTCAGCGGAATAGGCATCTCATACTCAGAACAACCAACAATCAACAGTTGTATAAACGGCCCCGTGCCAAGTCATCGTGGTAACGATATGCGCACTCTTATAACAGGAGTCCGCCTGGCCGTGTAACCATCTAAGACAGGATGTATGTGTTCCCCTCACAGCTTTTTCTAAAAGAAGTCCGTATTGAACTATCTATAATATACATTTACCGAGGTAGAAAAGCGGATCTTGTTGTGCTCTAGGGCGTAATATTTTGGGCTCAAATCCCGCTTGGTGTTGCAGTTGAGGTAAGTCTACCCTGCTCCATATTTTTAGAACGGACAAACACTAACAAAAAAGGTGTCTATGTGGCTGGTGCATGTTTAAAACGGCTAATTTCTTCAAGGTATAGATGGATGAAATCTGTTTCTTTTGGTCGTCACAATTCACCTCGTTGTTGATGGCGATGATCATCGTTGACGACGATAGTGCTATAATTCGCATTGGCTCAAGGTCACGAGTACCCTGCGGATGCCCTGACAACACCGTGACTTGGAAGGTTTGCCGGGTTCCAATAGAGGCAGCGGCTGTGCTGTCTGGATGTTTTCCCTTTCATCTTCCTGAAACCAAAAAATGAGCTTGAATAAACTATTTTAGGAAATGCATCACGGCTGAACATTGTGCAAAGATTGTGACGAAAATGTGCGAGGAATACATGTTAACACATTGGTTGGAGAACCATTTCATCAACTCGGTACTTATGGATGAGGCTGAAGTTAAGCTTACACGCCGTCAAAACAAACACCATCCAGGCATAAGTGGGCCGCTGTCATTCCAGTAAACTCCCAAACAGTCACGAGAACAGCGTGTTCGCAAACAAAAGCAAACAACAGCAAGCGGAAAACCAACTGGGTCATTCCACGCCAAGTGATCCAGCGATGCTGCTCGACCCCCGACGATTTTTACGAAAAAAAAATCAGGGTTCATTGTGGTAGACGTATCCCAAATCCAAATTATTAGCCTCCAATAGCGACGCGTTCCGGCGCTAGGGGGCTCTGAATTTCCCGTTTGGAGCAAAAACAGTGCCCCCTCTGGAAGCATGTTGTGAGCGTTCCGCTGCACCGAAGAAACCCGAAATGTAAACGTGTTTTCTAGAAGGACAGTATCACCAACTGACCAAATTTCAATAGTCTACCACAAAATTTCGGATTTGCGGGATCCTGGGAAACACTTCAAGATTTGCCCAACTTTGACATTTTTTATAAAAATAACTACGTCACCTACCAAAACGAAATGTTGCAGGTGTGAAGCCCCTCGGGAGTTGTCTATAATAAAAAAGTATTAACCCTTTTCTCAACAATATAGGTGTTGCAACAATTCGTAAATTCCCGGAAATCCTTAAAAAGTCCACATTTCAGGGTTAAAATTTTCAATGGCTATAACAAGCTAGACTGTAGAAGAACTCCTCATTTATGCGTGGAGAAAAAATCAGTAAGGTTTTATTCGATAAACTGAAGAAACAATTTTTTTTTCGGCGGTATACTCGCGACGTACGCTTTGCAGCGCGGTCACCGAGTATAAGCGCATGCTGATCCTGCTGGCCTCAAAAAACCTTGAGGTAAAACACAAATTTTAGCAAAAGGAATGCTGGAAGTTGTTCTACAAGTGGAGTGAGTCAACATTGAAACGGTAATTTCCCTATTTCGGTGGAGCTCTTTCGACCATCTCAATGTCGCGGCTGCACACAGTTCATTGCCGAACACCCATACGCTCAAATGCATGAAAGAATGAGCACTTTGGAGGATATGTCTCACAGGCATTCTGGAAGTAGACTCTGTGTGGAGTATTTGGTATTCGACCCAAGCCGGTTGATCATCTTCACACGCTTCCGCACAGCCGGTTCAAGGTTCCCTTCCCTTCTCCCCGGTTCCCTTCCCTTCTCATGTTCACCCCCCATCGGCGCACTCCGTCACTATACTCAGCCGCTATGCGGGAAGCGGCCTTACAGGATGTGAATTCAATTGGAGACAGCGTTTATGCCAATTAACAGCAAAACAGAATAAAATTTTTAAGATGTCATCGTCTAATAGAGAAGAACACCATGTAAAGAACCCCTGGAGACATGAAAGGCGCCAGCATAATATAAGCCTACTGCACCCTGGCCAAATGAATTTTAATGCATTGCGCCTATGGGGATTCCGTCGATTTTTGCAGATCGCCCGTGTTTAGACTACGATTTTTGGACAAAGGCAGTCAAATTCTGGAAATGTCATCGCCTATTTTATTTAAGTACGTCCTCCCGGCCACATACCAACCACGGCACGATGTGTGAGTGTTAATCCTGATGCACCCAGGGCCCTCAAAGTTGCGACTCAGACAAGGTTCCCCTAGGCGCTCGACGGACTAAGTCCCAGCATTATCGTAATACGCATGCGCTGAGACTGTACGGCCGGTCTGAAGGAGTTCGAAACGAGAACGGTAATTTTTTTTACAGAACTCGAAGGGGGGGGCTGACAGAACAGACAACTTTATTTTGAGTGAGTAATATACAAATGATACCGTTTTGCATTTTATATTGCTTTTGTATTAAACTACCCTATACAACTTGATAAAACTGTCCATTTCGAGTGCCGTTTTGGAAGTAACTTTGTCAAACGCGACCTTTCAGGGTGCAACAGGAGAACAAAATACGGGGTTCAAACCCCGTGATCTTACTTTCACATATACATATTACATAATCAGCTTAGGGTATCAAATGATATTAAGCCCCGAACTTGATGAAATTCTCCATTTGGCCGTTTTGGAAGCGATTTTGTCAAACGCGACCTCTCAGGGAGCAACAGGGGAAGATACGGGGTTCTAACCCCGTGATCTTACTTTCACATATACTTATTACAAAATCAGCTTAGGGCACTCTTAATATTATTTTTATATCAAATGATATTAAAGCTCCGAAGTTGACGAAATTCGCCACTTGGCCATTTCGAGTGCAGTTTTGGAAGCGATTTTGTCAAACGCGACCTCTCAGGGTGCAACAGGGGAACGAGATACGGGGTTCAAACCCCGTGATCTTACTTTCGCATATACATACTACAAAATCAGCTTAGGACATCTTTAATATTATTTTTATATCAAATTATATTAAGCCCCAAAGTTGACGAAATTCGCCACTTGGCCATTTCGAGTGCCGTTTTGGAAGCGATTTTGTCAAACGCGATCTCTCAGGGTGCAACAGGGGAACAAGATACGGGGTTCAAACCCCGTGATCTTACTTTCACATATACATATTACAAAATTAGTTTAGGACATCTTTAATGTTATTTTCGCATCAAATGATATAAAGCCCCGAAGTTGACGAAATTGGCCATTTGGCCATTTCGAGTGCCGGTTTGGAAGCCATTTTGTCAAACGCGACCTATCAGGGTGCAACAGGTGAACAAGATACAGGGTTCAAACCTCGTGATCTTACTTTCACATATACGTACTACAAAATCAGCTTAGGGCACTCTTAATATTATTTTTATATCAAATGATATTAAGCCCGGAAGTTGACGAAATTCGCCACTTGGCCATTTCGAGTGCAGTTTTGGAAGCGATTTTGTCAAACGCGACCTCTCAGGGTGCAACAGGGGAGCAAGATACGGGGTTCAAACCCCGTGATCTTACTTTCGCATATACATACTACAAAATCAGCTTAGGACATCTTTAATATTATTTTTATATCAAATTATATTAAGCCCCAAAGTTGAGGAAATTGGCTACTTGATAATTTCGAGTGCCGTTTTGGAAACGATTTTGTCAAACGCGACTTCTCAGGGTGCAACAGGAGAACAAGATACGGGGTTAAAACCCCGTGATCTTACTTTCACATATACATACTACAAAATTAGCTTACTACAAAATACTACAAAATTAGCTTAGGACATCCTTAATATTATTTTTATATCAAATGATATAAAGCCCCGGAGTTGACGAAATTGGCCATTTGTCCATTTCGAGGGCCGGTTTGGAAGCGATTTTGTCAAACCCGACCTCTCAGGGTGCAACAGGGGAACAAGATACGGGGTTCAAACCACGTGATCTTACTTTCACATATACATACTACAAAATCAGCGTAGGACATCTTTAATATTATTTTCGCATCAAATGATATAAAGCCCCGAAAGTGATGAAATTGGCCACTTGGCCATTTCGATGCCGTTTTGGAAGCGATTTTGTCAAACGCGACCTCTCAGGGTGCAACAGGGGAACAAGGTACGGGGTTCAAACCACGTGATCTTACTTTGACATATACATAATACAATATTAGCTCACGACATCTTTAATATTATTGTTATATCATATGGTACTAAGCCCCACAGTTGACGAAATTGGCCACTTGGCCATTTCGAGTGCCGTTTTGGAAGCGATTTTGTCAAACGCGACCTCTCAGGGTGCAACAGAGAAACAAGGTACGGGGTTCAAACCCTGTGATCTTACTTTCACATATACACATTACAAAATTAGCTTAGGACATCTTTAATATTATTTTTATATCAAATGATATTAATCCCCGAAGTTGACGAAATTGGCAATTTGGCCATTTCGAGTGCCGGTTTGGAAGCCATTTTGTCAAACGCGACCTCTCATGGTGCAACAGGGGAACAAGATACGGGGTTCAAACCCCGTGATCTTACTTTCACATATACATACTACAAAATCAGCTTAGGACATCTTTAATATTATTGTTATATCAAATGATATTAAGTCCCGAAGTTGATGGAATTGGCCATGTGGCCATTTCGAGTGCCGTTTTGGAAGCGATTTTGTCAAACTCGACCTGTAATGGTGCAACAGGGGAACAAAGTACGGGGTTCAAACACCATGATCTTAGTTTCACATATGCATACTACAAAATCAGCTTAGGACGCTTTTTGCTTAGCGAGCGTCGTTTTGGAAGCGGTTTCTTCAAACGCGATCTCTCCATGTACGCAATGCCATCAGGATTAAAGGGGCTTCGCACGTTTTAAAGGGCTCAATCTGCTGCCGAACGTTGCGGTAGCCTGTGTTACAATCCCAGTACAAGCCGTTCATAGTATCTTTTTGGCACCATGATACATATCATTTGAGTCATTGTAAAAGGCCCTGCTGCCGTCTTTTCCAAATTTTGCGGTGGTTTCCGATGCAATCACGGGAGAGGGGCATAACATAAGCCGTCGTGTCTTTATATGTGTGTAAAATGTCTGCCACCACGATTAAAGGGGTTTTTGTCCCTTTTAAAGGGCTCTGCTGGCGCATTTTCCGTATTTTGCGGTAGTCTCTATTACAATCTCAGTAGAAGGGCATAGCACAAGCCATTGATGACATGTCATCGGCAGCATGATACAAGGGGTCTCGCCCGTTCTGAAGGGCTATGCTGCATCCTTTTCCGATATTTGCGGTCGCCTGTGTTATGATCTCGGTAGAATGACATAGTATAAGTTGTTGATAATATGTCTTTGGCAGCATGACACAAGGGGTTTTGCTCGTTTCAGAGGGCTCTGCCACGTTTTCAGAATTTGGCGATCGCCTGTGTTATAACTCCAGCAGAATAGCATTGCACAAGCCACTGATAACTTTCATTCGCTCCATGATACAGGGAGTATCGCCCGTTTTAAAAGGCCTTGCTGCCGCCGTATCCAAATTTTGCGATCCCCTCTTGCGCAATTCCGGTAGAAAGGCATAAGCATAAGCCGTCATGAAAATGCCTTTGGTACCATGATACAAGGGGTTTCGTACGTTTTAAAGGACTCTGCTGCTGCCTTTTCCGAATTTTGTGGTCGCTTCTGTTGCGATCCTTGTAGAAGAGCATCATAAGCCGTTGATAATATATCTTTGGAACCATGGAGGTTTCGCCCGTTCTAAAGGGCACTGCTGCGGTCTTTTACGGATTTTGCGGTCGCCTCCGTTACAATCCCATTGGGAAAGGGCAATAGCATAAGCCGTCTCGAATATGCCTTTTGCACCATGATACAAAGGGTTTTGCGCGTTTTAGAGGGCTCTGCCGGCGGCGCCTTTTCCAAATTTTGCTGTCACCACTGTTAAAATCCCAGTACAAGGGCCTAGTATAAGTCGTTGATAATGGCTTCGCTATGCAGAATACACCAGTGACTCTTTGTGGTGTATTCCTTGGTTGCCCCTGCCATCATCGGGGTTGCAGAAAGGTTACGTTTTACTTTTCTCAACGAAGTTTGCAAGTGATGCAATGTTTCAGAGCGATAGTGTGGGTCATTTCTTGCAGGTCGACGTGACTTCTTTGTCATTGCTGTTGCGGCTGGCACTATCATCAATGCGCATAGAAGCCAAGATGCGGTACCCGGCGTGATAAGATGTCTGCGTGATTTCGAGTGGAGCGAACCATAGGGTGGTATATCTATATGGATACATATCTATGGGTAGATGCATTGGTGGCCAAGCTGTATGGGAAACCTCATGAATTACAGGGGAGTGGTTGGAAAAATTCAGGGGGAGTGTACACCTCCCTGTGCGGGGTGGGGGTAATGACCCTGAAAAGGACCGCAATTATAGCAAAGTACCCTAGCGTAAACAGCTGAGCGGTATAGTTATTAGGCATTCGCAAATACAATTCATCAATGAAAAACTTCACTTGACACACCAACATAAACAAATGAGCTTCTTTTCCAAATGAGACATTGAAAATTTCAAAGGCGTTGCAAGTTCTTCGTACATAGTTCTTCACGGGACGATTATCCCAACGTTCAGGAGCACTGAAATTGTCGGTTTACACACTGTATTGTTGATTGTGCTTGCATTCTCAACGTGAACAAGAAAAAAAATCAGGGAAAGAGAACTAATTAAAAAGTTTCACACAATGACCCTCGTACATAACTACTCCATCTATTTTTTTTATATATTTTTTCTCTGTGCCTGTCTGTGCTCCGTATATAGCTTTCCCGCATGATATCTGGAGAGGCTGCTGCTATGCTGTAAGCCCATAAACTTAGTGTAATAATTAAGATGATGTCATTCTCTGCACTTGTCTCCACTATTACATCTCAATTATCATATTACTTACAGTGTAGTTTATCAAAACGCACGTTCAGACCAAATCGCTATAACTACTTGTTGAGGCTCATGAGTCACAAGAGCTGCTCGAATGTGAATGTACTTCCTAACGTCGACAGGAACAGCACTACATCGAGCAAGGGTAAAAACAATGCCTGAAAACCTGGTGTCATTCCCAATTTTTCATTATTGGTGTGTGCGTGTGTGTGTGGGGGGGGGGGGGGGGGCAGCTTTATTCTATTTAGTGGTCAAGAGCCCTCCGGACACAGAATAGCTGACTGCAAGCCATGCACATGCGGCCCGCGTGTGTGAGCGCCCTGATTGCCTTGATCTAAGCATTGCTTCATCTTAAGCGAGAAATAAAGAATGTACTCGAGGGCGCGTAGCACTTGTTTAGCGTTATCTTCAAATCTGGTATTTAGTTCTGCTCCAAGATCTCTGGTCCAACGAGGTCGCGTTTGATCAAATCATTGCCACTCGGAGACGCCACCACTCGCATCCCCACAGCACTCGCAGACGCCAAATTGTCCATATCTTCCATTTCATTTAGTAATAACTCTGGATATAAACGTGATATCGAAGATGTCATCACTTAGTTTCGTAGTCTGTATATCAATGCTTAATAGCTACGAGTCCGCGGCCCATACCTGTTTCCCTTGCTAGAGCCTGCGAAGTAGCGTTTGGTCAAATCATTCATTTTCAAGGACAAACAGGAGACAAGATCACACACAAGTCGCTCTGTTGTTGTTTCGTGTCTGTTCTTTGGTCGCTTGTGGATTTACACCAACCAGCCCAATCTATATACTTAAGACATTTTGCCAAATCGTCGCCCAAGTGTCACTCACGGGCGCCAGTTTGTCAGTTTCCTCTGTTTTAGCTCGTAATAACTCTTGATACAATTTGATACTGACGTTATCATCATAAAATTGCGTAGTCTGTGTATCGTCTGCGGACCGTAGCTGGTGTCCTTGTTGCACTCTTAGAACTCGCATTTAGTCAATTTGTCGTCCAGAAGGCTATCACAGGCGCCAACCTGCCAATTTCATCCGGCAATCTCCCGATATCTGGAAAGTCTCATGCTCGTTCCCACAGTTATACATCACGTCTTATTCTTTATCTTACGCGAATGCTCCCGGGCGTGTTATCGGTGTTGTTATCAGGTTGGGGCTCGAAAAGGGAATTGTTCGCCTCAGCTATGTCCTCCTCTCCCTGCCCAGATCTGTTCCTCCTCACGTACTCACGCACCACCCTGTAAACTTAGCTTCCTTGCGTAGTCCTCTGCTATCAGGTCAAGCCGGGTTTCAGAGGGGATGTCCCTGAATGCTGCTCTTGGCCTTGTTTAGGTTTCCTGGCGGGCTTGGTCGGACGACAGTCCGCAGTTGGTGCACGTACAATCTCTTATAGCAGCAGTTCGACTCGGTCTTTGTTCCTTTTTTCTTCCTTTTTGGGACTCAAACGTACAACACATTCTGCACAGGAGTATCCTATATTAGCTGGGTAGTTTCATTTTAAATCGAACAATGTGTGAAAGTCGTATTTTTTAATTCGCCCCGAAAAAATATATGTTAGAGGACAGCTCAAACGACGCAAAACGCGCCACGTGCGACGCTCGTGCGTGTAGTAGTTTCCGTGTAGGAGAGGGGGAAAGTCTGATGCTCCTTGAGCACGCTTTCTTTTGGACCGACTTTGACGGGATCTAGCACCGCTAATTTTATGTCTACGAACTGGAGGTTTTTTGTGATTATAGGCTGCACAATAGACACTGTCGACAGTTACCCACAGGACTCTGAGAGCCACGGATTTTCTGTTAAAAAATGCCAAACTTGGCGTAAACGTTCAAAAAGGCCAAACTTTGTTACCAATTTGCTTCATGACGGAACCTCTGAGAACATCGAGCTTAGTGCCATTCGATAGGACGTTGAAAGAGCTTTCGTGCAGTATAGAATTCATTTTTGTCAGCCCAGTTGTTTCTGTGTTATCAGCTTGAGAATCACACATTGTAGGCGTAAATTGCCAATGTTGCATCTCAGTTTTCTCAAAAATGCCATCTTCGATTTCCTTGATTATTTTTCAAAAGGTGGCGTCATGTCTCTACTTTAGACGCCAAGTGAGACAATCTTTTATTTTTGCCTGAGAGACGCGCAGCGACTTTTTTTGTCAGGCAAGGTGCACGAGGCTGCGGCCTTGCGCGCCCCACCCACGAGCACGCGACCTTCAACCTCTTCTTTGTTACAAGTGTCCCGCTGACGGAGAAATCAATGACCACACTGCGTAAGCTTGTTGTAGTGTCCCCAGAGCATCACTTTACGTTTACCCAATGACCTCCCAGTTCCGTCAGGCTCATTCAAACCGTGGGAGAGTACATGAGTTGCTGTGCGCCCTTGGCGAGAAGCCCCAGTTCGACGAACATACCGACAAAGCAGTGAGAAGAAACGAAGCGCCTCATAGAGATCTTTATCCACTGGTAACATCTTAGCTTTTGTTTCAGGTTGCCGCCAGTCCCTCAGGCAGTGTGAAAGTCACATCCTTTTCATTGGCAAAGGAACGAAAAACGTAAAATGTGCCCATTGCGAAACCCCTGCAGGTGGCTGCCACCATTGGATTATCATCATCCGATAGCTTTACACATGTCCTTTCACATGATATAAAGTGAATGGGTTCAAGCGCATGGATGCCAGAAGGACTACTGAAGACCACACCGAGGGTTTAAGGTACCTACGGCTACCGGAAACGAGGGATTTTAGTTGTGCGTTGTTCTGTCGGAAACTTTGATTCCCGCGGTGACATTGACACATCTCGGTGAGGGCGAACGTGCTATACTTGAGGGCAGCAACTGTCATTACAGCGGTCTTACGGGTTTTGTACCACTCGTCGTGGTTCCGAAATAACGCTACGGAGCATAAAACTAATTAAAGAGAACATGCACACCTTCGGAACTATCACTTATTGCACCCAAGCTAAGAGGCGACTGCAACCACGCGACCAGAAGTTTGTATTCTCAGATGTTGTAACTTTCTGTCCCCTGTGGCCGTAGTTCTGCCTTCTTAATATTAACTCGCACGACAGCCTCATAGCGTGCGTATGTGCATTGCCTCAAGCACATGTGCGGGAGAATAGTGAATATGCGCACGTGCGTATACGCACACGTCGTGCGTGCGACTCCCATGAAAGTGCGTAATAGCAAGTTCAAGTCGCCTACGAAAGTATTGCCCTGCGTCTCCAAAGGAAAAAATAAACATAAGTACCATAAGTGCAAAATAAGTACATAATGCAACATCTGGGCATTAAATTACAAAGCAAAGACTACGAAGCGAAACGCGCTCGTAAACATACGAAGAGCGACTTTGTGTGGAAAAATCGCTCCGCGGAAAGGTAGACCTACGTCTGAATCAAAAAGAGAAAAGATACTTTACCAGCAGCGCAAAGTATCGGCATAATTCTGCCCCTGTGGAATAAATTGTGAAAAATATTCTGGCTTTTTAGAAATAATCAAGATCGAACATGCCAAATTTTCGCGCGCGTACCACTCGTGGTTTTGCTATACTAGGCAGACAAAGAATGCGCTTGAACCCAGTCACTTTATATCATGTGAAAGGTCATGTCTAAAGCTATCGGATGATGCTAATCCAATGGTGGCAGCCACCACCTGCAGGGGTCTCGCAAGGGGCACATTTTACGTTTTTCGAAACTTTCAGTTTTCGTTCTTTTACCAATGAAAAGGATGTGCCTTTCACACTCCCTGAGGGACTGGCGGCAACCTGAAACAAAAGCTAAGATGTTACCAGTGGATAAAGATCTCTATGAGGCGCTTCGTTTCTTCTCACTGCTTTGTCGGTATGTTCGTCGAACTGGGGCTTCTCGTCAGGGGCGCACAGGCAGCTCATGTACTCTCCCACGGTTTGAATGAGCCTGACGGAACTGAGAGACCATTGGGTAAACGTAAAATGATGCTCCGGGGACACTACAACAAGCTCACGCAGTGTGGTCATTGATTTCTCCGTCAGCGGGACATATGTAGCAAAGAAGAGGTTGAAGGTCGCGTGCTCGTGGGTGGGGCGCGCAAGGCCGCAGCTTCGTGCACCGTGCCTGACAAAAAAAAATCGTTGCGCGTCTCTCAGGCAAAAATAAAAGATTGTCTCACTTGGCGTCTAAAGTAGAGACATGACGCCACCTTTTGAAAAATAATCAAGGAAATCGAAGATGGCATTTTTGAGAAAATTGAGATGCAACATTGGCAATTTTTGCTTACCATGTGTGATTCTCAAGCTAATAATGCAGAAACAACTGGGCTGAGAAAAAGGAATTCTATACTGCACGAAAGCTCTTTCAACGTCCTATCGAATAGCACTAAGCTCGATGTTCTCAGACGTTCCGTCATGAAGAAAATTGGTGACAAAGTATGGCCTTTTTGAATGTTTACCCCAAGTTTCGCATTTTTTAACAGAAAATCTGTGGCTCTCAGAGTTCTGTGGGTGGTTGTCGACAGTGTCTATGGTGCAGCCTAAAATCACAAAAATCCTCCAGTTCCTAGGCATAAAGTCAGCGGTGCTATATCCCGTCAAAGTCGGTCCAGAAGAAAGCGCGCCCAAGCAGCCTCCGGCTTTCCCCCTCTCCTACGCGGAAACTACTACGCGCACGAGCATCGCACGTGGCGCGATTTGCGACGTTTGAATTATCCTCTAACATATATTTTTCCTGGGCGAATTAAAAAATACGACTTTCATACGTTGTTCGATTTAAAATGAAACTACCCAGCTGCAGTTTTAACAGACAGTTCAATTTCGACAGACTTGCACACGTGCAATTTTTGTTGTTGGTTCGTTAAACCACTTCTTTTGGTGGTGGTCGTCGTTGCACTAGCGGATATCTTGAACCTATAGATTCCGGTGACACTTCGCCGATTGCTACCTCCAGCAAAGGGTCTCCACAGCCGTGAGTGTTGAATCGCTCTCCTTCTTTTACCGTAGCTTGTTTTACTACTTGTTGTTTCACGGGAAACAACGAATTAGAGCAACACATTCGATTATCTGGCTTTTCTCTCCTTCCCATTTGCTCGCAACTGGTATTCCATATGACAGTTCCCCTATGGGATTACAGCGTCTAGTATATTTTTAACGAAATTCAGCTATAGCACATGTGGCGATAGATATTTTTGCCCCTAAAATTAACCTGTAGTGTATCACAGCTCACTCTTCATATATCATTTGATTTTATTCCTTCCTGGTGTCACAGTGACCCATTTTCTTCCATGACATTTTCTTAAAATCATGCAAGTCATCTCTGACAAACCTTTTTTCTTGTCTATGTTTTTAGGCATGACGCTAATGATCCTCCGCCGTGTAGCTTTGGGACACTGCACACCCATAAGCGCACATGGTAAAATCCGCTGGATTGCTGCGGGTTCTGCGATTTCAGCATTGCCGCTCAGCACATCGCATGTCTTTTGTCCAGGCGCGACAGAAAATGGGTACTGGCACGATAGCCAGGCTACTATATCGTTGTTTATTTCCGTGATGTCGACAGACAGGACAAAGACCTACAGCACATGACTTATAAATGATATGAGACTCACTAACGCATGACAACTCAGCAATGCACGTTTTTCAAGGGCAACTCCTACAACGCTTCACCACGGACAATCCTCACATTGAGAAAGTTTCACATTGCGTATTTTACAGATGGCACTGCGTCATGGTAGAGAAAAAAAAATCGTCAATCTCTGTCGCCGTGTATATGACTTTGGTATGAGCTTCTTGGCACTTTTTGTGCGACATCACATGGGAAGGGTCCCTGTGACGGTGTCGGGGGAACGTTGAAGAGGCTCGCAGCAAAATATTCAAAAAACATTCAAACCAAAAACCATTCAAAAACCAAATCTTGACGCTTCATGATCTGGGTAAACGATTGAAATATAATATAAACGATTTGAAATGAAATAATGGAATAAACGAAAATGAAACGGAAGCTTTGACTTTCCTCATAAAACCACGCTTCAACTATAGGGCGGGTGATAACCCAACGGAGGTATTAATTTCTGAAATGAAGGAAGGAGAGGCGCATAAAGGTACTGAAGGTGTACAAGGTCGAAATTTATAGACATACTTTAAGCAGCATGGCGGCAAGCGGCAAAGTGGAAAACGGAAAATCAGTAGTCAAGCGAATTTGAACTGTCCTTTGCGGTTGGTCGAAAGAGCTCTTATATATCTAAAATATTGACTTAATTCACTTTCAGAAAACCTTCCGGCATTCCTTTTGCTAAAATTGAGTTTCACCTCACGGTTTTTGAGGCAAGCAGGATCAGCGTGCGCTTATACTCGGTGACCTCGCTGCCAAGCCTAAATATAATATTAATAAAAAAATATTTTATATTATTTATTTAAATATTTTATATTATTAATAAAAAAAAACCTTTCTGATTTTTTCTCCACCCATAAATGAGGGGTTCTCCTACAGTTCTATGTGAAGCGCATATTTCTAGCTTGTCATCGCCTTTGAAAAATTTAACCCTGAAATGTGGACTTTTTAAGGATTTTCGCACACCTAGATCGTTGAGAAAAGGGTGAATAATCTTTATAATATAAAACTCCTGAGGGGCTTCACACCTACAAAATTTCGCTTTGATAGATACTGCAGCTATTTTATAAAAAATGTCAAAGTTGGGCAAATTTTGAAGTGTTTCCCAGAATACCGCAAATCCAAAATTTTGTGGTAGACTATTGAAATTCGGTCAGTTGGTGATATTGCCCTTCTAGAAAACACGTTTAAATTTTGGGTTTCTTCGATGCAGTAGAACGCTCACAACACGCTTCCAGAGGGCGCACGATTTTTGCTCGAAGCACGAACTAGCCCCCTAGCGTCGGAACGCGTCGCTATTTGAGGCTAATATTTTTGATTTGTGATACGTCTACCACCACAATGACCTCTGATTGTTTTCGTGAAAATCGGCAGGGGTCGAGCAGCATCGCTGGCTCACTTGGCGTGGAATGATCCAACTGATAGAGCCTTCCGCGACATCGATTTCCGACGTTCCGTTAACCACACGTTGCACGAATTTAGTCAGTGCAACGCAAAAAATACCGAAAGAAGTTATTGGCTATTGTGAGGCGTAACCAGGCAGTGAGGCAAATCCACAATATCGAGAGGGCACCCCTATACGTGTCCCTATCTCATTCCCTGAGAAACATTAGTGACCGGAGACGTCAAGCTACGTTTTGCGAGCTACGTTTTGCGAGCTACGTTTTGGTGAAAATTTGCGTACATTCGAATAATAAGGAGTTTTAGTGCGTCGGAAAATGTACACTATAACAGTTCCGAAAACATGAAAAGCCAATCACCTTCTTTCTTTAGGGTGAGTGACATCCCATTGCTAAGCTTGGATTTGATAACTTCTGTTATGGTATCGTTTCTGTGGAATTCTTCCGATGTTCTAAAACTCGCTAATACCTGCACGCGTACCGCGTGCCATCCGCGACGGAACAATTGTTGTTTGGTTAACTATTGACTTGAAAGTGCCCGTGAAATAACAAGCGCGTCTCAACAGTATAGTTTCGATACTGAAACTTGCGTAGGGTAAACTAGGTTTTCGAGCATGCCGCGACGCCACCCTGATGCACGTCAACATGAACAAACATTGAGACTGTAGAGAGTTTTAGAATACCTGGCTCAGGAGCCTTGCGTGCGTGAACAAATAGCGTTATCACCACTGCGCACGCCGAGAACGTGAACTCAGTTTTCGCGTTGTGCGCGTGCTCACGCAATTTCTTCAAAATTTCGAGGCCAAGCAAAGTTGGCTTTGCGGTTCTCGCGACCGACGAGACAACTGCTTGAGCATTTTGAACATGGCAGGAGTTGTCTTGCGATAGCATATATTTTCATTAGGAACAACGAAACATGCTTACGTGCCCCTGTGTTTGATTTTCTATTATTTCCTAAGTCTTTACTGCTATAGCCAAAATGGAGCTGCAAGCAACTAACGCAAGCAACAGCTTTCGCGGAAACGTGAGCACTGTGAGGACAGGCCCTTTACGTCCTATATAGCGTATACGTTTTCGCATTTGCTTTTCCAACAAACGCTATTCTAAAAGTCCCTATTATCACGCAACATCACAGGTATACTTACAATCAGGAGCTATGCGATTTATTTAAGATTACTTCACCATTTATATTACGAGAACTTTCTTACCTTTAGGCAGTCGATCGGCAAACTTACGCACCACTTGGCAAGGTTCCGACAAGCGCCCATTGAAATGGGTGACACGCTGGATCTTGGATCGTTGGATCTTGTGTACGCACAACGTACATGATATGCGCAACTATGATGTATCAGACCATTGTGATTGGCCAGCTCCACATCAATATCTGTTCTCTCATTCTTATGAACTTTTGCGCAACATGCATTGTTTTAGAATACTCGTAAGCAAGGCCTCACCACCCTAAGCGTGCTTGAGTAGCCAGCCCAATGTAGAGTTGTGCCAACATATCCATTTTTTAAATAACCTAAACAAACCAAAGTTCTCGTCTTATTTCTTATATCTCAGAAGGACAACTGTGCACCATGTGGAGGAGAAAGCCATATATATTTACTGTTCTGCCAACGAGGAGTGTATTGCTAATAATAAGAGGGACGCGGTGCGTCAGCAGTGTATTAATATCAACGCGCCTGCATTGGAGAAACATATTTATTTCCTCTGCAGTTAGGATCACAGTGACTTCAGGGCTCAGTAAACACAAAACCAAGACAGCGAAGAGGGTTTTTCATTTTTCTAAGCAATGAATGTTGTCAAAACATCACACTTCAGGTTGCGGAATCTTAGTGTATCAGCTCCGTGAAGCAGCATTGAAGTCGATTCTTCGGAGTCTTCGTCTACAGTCGTGCACGCGGTGCTTTCAGAATCGACGAGGAACACCTATTAAGAGAACAATTCCATAATGCGGTAAGCAGATTCGCAGTGAAGTACATCCGTTTTACGTGTACTGAGAGTAAAAAGATGTGATAGAGCCACGGGCTCGCCGCCACCGCCAATGTAGGTCATCGCGAGTCTGAGTGCGGTCACTACAGGGTGCTTTTTTTTTATTCGTTACATAATTTTTATTTAAAAATATAGAGTTAGAGTTATAAAGAGTTATACGGCCAGGCGAACATTCTCTCGGGGAAAGTATGTAACGACAAGACCACTATTTACCTAAAATTCATTAATAACCTCTGTGATTTTGGTATTTCGCGCAAAAGCGAGATAGCAGAACGGGAGACATTCCTCGTTGCAAGCTAATCCATGTTTTAAAAACCCGTAAACGCGCATGTGTGTTGAAATATCCATCGCTGAATTTCGCTATGCAAATCAGCCGAAACAAGAACTATTCACTTTTCGAGCGCATGAATGACGCGACCTTCGCTTTATCTGGGTCGTAGAGAGGTCTATCTGGCCAACAGATTAGCTCCTACACCAATCAGCTCCGTCGCTCCAAAGCACGTGGCTCTCTCACGTGGATTGCCTGTTGCTCTATCTGCGCTCGAAAAGTGCGTAGTTCTTGCTTCGGCTCATTTGCATAGCGAAATTCAGCGATGGATATTTCAACACACATGCGCATTTACGGGTTTTTAAAACATAGAATAGCTTGCAACGAGGAATTTCTCCCGTTCTGCTATCTCGCTTTTTGCGCGAAATCCCCTAATTAATGAGTTAATTCATGAATTTTAGGTAATTATTGGTCATGTACTTATTGGAGAGAATGTTCGCCTGGCCATATAAATCAACTGCCAAAATGACATCTCTTTTGTTCTGCTAGTTTTTCAAATAAAAATTATGTAACGAATAAACAAAAAGACAACTGTATATGGTGCGCCTTACACTTCACTGTTATACTGCTTGATATACATGTTCGGGTCGGTAAATTTTCGATTCAATACAGTCTGTATTACCTTAGAGTGAGTGGTATTTGTCTTTTTTTTTTCCCGATGAAATAAACTCCTACCCAAATTGAGCTCAGATTTTGATATGGGTTCAGCATATCAAATCATTTTGAAGCTACATTGATATTTTCCATGTTAAATCAAATCGTGTCTACATCTGGAATTTTCAAACATGTAAAAAAATCCGCATAGTTGGCTGAAGAATTGAAAAGCTTCGGAATGGCTTCGAGGTCGCAAGATGGCTCGGAATCGGCCATTATTATAATAGCGGCATAATAAATGTGAGAATATAGAAGTGTACAGTTCCCTTATTAGGAACAGAATGAGGCTCCCGTATCCCCTTCGCTCGCATCCTTATTGTCTCCCGTGGCACTGCACGTAATTATGCAACGGCATTCTAAGTGGCATTCGACACTTAGAGCAAGGAACGATTAATAATTGTATTGTTGGCGAACAAAGAGAGGCAGATAATGTAGCAGAAATTTTAATCATACCTAATGATCGTATCGTAAAATACTAGTTTAACATACGGGAACAACAACGTGGAAGCTGTTGGGAAATTATCAATGTTACTTTAATCGTGCTTCGGGCAACAGCTGCCGAATTATGACCTTAATAGAGGTAGTCTGATTTTATTTCCTTCCTAACTTTCCAGTTCCTAACTTTACGGGAGCAAAATAATCATCTTCATCCTCATTACCTTCATCTCATTTTTATTCGTATTTTGTCCGGAGAAGGGCTGCTACGGTAGCCAGACGGGCCCCGTCGCCACTCGCTATAAAGAATGGTGCCGTGATGTTACACCGTGCCGTGATGTAAGGTTTGTCTGCTCACTGTGGCGACGTGTCGCACGTGCCGCAAGGGTAGGACTGCTGATACTTTCGACCATTTGGGGTTCTTCTGACGTGCGCCGGAAATCGCAGACACACGGTGCTGGAAGCAATGTTTACCTCCCCCACATTGCTGCCGTCCTCGGCCGGGATCGAACCCGCGATCTTCAGCTCAGCAAGCCAACACGTTACCGACAGAGCTACCGAGGCCAGCGCCACTCACTATAGCCAATTCCTTTTCTTGTTACCATCATCATCATCGTCGTCGTCGTCATCACCACCACCGCCACCGTCGTCGTCGTCGTCATTATGTCGTTTTTGCGACTACGTTACAGTTACAGATGACCAATTACCGAAGATTAATGATTCAACTTTTTCATTACAGGTTTCTTGGCAAATGTGAGATTTTGGATTTAGAGCGGGTCAGTGTTTACGCCAGCTCCTGTTTTTTAAAATCCTGAAACAAGCCCCTAACTTTCATATATCCATAGAACTCAGCCCACACAGAGAGCACGCGCTCATTACGGTCCGGGAGGGCAACCCAACACTGGCGTCGGCGACTTCTGAGGAAGGTAAGGAGTTTATCTTGCACGGTGATAATCTTCAACTGCAATTAGCTTCGTCGCTCTGTAGCACGCGGCCCTCGGACGTGCTTCGTACCCCAATTTCCAGCTCGCACGCCTGCGTGCATCCTTATGTGGCGATCATTATGGCACTCCTGATTCCGGAGCCAGCATAAATTGTGCCCTAAGAAGGTGCATTTTTATGCTCTTCTCTATAGGATCACGGGATACAAGTGGTAAGTCTCTAACACGGTTGGAAGGATATCGTAAATACTCTCTCCCTTGTCGGAAGCCGCAAATACACGGGAAGTACGACATGGGGTCTCATAGCATCTCGCGGAACGTCGCAGTCCCTTTGTGATACCCACCTGTACATCCCGTATCATGGACTTTCAGTTGAACAGTGTGTTTTAAAATGCGGAGCGAAGGCGTGCAACTGAAGTCTATATGTAAGCAATATTCAGCTCAAATCCAAATCCCACTGTAGAAAAGTGATTCAATCCAACTATCTGTTAAGAGGGAAGTTAACAAAAACTAGTTAACAAAACTGGTTAACAAAAACAAGCATGTTGTGAGACATTTAAAAAACGGTCGAAACGTCGACCCTTTTTTTTAAGTGTCTCATAGCATGCTGTAGTTTTCGTGTTGAATAAATAGATATATTCAGTCCAAAATCAAGTCCTAGCATTAATTGGCCACCAATCAATTCCAAAACATATCCACATCCCTCAGATATTAATCTGAATATTGAAATCAAAATAACGCTTGGAAACCCACAACACGGTTGTACATATTTGTGCCCTTGCACCCACGACAACTTTTCTCCTACCCCATTCCAGATTTATCTCTGATTATGTTGTGTTATATTTCTCAACTTCTACATGCAGTTGTTTATTCAATTCGTAGTTTTGAGCTGTCACACTGAGGTTATCGTGCGAAAGGCATCGCAAACTGGTGTACGGCGTTTCGCACTCTACCAAGCATCATGTTTTGTGCCATGGTCAATGGTTGAGGTACACGTGACTGAACTCCAAGTGCAAGAAATATCTAATGGCAAAACAATGCAAAGTCAGTCTCCATATATTTCTTTTCTAATTCCAACTCCAATGCAAAGTCAGAACAGTTCACTTTTCTTTCTTTCTTCCTTTTTTTTTTCTTTTGATGACATCACCATCACCACCACTTTTTGATCTAGTGGCCCTACTTTCACCTCGCTTTTAACATCTGATTTTGCCGCCTCTAATGTCCAGGGATAGACGTGGGGAGATCCTGCTTCCATAAAGGGATGGCGGCAACGATTTCATGTAAACGTCATGTTTGAGATGTGATAACAGAATAAGCATTCAACCAGCTGTCACGAATCTTTCGTAGGTGAAAGCTGAATTGAGGTGTAGGCTTTGAGTGAGATATGTCGTGAGTGCGTGAGTGCAAGTGTAGATCCTTCGCATAAACCAAATCGTTTCAAACACAGCTGGCATGTCAGAACCGAGCGTGTGACATATTGCGCCGAACTCCCAAACAGGAGCGGTAGTTAGAAGTGAAGTTAAGCAAATTTAAAGTAATGCACGCTACTTACATTGTGGTATTGGAGGACAAGGAGCTCTGATGCACACCACTCGCTGGTACACACAACGTGTACCTCTTGGGCATATCTGGTTCTGAAAGCGATGTACAAATAGAGAGACGCTTATATATATATATATATATATATTTTTTTTTTTAAAAACAATGTATTTGTACCAGAAGAATCGAAGCCGACTAATTTCACGCATTGTACTGTCCCAGTGGTGAACTGGTGTGTTGCGCTGTTTGCGGCTCTTCAGAACTGAGCAAGGAAGCGACCCGCATTCGATAACGGAAACGGAAACGCATACCACGGTCCTTCATTACCGGAAACAGAAACGGAAACGAAAATGATCGTCTGGTATTAAATTCGGGTAATGGCTTTCCATGTGTGCGATTACATGAGTGACTTTTAATTTTATTTTTGTATTCTAAGGGCTCCATTCCCTGTGATGCTCTAAATACTACACGAGAGCATGGAAACAAAGCGCAATATTGGATATCGAAGGTGCATCCCTTGCTTATGCCTATCTATTCGTCTCAGTCCTCATAACTCCATGACATCAACACAAACAACTTCATTGTTAGATGGTGAATGGGGAGTTTCTCTACTCCATTGCTGGTGGTGATGTGGGAAATGAAATTGTTGAGAAAACAAGTGCAGATGGCCAAAAGGCCATGCATGTTGAGTGGACGCTCCCTTTCAAGGAACCCCACTGTGAGCTATACGACGACGGTCGTCCTCGGCTGTAACCTGAGCCGACCCAGAGCAATGTCTTTTCTCCTCTCATGCTTTCCCGCTTTTTCCCGGTTTCTCTGTAAATAAAGTTAGTTGCATTCTTGTTCTCGAACTGACTGCCTCGTCGCCTTCTTTCTTCGAGTTTTCAGCCGAACCCATCGAACGTTTTAACTTGTAGAGAGGGAGATCTTCAATTTGTGCTACTTTCTCCTAATTTCTACTACATTTTTGGTGCCGAAACCCGGGAAGCTGGAACTCTAACTGTGAACTGCGTCGACAGTCCAACGTGAATGCAACGAACATGGATCGCCTGAAAGTGAAACGTGCCAGCCGTCGTACACAAACAACGAAGCTCATCAACGACGCCACGACTGCGCTGAACGATGGATCTACCAGATTGGATGTGATCAACAGCCTACTGGAACGACTCACAGTAAGTCACAGTGACTTGACTACTCTCAACAAAGAGATAGAACCGCATGTGCGAGAGGAGGAACTCGAAAGCGAGTACGTCACTGTAATGGACTATGAAGACAGAGCGACGGAAACGATTGCCAACCTGCGTTGGAGACTGTCGCAATCTCAGACGTCGCCGTCTCCACCGCAGCTTTCTAACGTACAGACAGACGTATCAAGAACGCCGCATGCCCCACGTCCTGGAGTGAAACTTCCTAAGCTTAGCCTACAGCAATTTCGTGGAGACCTCTCTGATTGGCAAGGGTTCTGGGAACAGTTCAGAACAACGGTTCACGACAACGAGGGGCTAAGTAAGATCGAAAAGTTCCACTATCTCCGTTCGCTACTGCATGGTCCAGCAGCTGGAGCTATCGCCGGCTTGCAGACGTCGGAGGCATCATACGACGATGCGGTGGAAATCCTTACACAGCGTTTTGGTGACCGCGGGCGGATAGAAAAACAATACCTGTCTAAGCTCCGCAACCTATCGGCTGTTACATCAGCAGATGATATATATGGACTACGTAAGCTATACGACAACGTACAGATGAACGTCCGTGGTCTCCGATCCCTGGGAGTTTCTAGCGCAAACTATTCTGCTATGCTGTCTGAAATCTTATTGTCGTCACTCCCTACGGACATTGTAGTGGAATACCATCGCTCTGCAAATCGTCAACGGCAGGACGAGGACAGCTCCGAATCGAACTCAACGCACGGCGCTTCGGACGCATCGACGGACGCCACATCCGAGGCCACGAGAGAACTAAACAATATACTTCGTTTCGTTCGGATCGAGGTAGAAAGTCGAGAACGCAGCGGATTGGCTCCAGACAGAAAGAAACCTTCCGTGGCGCCTGAGCTACGGCAGGCCTTCAACCAACGCAGTACACCATCGGCCGCGGTACTCTACAGCGCGTCAGTTCCTAAGTGCGGCTGCCTCTTTTGTTCGGATACTGCGCACACAACGGACAACTGTGCTGGACCACTTCCATTGGATCGGCGGAAGAAGAGGTTGGCTGATGATCGACGCTGTTTCCGGTGTACTAAGCGAGGTCACAATGCCAAAGAATGCCGAGGAAAAATGCGTTGTCCGAAATGCGGTGGGAGGCATGCCGTAGCGATGTGCGACCCGTCCTGGACGCCTCCGAAGAAAAACGCTGACGGTGCAACAGCTACTATGCTGGCAGCTGAAGACACCCCTGCGGAGAG
The DNA here is from genome assembly GCF_037126465.1 of Ornithodoros turicata. Classification (NCBI taxonomy): domain Eukaryota; kingdom Metazoa; phylum Arthropoda; class Arachnida; order Ixodida; family Argasidae; genus Ornithodoros; species Ornithodoros turicata. Next base: position 49,920,283 of record NC_088202.1, on the reverse strand, counting down.
TAACACTGTGCTGCTGCAAACTTTCCGCAGTTGGGTCATGGGCGACCATAATTGCACGTACATACGGGGCGTAATTGATGGAGGCAGTCAGCAGACCTTTATTCGAAAAGATGTGGCCGACAAACTTCGCCTCAATGTGCTAGGCAACATCACGGTGAGCCTTAACACTTTTGGTAGTACTACCGCCACCCAACAACGACAACGATGCAATGTAGTGGAAGTCCGGTTGCGGAGTAAGTTCGCACCAACGGAATTTACTGTGCAAGCTGTCACCGTACCCTTCATCTGCCGTGACATTTGCAAAACTACAGTGGAAGACGAACTCGCTCGGGCCATACGTGCGGATGGTGGCTACATAGCTGACGAACTGCTGTTCCCCGACATACCCGCTGAGTCCGGTGTTTCTCTGCTGTTGGGTTGCGATCAACTCTGGAATCTCACTACCGGAAAAATTAAACGCAGCGCATTCACCGGAGGACTGGTTGCCATCGAGACAAGCCTGGGCTGGACTTTCCAGGGTCCCATGTCTACATATAGCTGCACATCAGACTCGAACGCTATGATTTGTGTGTTGAAGGCAGGAGTCCACCTACAAGAGGAAACAGTCACTTCGCTTCGCACCTTGTGGGAGCTGGAGGGCAGCGGTATCGCCGACGAACCCGAAAGCAACCGTGAAATCGACTACCGCGGATGCGACGACTTCCGGGAAAATGTCGCAGTGCAAGAGGGGCGATACGTAGTTGCACTGCCATGGAAGTCCGCTGAATGGCATCTCCATAACAACCGCAAGGTGGCTCAGAGCCGACAGGTGAGACTCGTACGGCGCTTGGAGAAGGAGAGAGCTCGCGATGACTGCGATCTTCTTACAAACGCATCTACACCTGAGGAGGAGAGCATCGTCGATTCGACGAACACGATAATGAGCGCATCTGGAATGGAACTTAGAAAATGGGCATCGAACTTGACCGAACTACAAAACTGCTTCGATGACGATTTTTCGGAGGTCTCAGAAACACATCGGGCCATGACAACAGAAGAGGTAACGAGAGTGCTGGGAATTACCTGGGATAGAACGGGAGACATGCTCAGCACCCTTACCCCATTGAAACAGACTTTGAAAGGAGATAAACAATTATCTCCTTTCCGGGGGGAGGATGTTGAGAAAACAAGTGCAGATGGCCAAAAGGCCATGCATGTTGAGTGGACGCTCCCTTTCAAGGAACCCCACTGTGAGCTATACGACGACGGTCGTCCTCGGCTGTAACCTGAGCCGACCCAGAGCAATGTCTTTTCTCCTCTCATGCTTTCCCGCTTTTTCCCGGTTTCTCTGTAAATAAAGTTAGTTGCATTCTTGTTCTCGAACTGACTGCCTCGTCGCCTTCTTTCTTCGAGTTTTCAGCCGAACCCATCGAACGTTTAACTTGTAGAGAGGGAGATCTTCAATTTGTGCTACTTTCTCCTAATTTCTACTACAAAATAATGAGGCCCTTCACAATAAGGACATCAACACATGAAACGTACACAACATAGACTCCATTACACACTTCTCAACGACACAGCACTAGAATGAAAGCATACGATTTTTTTTTTTTCATTTCACCTTGGCTATGGCAGTACTGTTTACTACTGAGAGCGTCTGCCTATGAATGCGACATTGGATGAAGGTGAGGCCCATCTTGAATTACATGACTCAGAGTGATTGAAGATAGAAGACTGACTGAAGACTAAAGACATGTTCCTACATTTAAAAAACATGTTACTATTTTCAATATTAATTTACATAATTTTTATACTAAAACTATGGCAGCTGCCTAGACGAGGTTTTCGCATGTGGGCTATGCCGACATCCTGTCGGAACACCTCTGTAACTACTGGACGACTAATTACCTAAAATTTATTAGCTAACTTATTAATTAGATATGAAGGGAATTGCCTCACAATTCCCTTCACTTCCTTACCGGTTCGCTGGATTTCTACCTGCCTTATTAATGAGATGTTTTCCGGGAAATGCGAGGCAGCAGAATTGGAGCAGCCAGTCATTACCTAAATCAACCCTCTTTTTCAAATATCCTGAAACAAACACGCGCTTTGAGATTTAAATTGCTAAATTTTGCTATGCAAATCAGCTGAAACTGACACTGCGCACTCCTCGAGCGCAAACAGAGCGGTAGGCGTTTGCGTCCGAGCGGCCACGCGTGTTTTACCGATGGAGCTGATTGGAGCAGGCGCTGATCTGACCACCTACCGCTTTACGGCCCAAGTAAACTGAACGATATGTCGTTTCTGCGCTGGAGAAGTGCGTGGTTCTGGTTTCCACTCATTTGCATATCGTAATTTGGGGATTTATATCTCAAAGTACGTGCTCGTTTCAGGCTTTTTAATAAAGAGGGTGGACTCAAATTATGATCGCCTCCAATTCTACTGTCTGGCATTTTCCCGATAACATTTTGCTAAAAATTCATTAATTATTCATAGGTAATTAATCGTCCAGTAGTAATGCGCTCTCCCACAGGATGTCCGCCTGCCCACGTACGCCTTCTCTCTACCCTACGAAGGCCACGCCTTCTCGCTACTCTCACTGCCGGTTCCCTGCTGGCAAGATGGCGGCGACGGCAGCGGCCCGCACCATGGAGGAAGGACTTTTTGACCGCTTTCCATTGGGACGAGCGTAGTCGCCTCCGCATTGCATTCTGGGATGCTCCTGTATACCATGTGACCGCTCACGTGACCCCAAACATCACGGCGCGCCTACCGACGCAGACGACGCGAGCTGTAGTGTAACGGTTCAGATGTCACATTATGTTGAAAGCATGCGGGATTTTTATTTCTGTGTGTTCGGAGGTTCACTCTTCTATTACAAGACCAGTCACAGTCTACAGGAAGAGTATGTAGGACCGGAAACAACACGCGTGGCAACGGTGACTACCTACGTATATATGTTTGTTGCTTAAGTGGTAAAAAATACTGCACCCAGAACCAGGGAAGGGTAACAGACGTATTTTCGTTGTCGATTCCATTTTTGTTACTGCTATAGTTTCGTTTCCGTTACTGTTTCCGGTAACGGAACCGCTGCTACAGAGCTGAGTGAGGACAGCCCGTTCAGCTCAGTCAGCACCTAGTTTTGCCCAAATGCTGCTTCAGTGTCACGCGTGCACACTACACAAGCAATTTCACATTGGTGGGATGCGCACCTCTTACGGGATTTTTAAAGAATGCAGAAACATGTCTTCATCCCTTTGAGTGTCGTACTCAAATCCTGAGTCCAGCAAACTCAAGAAAGGCGTGACTTCGATCCAATGTCGCATTCATAGGCGGACGCTCTCGGTAGTAAACGATACTGCATAGCCACGGCGAAATGAAAAAAAAACAAAAAAAAAACATAAACATAAGTCGTAGCCTTCCGTCCTCATGATATGTCGCGGAGTAGTGTGTGTGGAGTCTGTTGTGTAGGTCGCATGTGCTTATGTCATGAGTTATGAGGACTGGGACGAGTAGGTAAGCTTTCCAATATTGCGCTTTCCATCACATGAAAGTAGGTAAGCGAGGGATGCACTCTCGAGATCCAATATCGCGCTTTCCACTTTCAGTTGCGCTTTCCAATATAGCGCTTTACATCAAATGAGAACTGGGACGAATAGTTAGGCGAGGCATGCACCCTCGAGATCTGATATTGTGCTTTCAATTTTCAGTTACGTTTGCCATTCCATGAGGACAGGGACAAGTAGGTAAGCGAGGGATACACCATCGAGACCCAATATTGCGCTTTCCATGCGCTCGTGCAATATTCAGGGCATATATTACAGGAAATGGAATAAAAAAAAAAATGAAAAGTCACTGATGTCATCGCATAACAGGAATAACCATTACCCGAATTCAGTACGAGACGATCATTTTCGTTTCCGTTTGTGTTTACGGTAATGGAGGACCGTGGTATGCGTTTCCGTTATCGTTATCATCTCCACTTTCGGTAATATACCGTTTCTGTTTCCGTTACCATTACCGTTAGCGTTCCCTGCCCAGAACATCTTTAGTCAAACTTGTACAACAACATAGGATATGAAATGAATCTGGCACAGCGCCAGCTCCCAAATGAACGATTGAAGGTGACTGAAACACACGCAGGGGACCAGAACAACCAATCGAGTACTTATGAATGAAACGTATTCCCGTGACAGAGCTGCTTTCCGTTGAACGCGAGCCGCAGCCTGGACAGGAACACGTTACCAAACGTCGTTTCTGCGATGGTGCTCACATTTTAACAATAAATGACGTTGGAAAAGCAAAAAAAGAAAAGCACGGAGAGTAGCGCGGGAAACAAAGCTTCGCAAAACCGAAACTGTAGAGAGGATCACGTGGTGGACAGGACGTAATGGCAGTTTTGACTCGAGCGACCACCAGAGGGTGGCTACGCCCGTCCAGTGCCGTGTATTAAAAGGGGGTATGGCCATTAATGGGACCTGCGTATACCTGAAGCTCCACCCACTTTTTGAGGTTTCTGACCAATCACAGGTCGAGATACAGTTGTCTATTATTACATCCATCCAGTACTTATACCTCACCCCTATTTACTGGGTGTCACTATTTTGGAGAAAATCGATGGATTTGGATTGAAATGTATATTACTGGTGTGAGACCAAAATGACGTATTTTGCGCCCACTTTTATCAACACCATCTGCACGGAGAGAGGCATTTTGGGAAGACTCAGAATTGCAGAAATGATTGCTGGCAGAAGTGATTGGCCAGGAAAGCGGTAGAACAACTTCTTCGTAGCAGACGGTTGCCGGTACGAACTTTTAAATCACGTATGACGTCAGTAGATTTAATAAAAAATGCGCAAAGGTATATGTGTAAATAAAATTCAACGATATAATGCAACATCTTACGTATCATGTGCGACTTTCTTGCTATTTTCCTGGGATAGCAGTCTTAACTAGGCCTATATAACGTTAGCGACGAAACATCTGATTGTCGCGTAAATAATGATGGCGGACAGAAAGTTGAAGCTGATTTTGCAGATGCGTACATGGGGATATATACTCACAGTATGAAATTAAAGTAGTAAGTGATTTTTTTTTTGCCAGGAAATTCCGCTTCGTCGTTCCAAGTACTATCCTCCATTTTGGACAAATTTTTCTGTCATGGCGGCTCCCATGGAAAAAGGCAACCAATGAAATGCGCCCAAGTTTGATTGACAGGTCGAGCATCTTTTTAGGCTCCTCCTAAAGGCCACACTCCCTTTTAATACAAGGCGCTGCGCCCGTCTGGAGAGAAGTGCCGCACCTTGTGTTTCCTTCCTCCATGGCCCGCACGGAGAAAACGGGATGGACAAAAGCCAAAATAGCTGAAATACCATTTGGATTAATGTGAATTTCTTTCATGTAGACATGCTGGACCAATGTTTTCTTTTAATTTGAAATTTCAGTGGTTATTGTGCCAAGTTCTCGCCAGACGGCGTCAAATGAAAACCCCGATCACGAACGTGAAGTACGGACGGCGCAGCGTGTACAGCGGGATTGCGCCGAACTGAATTGCGGGTGTGATTTTAAGGGCAATTGTCATTAATGACACCTGCTGTTTGGCTTTATCCGCTGTTGCTTAGCGCATAATGAACATACTTACACCGCATCTACGACCTCCGTGGCCTGGGCGTCCAAACTGCGCAGAAGCAGCGGAAGCTGTAACGTGAAATGTAAACATTCGTTAAAGGTAGTTCAACCAAAAAGGGTGGTGCGTCTCGTTCAATTGATGTCATATCGGCAGACGGTATGCGCAAAAAACAATTTGGTCAGCTCCAATTAGTTTTTTTTTTTTGTTTTTCACCGACTCATCCGCAGGCATTCCTGGTGTGCTGATAGGCTATGTCGCGTCAAAGAACAAACTATCGTAGCTGGCATGATGATGCTTTTGAACATCCAGACATAGAAGCCAGGAGACTGGATAGAAGAGATGTACTGTAGGGGACACGGTTGTCTAAAAACAGCACTCCGTGGTTTATCGCATCTCAAATCTCCAGGTGTTGCAAGACTATTTCTTTCGAGTAATAAACACGTGCTGCACCTGGTCCACCTTCAAATACAATATTGGCACAACACTTTCAAGCGCAACCGAGGTAATATGGGACGGCGAAGTACTGACAGGAGATTTTCGCTAACTGTGTCCCTAACAGTACACGCGGCAGAGGACTCGGTATCGAAGATATAAGATGGACCTTAAAGGGACTCTGAGCAGAAACTGTGGGAGCTCTTTCGTATTTGCAGTCGATAAAGCACCCAACAAGGACTCTCCATGCGAAAATTCATGGATTAAAACCCCACGGTTCCTTTAAACTCGAATTTTAAACATTCGACTTCATCCGAGTGCAGCCCGCCTGGCGACAAACCGAGAAAACATACGTTTATATAGAATATCCACCCCGGCCCACCATCAAGATGACGTCAACACGAGGGCCACTGCCAACAACCATAATCGGCTCAAACGAGTCATGTGGTCACGCAATACCTGTCAATTTCCTTCATGAAATCGCATTTATATGTTAATGTCTTTGTTACAGAACGTCAAAAAGAAAAATATACCCTACATTTATCATCTGCAATAGGTCCTACGATTTTCTTTTCAATCTGTGCACGGCGTTCCATATGCTTCCGTATCCGGTCAGCTGTAATGGATGCCGTATGACGACGAGCTTGCGAACTGCGAACTTGTGTGACTCCTGGCTCATCCTGCTTTTTTCGGGTCATTGGGTTGGTGTTCGAGTCGTTAGCCATTATCCGAACGTTTCACCTATCATTGCGGTGTACTGTTCTTGATCTGCTGCGAAGCAACGGACCGCAACGGCAGTCACTCGCCTCAGCGAAATTCTGTCTGCCCCAGGCGGCAATTTTCTGCAAGTGGAACCACTTGCAAGTGGTTTATGAAACCTTTTCCACTTTGGGGAACCACTTGCAAGTGGTTCCACTTGCAGGCGGTTACACTTCTGTAGCCCACTTATAGTCAGCCACAGACGCCTATTTAACTGCATAGCACTTTTATTCCTCATTTTTACACTCTCAGTTGGTTTTGAAGCAATGTAAAGCAGCAATTAAGTACAAAGACAGAAACAGATACTAAATGAACTGCAACAATTCATTTCAAGCTGTCACGGAAAAATGTCAAATGCACTTATTTGCACTGATGTCATCCAGTATTCCAAGTTTTACAGCAAAGGGAGTAATGGACACAGAAAAATGGCATCAAGAATATCGAAGCTTGCGAAGTTTTGATATTCACTGCTACGATCTAATTTAAAAGGCGGTAGTTCACACAAAAGCCAACTGGCCGAGCTGCCATGATACCATGTACTTGACAGATGTTCACAGTACATGGCGGCAACCTATAAAAGTGTATCAATTGCTGTGTGCACATGCATATTTGTTCGATAGACATTTGTTTTTAAAGTAGGATTCCGCAACAAAATCACCACAAAAGTTATTTCATTTCATTTATTAATCCCAAGGGTCCAGAGGGCATTACATGGGAGAGTGGCAGAGGTGGCAACGAAAACAGCATATTAATACAATAGAAAATAGACAATAAAAAGTACATAGACTGCAACATATCAGAACATAACTGAACAAGAGAACAAACATAACAGAATAAACGAACGAAAAATGTGCTAATTAATGCAGTAATCGATATGTGACGTAAAGAATGAACATTATAACGAAACAAATGTGGACAATGAACTGCGGAAGCGATCGGGGGGAAGATGAGAGATGACATCGGTGGGGAGGTTATTCCAATCAACGCATGTCTTGGGAAAGAATGAGTTAGAAAATGCCGTCGTTCTGCAGCGGAAACGTGATACCTTGAGATGGTGGTCAATGCGTGGAGAGATGGAGTGAGCTGGTGTGATGTAGGGAAACGAAGGAATGTCAGAATGATAGAGCTTGTGGAAAAGGCAAAGCCTCGAAATGTATCGACGGGTTGATAAAGGTGGTAGGTCCAGGCGAAGCTTTAGCTGGGAAATGCTAGCGGTAGTGGAGTAATTGTTAGTGATAAAATAATTATGGTATAGCCGTAACGTTTGGGATGTCAGGAACATGTGTACGACATAGCTCGTTTCAGAACTACACAGACTTTATCCAAACAAATTTATTATGAAGCAAGTGCTTCGCCTCTGTTAAGCGAGAGGGCACTGAAAGCAACAGGCTGCTGACATCATCTGGCAAGGGAGAATGCAGGTTTTGAAGTAGACAACAATGCTGGGTGACGTCACGGTATCCTCCTCCGGATGAACCGCCGTAGTATGGAGCTCTGTTTTCTGCTCTTGGCATTTCTGTTTCGGTTTGCAATTTGTCATCATTTAGAAACTAATTACACGTGCAAAATGAATGCGAGCATTGTATTCGGTATCGAGGGGCGGTTCGTGCTCGGTATGATGCTCACCTAATTTTTCTCAAATCCTTGCGAAGTCTCGCATTTAATTCACTTGAATTGAATTCACTTCACCTACATTGGCGAGATAGACAAAAGACGTGGGACAAGACTAAAAGAGCACACAAGGGCGTTGCCAGGGCTATTAATGCTTAGCTTTACTAACCAGGACCGAATTAGCCTACCATTGCTGGCCTAAGGGACGTACACTTAATTTTGATGGTGCAGTAACCTTTGCACATGACTAGCGGTGGGGCCCTGAACGTTCTTAGACTCCTGCTTTATCAGGCGTGATGCTTCAGCCTGTAATACAAACCGTGGCCCCATATCGGATGCGTATGATGCCCTCGTACATACGCTGATGTTCTCGTCTTTGGCCTCTGTTGTACTGATGATGCCACCTGGATAGGCGGCAAAACCTTTACGCTCTGTTTTTAATCGTTGTGTTGAGCGGTGTTTCCAGTAAAGGACGTTACAGTATCACGTTGTCACCCGGCTTTTGGAATATATTTTCAAACAAAGTCGTTGTTTTACAAAGCTCAATACATTGCAGAAATCATTCTTATTGCCTATTGTTTAGGGGATACCATTCTTGCAGTCAGACGAAGCACTGAATGGCCAATTTAAAAAATAAAGGCAATTTGATTCATGTTCTTGCAGACATGGCAGAGCGTATGCACGAGGTAGCTCCATTTCAGAAGCCTGAGAACACTCAAAGCAATTAGTGTGCTAGCATTAGATATGGTGTACAGCATTACATATTTGCTTTTCCTAGGGCAACTAAGATGGGTGGTTAGAAAGGCAGTTACAACCTGTTTCCACAAAAGACTCACTCATTACCAATTTCCTGCAAGAGAGCTAAGTCTTTTCTAGATTATTAGATCATTAGAATTACATTATTAGAACTAGAATTAGTATGAATACCTGGTTATAAAAAAAATTCATCCACCAGATGTCAGTGTTTCACACAACCCTGCTTTCCATCAAAACTATTAAAAGGTGTGATCCCCAAACCTGCCCAAAATTCCTGGACAGTCTTCACTGGACACTGTTACTGTCCATCTTACCAGGTGCTCTCTATGAACCTGGCTCACAGTTCTGGGTGCGCTGCCTGAGCTAACTTCAGCATGTTTTCCCAACATGAATAGTAACTGCTATGAGGAGTATTGTGCTTACTGAAAGCGATGTGAAGTGCTGTTCCTTGACAGGTAATGTTGATATCCTTCTTAAGACCCTAGAGAGATGTTCCTTGATCCCTTTATTGCAAACCGCACTATGAGATGCAAGCCCATTTGCCACCAAGCGAATGAGTTGTGCCTCACAGTCAGGGCAATCAAGGGAATCAATCACCGAGGCTCAGAAAAGCTGTTTTCCATCGGGATCTGATCCAGGACTGAGCCGTGAGTAGCCCCGTGAAAGCACCAGGGTTCCTTCGAATTTTAGATGTGCCGGCTTTTATTTCCCCCCCTCTTTTTTTTTTATGTAGTAGCTGATTACTTTAGCCTTGTACTGCTTTGGAGATTGAAGATGTGGAGATGATGTAGGAGGTGGAACTAGGCTTTAGGCACAATGAGGCAGAGTGTGACTACATAGCTTCTGAGACTGTTTATGTATCATTCACACAAAGAGAGGACAGGTGTTACAATAGATGTTACATCTTCTTCCGGTTTTGATATTTATTGATGTATGAATATACCTCAAAGGCCCTTGCAGGCATTACATGAGGGGGGATATCATCATGGGTCACTTAACAAATACGGAAGGCACAAGGAACATACATATTTGGAAGACAGACTCTGTTTTTCGTTTGTTCATCAGTCTTGCTCAAGAAATTGTTCTCTGTAGCAACGGTACACAATGTCACAAAAGGAGTGCTCATCTATCGTTCCGCAAGACTCATTAAAAAGGACTAAATGTTGTGTTTCAACACAACATAGTGAACTCATGAACCATGCATCACCCTGAGAGCTATACATCATCCTAAATACAGATGCTGAATTATTTTCAATGCGATAGACGAGCTGTGCGAAGAGGTACCTCCAGTTAGGATCTTGGGTACTTGAAGCCTGTGGCAGTTTCTGTGGGGAAGGCTTGCCAGATCCTCTTCACTGCACAGGCTGGGATGACCATGCTCTTGCTTTTCCCAAGCTTGTGCCATACTCACCTTGCAAACTGGCGATACGCAGTGTATCTGTATCGTCTACACAGATGTACGTAGAATATAGTTTAGGCAAATAAGTAACCGTTTACAGTACAGTGTGTGTGCAGTGTCATTTCCACATGTACCTGAGAGCAACTGCAGTTTACCTGCCCACACCCGGTATATTACTACACATGCTGTGTTCATTTAGAAACCAACATTGTTTTACTTTTCACCTAATCGACAATCAAGAACACTGAATATCGCTAAAAACCTACGCCAAAACCCTATGGACAGGGCAATACCTAAAAAGGTTACTCATGACACAGCGCACTGACAATTACAAAATTGCCTATATTGCTTTTCTCCAGTTCAGAGTTGTGTATTGTATAGTCTTTCTATGTGCTGGGCCCTGTACTGGAGTTTTTTAGCGGCTTTAATGCAGGACCAAACCAGTTTTGAAAGCCCTAATCTTAACATCGTTCGACGAGGACACATGTGACTTACCTGTGAATATAGTCGCTCATAGGTTCGCGCTGCCCACGGAGTTCAAAATATGCCACCTTCAGGACAGTCATATTGAAGCATAGAAGTTGGAAATGTTCGTGGGTTGTAATGCACTCGTACTGCAGTCATTCGGCAGTGTTTTCGAGCTCCTTGCAGAACAAGCATTCGATCTCCTTTGGCATTGACACACCAGCCGCACCGGCACCACAGCAAGTGCGCATTAAATATCAGGACACGAAATTTCAGAGAACGTTTACATATTCGATCACAGTGTGCGCTAAAAAGCTCATCGCTCACCTGTCTGTCGAAGACAGGCGACTGATGCTCTTTGCTTCATCTGTGACCGATGTTTGTAGAGTCTTCGTCTCGCTTTCGCGGCATCGGCGACGTTTCGAAAGCAAGGCTACCGTGCTGTTCAGCACGCAGAATTTCCTTCTCGATCGCCAGAAAGGTCAGAAGAAAGTTCCGGGCTCGAAGTCTCCGCATTTCTTGCTTCGACGTCCATATTGAAGATCGCTTTCCGGGCGGATGGCGCCGCTCTCACAAACTCACTAACACCAGAACTTCCGGTCCGGGCGCCCAATGAAACATGGACCTCGTGCTTTCGTCACGCAGACGGAAATTGGAGGATGTCCACTACAAAGATGCTAGATTTCGGCGCCGATTGCGCGAGTTGAGGAGGAAAAGCGAAGCCGGTTTTCAGCCCCAGCGTTTGGCAAACTTTGCCGCCGCGCACAGCCAAAATATTTCGCGTGTAGCTTGGAGGCATATTATACCTTCGTAATAGACGCAAACGAAAGATTTGTCGAACTTCTGGTTAGAGACCCTTTAAGCACTGAGTCCTCTGTCTGCTGTTGGCGTTATGGCTAAGTGTATTTGTTTACAGGATGTCCCGACTAGCACGCACGCGAATGAAACTAATTATTGTTAAAATAAATTATTATGAATATAATAAATATGCTGTTGCTGTCGCTTATCCTAGTTAGGAGTATTTTTTTATTGTAGCTAAATTAAGTAACTACATAGGGGGATATGTTTCATGATGATAATAAAAAAAGAAAAGAAAAAGAAGGTAGGTTAGCCATAGGATTAATACCAATAGGAAGCGAATAGTTATTTAACCGAAGGAAATGCGAAGCGAATAGTTACTTAACCAAAGCGAATACGAAGTGAATAGTTATGGACTCGAAGGAAATACCGAGCGAATACATTGCATTGCATTACATTGCATTACTTTTTTACATTCAAACTCAACTCAACTTACAAATCGAATAGTTAATTAACAGAAGCAAATAGGAAGCGAATGGCTAAATAACCGAACCAAATACGCATACAGAACATGTACGTGAGGGTGTGTTAGCGGATCTTCGTACGAAGCAGCACTTCCACTCACTTTGTTTCATTCACTCTGTTTTGGGCTTACGAGCGCAGCTTCGAAACAAGGTATGTGCCAACCGAATCCGCGAATCCTCGAATCCTAGGCCTGGATTCGAGATACGCGAAACCGAATCCCAGTGCCCAAAACGGCGAGTCGAATCTTTCGAATCCACCAACCACGTTTGTTTGTTTCTTTTTGAAATTGGCGCCTCCGGAGTCCGCCGAAAGCTTCATTGGCCGACAGATGTTTCCTTGTTTGTTTGTTATATTGCTCTGGAACTGTTGTTCCGGAATTGTTCAGACAGGAACTGTTACATTACAAGTTTAAAAGTAACCTGGTTTTGCTTTTGATTGTTGCTTAGTCTTATGGAAATAATTCAGACTCGAGAATTTATGTATTTCCGTAGTCGATGAGCAACATGTTAAGTAAATTACGTTTAAGAACTACATGGGTATATTTTCTCCTGAAACTGAAGCATTATTTAATTTGTTTTTCATTAAACAAAGGCATCATATTCTGCTTCACAACACTTTTCACTAGAAGTGTTTTTTTTTCCTGGCTTTTTAAACTCTTTTCAAAGAAAGGATTCGAAAGATTCGAGTTTCGTAAGATTCGTGGATTCGCAGAACCTTCCATGGATTCGGATTCGGATTCGAAAAATGTTGGTTTCGTCCCATCTCTATTCGAAACTTTTCGAATATATTCGGATACGAAGAGACATCGCTTGTGATTCAAAATTCGAAATTCCATGTTTGATTCTGACGTTTGATGTGAGTTCTGATGCGTGAAGTGATGCTCTGCTCTCGCCGTGCTGTATTGTCGGATACCAAGCATGTACTTCTCGACTGCCATCTTTACAACTCCCACAGAGCAGCTCTGCAGTGTCGCCTGCTATCCGTCGTGGCTGCACCAGTCACATTGGCAACCATCCTCGGCCCTTGGTCTAACCAGATCGACCATCGTCAAGCTCTGGAGTACTTCCAGATTTTTCTCCGGGACACCGGTCTCCCCTCTACCCTATGATGTGTCTGCGTACCTGTGTGTGTTTCAATGTGTTGTGTTTTTGCCTTGCGTTCTGTTGATGTTGTCTCACTGACTCCACTGACTGTCGACCCCTATCCAGCGTCGTTCATCGTCTCATCATCAGGACATATCTCATTCCGTCTGTCTCCGTCTCATCTCTGTTCGCTTCGGTATTCGAATATACGAATATTCGCACAGCTCTAAAAAAAAAAAGAAAAAAAAAGAAAGAACGCAATAACGTGTCCGAGCGCTCAGAGGGCAGGGCGTGGGCATGTTCTGGCGTTGCGGCACATAAGGCATACCTTGCTTGAAAGGCTTCGGTGGAACTGTTTGGCAAGACACTGCATAACTTTCCCGTTGACGCCTCGGCCATTAAACAGTTATTTTAAAGGTTACATAATTTTATCGAACTAATTACCGTTGTTTAAAACCAAGAGCACATGGTTGCTAGGATACACGACCGCTAACAACACACAGTGAGCTTCACTTGCGTTGAGCACTCCGTCTTTTTTAAAATATTGGTGCATGCTAGTTAGACACCCTGCATAAACTTTCATCTCGTTTCGATGCATGCCAGGATGAAATTATGTTCCGTGAGTGTCTTTGAAGCTACTGCTTGCGTTTTGCGTCTAATACAGATAGTCCGGTCGCGCCCGTCATCTCTCGAAACATATAGAATCGAAAGGAGAATGCATAAAATTAAACATACACAACGCTGTACGGATAAAAGTTTGGAACGTGACGCACTTACCCATTACCAGGAGAATGGTAAAGAAGATCACAGTCTTGGCGCTCATGTCGAGAGAGATTGTTTTGCCGGCGTCACCTGAACGGCTTCTGCTCGCGGTTGCCCGTGACCGTCATTTTGTACAGGACGGAAACACACGTGTTCCCGGAAAGAAAGTAAATAATCCCGCGAAGGTCTTTCAAAACAGGACGATACCCTTGTTTTATTTAGTTTCGGAATTGCGCGCTACCGGTTTATTCCCAGAACCACGTCTATGCATATACTACCCCCCAGTCATTACGAACGCCAGCACCGTGCAACGTATCAAAACAGAAGGCAACACGTGTCTCATTGGAAAAGCGAAGATGTCAAGGACGTCGACGGCCGGAGTTTCCAAAGAAAGTGTCGCTTGTTAAGAGTAAGAAGGCATTGCCGTTTCAGAGCCGTTTTGTGCTGCTGATGGTAAGAGAGGAAACCCACTGTCCACTTAAAGTGTGTTTTTTTTTATTTTATTTTACATCTAGCAAGGGAGTAAGTAATGTAATGGTGGCTATGAAATCGTGCACACAGCAAAACAACATAATATGCAACTTTAGTTTGGCTAGTTTGAGCACACATTCGCAGCAGGGGCTATCTTGTCAGCGTGAATTTTTATATTTGACTGTTTTCTCTTTCTGTAAACGGATACATGAGCGCAGATTTAATATTGTTCTTTTACCTACATTGTTTTCTTTACGCTAAAATATTTGCTATCGAATTCATTGTGCTGGATGTCATTATTATTAATTTGTTCATGTGTAACATTTCTTAATATATCTTCATATGTATGTATGTGTGTCTTAATATGTCACATTTCTTAATATGTATAGCCAAGCGATGCTAGAGCAGACAGTCTATCAAATAACAGGCGCCAGCAAAGAACTAATGTTGAAACTAAGAAATAATCTAAAAACGAAAAGAAAAAGAATTGAAGAAACAAAGAATAAAAGAAGGAATAAGAAATAAACAAATAAAGAAAATTAAGAAATAAGAAATAAAAAAGAAAAAGAATTACGAAATAAAGGATAAATTAACAAAGGATGAAAGAAGGACGAGGTAGATTAAAGACAAAGATGACAAAAAAAGATGAACTAAGAAACGGTGAAAGAAAGATGAGATAGATCACAGAAGGTGACTTTAAAAGGAAAGCATGAGGTTAATGCGTCGAGGGTGAGAGAGGGGCACTGAAGAATGAGATCCCACGACGGGAGTTCACAGGCTGTTCATAAAACCTGAATCGCTCAAGAAAGTCAGAACTGCTTTGGTCACAGACCGCTGTGTGTGATGTCGTACTGGGCCGAGCAGAGTGGCCAGAGAAAAGTCCGTGCACCGCAGCTCGCGTAGGCGACGTCTCAGCGTGGCTCGAGGGGTGTCGAATCTGTGAGAGTCGAGGAGAAGATGTGGAATATCAGATTCAACAGCGCAAGTGGGGCATTTGGGCAACTGGAGAAGACCCATTTTACAGAGAAGTAGAGATGTCCTGGCGGCATTAAGTCGTAGTCGGTGTAGAATGGACGCTTCTTGACGCGAGCAGTGGTGTGTTGCAACGAAATCCATCGACGGGTCGATAGACCGGAGATAGTCGTTCAGTCGGACAGCGTCCTCTTGAAACTGCCGAGTGCCGTTATGACGGAGTCGCTGTGTCTGTAACCGGCACGATGAGGCTGAAAGTGGTAGGAGACAGTTATTGGAGGTGCCGTCCCCATGTGCCCGACGTGCTAAGGCGTCTGCGCGGGCGGCGCCGGCCTGCACGGTCTGTTTCCGTGCAGGCCGGCGTGACAGGGTACCCATTGGACACACAGGCTATGACCCAAGGATAGAAGTCGGTTGTATATTGCGACTGTCATGGTGTCTAGGCCGCCGATTGTTCTGGAACAATAATTTGCTAGAACTTCTAGCGCCACCTTACTGTCCGTGAACGCAACCCAAGCGCCAGGCGCTGGTACCGCTGGTACCGCTATGTGGTTCAATGTGGTCAGTATGGCGAAGAGCTCGGACTCGGTAGATGACTTTCGTAGAGGAGCTTGTGCGCCACTTCAAGGTATTCATGTGGCATATAAAAGGCTGCAGTTGATCAGCCTTCAGACACTGATCCATCAGTGTACACAGAGAGTCGTTGAGAGTACGCTGAGTTAAGGTGCTCCAGTGTAAGTTGGTGAGCAACAAAGGGAGGTACAGAGTTTTTGTCTAGAAGACCGGGAACGTGGTTACATACAGGAGGCCTGCGAAGAGTCCACATTGGTGGGACATAAGAAAGCACTGATGGCGGTCAACAGCAATACCAATGCTAGAGTCCGGACAGTCAATATCAATGAGCCGAAGATGATGTTAGGGGGTGCTCTGTCTGTCTGTCTGTCTGTCTGTCTGTGTCTGTCTGTCTGTCTCTGCCTGTGGGTCTGTCTGTCTCTCTGTCTGTCTGTCTCTCTGTCTTTGTGTGTGTGTGTGTGTGTGTGTGTGTGTGTTTTAAATAGCAGGTTGACCTCGGTCTTGCTGGCCTTTCCAATTTTTTGATGAATCCTCCTCATATGAATCCCCTCATATGTCAAACCTCTGATCGAAACGTCCCAGTGTTTATCTCATCAGTGTCTTCATCTCGGTGTTTCCCCAACTGTTTGTCGCGACACCCAAGGGGGTCGTGACAGATGCACTGGCCGTCAGCGAATCAGCTGAGAAACTATAAAGAAGGCATGTCCATGGACCATGCTCTGCCCACTATCTGCGCCCCTCCCCCCCCCCCCCCCCAAAAAAAAAGAGCTCGAGGTAATGGACCATGTGGTCTACAAAGCAATCTCACTTCACTGAACAGGAACCGCCATCCCTGCTTCCACCCGATTATTTTTTGGTCTGCGATAGTTTCACTTGTCTGCCGGAAGCAAGTCAGGAAGGGGTTTACATGATATCCGAGACAGAGCCTCCTTTATATACCGAGTGTTTCAGTTAAATCCCCGGGCTAAATAATTCGCGAACGGGTGTACCAATCGACGAACTTAGTAATTTATTGGTTTCGGTTTACATATTTTTGTCGCGGCTGGTCGCGGTGAAGCCCAAAAGGACGTAATTCATTTGGTGTAATTGATGGGTGTAAGGATATAATGCATTGGTGGATAAGGGAATGGAAGAGCGTCCTTTTGCGCTTCACTACGCCCAGCCGGGACAAAAATATGTCAATTGAAACCAATTAATTACTGTAACAAATGACCCGCTTCGGTGGCAGATTTTTCTCTAAGAGGTGTCCACTGAATGTCCCAAAAGGGGTAGTAACCATTTTAATGCCGACAGCGCCCTGCTTTAGAAGTTATGTTGTTTCACGAAACTCATTTCAATTTTTATTTAAATAATGAGCGCCTCGCACTCATTCACACTATGAGCAGCGTGTGGGTGATAACGGACAGGTACTAACTTGTAAAAGAAAGTTCGTCGGTTGATGCACCCGTTCGGCGAATTATTTAGCCCGAAAATTTAACTGAAACACCCGGCATACAGACTGTTTCACGAAAATCCTCCGGATGAAATATTGGAAAACGGCGCCACCTATCGGGAAACTTTTTTTCGGTTAGCACCCTTGATGCGCCGGCCACAAACTGGCCGCTCAGTTTCTCGTTTGCATGTGCTCGTTAATTAAATAAACATCCTGATTTTTTGTTTTACTTCGCCGGGTTTTGGTACCTGTGCCATAGCAATGATCACTCTGAGACAGTGCAAAACCAGTAAAAAAAACATAGCTTCGACTTTCAGTGATTTTTTAGCAATTAACTGGCTTCGGTTTACACTGGAATGCGCTCTTTCGCTGAACTATCCTGCGCTCAAATTCGTCTTCATCCGCTTCCATTGGTGGCGGGGATGCCACAAGACAAGGAATAGCCACGGGCGATGGTTTGATATGGCCTCTCGTTCTCTACTAAACTCGTAAACAGGATTGCGGTCGTGTCATTGGATGGGCCAGACAGTGCGCTTTTATCGCCATAATGAGAATCACTTGCCAATGGCGATAAAGCTATTTCGCGCGGGGCGAAAGTGGGTTGCTGTTAACGTGGGTAGCATTGCCATTAGATGAGGCCTTTTGTAACGAAATGCGCAATCCGTAATCATTACATTACAGTGTACTACACTCGAAAAACAGAGCTTCACCGCATAGCGCGCTGTGCGCAAACCATTGCCAAGAACGATAGGGCTATCGTTTCTAATTCGAAGAGAGACGGGGGCGTACGCCTTTTTGTGGCAATTTTCATATATCCGAATTGCCACAAAAAGGCGTACGCCTACCTCTGTCATCGAATCAGATGCCATAACCCTATCATTCGTGGCAATGGTTGGCTCACAGCATGCTATGCGGTGAAGTTCTGTTTTTTAGAGTGGTATGTCCAGAAGGATGGCTAGGTAGAAATAATTTATTTTTATAAAACCACATATAGCTTTATCGCCATTTGCAAGTGATTGTCATTATGGCGATGAAGGCGCACTGTCTGGTCCATCCAATGACACGACTGCAATCCTGTTTACGAGTTTAGTAGAAGACGCGAACCCTCGCTCGCTCACGGCTGTTCCTTATCTTGCGGTTCCCCCGCCACCCATGCCAGCGGATGAACACGAATATGAGCACCGGATAGTTAAGCGAAAGAGCGCATTCCTGCGCTGCTCCACGCAAGAAATTTGTAAACCGAAACCAGTTAATTACTGAAAACAATCACTAAAAGTTTCCCGATAGCGTTTTCGAGTTATTCAGTCGGGGGAGTTTCGATTGAACTTTGAAAATTGCCAAGCGAGCATCACTTTTTTTTTTTACTGAAATATGGAGAAAGTTCAATTGATAAAAATAAAACTCCCCCAATTAAAAATTGTCCAAATCCTTCCTAAATGGCGGCAAAAGTTTCTACAAGTTAATGGACGAGAGTTCCACAATCCTGGGGCGAGTATGTCGCCAGTTAGAATTTTTTTATCACTTTAGGTGAGAGATCCTCAATATCAGAATTGGGTACAGTGCATTGGAAGCTGCTCTTCCAACCGAAAGAACAATATAGATTGAATTGATTTTTTTAAAAATTTCTTGTAAGCCCCGAGAAGTAACTGGGCTATGAGCGGTGTACAGATGGGGACAGATGGAGAGAGGACAGCAGGAAGGACTGAGGAACGTGGGGGTTAGTATATGCGTCCTGGGCCGACTGGGCCTGCATTCATCTCGAAATATTCGGAAAACCCCGAGTAGACAGCGCAGCCGGTGGTAGAATCCGAACCCACCACCTACCTGCCTTCAGCACGACCTTGGCTATACCATCAACGAGCCGGGTACCTTAAACCGCTCCTCCATGTTGAATCGAACTAATTATTGCCTACGTGTAGCCAGATATCGCAGCGTCATCGTCGATGACTTGCCTGCATGCTGTCGCGCATATTCATGTCCAGGACCTCGATCTTGAACCCTGACATGGCAAGCGTTAGCTCTTCAAAGCCACGAGCAGGGCCCGGAAATTTAGGCATTAAAAATACAGAAACAGGCAATAAAATGCAAAAATGTGCACGTTAATCTGGCACGCTCCTTGGCTTTCTTGGTGTTTCGGAATGCTCCACGAAGGAAAACTTGCTCGTTTAAAGGCTACGGTGCCATACACGCTTTGACGTCTGGTGCACGAATGCGAAGGCGGCCTGGAACCACACTATATACATTGAATAATCATTTTAGTTTTCCGCCGTCGAAGATCTTGAAAGGCCCAGAGGGGCCAAATCTTTTGATCAGACATACACGAGCTCCTTCTAGCGAACCAACGTACTGAAAGAAACCAAACGCATAAAAAAAAAAAAAAAACAAGGAAGAAAAGGTGCAGGCAGAGACGAAAAGCAAAATGCACCACTCAGCACGAGTCTGAAAACTGCACTCGCAACCTCTAAAAAAAGGCTGTTGTGGCGTCTAAATATGATAAAAAGGCTACAATTCAATAGAGACCATAAAATGGCAGGCGATCCCGAAAATGTCGCATTTAGGAGTTTATAGACATTTACAGGCAGCTGCTTAAAAATGAGGACCCTAATCATGACCATCCTTCCCCTTCTTCTTCTTTGTTTCTTCTTCTTTTCTGTTCTATCAGCATTAAACATATTCCCCCTCCCCGTTTTGGTATGGGTGTCGCGCAAGAGCTGGAGGCAAATCACGAGCGAAGTGGGGGGAAATATATTTATGAGAACAACGAAGAAAAGGCAGGAAAAGTCAGCGAAACGGCATGTCAGGCGAAGTGATGCGATATGAGGGCAACGACAAGCTGAAGACCGGGCTCCAGCTTCGAGATATACGCTTTTCTAATTTATGGGGAATAAATCAAATGTCTCAACGTCCATTCATGAAATACGGATAGGCGTTGGAGTCGTCCACACGGAGATCTCTTTTGCATACCATGGCGTCCCTCGCTTCTTCAGTATCCGTTCCTTTGCACACATCTTGTTTCGGTCTTTCATATGACTGCCCTCCGCATCATCCACAAGGAGCTCAAGTATACAACCAATTTTCTCTTTCATCGGCCCATCCTACGCTATAGGCTCAAACAAAACGCAAGCGCAAAAAAGAAAGAAAAAATCAAAATAAACAGAATGGATCGGAGAACTCACGGGTAGCCGTCGGAAAACTGACTCGTGTGAATGCTGAAGACGAGCATGCGTCTTCCAGGCTCTGACGTCTTCCGAGTTCAAGACGCGTTCAAGTTAAGGTTGCGGAGAGCTGTATCTTTTCTATGGTTTCATAATATAATAGTGTGATGGAATATCAACCTCTTCTATGACTGAACAACAGACAGACGCACACGTGCGCGCTTGTGTCATTCCTCGTTTCGACGGACCTCTTTGGCGCCCTCCTGCGACGTTTTGCTTTTTATCTTTGTATGTGTGTGCACGGCAACTTGCGCGCGCCACTTTGTGCAAACGGCCGTGGTGTGTGTGTGTGTGCGCGCGCGTTTTCTCCAGCCCACACTCTAAAAACAGAACTTCACCGCATGGCACGCTCCTAGCGAACCATCATCTCGAATGGTATCGTTATCTGCCCTGATTTGTTGAAAACGGGAGACATACGCCTTTTTTGTGACACTTCTGCTGTTCATAATTGTCAGAAAAAAAGGGCGTACGCCTCCTGCTTTCAAGAAATTAGGGCAGATAACGATATCATTCGAGATGAAGGTTGGCTAGGAGCGTGCTATTCGGTGAAGTTCATTTCTAAGAGTGCATTCACTATGAAATCCTCAAGTGACGTTTCCACTGAAGACGAATAAAGGACGCCACGTGCAACACATGTAAGAATGGGTCACTTAATGCTTTCTATACGTCTATGCCTTCTGGGATTAGCGCTGGTAAGTTACCCACACACAAAAAAGGAAATGACTTAATCGACAGGAGGAGAAACAAAAATACCCGGTAACACTCGAAGGCACAACTACCGCCCGATTTATCTCTGAATTACAGATTTAAAAATTGCGCCCGATTTTTCCCTCTCGAATCTGAGAAAGGCATTTGACCCGAAAAGTCACCCCCTAGATACCCTTTCAATGCCCTTTTGGCGGCACCGGAAAGACAAAGCTTTTCTAGGGGCGATTAGCACGTTAGTCCATCGAGAGATAAAACATTATCTGTTCCGTATTAGCAGACCCCCGTCGGAAGATAAGCTTTTCAAGTGGCCCGATCACTCGACTATAATACAGATGCCTGTAATACAGAAGAAAGAAAGAAAGAGCAGTGTATATACATTACGATGTATGTCGTCCGAGGAGATTGAAAACGAACATTGCGTGCTTCGGAGAGCCTCAGAGAGAGCCGACGTCTCTGAGGGGTCTCTCTCGATTGAAGTTTTGGGTTTCGTTGTTTTGTCGTTTCGTGCTTGATGCGACAAAGGAGTAGGACAAGTGCCCTTCTCAATCATATAAAATGCAGCCTAAAAAGAGAACTTCACCGCATAGCGAGCTCAAGGCCAACAATACCCAGTTGTCAGAATGACAACGTTCTGTCGTTGAGTGCTAGATCTTTGCTGTAACACGACGGACACTCACGCAAAGTAGAGGGTGCGTGCAGATAAAGTAGCCCCACAATATCGCACATAGTGCGTTCATTGCATACCGTACCGAGCTTCCGGTGGTGCACAATGGTGCATTTATGCGGCGCAAATCGAGAAAAAAAAATCGTGGTAACCAAACTTTGCGTAATGAAATCGTTAGCAACGCGAACTTCGCTCCATGTATTTCCAATGGGACATGGCAGTCGGGCACAGTTGCATCGCCCTACCGCTGGGGGTACCACTCACGCTGAAAAAAACGACTCCTGGTACGCCTAGCGGTAGCTAGACGCAACTGTGCCGTGACTGCCATATTGACTTCTGCACAGGAAAACCGGAATGCACGGAGAGCAACGTTTACATGGATATCTTTTTCGTTACGTATCGTTTGGTTACTACGATTTTATTGTTCGTTTTCATCTGAGAAATGCGTCATCCCGCGCCACCGGAAGTTCATGCGGTAAGCAGGGAACGCCATACGTGCAAAAGTGTGGGGCTACTTTATCTGCATCTACCCTGTATATTAGGGTGGTCCAGCCTCGGTGGGGTATACTGATTCCGATTTTTTGAGTTTCAGCCCCGGCCGGGGGACTGATGCATTGTCACAGCGATTACTCCCTTCCGAGAGTAAATGGACGGAAGTTTATATTTGCTGGGCATGGGGTTGTAACTTTCAGAGACAGGGGAACAAAATAGGGAGCAAATGCAACATAGAATCTATAGACGGTATATATAATTAATCCTAGGGTACGTATAAGTTATCGTGCACTGATATTTTGAAGCAGGTTGAAGAACCCTCAGGTGGGCTTCACCAGTATAATGATGCAAACTCATCGATAAATTCACTATGAATAATAATCGACAGTTTTTTGTTTGTTTGTTTTCAAAACCGTGGATAGCCGACAATCGATAGTACTATCGATACGAACAGCCAAAAATGGAAAAAGTCTAGCAGCCGCAGGTGAATAAGATAAGTTTTTAACGAGATGGAAACATTTGAATAATTTATTTTACTAAAGAACGAGCTTTCGGACGGAGTTGGTCCTTCTGCAGGTCAGATGTGGTACATTGAACACTTGGTAGGGATATTTATACTAACGTGCATAAGAGAAAGGGGACAAAGAAGGTGGTGAGAAGGAAATACAAATTCTTATTAGAGAGCACTGAGGCCAGGAAAAAAAAATACAAAAGAAGGCAGTGTACAGCAGGAGCGTTACCGGAGACAAAAACAGTTGAGAGATCTCAGGTGAACGAACACGTTAAAGGTCAGCTATGCCGATATCCCAAATAGTCGAAACGGTTGTGACATTCTGAAAGCCCACATCCAGCTCTCCCCAAAATACACCTTCATTCTCTCAGTTCGGTACAGTACCATGTCAAAAAAAAAAATAGGTAATTCATTCCGAAACACACATGGGCGCAGCCATTTTTATGACGTAGATGCACCCGAACGGGCATTGTGACGTGTACGCGCCTTCGTACTTGTCAGTGGATTTCAGCTACGGCTTCTCGCGGCTTCACGTATCTGTGCTTGAAGATGGCGGACAGCCGGGATCCACCGTTCCGCGAGAAGTAAACAGTGCAGCAGCTGCGAACTCATTCGCGAACCAACGTCTGTGCGATGTTGTGACTGGAATTCGTCGTTTGTGTTTTGTGAGCACGTACAATTTGTATCAAGTCGCGTCTGCGTTAGCCCCTTTACAGCACTTGCCCATTGTAGAGGCTGACGTTTCGACAGCCGTGTCAGCAAGAAAATGCCGACAGCGTTTTATTACTGCAGGAAAATTGTGATATGCATTTGAGAAACCGCATACTGCTATGGGACAAGTTTTACGTACGATTTATCAATGTGCAACAGCGTCGACGATGGTATGTAACGACGAAAGACGTAAAACGAAATACAAATCACATTTTAAACTTTTTGTGGGATTCTGTGCATTTTGCAGAAGCTTTCTTTGAATCACACACTCCCATGTCACTCAGCATGTCCCCCCATCTCAGCCCATGGGGTGTAAAAGTGTTAAAGGCAATTATGTGACTTGTCGTCCTGGGTGACATCACTGGCCAGCCTCGGGATTAATTCCGTGCTCAGGAATTATTGTACAAATCACTTTGTATGTAGGACGTGATAAGCAATATGTAAGTTGCAACCTTGTCTGCAGCATTCTCGATTGCCTCTTACCTTTACAGTTCGAGACACGTTACCAAACCATTTGCAAAGGGCACTCTTACAGGGGCCATGTAACTTGAGTTTTTAGTTACAAAATTTATAAAAATATAAGTATACAATATGTAATATGAAATTTATATAAAATCAAAAATAACATTTATAAAAAGAATTTATAAAAAATAAATAAAAAGGCTTCATGGAAGCAATCCGTTAGCATACCCATTGCACATGAAGCACAATTATATATGCTTGGACATCATCTAATTAATCTTCTGAACCATATGTGTGGCTGCATACGAAATTTTTTATGTTGCATCCTCTACCTTCCTATTCCTACATGTGCACACGAATAACAGTGCATAAATGTGAAGTGGTAAAAAGCAACGCTAGACTCTACCATCATTGTGCCCCTTTAACTTTTCCACATTTATGTCTGGTGAACAGGGAATATCTCACTAGAAAAGAAGACATTTGTGCATTGTTTGGCAAGCAAATAAATATATTTATTTACATTTTCCATAAATCAACAATGTTGTGACCTGGTGCAAATATTAATGTCAACAAGTAAAGTACTTACAAATTATTCCTATGTGCTCAAATGCAGATATGACAATTCTGTTTTTGTACCTCAGCACAGTACAGTTTCAAAATTAACAAACTGCACAGCATCAGCAATCTTAAAGTATCTGAAGAGGGGAATCACATAAAGCTCCAATAATAGACTGTGCAAACAAAGCTAAGAAAAAACAAAGTACTTCAAGAAAAAATCTGAATAATCGGTTGCCGTTGTGATATGTACTACTATGCACAGTTCATGAATGGAACATGATACCTCATTGCATTGCCTCCATGTGAGCACTAGAACAGGCAGCTTTTTAGGTCGCTCTTTCCGTGTTTTTCTATTGTCTTTTTTGTTTTCTGTTTTCTGGCAAGCATGGCCATAGTGAATCACAAGCGACCACGGACAGGATGAGACATCTACAATGCGACTGTTAGCTCTAAACTGATATATTTATTAGCAGACTCTGGAATATACACACACATGCTGCTAAGAAAATGACAATTTAACCAATAGAATAACAGACAAGAAAAAGGGTTATATATCTTCCCCTCTCCTCATTCTATTTCACAGGCAACCCTAGTATCATTCTGAGTGTGTCCGTGCGTTCCCTTTGAGATAACGTATCTCTGACAGAAGCAAATCCAACGGCGGACTGCTTACGGATGCAACTATCTTGGATTTCTCTAACCACTTGTTATTTAACCGCTGCCTCGAGCTGTGTGTTATGGAAATTTAGGCAGCATCCAGAGTCCCTGCAATGTGTTGCCATGTTTCTCGAGGGCCTGTGTTTCACTATGGCTCTCAGATACAAACTACCCCATTTCAACACAGAAAACACAGATTTGTAAATAGCACCTGTTGATTGCACTGTGCATACCCCCCACATAAAGGATCATCGTGGATACTACATCTTGTGCGATAATGTCAGGAACACAAAAAAGCTAGATTTGAAACCACTCTTACGTCGTAGTAGTAGTATTTGTGTGAAGCTGCGCAATTCCTGTCCTGCAAATAATTTAAACCATATGTTTCATCTGCCAGCGTGATGATCCCCTGAAAAGCAATTCACACTTGGCGGGAACTACCGGTTCTGAAACCTATCCCTGACATGTGTAGCCGTCAGGGAGGAAACCCAAGGGCTGCGGTGGAAAAGACAAACACACACGGGCTATGTTCTCTCTGTGTATCAGCTGCTCTGGCTGCTAAGAAGAACATGTTCCAAATTAATATAACATGGCTTGACATGATACGCCAGCGAAAGCTAACCAATAAAATTAGTAGTTAAATGTACAATACGTAAACACTTGCAATAACATGACAGTTTCTTTCCTGCATTCATGCGCGCTACCATTCAACCCACACAAACAGTGTACTGAATTTTTTTGTAGCATTACAGGTTGTTTGACAGAACTTGAACAAGATTATATAGCACACGATAAAAGTAGAGTGAACATAATGTGCAGAAAAAATGGCTGCAAGCAAGTGAGCTGGTGAAGATGAGGCATATGTAAAACCCCGAGACTAGGGATCACAAAGGGACATGTTTGTGTCTGTCTCTTCGTGTTCCCTAGTCTTGGGGTTTTACATCATGGATAATGTGCAGGTTTCTATTCACGCTTAATGGCCGTAGCAGTAATGCATGAAGACCACTGCTAAGTTGTGTTGAGAAACACCACTTTATGTTTGCCATGTCTAAATGAAACGTACCTGACCTGATCCAAATTAACCGTTCTGAGTCTGGAACACACAAAGAGAAAAACGCAACACACGCCACAACATTAACAGATAGCAAATGAGCTGTAGCGAGCTCCACCTTGGGACAAAGTCAACAAGTAATTCACCAAAAGTCAATGAGCGCCTGAAATGTAACATCTCTGACTGGTAGCAGGACCGTCCACGTTCAATTCCTGGTGCTAGCACTGACTGGCTTTTTCATGAATTATTTGTTGGAAGTTTCGATGTGCTTGAGAACCATTCGTCAACCATTGTATCCTCATGAGGTGATGAGGGTTTGTCATCTCAAAGAGACTCCCTTTCTGGCATGTGTCCTTATGGATGCTCATCACTGCAGAAAAAAAGAAAGGAAAAGCATTTAATGACAAGAAATGGATAGTCGCATTTACTGTATAATGATTGTGCACAACAGAAAGAATACTTTTGCACAGAAGGCTGTACTTCTTGATGTCTAACATCAAGTTACAAAATTCCAGAGTATATGACATGTTGTAAGGTAGAGAATAAGTAGAGTTATTGAGTTGTCGAGTTGAGTTGAGGGGAGAGTTGTACCCCCTTTTTATTTTATTATGTATGTATGTATTATGTAATTATCTTTATGTCTGTACCACCCCTCGCTCCCTACATTACAACATGTTTTATATATTCTGGATTCTGGTATTTTGTAACTTCATGTTAGACATTAACAAGAGCACTCTTGTGCACGGAAGTCTCGTCTCATTAAAATTTAGATGCTCTCAACAGTCTTCTTTCTGTTGTGAATCTCTATCGCAGCATACCTGCACATTGCTGTTCTACGTACTGTGACTTTGCAGTAAGAGTATGGACTTTGGGTAAAAAGACTACACAGCACTGCTCAGGTATTTTTGCCTATCGAACAGTATGTATGTATGCAGTATGCACACAGTATTTGTGCACCGGACCCACTAAAAATGTAGCGAATGTGGCATTGCCCACGGTAATGCACCAAGTTGAACACAATTATCGTAGAATCCAGGTATTTTAGCTTACATGTCAAGCCAGTACCACACCAATACCCAGTGTGAAGTTGTGACAAATAAATAGTTTCCATTTTTCTTAGCTCTCAGAAAACAGACAGTGAATTAATAAGAGTAGACAATGTTAACATGAAGTCTGGGCTATTCTTCAGTTAAAGATTCACAGATAGTAAAGGCACCTTCCTCAATGGACGTTGATGACACTGAACATTCTAAAACGTTATGAGAGGCGACATCAGCTTCGGTGTGTCAAAGGATTGTATGTCCAACAGTAATCCAGCTAACAGTAACAAAAATGTAAAAAAAGACAAATTAACTGCACTAATGTAACGTACCTTCTATATCAGACAGTGAAGCTTGTAACACCCCATCCACAGGAACCAGTGTCCAGACACAAAAGTGCTTGAACTGGGAGATAGCAGCTAATCGGAATGGCGACCTTTGTTTTCCCCCCTGAAAGCACAGGTTGTAACTTTGAGGGCAGATTTAAAAGTGGTGTCAAGATGTCTGCATGCGAGTGCATATGAAAAGTTGAACATAGATGAATACTCAAATTATAACATCACATTGTCATACCTGTTGGTGGAGGTGGACTGCAACTAACGTGTCAGCAATTTCTTCATGACCAGATGCAGGCCAGATCATGCTTCATTTCCGCCTTCAGCGTGCACCTGTGGTAATTCAGAAGTTAGATTATCAATAGTACTATTGTGTTGTTAATCGTGGTTATATCAGAGTAAGCGCAGTAGGACAGCTGCACAATCGATTCATTAAGCTTGCTATTTTTTATATCTGAACCTCGGCTTACCTTTTTTTGCTCTCGTTTTTTGCCTTGATCATCCGTGGCACGTTCAAAATGTTATGCGTCGGGCACCTCAGATTTTCATCAGACGATTTCGTGCCGAGATTCCAAATTGCCTCTGGAGTCGCGCGTAACCTATGATAACATTCGTGGACGAAATCCTTGCAGTGGAAATTAGCAGGCACCACTGTCAGCCAAGAGCTTCGCACTGCTTGGTCTTTTGGCAGCTTATAATAGGTAACACTTGAATGCCCCGATGAATTGTTCTAACAGCGTAGCACCGTCGCATCTTCGACAACTTCGCCGTGGCATATTCACGAATCATATCGCTCCAGCCCATAAAAGACAAGGTCAGAACAAGGAAGTGCACTTTCCAAACGACGCTGTGCCAAAAAAAAACATTCACATGCTTTGTTTCCGGCTTAGCAACAACATAACAGCTGTTTGCTTATGTACGATGCACAGAGGAGGAAACGAAAGAAGCCAAGCAGCCAAGCCAAGAGTCCATGCCAAGCCAAAGACAGATAAACCGAGAGCAGTGACGTCGGTGCGCCCGTGCGCAGGGTTTGCCGACGGTCTGACGGCCGGGCGTGGGAACTAAAAAAACTGTTTTCTAAAAAACTACGAACAGTTGGAGCAAGATATTTCGCACACATATTCAGTGTTCGGTAATGAACACACAGCGCGAGTATCGCTCATTTCTGCGGCACTTCAAAATCGGCATATCTGACCTTTAAGGAAGACCGCTGGAAGAAACATTACACTCCTGAGGTTTGAGAAAAGATAAACAATGGCAGCACCAGTGTTTATCCTAACGCCTCAGTCCTCTCTAATAAGAATTTGTATTTCCTCCTCACCACCTTCTTTGTCCCCTTTCTCTTATGCACATTAGCATAAATATCTCTACCAAGTATTCAATATATCGCACCTCACGAAGGATGGACTCCGTTTAAACTATAACGTTCATAAACCAAAAGGGCTGCCAAGCACACGTACACAGAGAGAAAAAAAGGGGGAACTGGTGTACCGAAGAGGGTAGCAAAGTTTCTTTGCTCCCCTCTTCGGTACACCAGTTCCCCCCCTTTTCTCTCTCTGTATAACGTTCATATATATCTCACCCTGACGGGAGGAATCACGTGTTACGTGACCTTCTGACGCCATCCACTCAAACGTTGCCTGCCTGCGTACTGTTGATGAGGCCCAACAAGGCCGAAACAGCTGTCCAGTACTGGCATGGCGACGTTTGAGTTACAAACATATACTATACGTGCAGCCAAAGAGCTCCGGCTATTTTTTTCCTTATATATAACATACCGTTCTTTACCCATCACCCGTTCTTTAGTAAAATAAAGTATTTAAATGTTTCAGTCTCTTTAAATACTTATCTTAGTAGTACTGTCGATAGTACTGACAGTAGTACTATGATAGTGCTGAAAAACTATCGACATTTTTGCAATAATTGACTATCGTTAGTACTGCTCTTTTGTTTTTCCTTACAATCGACTGCTACAGATTTGGTTCTCACTATCGATGCTTTCGCTCCTGTCTCCGTTTTCGAACTGGCACAGTGACAACGAAAACAGAATCACGTGTGACACAAGTGCTTTCTGTTTATCTAGAATGTATAAATGATGCACTGCAAGCCGCGGAAGAAACTTGCGGTTGGTTTGAGCGGCACGAGAAGCTTAAGGCTACGGTTTCACGGTAGCCATCTTGATGTATTTACGGGCTTCCTACGGCGGGGCGCCACCGTCGCGGTTTTGTGGATGACCCCGTTAGGAAGAAACAGTTACTCGCGGGACAGCTGGGGACTGGACCCTTCGACCTTGGGTCTCCGCTCTACTATGGCATTGTACACGGTGTTTATGCGTGTGTAGAAGGGACGATTGTCTCATAAAAGTCTTGAAACTGTCGTGCAAGATGGCGAGTTGATTTTTGTGCTTTTGCGTTTTGAGTGGCACGGGGGGTAGCTTCCGCGCGCGCAGCGTGTGACGAAGACTGTGCAAAATATAATATATTTGAGATATATAAAATATATATAAATATATATATATATATTGAGATATATAAAAATATATATCTCAAATGCAAAATGGTCAAACAACCGTCATAAAAAATGGACGCAAATACTAAATAATAGCAGTCAGCTGTGAAGAGTCTGTTCACGTGCCGATCGGTAGCAGTTTTATCTCAATACAGCTTACAGAAACAGGATTTCTTGAAATGAATTATGAAATTACCACTTCTGTTGAAACTAGCAGTTCAACTCACAGTGCGCACACAAAATGATAAGAATCAAAGGACTGGCATAACCGAAGTAAAATAGGGAAGTCGGCGATTATACGCTATATGTAACCTGTCCGTATTCCGCATAGTAGCGGCCGTGACAAAGTGCCATCAAAGGTGAAGATAACTTTTTTTTTCTATTTGGCTGCGATTCGTGTTATCGCCTTGTGAGATGACGAGAGGTGTGATCTTTCGCCACGAAATGTCGTCAATTTCACTAGTTTATTTCAGTCGTCTCCATCGCATTATACGGCGCTGATTGCCCACAGTTAGCTGTGAGTCGGTCGTTGTACTTGCTAGTAAACGGAGGATCCGTCTACAGACTTCAGAGTTCAATTCAAGAAATCGCATTTGCATTGCAAGACAGTTATCGTGCGACAACAATTCCTCGTGGCAAAATGGGTGCGACAGCACTCCCTTCCCCTTGCTTACATAATAAACATTTACCGTAGTGCCCCCTGCTTCCATGATCCGGTTCTTCCTTCAGTTCCCCCACATGTAGAAAAAAAAAAAAAAAAACTAGTTGGAAAGAAAAAGGAACGAGACAAAGACGGCGCGTGCTCTGGGGAAGGGGATTGGCTTATATTCTTTTCTCTCTGGGCAATAGTATTCGCGCCTAGCACTGACAATTGTTTTGTAACATCCTGCTTTCCGCCCCTACAGGCTTCGCTGTCATAGAAGTTGTCAGTGGCACTGGGAGACCGAAGTTGATTCGTCATGCGCAGCGAAGGGCGCAATTGTTATGATTCGAGCCTATTGTGATAATTGCAGTTTCATTGTGATAAGTATTATAATAATAACGAATACAGTTCTATATGCCATTTGACAGCAGGGCTGCTTGTCCGTCGCGTAGCGAAAAGATTTAAACGAAGCAGCTGTTGTACGAAATGCCGCAAGCGTTCATTGTACACGCACGCATAGCTTACTAGGGGCAAAAATAGGATGCTACGATTTTTTGTTCTGTCCACAACAGTTGTTTCGGTCCAAAGCCAATATGTTACTCTGTGGAACACAACAACAACAACATAAATGAATGGATGATGAGGATGATGTGGGATGTTTCCCTGCGTTGAGTGCAGGACCCTACCCCATTCCAAAAAGGTTCGCATGAAAGGATGACGAGGGAAGGGAATCCCTACAGTTCGTGAAGGAGGCCGGTGGCCCTCAGAAAGGAAAGAAAAGCGCCAAGTGCACGACACTGATGTCCAGGGTTACTCCATGGGCCGAGAACTTTGCAGATGTTGAATGGCCTCTGATCCACCATTTCAAGTTGACATTTAAAGGCCCGTCGCTCGCGTACGTACTGGCTGCAGTCTTCGAGAATGTGTCGGATTGTGTCCGGGAAATCACAAGTTGTACACAGCGCCGGTGTTGCTGTGGCCCAGCCTATACCGGAGTGCAGGGGTGAATGCGACGCTAAGTCGTAAACGACGCACGAGAGACGTAAAGAGGATAGGGAAACCGCCTGGCATTTCAAATAAAAGCGTTGGGTCAACCGCATACAGAAGCGACCACCGGGTGATGCCATGACACCATTCCTCATGGACCCAAGGCGACGTCAACGCGGACAAGAGGGAGCGCCTATCCCCATTCGAAAGTATGATGGGGACTGCTCAGCGGCGATGGTGAGCCGCAGCAGCTGCCCGATGCGCTACTTCATTGCCTCTTATGCCAATGTGGCTAGGGACCAATTGGAGGGTGAGCCGGTGGCCCCTGTCTTCTAAAACGTTGAGCGTCGTCAGGATGTTCACTACCACCGGAGCCAAGGAGCCACGGATGCCCTTGTTGTCTATGCACTGCAGCGCTGCCCGCGAATCTGTGTACCCCCCCAGAGGCGAGGGTGGTGATCCAAAATAGACTTTAGGAATAGCAGGCTGGCATACAACTCCGCAGAGGTGGCCGAGGTGCGGTGCGATAGGCGGAACCCACGTGAAATTGACTCCTCTGGAATTACAAATGCCGCAGAAGAGCCGCCAGTAGTGGAGGAACCGTCCGTATATACGGCGGTTTGGTTTCCGTATACAGCGTCCATCCACTCTAGAGCAGCTTGCTTGAGGACTGGCGCAGGGGTTTGGCTCTTCGGCCCCTTGATCCCCGGGATGTGAGACGAGATGGATGGTTTCGGCAGTGTCCATGGTGCTACTGAAGAAGCGGTTGGGGCAACAGTGAAGGCAGGTATATGGTCCGTTAGTTCTTGCGCACACTGCGCGATTTTGCTGCGGTTCCGCTTACAAAGCTTCTGTACGAGTGGGTGGCGGCGATGGTGAGCGCGCAATCGCAAATAGTGGCGGAAAATTTCTCTCTTGCGGAGGAAACTTATCTGTGGAAACCTTGTAAGAATGTCAGAAATACAAGCAAAGAGACACTCAAGAGCCAAACTCTGAACAACAGCTTTGTTACGTTCCCCTGTGATTCTCTCTTACAATGAGACATGAGTAACAACAATCGAAGAAATGTCAACGCGTGCGCATTCTCGTTTTTACTCGGTCGTTCGTCCTGTGGCCATGTGTCACGTTGACCCGGTTGCAGCAGCAGAGCAGGGCAGTGGGGCAGACACTCAAGCCCCACGTAGTTGTGCTAGTGTAAGTATATCTCAAAAACAAATGTCGTTGACTAACAACGCAGTGTGGGGTTGGTATGACATTTTAGACGCGAGAACAATACGGAAAAGGGCGGTGTGGTGCATTTCCGTCCTTTCCGTATTGCCCTCGTCTGCCGTAGCTCCATCGTGTCTAAATGCCGTTGATCACACATTTTCCGCGGCACCTTTTTTTTTCTTTTCTTCTTCTCTTGATGGGAAAGTGCAATCAACTTGTATAACTTCAGGAAGGTGCATTGCAGTGTTGCATTTTTGGGATACAATATGCCATGTAAAACATTTGACATGGTTACAGAAATACCATGTTTTTATTTTTATTTTATTAAGTTATTTAGGTAACTAACTACTAACTACCACGTTTTTGTGGCTTCATAAGAAGAACTATTAGCTGGGAGGCCACATCTAGGGTGTCCCAGAAAACGTGTCATTGAATTATAATAAAAAAAAAACTACGCCACCTAGAATCATGCGATCAACAGCATTTGTTCTTATTAGGTTTTTACCACCTCCTAATATGAATGTCATGTACTCCAAGTTTAATTATGTAAATATTTGCGAACTGAACTCGGAAATATGCCAAGTAAAGGTCACTTTTTTACCCCACCAATATGAAGAGCGTGCCGATTTCACTGAAATTCATGATAATTCGCGGTGCTATTCACGAGCTATCCCATCGGAAAAAATAGCCGAATATCATGCTTTTCGGAGCACCGGACCATAGCGCGCGATGACTTTTTGAGCGCAATCGCTCTCAGTGCGACGAATGGAGGGTCCGAAGCCTGCCCACAGAGTGATAGTAGAAAAAGTAACAGTTCCTAAAATTGGGAGAGGGAAAGCATTATCCCAGCGAAAGTCGGACGTGATAAGCCGTGCCTGTTTTATCTCTTTCTGCGATGTCGGGAGGGGGGGGGGGGGCTGGTTTCCAACCTCCTTTCGTCGGACTGACAAAGATTGCGCTGAAAAATTCATCGTGCGCTATTCCTTTGCGACCTCCGTACAGCATGATGTTCGGCTATTGTTTCCGATGGGATAGCTTCTGAATATCCCTGTCAATTATCATTAATTTGGCTAAATTAGACACGCTCTTCACATTGGTGGGGTAGAAAAGTGACCTTTACTAGGCAAATTTCCGACTCAAGCTCACAAAAGTTTACATAATTAAACTTACGTTACACGACATTCACATGAGGAGGTGGCAAAAATCCAGTAAGAACAAATGCCGCATGACTCTAGGTGGTGTAGTTTTTTTACTATAATTCAATGACACATCTTCTGGGACACCCTGTATGTAAGGACGCGTACATGTTCACTCGCAAGAGTCAAGGATGTTGGAGAGAGAAGGAACGTTTTACGGAAGCTTTTCGAGATCATGAAATGCGAAAGAATACAGAAGGCTTTGGACAATTTTTAATTGCAGGAATTTTATTTTTTTTCAATTGAATTTCGAATATTGCCAAGCGAACCTGACTTTTTTTTTTTTAAGAAATATGATGTCCTCCACGGATAACCGCAGACCCAACAAAGACTATGCACAGTATCGCAACAGAAATAGTCGAAAAAAATTTGTAAAAATCACGCTGTAGCCCCGCCTGCTTGATTTTCGGAGAGAAACTACGCGAAACCTAAGTCTAGACGAGAAAGTGTCCGCGTCTTCATTTGTTTTGGCCTTTGCGATAAAGACTGCGGTTTTCTTTGTGATAAGACGGTTGTCACCAGGATCAAAGTCAACGCGTCGCAAAGGCAGGTAAAACAAAAGGCGAGAACACTTCCCTCTCTCCCCTCAAATACCGTGGGCTTTTCTTTGTGACAATCAAGCAGGCGGGGCTAAAGCCGAATTTGTACAAATTTTTTGAGGGGCCTGTGGTTATCCGCTGGGGGACTTCATATTTCCGTAAAAAAGTTGTCCAAAGTATTCCTCAATGGTGGCAAAATTCTCCAGAAGGTAATTGCCGGAAGTCTGACAATCCTCCGGCGAGTACGTAGCCAGTTAGAATTTTTTATCACCTTAGGTGAAACACCCTGCATAAGATAATAAAGGAATGACGGTGCAAATGAGTACTATATTCTTAGCTCGGCTTTTGCTTACGTGTGCTGATGCTGAGGAATCCAATCATTTTTTACTCGTAGCAAGCATGCACAATTGGTTTCCCTATATCAACGGAAACGACTTCCACAACGAACGTTACCTAATCTGAGCTGTTTTCTCTCTTCGTATGGGTATGCATGCGTTCTTTTAGGCTTACAGTACCCAAAGGCAATCATCCTGCAAACGACACAAAGAGGAATTCCCCACGATCAGAGGGGTAGCGAGGCAAGTTTGCGGCCAGGGCAGGGTAAATCTGAAGCGCCCCCCTACCCCCCTTCTCCAACTGCCGTCAGGAGCCCTGTAAACAAAGAAAGGAAAACGCTTATTTGCACTGTTGAGATCGTAAATTCAAATTTTCTTCGTTCCCGCGTTATCCTGTCCAACCAAACTGCCAGGGCCTGCCGTTCGGCGCCCCCGAGGGCGCCTGAGGCGGCTACCCCTCTCGCACACCCGTCGCTACGGCTCTACCCACCATCCCCAACCTGAGTACTACTCTACGTTACATTCACAAACAATACACAGGGACAAAAAGACGCATCTTGTCGCGTTTTCCAATACACAAGGTCAACCAGGGACCTGAAGGAAACTTCAGATTGTGTTTTCTGGGGTTCGACCACCGGTAGAATTTGCGCTGTTCTTATCATGCTTTGCTAATGTGTATGAGAATGAGATGAAAATAGACGAAAATTTAGCCTATAGTTCGAGTCCTGGTCTGTACGAAACTGATTACTGATTCTTGTACAAAATTGATTACCTATTCTATGCACAGCCCGGTTATGCTAAAGAGGACAGTCCTATTTGCTTTTCGTATTAGAAACCGATTTGACTGACCAGTAAAACAGAAATGAAGCAAGCGCCTTCTCAGGTACACGTAAATTTTGCAACTTCGCCATTCATCTTTAATAATGAAATGTTATCTCCCTGAAACTTATTATGACAACCATCTAAGTGGCTAGACCCAGGAACATTATCGGGTTGGTTGCATCTAGATAAACTATGCGCGGATTAACTTAGAGGGTGCGGACATCGAATAGAGACATTTTACGAACAAGATACAAACACAAGTTAGGAATAAGAACAATTATATTGTGATTCTGAGATGGGCGAGCAACACGCCCTGATTACCACTCCAAAATATAAGCCGGAAAAATGTATGCGGTAGGCAACTTTGTTAGTGTGAACATTTGCCGTAATCTGCTGTTACGTACTTAATTCACCTTAATTCCAGTAAATATGCTGAGAATATTGACAAGCTAATCTAACCTTCCTTCATCGAAACCAAAAGTGCACGGCAGATTTTGTGGAGAGCAAAAGGCACAAAGCGCATTGTTTGCTCTGTGGATTGAGCACTTGAGTTGAGAACTTTCAGTTCGCGAGTTTAAGTGCTTTTGCATCTGCCATTCGCATTTTGGCTAAAAAATAATAATAATAACACGAGGAAGATAAATACGGTTGAAACGGAAAAAAGTTCGCAGACGGTCGGTTACAGTGACTGACGGCAAGTTCCCGAGTTCAATTCAATGAAACCAATACACTACATTAAAAAAAAAAAGAACGAAGAAAATGAACGGCATAATTCACACAAAGTTCATAATAGAAAATGAAAAAAAAGAAGAAGAAGCCAACTATGAGTGCAGAAACAGCTGTTGCAGAAAACGTCTTCTTTCGGTATTTGCCTGCGACATCTCTCAGGGAAGGCTGGGACTTACAAACCATGGTTACCAACTTACGCGGTAAATTTCGCTTGCCACAGCCCATCGGTTTCGGTTTCGCTGGGCGGTGAGTGGGTAGCTTTTTGGCATTCGGCCTCCCGTTGATACACTCCGATTACGATGAAAATTTCAGGATTTGTTCTGTGCATAATTGTCTCTCTTCAGTGCGGATTTCGCTTTCCAACAAGCGCTAGAACAATCCGAAATGATAAGTTGAAAAATCTAATTTGTCAGGTTTTCTTAGGAGTGTTTATAAATTACCTACGTCAAATATCAATAATACGGGGCTGTGGCACGCTTTGTGTATCCCAGGACACAACGCTGCAAAACACTACATAGCGCTATTTTCTTTTTTCTTCGCGTAAAACCTTGGCAAAGATGAGCAAAAAATGAGAATATGGTCATGTTCCTGGCTATATAGTAGAACAGCTGAGCGATGTATAAACAAAAGGACGCTGTACCACATTTGCATAGAAAAATGCTTTCCTAGGATATCAATACTTCCAACGTCAGACAAATAGGAGCGACGCAATCTCTTGGCAAACATGGCAGTTTTCACAAGAGGAGCGGGACCGAAGCCTTAATTGCGCAAGCGGTATATGTAGAGGCCAAACAGGTACGAAACAGGTCAATTAAGAATCAACAACCGAACTATATGCAGAATGGGAGGGGTGTGAAGCTAAAGTTAGTTTATTACGTTTGGCAGTTGACTGGAGCTTCAGCGGTGTATACATAGATGGTGTGGTTAGTTGGTTGGTAAAGAAAGAAAGATATCGGGATGTTGGCCCAACTAGATGGCGTGCTTTGCATTGTTTTTCATAGGTGTTCTGAAGCGATGCGCGTCTGCCTGTCAGAGCACTGGAGATGACATCCAACGCACATGCAGGTGTTTCACCACCATGATTCTCGATTAGTGTGCGTCAAGTGAGGCGCAGCAGAAGCGCAGAAACGTCACCTCAGCAGCTCCATACTAATCGCGGAGGTCGGGGCAGTTGCATGTGGTAGCGAACCTGTTGGAACGCAAGCACATGCGGTAATACATGTCCAAGATCACCATCCATGGAACTGTGAGGTGACGTTTTTACGCTTACTGTCTGCTCCCACTGACGCTTACTAAACGGGATGCGGGGCACGGTGAGAGGAAGAATAGCGGGGATTGCTTCACACTTGCCGCATGTGTAACGTATTAGGCCTTAAAATAGGTGTCAAGAAACAGTCCCATTTTTTACATTTAGTAAGAGTGATGTAGTATGTGTAAAGCTTTTACACCTAAATAAGCATCATGGTAACTTCCGTTAATATTTTACGCATAAAATAAGGGTAACAAATTGAACTGTTTCTTGACACTTAGTAGCCGACTTATTTCTGAGGGTGCAGTAATGTCATCTTGGAGGAGAGAATAATCATTTGTACAGGAGATCTCACAGTAAACTTTCAGATCATCTGCATATTGGAGAAGGTGAAAGTGCTTAATACAGGCGGATAGGTCATTCACAAAAATGTAAAACAACAAAGGACCGAGGTTTGAGCCCTGCGGCACTCCTCACAAAGATATGTATGGATTAGAATAGTAACCGCCTATACGCACATAGTTTAGTCTCATACAGAGGTAAGACGCAAACCATGAGCAAACTGCATCAGATATGCCGTAATGTGACATTTTACTCAGGAGCAGCGTGTGAACAATTGAGTCAAAGGCCTTCGAAAAGTCGAAATTGACAATAATGCTCTTCCTGAATTATCTTTTGTGGCGAAGCTTTGTCTGTCACATTTGTCGTATATGGTGAAGACTGTCTGTGGAAACAGGTCATGTGTGCAGTAACTGCTCTGTCATTTGATACACAGGTGACATGATCCTAAAGCCATGTAAGTGATTTAGAAAATATTGAGTTACAACACAAACCACTCCAGAAAAAAAATAACGTTGAGCCAGTTCTTGCACCAAAAGCCTAGTAATGCATGCATACAATCTTCAAATCACACCACAAGTGCATCTGTAATGCCATGTAAAGTACACAGTTTTAAATATCTGCTAAATACATCATGAACATGTATTACGACACGTACCACTATAGCTTACTCGATGAGCCAACAGTTCTGCATAGAGAGGTCTCGGCGTCGTTTCTACGCGGGAAAGACAAACGATGGTGTGTCAGCACCATTGCTCCTTAATTTTTGTTGCAATGACTTCGAGTTCGCTATAACAAGGAAAATTCGCATTGCTTAAAAACTCGCTTATCTCGCCATACCTGTCCCATGGACAGAGGGAGAATGCCAACACTCCACGCATGTGCCGGGGAGTATTTGCGCCTTGTAGTGACTGATGTCTGTGAGCCTTCGGAATCACTTACATGAGCACTTCCACCAACCGTCACTAATTAACAACCGCCTAAATCCTCACTTGTGGCATCCATTTTCGTCTTGCATCGTTTCATTATAGATTGTAATCTCAAATGAAAGATAAGGGTACACTAAAATGCTCACAGTACGGTGACAGTTAAATGTGTAGTCAAGCGAACCGATACCACTGGGAAGTACAACTAGGCTACACATCGTGAACTATTCGTATCACTGTTCGACCACCATTGTTATGACCGCCTCGACAGTGCTTCGCTATCCGCACGCTCGTGGAGGGTCCCTGCCGCAGTGCGGTTAGCCCAGCCACTGCTTAGACATCGCAATGCCGTGTTCGCGCTAATAACGATGCACTTAACGTCGTTAGAACTTACCATGAAGAGATAAACCACGTGACGCCACAGGTCTACCACGAGCCACAACCGGGAGAACTGTTTGAAAGAGTACGTTTTTGGCGTGATTGGTCCGCTATGCTCAGGTGACAAACAAGAGACACAGACGCGAAAGAATAGAAGTTAGGCATCACGGAACAGAAGCCACCGAGGAGAAATTCGGAGGTTTACCTCAAACACGTGGCTCTGGTGTCAGTTGCGACTGTCGTGACGTGACATTCCCTATCTCACCGTTTCGAACGGTAGTATCTGAAAAGTTCATTGACTGCTGATACAGAAGGTAGATACAGCCTAAGAGTGTATCCGATAAACCGCTGCCAATTGTCAAGTCGTACGAACAAGACAAAATGAACTACAGAAAACTCGTATGATACTCAGATTGAGCTTGCATGTTTATTCAGCACATACACGTGATGTGTCACGAACCGTTGGTCGAAGCGTATTTGACACGTTTCCAAAGCAGAGCACAGACAAAAATATTACGTAGACGGTTTGTCATAAACTGGACAATTACCTATCAAAATATTAATCATTAACTATCCGAGCCAGTCCGACACAAAACGTGCAAGGGATTTAGTTTGTTTTATTTTATCAGGCTGCCTAAACAGCTAATGTACGCTGCACGGGCGTTCCCGTTCGAAGGAAACAAATTTCAAACCCTGGTTTGGCTATCTATCCACAATTCTTAAGAATTTCAAACGTTCCTGCAACACATGTTGAGTCGGAACTAAATATGCTTTTAACTTGCACATAAATACATATACGTATACCATCGAAGATAATTTCACATAAAATTTGGTTACACTGGCACTTTGTTCGTTCTTGCGGTCCCGCTGAGTCCCGAACGAACGTCTAACGTCAAACAGAACGCAGCGCAGCACTAATAAAAAAAACTACACGACTCACAAGGATTCATATGCGAACCACAGCTGCAATTAAATGTTTTAGCAAACGGGGTAAACTTTCGAAGAACGTCATTGCATATACTAGCGCGCTTCTGTGATGGCGAACTATGGCACAAGTACAAGCAGAACGTGATGAAGAATACTCGATCGCCAGAGAACCCTTCCGCAAACTCTAGGCGGAATCCAGTCTGTGACTTAAGCTGATGTTTTAAGAAACCTCGGTACTCTTCATAGGCGATTTCCAGAGCAGGTATGAAAGGGAACAAGCTCGCGGTCTCTGAGCCTATGCAAGACACCTTCGAGTTGTATGTACTCCTCGTAGCTTCGGACCACCATGATCCCAATTGATGGTTCGTATTAGCCACGAGGCCTTGCTCGTCGAATGCTTTTGCGATTTGAGCAGCGACATGCACTCCGAATCCGCCGTAGGCCATTCCCATCGTTCCGTCCTTGTAGTACAGTGGAGCTGACAAAGCAGCCGGAGAGATATCCACCATGTTGGTATGATACAGGTAGGACAGATGCAACACGCGTGCTGATATCCCGTGCCGGGAGTGATCGTTATAAGGTATGCTTTCCATGAGCGTCTTTATTGCACTTCGGGATTTTTCCCAAGCCTTGAGGTACGGTCCCTGGAAGTCCGAGAAGTTGTCGTAAGCGCGTGCATTCCTACCCAGCAGATCAGCAGTCGGCCATAAGTTAAACGTGATGTTATTCAACTTTTGCTTTGCGTAACGGGCACTATCGCGATCGATCCAATGCGATTTATCGAACATTGACTTTGCCCGAAGCACTATATTTGACAGCAGGCTGTCGACCTTTCTCTTCTCTTCGGGAGGGAATCTTAGGTCAATGTACTTGGCGAATAGGACCGACTCGAATATGTCTTCAACGTCGATTAGGCAAAGCGTCGGTATGTAATCTTTGACGGTGTCGTGGCTCCCCAGCGCCAACTGGAGTATGTCAGGATTACCGAGCCACGCATATATCTTCATTGCCCAGAAACCTATGAGCTCTATCACGTCACGTGACCTGAGAACGGATAGAACAGTGTTGAGACTCCTTGGAAAATGTATGTTGCTAAAAATTAGTTCGTCTTCATTATCGAAGTACTGGTAAGGGTAGTAGTGCTTGTTGAGTAGGCTCAACCAAAGATCGCGAGAAATGTTCGGTGTGAAAATCTCGATGTCGCGAAATCGGACGACCCCCTCGTTGACTGGTTTCTTGTGCATTTCAGATACCATTTCGAGTGCGACTCTTTCGGTTGTGGTCAACCTTTCAAGCATTTCCTCCGACAAGGTGGCGTTGATCAATTTCAGGAACTTGTTCAGGTAGTCCTTGTACTCCGTAAATACGTACATTTTACGAAAATAGGTGATGTAGGTGACTTGATCTATATGCGTCATGAGCAGATGTTTGGGATTGCCTGCGCTTACTGGTAATAAATCGAGCTCGAACCAAAAAGCGAGATTATAGTTTACTGAGAGGTCTATTAAGACATCCAAAGGATGGACATTTTCAGTTTCGTAGGTACCACGTTCTTCTGATGAAAATATAGGTATGCGCCTGCCAGCGAAGAATCTTTTCAGGGTTTCGATGTCGTTATTCATTATCATCGCTTGAGCTAAGCAGCTCTGTAACGCAGTTGCAGCTTTTCTCAGACCACTAGTTGTTCTCTGGTTACGAGTTTGGAGCATGCGGATCAGCCTGTTGTAATACCGAAAGGTCATGTTGGTTTGCGTATCCCAGCTTAGCCCAATGAAATGGCTATCTGGCTGGAGAGCAGAACACACAAACTGTTCAAAGTCGTTGCAGGGGTCGAGGTGCTTAAAGAGCCGGTTGAGAATGGCAGAATGCTCTTCACAGTCAGTTGTTCTGCAGACATGGCACTGAACGAGCTCGTCGCTATGGCCCATCATCACCACAGGTCTTAGGATGGCGAGGCACACAAGCATAACAAACATGATAATTACGACACCCAAGGCCATGAACTGGTACCGCAGCCATTGTTTGTGCTCCGTAACACGAGAAGATGCACGGCCGTCGGTTATCTGAAAGACAACAGGGAAAATGCTGGCGTAAGCAAAGATTATTAACGGATTAACGTAGACCAGACTTCAGTGCAGGATTGCAACCTTTCATCATGTAAAATGCGGCCTAAGTGAGTCAGACCAAAGAGAGAGAGGGAGAGAAGGATTAGAGAATTGGACGAGAGAAACAGATAATTGGGAGAGACAACAGGAGATGATGAGATCACTGACACATTCAGCGTGCACCAAGGCGTACTGTTCGTGTTAGAACAAACATATTCAACAAGTCTTGTAATCGGGGAAGTACTACTACTACCACCACAGCGATTCATATATCACAGGGCAACAGAGTTGGACCCGTTTCAAACTCCTTCGGGGGGCTCAGGGAATGAAACTCTCCTATGGAATGTTTGTGTTCCGTGTCTGCCATCCCCTTCTCCTCCCATATGCGCTCTGTCTCGACTCCTCATACGGAGTTACCGTGGCGAGCGACGTAAGGCGCTCACGCCAAGTCCCGCTAGTGGGATGGTTGGCGGACATCGAAGACGATGCGCGAGAGCATGGCCTCAGTGTTCATTGCTTCTGGCTGATTCGTCTGGAAGCACAGCTTCCAACATGAACTGTCTGGTTTCTATTTCCTTTTATTAAACTATTGCTACACCACGCATACCGGCTATCTCACATGGTACAGCAGGACCATCGCAACAAGCGAATATGTTACAGGTGAGCTATGAGAGCATTCTTTTGGTCAACGCAATGAGAAGCATTGTTTGACAAATATGTTGTGCCGCTGAGACTTTCTTAAACACCTAACGTGAAAGCTGTACTGGTACCAGACCAAACTTTTTACATGGCAGAGGTTTACGAAACACCTGGACGCGTCGTAAATGGTTTGCGATATCCGGAGGTAAGTAACGTTCTACCGGGGTATATATTTCTGAGGATGCCAATTTACTCGTATCTCCACGGACTACATCTTTTGCAATGCGGCTGAAATTATGTGGCAATTACCCTGAATGTAACCTGATCGTCCATATAAATTGTTACCGCGACAGTAATTTAATTTTGCGCTACTAATGTCACTTGTAACATATTCATTCCGTCACAGTCTCAGAAAGCAACCACGAGATCACCAGTACGATTCCGATGACCGGTTACTGATGCTGCGGATTACGCAATTGCAATTAGCTATGAAAATTAGCCGCCATCAGGTGCATTGGCAGTAACTGGTAGCCACAGGCAACCTGTGTTGGAAACCGCTAGCAGTTATTGACTTAGGCAGACGACATTCTGACACTCCGACACCTCCCCGTGGCGAAGGAGTTACAGGTGACATTAAGCGTGCTTTCTGGATCGAGGTGCCGTTGGTGTCATGCATGTGCGGAAGTGCATGCGCGGTCCGCCCGCGGCAATTCGTTCTACTTCCGGAGGAGGTGTCAATTGGTGGTGTTTGGGATTTGCAGCAAGGCCTGCTACCAAAGATCTATAACACTGCGGACTAAGGTTTGTTTCTCGAGAATCCTACCGAATTATTGTCATTGCAATACAAGTGTATCATACAGTATTCTCCTAAAATATTGTTTTCCCCATATGTGAAGCTCAAGTATCGTATAATTACTGTAAACGTATTTTTATTCCCGAGTATTTAATTTCGCGATTCCAGGTGTGCTTTCTTCCGCAGGATCAATGTCAAGCTGCGTTCGCGAGTAAAATTTTTCGCGATTTTTTAGCGATCGCGAAATTCGCGAAAATTAATACATCAGGAATAAAAATACGTTTACAGTAATTTATAGTTTTAAGGACTATGGTGTCACGTGGTGGGGTCCAATCTAGGAACGCGCCTGGCAACATTGCTGCTGGAGGATCGATTTCCATCTCCTCACCAGAGCTGCTGGCAGACCCACAACGTTCGGTGAAGAGCAGAGACGCCGGCGTGGTTGTTAGAAGACAGACGCCAAAGCTCCCGTTGATGTCACCCACCCTTGGAGAATTCGAATCTATGGGGTTTTGAGTCTTTCGAAAAATTCGTAGAAGCACGTTAAGTTCACCGAC
Source organism: Ornithodoros turicata (assembly GCF_037126465.1). Lineage (NCBI taxonomy): Eukaryota > Metazoa > Arthropoda > Arachnida > Ixodida > Argasidae > Ornithodoros > Ornithodoros turicata. Next base: position 49,875,353 of record NC_088202.1, on the reverse strand, counting down.
GGTATTTATATTTTGCATATAGAATCTGTGAGCGAGGTTGATTTTTAACACGAAATGAAATAAATATCCTGTTTAGTCCATATATGCACTTGAACGGGCCTTTGCGTACACGTTGTCAACGATGTTTAAATTCGCCGTACGCGACGCCAGCCTTGGCGCGACATGCAACGGAACAACGGAAGAGTACAAATGCGATAAACTGCGAATTCTGGCTTGATTGCAGGTCCACGAAACTTAGCACGTTGGCTGGTAATAACGCCGCTGCCCTATGTTGGGCCTCCATCAATATCCTTCGGTTTACTGTGAACACCATGCTGCTAATAACAACAACGCCCACGGAATATCTGAACACCTGAACAAGGCAATCAGGACAACTGCCTCAAAGGAAAGGGGATTTATCCTCCCATTGTCATAGTCAAGTCTCACACGTCTCGCTGTCACTATGCGATAACTATAAAAAGGAAAGACGCAATGGATACGCGCAGGTGGCAAATGCTTTTTCATTTTTTTTTCTTTTTTGTGACCTAAAGGAATACCTTACGCGTGATTCATGCGCAATACAGCCCTCGTTGGTTGCTTTTGAGCTTGTTTTTTATACGTTCGATTCGGTTACAAATACCCCGTCTCCTCAGAATATTTGCCGTCCCGGGAAGTCACAACCGCGGAAATGACCTCAGGCAATCGAGAACTTGTTCTCCTAGTAAAGGTCCGCCTGTAAATGTCTGGTTGTGACTATGCGAGGGTAACTTCAAGGAATCTTACCGAGAAATGCATTGGCATGTTCCCGGGGTCACAAAGCAATCCATTTTATGGAGTTCTGTTCTTTTTGCTGGATGGCCGTCTTTCCTCTGACCCTTTATTCTACCTTCATTTCCCATTAAGAGCGAATTAAGCCTACGTCTAATTTCACAACCTAAATCTTTGCATTTAATTCTGATTCTAGTATATTGAATGTATCTTAAATACTTTTTGAAGTATTTACTACTTTACTGTAAATACACAAATTTTGTGAGTACTTAGATTGTATTTTAATTACTTTACGATCGCAGTATTTAGTACCTTATTTCGAATACGTTTTTCGAGTATCTTCTACATGTCTGCTTTGAAAGCTGCTGCTGATCCAACCGCAGCATGCACCTACTGGCCAATCGAAATGAACGTAGAATCCGTCTGTCTATCATGTTCCGATCATGCACTACCGTACTACAGCATCATGCACACCGTAACACCAAAACATTGCAGCAGTCGACACCAAGAAGGCATTCTACGCCCATAGTTATGTGTCAGTACGTCAACTCAGTTTTTCACATTGGGAATTTGCGCCATCCCCCGCGTTAACATTTCGTTCAAGCGTTTGCTATATTCTGATTAGAAGCGATCGGAGATATTACCTGCGTGGAAAGTACTAGCATTGTTTGCTTTATCTACTGCAGAGAGCCCACTGTGTAGTACTCTGTTTTCATTCTACGAAGGGTTGCCGACTCAATCGGCTGACTCGAGGCCATTTACAGATCCTACGCTACAGTTCCTTGACCTATATGGTGGGAAGGCGATTGCTACTGTTCCACTGCTGTAGGAGTGCCTTGTTTTATTTTTTTTTTCTAGACTGTGTTAGCGCCGCGGGGCAACTGTGGCTATGAGCGTGTACAGATGTGGGCAGATGGAGAGAGGACAGCAGGAAGGAGTGAGGGACGGGGGTGGGTCAGTATGCGTCCTGGGCCGACATCAGGGGGAACTACGCCGACATTCGTCTGTAGGATAGCTAGCGTAGAAAAGAAAGCTATCTAGCTCGGTATCTCATAGGTTGCATTTCTGTAACATATGCTACATACGCTGTGATAGGTTAGGTGACTATGATTTCTGCAACAGCGATGAGACATGACGTCCCACATATTCAGTTGCTGACATTGACTTAAATATAGGGCTCCGAAGGGGACACTTCGTTAAATGTCAAGCGCTATGTCCAATTGCCAGCTAGAACTGTAAGCAAGAGCGATAACATTCGCCAAAAGCATGAAGCGAACGATGAGACATGACGGGGAGATACGTTTTAGGAGGATGAGGCTGCCGAATTTCTAAAGTGTCGCATACCCCAGCTCCTCCAAGCAAAAGTCTTATTACCTCATCTGAGCGGCAGAAGCATTTCAGTAAGTAACAACAAATTGCGCATTATCGACAGCAGCAACACCAGTACGACAGGGGTGTACATTCGCTGCACAGGAACGAAACAGGATACTTTTGACGCCGAAAGAGTGCTGCCTGTAATGACCATAGCGAGAATAGTCCCGTAACTATCCTTCACCCGTATAGGGTTCAGAAATATGGAAGTCAGAGAACCGGGTTGGTAGATACCGTGCAACGTGTCTGAAGATGACATTCGATTTACCCAATGCATTGCTACGCTGTAGGATCGCTATGGATAAAATGTCAACACTTATATCGCACGCCAGCCTTGTCACTGTAATTATACTGGCTTACGAAGGCTGTGGGTACCTAGACTTCAGTACAGTACAGTCAGTTAGTGCAGCATCAAGGAAACTGATAACGCTACGCAAATTGGCGAAGGCGAGGACCCGCGATTTATCCAGCATCCCGTACACCCCCAAATGTTTAGTGAGACCCCCTAACTTTTTTACCTATGCTACCTCTACAGGGGGGCTCCTTGCTGCCTCGGCTTCAGACACATACCGCTAATGATACGTTAAGCTGTAATGACGTAACTCTAATAACAACCGATTCTCCGATTTTTCGCAACACCCTCTCGTGGATGGGATTCTGGATACACCACTGGCGAGGACACAGGGAAGTGCAGTCAACTAATACCGAGACGCTCTGTCATTCAATTTCTCCCGCTTGCTTTGTTTTGCATAGTCTTACGGCAGTCTCATAGTTAAGACTTGCCATTTTTCTCGCGTTATGAATTTGACCTGTACGACAAGAATCATCGCTATTAAAATGCCTGAAATCATCCGTATGTTTTTGTGATAACAGCCAGCCTCGATGTGCAAGCTCTATAGTCACAAACGTGAAATACAAAACTCACAAAGTCTCTGAGGTTCGCTCTCGCTGCAGACAGCAAGGACGTGGATTCCTGGCTCTGGGGCGGCGAAAGCATGGAGTCTGGAACCATGGTTCGGGCAGGTATACAGGTTTCTGAGCGGGGATTAACGCCCTGTTCTCGAACACTACCATGCGAGTATGACCTTTGCTGCTCTCTTCTTCCTCGACAACGGACGACCGTGGTATTATTTTTCTCCTCTTCTAAGCCGTGCTATTAAAAATTGGAAATACATTGCCACTTCAATGTCATTTGTATGTATCACAGTTCATAGAAACACAAGTTCAGCAGAATGCATTGACGCACATATAAAGGAACCAGCTTCGGAGGGAGACGATACGCTTGAGAAACGAGTTGCGTCGCGTATATATATATATATTACTGCTCATACTGATATTATAATTAGTACTGGGCCCGCTTAGCTAATTATATATATATATATATATATATATATATATATAGGTTTTGTCTCAGTTATCTGGAATTCGTTATCCATATCCGGACAGCGAGTACTGGGACCCAACTTCCAAGGCCTAGGTCATTCTGATTCGCTTATCTGGATATGTGTCAATGTGCTCTGTCCCTGACATGTGCTGTGTTCGCATTGTTCCGGAAAAGGTGGCATCTCACCGGGGCATTCTGTACTATTTGGCTCCCTTTCTCCAGAGGTCACTTCCTTTTGGTGGGTGCGGGCACACGGTAGTAGACCATAAGCGGCAGAGGAGCCCCGCATCCACCGGACGCAACAAATCCGCATGTGAACTTCAATGTCCAGGTCGTTCAAAAGCATCGCCTGTCTTCTTGCCTATGCCAAAGACATTTGGCTGTGACCAAAATTCTGTCAGACGCATCGCATGCCTACTAATTCCAACAGACCATTTTGCAAGAATTTTTGAAGTAGCGATCTTTTCCTTGTTTCCCTCTCTGGGGCTATAAAGAGGTCTCCCAAATTGTTCAGGTTTCTCAGGAAGTTTGCTTGCTTCGGTTATCCGGAAATTCTTTATCCGGACAAAAAGGGACGACTTCTGACGTGTCCGAAAAATCGAGACATGACTGTATTATTATTATTATTATTATTATTATTATTATTATTATTATTATTATTATTATTATTATTATTATTATTATTATTATTATTATTATTATTATTATTATTATTATTATTATTATTATTATTATTATTATTATTATTATTATTATTATTATTATTATTATTATTATTATTATTATTATTATTATTATTATTATTATTATTATTATTATTATTATTATTATTATTATTATTATTATTATTATTATTATTATTATTATTATTATTATTATTATTATTATTATTATTATTATTATTATTATTATTATTATTATTATTATTATTATTATTATTATTATTATTATTATTATTATTATTATTATTATTATTATTATTATTATTATTATTATTATTATTATTATTATTATTATTATTATTATTATTATTATTATTATTATTATTATTATTATTATTATTATTATTATTATTATTATTATTATTATTATTATTATTATTATTATCATCATCAGTGCATTCATCAGTGCCGACATCAGTGCATTCGTCGCACAGAAAACTGACTCCTCGTCTATCAAGTGCACAAAGTTAAAATCACGTTTCGAAACCTACGCCTCGTTCCACATCTCAACTGACGACGCTGCTTTCGACCTCCTTCACGATCCTGCGGTGTGGCCCTCTGGCTGCTTAGTCAAGCAGTTTAGGGGTCGGCTCCACAGCAGCATGATCTACGGTTCCGATCAACATGCTCCCACGGATGGCAGTCAAGAATGAGTGGGCAAGTCTCTACTATCAAAACGTGCGTGGTTTGCGTACGAAGAGTTCGAGCTTTTTCTCTGCTGTGTGTGAGTGCGAATACAACATCATTTGTCTTTCTGAAACCTGGTTAAATGACTCTATTCCGAACAGCGCCTATTTTCCCGATTGTTATAGTGTGTACCGTTCAGATCGTGTTGTTCCTGGGAAAGCTACTACACGTGGCGGTGGGTGCCTAATTGCAGTGTCAAATGCCCTCAAAGTTATACGTCGCCGCGACTTGGAGCAATACCCTGAGTCGGTATGGATAGAAATTCATCGCCTCAATGACCCCAACTTAATTGTGGGTGTTCACTACTTCCCACCATTGTTTAATCCGTCAGAACTCTCCCAGTACCTGCTGTCCCTGGAGCCATTACTTGACAGACACTGTGACGTCTTGATGTTAGGTGATTTCAATTTACCTCATTTCGAAGCTCAACAACTTTCCCCTGCCATTTCTCAACCGTCTTCCGGTTTAAACGGTGTAAACTGTCTTCGTGACTTTGCCGATTTCATGTCGCTCTCCCAAGTTAACACTGTCCCCAACCATAGGGGACAATTCCTTGATCTTTGTTTCGTCCGCTCGGCCAACTTTACGTCTGTTAGGCCTGCTTCCCCGTTGATTCCGCCAGACAAATATCACCCCCCTTTTGCAATGTCCCTGCCTACTTCTCTCCGTAATCATCATGTAGCATCTGATACTTTCGATCTTCGTCGAGGCGATTACATTGGTCTATATCATCATCTCGCAGCTGCTAATTTTGAACCCGTATTCAATGCCACTGATGCGAACAGTGCTGCTGTTTTATTTACGGATATTGTTCATTCAGGTATAAGTTCCTTTGTCCCCACTCGGACCATACATAAAGTTCATAGATACCCTACTTGGTTCTCGAAGGAGACCAGGTCTTACCTAAACAAGAAAAAATTCCACCACCGGCAATTCAAAGAGCATAACTCCATAACACACTACATACTATTTGCTCACTACCGGACACTCTTTAAGCAGGCACAATCACGTGACTATGCTAATCGCATCAAATCCATTGAAATGGATCTCAAGAGTAATCCTAAACAATTTTGGAAACACATGCGTCTTTCCAAAAACGAAAACAGTCTATGCGCTTTAAACACTAACGATGGGGTATCTTCTAACCCAACCTCGATGTCTCAGCTCTTCGCTACACATTTTTCTTCAATATATAAACGCGGTAATGCACAGCCAATTGCGAATTCGAGCTCCGTGTCGAACGCATCTTATCACCTTCCTTGTATAGCAGTGTCCCACGAGGAGGTCATCGCAGCTATTCGGAAGCTAAAACCTACTTTGACCCCAGGGGCCGACAAAATTCCTGCAGTATTCGTTAAGGCCTACGGTGACCTCCTTGCACCCGTCCTCCTTCATGTATTCAACCTGTCTCTACGAGACTCTGTGTTCCCCACCTGCTGGAAAACTTCGGTTGTCGTACCAGTCCACAAGTCTGGTGATCCTTTAAATGTGTCAAACTATCGTCCTGTCAGTCTACTGTGCGCGTTTTCAAAAGTGTTTGAGCAGGTAATCTATGATCGCACTTTTCTTTTCTCAAGTCGCAGATATGTGAACAACAACATGGTTTTATGCCAGGCAGATCCACTGTCACCAACCTTGTATCGTTTATGTCCGTTGTGGCTCCTTGCGTCTCAGCACGAGGACAAGTAGATTCAATTTATTTCGACATTTCAAAAGCATTTGACATGATGGACCATAGTATTTTACTTCACAAACTTCATATGACTGGTCTCGGAAACGCCCTCATTGCTTTCTTCCTTTCGTTTCTGAGTGGCAGATGCTGTATCGTAAAGGTGCACGGTGCCTTTTCTTCTCCTTACTTTCCTCCTTCAGGTGTTCCTCAAGGCTCAATTTTGGGGCCGCTTCTTTTCAATGTCTTTATTAATGACTTAGCTGGGCATATTCGTCATTCTCATGTTCTTCAGTACGCCGATGACGTGAAAATATTTAAAGTTATCCACGACCCAAATGACGTTCATAAGCTACAAACTGACGTTTCCTCTGTGGTTGAATGGTGCTCTAAAAATGGGATGACTATTAATCCATTGAAGACGAAACATGTGACTTACTCAAGAAAAACTAACATAATATGCAATACATACATGTGTTCTGATGCCATCAAGCGTGTCGATGTACTGAAGGATTTGGGGGTCGTTTTCGACTCCCAGCTGCGTTTTCATGATCATGTCTCTTACGTTCGGTCTTCAGCTCTCAAAATTCTTGGCTTGCTCACATATACATGCAAAATCTTTTCCACACACTCTGTATTTCTTCACCTGTATCGTTCCTTAATTTTACCGCGACTAGAATACGTGTCTCCAGTGTTGTTGTTGTTGTTGTTGTTGTTGTCGTTGTTGTTGTTGTTGTTGTTGTTGTTGTTGTCGTCGTCGTCGTCGTCGTCGTCGTCGTCGTCGTCGTCGTCGTCGTCGTGGTGGTGGTGGTGGTGGTGGTGGTGGTGTTGTTGTTGTTGTTGTTGTTGTTGTTGTTGTTGCAGTAGTCAGTAAGAACGTTAGCGAAAACCACTGATTTTGCTCGTTTCATTATACGCGAGCATCTATTTCTAGAGACGTGGTTCTTATGTTACTTTCGCAAGAGCACCATAGAAAACGGTAACATCTCATTACGGCCGAAGTCTCAATACGGCCGAAATTCTCATTACGGCCGAAAATCCTTTAATCCCCAAGTGTCTCATTACGGCCAAAGTCTCAATACGGCCGATGGTAGTCTCATTTCGGCCGAAGATGTTTCATTACGGCCAAAAAGAAAAAAGAAGCATCCACCATATTAGCCATCACTGTGTTTTATGCTTCCCCAAGTGTGTCCGAGGCGGTGTGCCCCCACGGCTTCTGTCACACACAATGGTTCATGCATACAATACTGCGACACAGTTGCATGCATCCCTCGTGAAAACGTTTTTATTCCCATATGTATCTGTTACGCCATTTTCTCTCAGTATTCGAGAAACATTCTACTCATTGGTTCTGCGAGCAAACTGTCTGTGTGTGTTCTGAAAAGGTAACTCCACAAGGGCATGTACCAGGAGCCACATGACCTATGACCATGATCTTTTCCCCCACTAGCTGTCTTCTACAATGTATGTCCACCTGAAATTAAAAAAAAGTACATAAGGTGCTGAACAGAACGACATATGCTCTTGTTTGATGCTGATCGTAGGACATATGTTGTCAACAAGACTTTTTTTTTCATATATTCAAAACATATTCAAGAAACTACAGTAAACAATGACAATTATGTCATCATGATGCAGTTGCATAGTCAGAAAAATATTTCAGAAGGTGTTTTAAGAGGCTTTTCATGGAGTGGAAGAGTCCCCCTCGTTCATCTTTGAGGGGCACTACACTAGTGCTTATGCCACTCCACCGATGTCACAGTGTTGTAAGCGTGTGTCACCCTGAGCATTCGGAATTACTCTAAGCTAGAATGTGTAAATTCAGAATCAATATATCAGAATGGTAAGCAGCAAATGTTACCTGCAGGCTTCACGCTGAAACGCTTGTGCGCAAAACACTTCCGCCGTGGTGGGCGACGTCGTTAGTTTAATCATACACGCTGGACAATCGCGGGCACATGGAGCAATGGTAGCAACCTGAAAACGGTACATTTTCTCGTTATATATGAGCAATCAGAAATATACCTTCCCACATGTTTGGTTTTGTCTTTTGTAGGAGCGCTAGTAGGGGAGCAGCTCTTGGTTGGTCACATGCAAGCTACAACACGCGAGGTGCCGATATTTTGATTACGCGATCAAAAATAAAAGGTCTAGAACCATGCACACTTCCCCATGCAAATATTTTCCCAGCATCGCGAGACACCGTACCCATGTATCCACGTAAATCAGGTGCAGGAATGAAAAAGATGCCAACATACCTGTAATCCAGTGTCCCATAAGTTTGATTCGATTTTCTGGCAGCTGCCATGAAGAGCAAATGCACGATTCACAAGTTTCGTTCCGCCATTTTCATTGCTGTTAATTTCGCAAGCGTCAAGCAATCCCACGTGACCTCCTTTGAAAAGTGAAAATTACTCGCGCCATGAACATATATGTTCATCTCAGCGCGAATCACGTTTTGCATGCTATAGAAGGAGGGGTGTCAATACTCTTCCTTTCGTGTTTTGATATCTTGTTGTTTTGCTACTCTCACTTCGGAGTTCGGATGGTGTCTAGCAACGTTGGGTACCTCGTTTCTTGTGTGAGCGAGTGGTTGCTGTTTACGACGTGTTCATATATCGATTTGCAGTGCTGTAATGTGCAAATTAGCGGACTTTATAGCGGCTCTCTATTTTCCGTCGTTGTCTTTCGAGCAGCGCCTGTTGTTCCGGTGAAAATCGAGTTGAATGAATCGCCACAGCCCCAACGTATATCGCGCAGTGTTGACCAAGACCAAGTCAAGCAGGAATTCTGGTGAGTAATGCTTTCGTAGATTGTCTAGCTTAGTAGTGTGCTGTCCACACATAGTTGCATTCTCATACGAGTAATTTAAATGAATCAAAACAGCCGAAGTGCCTGTAATAGATGTAACTCGGCATCTGTTCGTAGGTTTGCGCCGTTTCTAGTTGGTTACGCGTTTAGGAACAACAAATTTATTCGAAGACGATAAGATACCGATAATGCATCACCGTACAGGAGCATTTACTCGTATCATTGTGAGCCATATTTAATTTGTTAAAATTTGTCGTCGTATTTGTTCAAAAATAAAAGCGCAAGTCGGCGTACTTGAATTGATCTCCTTGAACTGCTTACGTCGAACGTCTGCAAATGTTGTACTTATGTGCCTTCGCGCACCATACTAGGCACAAAGGCATATCTGATTAGAATAAATACTTCAAGAGGAAGTCATTCAAATACATTGTTATTTATAGCTGGTTTTCCATTCCAGGCATGGTATGTGGCTGCACGGAGGATTCCGAAAAAGAAAAACAACAACATGGCTAATAGGATGTTGCTGCCCAGGGATCCTGGCCGAAGAGGTGAGCTGTTAAGATCATCATAAGGTTCTGTTGTGAAGTGAGACATTTTGTAGTAGTGCACGAATGTTAATTCGTGCACTACTTTTATAAAAAAGAAACCAGAAATGGAAAGTTATGCATGCATCATTTCATCAATTGTAATGTATCACTATTTGATGTTCACATGTTTCCATTAAGGGAATGAACTAATGAACCTAAATTCATATCATGGTCATGCTTTGTGTTTACCTGGAAGTCATATTTTTAAGGCTTGTCATTCTTTTGTCTAGATGAAGATTTATGTTAACCTTGTATGAAATAACTGACACATATCAACACGTGTGCAGCTTGTGCACATTAAAACCAGCCATCTAGAGACAAAGGCTTGTTGTTGTTTTTTTTTTTTTTTAATATTCTAGCCTGTTCATGGTTGCTCTTCGCTTCTTGCAGGTTTACTCATTCCAGAAGCAAGAATTGTACCATTGTAAGACGAATGGAAATAAACTGACATCGACTGAGATAGGTGTTCCGTCTTGGCCAGTGACTGTAAGGTGGCTCCAAAAGCGTCACAACAAAGCCAATATTCATCTAGCTCTCTACAAGTAGCTAACTCCACATAGTAGCCTGCTTCACAGCAACATCAACACTACCTTGTGGGAGTACACATTACACAATATGTTGCATTGTGCTGTGGTATGATAACACACCGTTTGTCTCGCAATATGTGTATATAATTATGATAAGGGCTCTAACGGCACAGTGCATGGCTTATACCCTGCTGAATATACCTGGCTGCGACATTGCATATCAATGCAGGTTACAATACACATTTTGACATTTGGCCGTAATGAGACACTTGCGGATTAAAGGATTATCGGCCGTATTGAGACCTTCGGCCGTATTGAGACATCGGCCGTAATGAGATACAATCTAGAAAACCGAGCCCATTGAGCCAGTAACATTGACCAAGAAAGATTGCTCGATTGCATTGAGCATCATGGTAGGGAACAATATGTTCTGCTTGCAGTCTCTCCACGTTCCTTCAAAGCTGCTTCATCGCACTTCAGTAAACACTTTTTAACAATTAAGTGCCAGAAAATGCTATCTGTCGATTATGGCGCATTGGACAAATAAGCTTTTTTATTTAACTTTCCGCAACTTCCGTCAAGCATCGAAATGCTCTCAAGAGCGGTCTCCCCATCGCCACACAGAAGCGAAACATCACATATGCACCCATGCAGTTCACCTGGCATTTTCTAGCACAGCATCCTCAAATGTAGTGTTGGGAATCCCAGGCCCTTTTTTCGATCCCGAGATTTCGGGATTTTTCATGACGAATCTCGTGAATGAATTTCGGGATTGAGATAAAAACGATACCGCGCGTATGCCAACATTGGTGTAGTGACACTGACGTTTCCTACATGTGTTGTTGCGAACCGCCGGATGGTAGCGAGGCCGATCCCAACATCCTGGGGCAGGAACGTAGGCAGAGGCAAGGAGCTCAACGAAACAGAAAGTGTATTTACAGAAGTATACAAGAGTTCTCTTCTTAGTGGGTCACAGCGTTCGCTTACGTCCCTGGGAATCAGGTCGGAGTCGGCAGTGGTTCCAGGAAAGCTGACCTCGTTGTCTCCCCTAGTCCCTCATGAATGGGCTCTTGGGCTGTGAGGAAGATGGCTTCCCGAGTTGTGCGAGGAAGGCGAAAATGGCGAGTCGTAACAGTGTCCATCACACCCGCCAGGCATCAGGAACACGCAGACATCGATTCGTGAACGTATGTACGATACGGTTGCCAACTTACAACTAGGTTTATTGATAACCAAACCATATCTTTAGGGGAAGCCACAACCGTAGTTGAACAGGTTTAGGGCATTTATCATAGCACGAGGCCGGCCTCAATTGATATCAACAGTCAACAACCTTGTATCGCCAACTGTAGGAGTCAACAACCTTTATGCAGCAGTCAACAACTCTTTATCAATCAATCAACACCGACGGGATGACAGGAGCCGCCAACCTATGATCATCCCGTAGATACGCCAATCCACTCTCGGTCAAAGCTATCGACGGTGTGCTGATGCCTGCGTCTGCAAGTCTGTCAATAAAGAATGATTCAATAATTTATCTGACGCCCTGGCGCTTTTGTTTGGATAATATACCAGTTTAGTTGATTGATTTATTTAAATACCCTCAGAGCGTTAGCGTTACAGAGGGGAGTGGTGGTTGAAATAAACGGGTTGCACAGGGTAGAAAAAGCTGAATACAAAGTATAATAACAATGTTGATTACAATGTTACATAATCACTAATGACACTTTTGAACTGAGCGATGGGCGAAATTGATGTCAGTGAACGGGGGAGGTGGTCCCAGTCGATGGCGGTGCGGTAGAAAAAGGAGTCAGCATGATATTTGGTTGAACAAGATGGAATGTGTACTTTTTGACGATGGTCAGCGCGATTTGATGTAGGTGGAAATATAAAGCGAGATCGAAAGCTATCGTTATGATAATATATTTTGTGGAACAGGCACAGACGGGAAATTTTTCGTCGCAAAGCTAGTAGTGTAGTAGTGTAGTCAAACTGCAGGGTGCAGGAGCAATCTCTAACATATACTCCCATGTGGCTTGAAGGAAGGATTAGAGCCTTCCATTCAGGCAACGTCCTGACTGCCTAACGTAAGCAGCCCAACAGGCACTAGGAATACAGTACACGTGCCTTCTTCACAGTTAACAACAGTGCTTCTATGCTTCACTTCACACCCAGGGGAATATCTTCGGGGAGTAGTCTTTGCACACAATGAATTGCAAATTAACGGGTGCGGGACCGACCACATTTACCGCGGAACGTGCTCCCACACTTTGCAAGTTATGCGCTACCCTATGTACTTACATAGGGTTTCAAAACCGCACACATCACACATGCTGGTATCACACATGCTGTATGTACAACCCCAGAAAGGCAACAACAACAAAAGTGTTTTGCCCTTTAGGTCATCTCATTCCTACGAGTGTCAAAAGAGTGGTAGCCAAGGCTGCATTGGGGACAGCGCTCTGCAAGTCCTGTGATCATTTGGTGGACACCGGGTTTCAGCAACAGTTGGACAGACTCCAAAACGGGGGGTTACCGGCTAATTTGTTGACGTCAGTGGTGGAAGTTCTCATTTGAGAAGTTAAAAAACCGGGGGTTACAGCTAGTAAAGGTCGTCCTCCGGGCAGGACGGTTGTAATAACGCTACGTACATAGGGTAGCATATAACTTGAAAAGAGTGCGTACACGTTGCAGGGTAAATGTAGTGTGTTCTGCACCCATTGAATTGCAATCGTTGTGTGCAAAGACTAATCATCGAAGGCATTCCCCTGGGTGTAAAGTGAAGCATAGAAGCCCTTTTGTTAACCGTGAAGAAGGTATAGTGTACTGTATCCCTAGTGACTGTGGGGCTGCCTACGTTTGGCAGTCAGGACGTTGCCTGGATGTCAGGCTAATGGAGTACTCAGCTTCCATCAAGCGTACCCCTTCAGCCCACCTGGCAGTACATGTTAGAGATTGCTCCTGCACACCGCACTTTAATGAAACTCGTGTATTATCCAAACATAAGCGCCAGGACGTCAGATAAATTATTGAGGCGTTCTTTATTGACAAACTTGCAGACGCATGCATCAGCACACAGTCGATAGCTTTGACCGAGGGTGAATTGGCCTGTCTACGGGATGATCATAGGTTGGCTGCTGTTATCCCGTCTGTGTTGATTGATTGATAAAGAGTTGTTGACTGTTGCATAAAGGTTGTTGACTGTTGATATCAGTGGAGGCCTGCCTCGTGCTATGATAAATGCCCTAAACCTGTTCATCTAGGGTCTCTTCCTTGTGGCTTCCCCTTAAAATATGTGGTTTGGTTAGCAATAAACCTCGTTTTTATGTTCTCTAACCCTTCTCTGCGTGTTCCTGCTGCCTGGCGAGTGTGAAGAATGTTCACCAACTACCCCGCATCTTACCAGCTTTGAAACTTACATGTATGCGTGTGTGCGTGAGTATGTATGCGTCTCCCTCTCTCCTCAGCGCTCTCTGTCTATATGCCAATCAGAACATTCGCCATAACTTAAAGCTTTCCATTGTGATTTAATATGCGGCGATTTTAAGTTTCGAGTCTTATAACGCGAATTCCAGCGTCAGCTGTGTGCGTGTTTGAGTGAGGACGCATTAAAGTTTGTTTATTTCTGTGTGATGACTATTGCTTTGTCGTCGTTAAAATGGTTGACGAGATGAGTGGTGTATTCAACGAAGTGAGTGTTCTCAAAGACCAAGTCTATGCACGATCCGTGCCTGGTGGTGCGTTGGCGGCCATCGGTGAGGTCTAGCGTGAGGTCTAGTTGATGGAACATGTTTTCTAGGAACGCGGTGTCCATGCCCGCTGACACGTCCACTTTGAAGCCCCCGACGACGAGGAGCTTGTTGGTGCGGGAAGGTGCGACGGCGTAGACGATGAAATCGCAGATCCGTTACGGCGTGGCACAAGGCGGGAAGGAACACGCGGCTAGCAGGAGTCCACTGGGCATCTGCACTCTGCACTGCACAAATCTCTCCGATGTCATCTTCACAAACGTGCACTTCGAGTGTAGTGATGACCTCCTCTCCATGCGCCGCACCCAATCCAGTTATTGTCAGCTTCTCTTCTCGTGTTGCGCCGCAGCTGTTCCTGGCCCTGTTCCGTGATGAATGCGCGGTCGCCGCGCATTAAATACCCCTCGGAAGCGCAAAGCAATACACTGAGCTCTGGCGCGTGTGCCACAGGTGTCAACAATCGAGGCGCCTTACCCCTCCGTGGAAGGAAGGAATCATCCGTACTCTATTAGGGTGCTTCGAAGGCAGCTAAGCACAAAGTTATGTATAGAACATTCAACCCCGTGCTAGAGAAAAACAACAACAAAAACTCGCCACAGTTCTGCGGCACGATGCGCAGACAGTCCCAGGCAGCACATCATAACGGCTCAATATCGGCAATACCGGTAAAATACTTGGCCAATATTTGAGCAATTGCCAACATTCAGCCAATTATGGACCAAGATGCTGTGCTACGTGGGTAGCTTTTCAGTATTCCACTCGAGTACTGAAATTCCGGATTTTTTTTTGTTTTTTATTGTTTCCGTTTTTATCTAACAAAAGATGGCGGCGCCCCCCCCCCCCAAAAAAAAAAAAAGCTACAACAAAGTAGCTTGAGGGCATCCCGGGGCCGCACTGACACTAGGCAGCACTATAATTAAGGCGCAGAAATACAGTAAAGATAAGTGCACAAGAATCTAGCATGCGATAGCCTACGCTACATATCCTCATCAAACTTTCTGTAATAAGTAGAAATATGACACAGGAGAACAGTGAAAAGAAAAATGATAAGTTAAAAGCACTGAATACAGCTCACTAAGTAAAGGAAAAATCATGCAAAATTTATTACAATACCCATACACTTTCTGTAATAAATAGAAATATGACACAGGAGAAGGGTGGAAAGGAAAAATGATAAAATAAAAGTACTCAATACAGCTCACTAAGTAAAGGAAAAAATCATACAAAATGTACTACAATTTCATTTTATTTTACCATTTTCCCCCTTTTTCCCTGTTTAATTTAATTTCAGAATTAATTTTATTTAATTAGAACTTTAATTATATCCAAAAATACCATGACATCGTAACTGTTTACGAGTAGCATCGTTTACATCGTAACTGTTTAATGTTGTCGAGAGGATTCCTGGATTACTTCAATACTGCAAATGCCTAATTTTCCAGCAAATTCCGAGATTTCGGGATGTCTAATGCAGCTCGGACGGATCCCGGGATTTCGGGATATCCCAGATCCCAACACTGATGATGATGACAGACAGAAGAAATAATGGGGAGGTTTGTCGCGACTAAGTCTGGCTGGCTACCCCAGTACACCTACATAGAGCAAAAAGAGAAGGAGAAAATAGGAAGGGAACGGCGGTCCGGTAGTTCCGTCGGTGAAAGAAGACGAAGAGCCACAGTGAGAGCAGAAAGTCAAACACTGTGTGTGTCCCAACATAATGTCACGGTTGTCGGTCACAATCACAAGGTAAAACGTACAGACCCCCAACACTACTCCCATGTTCAGTTGTTCAGACATGTTCAGTTGTTCAGAGAGTTGGAAAGCATCAAGAGCAGCAATCCACAAAGTAACCGAGTGCTACTCATGTTCGTAGCCGGTGCAGTGAAGGTAGCGTTTTCCCTTCAGGACATGGGTGGCTGCTGTGTTCAAAAATGCAACGGAATATCGGCGGCCGATGAAAGCTAAACACATGAGCAGTAACACCATGAGCCATAAAGTGTCACTATGGAATGACATAACAATATTAATTTCACTCCGCATCGGAAGTGAACCTCGGTTAAAGATTCAGTACGCGAAAGATCAACGCCGTCAGTGATCAGTACCCACCAATTTTCCAAATAATTCGCAAGACTTCATAGTTTCGAATTCTCCTAGTGTAGCTGACGTCAGCACTGGCATTGACGGCTATCTCCTGCCAACAGCGCTCCAGTGCTTTCGTTGGAAGACTCCCAGGGGCTGTGGCGAGGAGACAGAAACAGCTACCTTCGAGGAACAATGTTGCCAGTCGCATGGCAGGCTGCGCACGCCATGACGCCATATTTCTCAAGACTATAAATTAATTTTCTGATACTTTTGCGTCACATAGAGACACAGCATATTGAGAGAATACAGTGTGAGAAACATGGATTACAACTCCATCATTTAGGTAGGTCGAGGTAGGTATTACAACTCCATCATTTAGGTAGGTATTTAGGTCGAGACACGAGATTTAGTTTTCCTCCTCCTCCTCTATGTCACAGCGTGCTCGCACAAAAATTGGGCTGAGGTTTACACGTAAGGCGAGTCAGCCCATTTGTGCGGTGAAATGCTGCACGTGACGCGGGGTATAGGACTGCGGATGCTCGCACACTCTGTGGCGCGCTTAGCTCTTTATCAGCGTTCTCCAGTAACTTGCGTTTCGTTGCAGCCACACTGTTAATTCCGTAACGTTCATATTAAAACAAAACAATTGGGAAAGAAATTATCTCTGTTTACATATCTTCAGCGTTACCTCTTGTTCCGTGTGGATGAGGGGGCTTCACACTACTTCTGGAAACATCGCGGTTAGCTTTAGATTAAGCGTATTGTACCCGTCAAAAAATTGTGAAAGCTGGCACGTTAGAGGAGTTCTCAACCCGTGGGGAATTCCCCCATGAGGGGCGGAGTGACACCATGCAACATTCGCCTCCAACCGGCCCTTGTGCGCACTCTGCGTAGCACATGTATATCATTCACAGGACATCTCCCTTGCCAGAAATACTTGCCAAAAGAAACTCGAAAAAAGAAAATACACTTTTATGCGTGTATTCCTTCGTCGTTAATATGCGGGGCGATAACGCTTTAATGACCGTAAAGGGGTACATGGAGCAAAAAGAGGTTGAGAACTTAGTGCTTTAGAACAAAGTGCTTTAGAGGTTTATATTTCTGGCCTTTGAGTTTGTCACAAGAATATTACCCCAAACGCCAGAAATGAACTCCTAAGGTAAGTGTTACATTCGTTATCTTACACGAGAGTGTCACCGATCTTCAAGAATAGGAATAGCAGCACAGTATTCGCATTCCCCATTAGTTCGTTTCACAGATGTACTGAGGACAGCCACATCCACGGTCCCCGCACCTTCCACGGTGAAGACTGTGGAAGTCAGTAGCCTCGACCGGCATGGCCTTCTGAAACGGTAGTGTAGCTTTAATGACACGAAATACGCATAGGCTAACACAACTTTCCTCTTATGCTCCCACGCTACGGCCGTACGCACAGACCTGGAACTGTGTGATAACAAGTCGCCAGTTAGAAAGCACCTGGGAAATTCACCTATACAGGGCATCATGTAAATGTGAAGCAAGCAGCTTGGCGATCATGACCAAATCTGTGAAGTCTTATTCAAATCATTCTTCCCAAAAACCAGCAAGAGGCTACGAAACGCGAAACACAGGGCGCTCTGCTCAGCAGGCGAGGAGGGTGCGAACGGGAGCCGTCAAGGGCGAGCGGCCAACCTTAGAAGTAACATGACCGTAACTTTTTTGTTAAGGAGACGAATTGTTGTACAAGTTATACTCTTGAGCAACGCGTTTTGGGACCTTAACAGAGGGACAGTAACCTGTCCTACGACATCGCTTCGCAATGTATAGGACTGTAACGTCTACAGGAAGGGAGCGGTATCTTAAAGGAGCACTGAGGTGACCCCCAAGACCTCCTGGTGGACAGCTTGACAGAGGAGGCAGATTTTCGAGCTCATTCAAGCCTCATTGCTCCTTTAAAATTACATGTAACCGCGTTTTCCAAGCGACGTTATGGTTACCAAATTAAACGTGTACATGGTGTTCAAAACTTAGGAATGTCGTCTAGTTTGCAGTAAACTTTGCGGGAATCGGGATGTAGGTTCAAGAGCACCGGTTTACAGGATACAAGGTAAGGATATCGTTGTGCTTAATAGAAAACAAATCAATAAATAGCGTCCTCCTCAAGACACCATGCATTCGTTACGTCCGCCCCATCTCGACGCTAGCAGGTGGTGCCGGCCTGCCGCTCGGCGTCGGAAAGTGCTACATGTGCGAACAGGATTGTAGCCCCCGGTACGTAGTAACATACACAATATACAACAACCACGGAGAGATAGTGACAGATATCATCCTACCCAACTTACGCGGCGTGCTGAGCAACGATGGGATGCACGGGAGCGCGAAAAAAAAAAAAAAAAAACAGTAAAAAAAACTGGCAGATATGATGCAAGTTGCGGTGGCATCAAATCAACGATGGCGACAGAGTTATTTATGTACACGTGGCGTCTCCCTCGAAGTGATGCCACACATGCATCGGTAGATCCTCTTTGTCAAAGTCGACCCAAGCAGCACAATTTACTGAAAGTCGAGTGCAATAGGGGTGGACGGGTAGGTGGAAGGCCTTGAACACACTCGTAAAACTAACGAACATTGATAAGACACATACCGTCCACCCCTATTGCACTCGACTTTCAGTACATTGTGCTGCTTGGGGATGTACTTTAGGATGGTAGTGGCTCCGTATATCAGCCCGTTCAAGTCATCGATGTTGCAAACGAGGTAAGAGCTGTCGCTGTAAAAATGTCTTGTCATATCTGTTTACTTGTTTCTTCGCTTAATCTCGTTGGGTTTTCGGCGATGCGATTTATGGGACAGGATCTTCACCAAATTGAGCCTTCACAGCTGTCGCTATAAAAGCGAATATCATAGATGTCACGGGCTCCAATGAGGGGACCACATCTCTCTTTGCCAACTGGCTTCACAGATCGTTCTGTCGCCTTGTCGCAATTCATCTTGTCGCAGACTAAAGATTGCAACGGCTGCTTTCTTTACGTTATGGAAAAGTTTCTAGGAAGATGGTATCCTGTTCCTCTTGGTCAACATATCAATCGTTCTTCCGCTTGGACGTTCGCTGTTGTGTCTTTGTGTTGTTTGTTTGTTATATCTATTATTTTCCATTGCTTCCGGCACGCTGCTCTGGCTTTTATATGCTGTTTCTACTTCGTCTTCGTCTGCCACCTGAGTAAACACTCCGATGACAGTCAATCTCGTTGCTCTCGCTCGCTCCCACACTGGCGTATAAATAGCCCTTACATCGCCCGAAAACTGCGGAACAACACCCGCCGGGCGTTTTTCTTTTCCTTTTTTTTTTAATTCAGCTTATTCAGAAAACATTCGAATATAGCCTCTTATGGCCGAAACTACATTCCGAATACGTCGTTACTGCTGTAAAGCGTAGAGGAGCGCTTTGTCTAATGGGACAGAAAAGGGATATCTCAATTGAATTACTCATTCGGGACATTGTGCTCTTTCACTCATCTGCTAGGGGTGGGTGGACTCTTTTTTTTTTTTTTTTGCCCCCTCAGTTTTGTCTGAAGGACGACCTGACGCCGATAACTATTAAGGGCGCAACGCATTGGACGTTTTCTCAACGTCAAAACGTCGCGCGAACCCCATGGCCTTGCACACGCGGCGAAGAAAAACGAAAGTTTTTAGATGAGATTACTAATGTTGAGATTGCTAATGCTCCTCCTGAGATTAATACTGTACCAGAAATACCACCGTCAGCTTCCCGAGGAGACAGTGAGAATGAGAGAGGAGCTTCGGAACTCGAATCGCTAGAATCAACGGGTGGCTCCCAACTCATTCAGCATTTCCATCCAAGCAACGGCAATGTCGTTGCGTCGGGTTCGGAGGCATCTGCGACTTCTAGTGTCCGACTGCCATTCGCCAATACTGGAGGATCCGGAACGGGAACAATATTGGAAGAGTTAAGGACATGGGCTCTCTCGGGTGTACAACAGAAATACGTGACTTCAATGCTGAAACTATTGCAAAAGCACTCCGTTTTCATGGACCTTCCAAGTAGTGCTCGAAGCTTGTTGAACACCCCACGTCAGAACAACATCGTAAAAATGTCTGATGGGAAATACTGTCATTTCGTGCTTAGGTCAGGATTGGAGTATGTACTCTCCGCTACAGAAAACGTCCCCGCCACGATTATACTGCATGTGAACATTGATTGCCTCCCTCTGACAAAGAGTACGAGAGACCGTACGTCCTCCAGGCCACATACCAACCACGGCACGATGTGTGAGTGTTAGTCCTGATGCACCCAGGGCCTTCAAAGTTGAGACTCAGACAGGGTTCCCCTCCTAGGCGCTTGACGGACTAAGTCCCAGTATTATCGTAATACGCATGCGCTTAGACTGTACGGCCGGTCTAAAGGAGTTCGAAAGGAGAACGGTCATTTTTTCCAGAACTCGAAAAGGCTGACAGAATAGACAACTTTATGTTGAGTGAGTAATATACAAATGATACCGTTTTGTATTTTATATCGCTTTTTTTATGAAACTATACAACTTGATAAAACTGTCCATTTCGAGTGCCGTTTTGGAAGAGATTTTGTCAAACGCGACCTCTCGGGGTGCAACGGGGAACAAGGTACGGGGTCTAAACCCCGTGATCTTACTTTCACATATACATGTTACAAAATCTGCTTAGGACATCTTTAATATTATTTTTATATCAAATGATATTAAGCCCCGAAGTTGACAAAATTGGCCACTTGGCCATTTTGAGTGCCATTTTGGAAGTGATTTTGTCAAACGCGACCTCTCAGGGTGCAACAGGGGAACAAGGTACGGGGTCCAAACCCCGTGATCTTACTTTCTCATATACATACTACAAAATCAGCTTAGGACATCTTTACTAATATTTTATATCAAATGATATTAGGCCCCAAAGTAGCCGAAATTGGCCACTTGGCCATTTTGAGTGCCGTTTTGGAAGCGATTTTGTCAAACGCGACCTCTCAGGGTGCAATAGGGGAACAAGATACGGGGTTCAAACCCCGTGATCTTACTTCCACATATACATACTACAAAATCAGCTTAGGACGTCCTTAATATTAGTTTTATATCAAATGATATTAAGCCCCGAAGTTGACGAAATTGGCCACTTGACCATTTTGAGTGCCATTTTGGAAGTGATTTTGTCAAACGCAACCTCTCAGGGTGCAACAGGGGAACAAGGTACGGGGTTCAAACCCTCTGATCTTACTTTCACGTATACAAATTACAAAATCAGCTTAGGGCATCTTTAATATTATTTTGATATCAAATGATATTAAGCCCCGAAGTTGACGAAACTGGCCATTTTGCCATTTCGAGTGCCGTTTTGGAAGGGATTTTGTCAAACGCGACCTCTCGGGGTGCAACAGGGGAAGATACGGGGTTCTAACCCCGTGATCTTACTTTCACATATACATATTACAAAATCAGCTTAGGTCATCTTTAATATTATTTTTATATTAAATGATATTAAGCCCCGAAGTTGACGAAATTGGCTACTTGGCCACTTTGAGTGCCATTTTGGAAGTGATTTTGTCAAACGCAACCTCTCAGGGTGCAACAGGGGAACAACGTACGGGGTCCAAACCCCGTGATCTTACTTTCTCATATAGATACTACAAAATCAGCTTAGGACATCTTTACTAATATTTTTATATCAAATGATATTAGGCCCCAAAGTAGCCGAAATTGGCCACTTGGCCATTTTGAGTGCCGTTTTGGAAGCGATTTTGTCAAACGCGACCTCTCAGGGTGCAATAGGGGAACAAGATACGGGGTTCAAACCCCGTGATCTTACTTTCACATATACATACTACAAAATCAGCTTAGGACATCTTTACTAATATTTTTATATCAAATGATATTAGGCCCCAAAGTAGCCGCAATTGGCCACTTGGCCATTTTGAGTGCCGTTTTGGAAGCGATTTTGTCAAACGCGACCTCTCAGGGTGCAATAGGGGAACAAGATACGGGGTTCAAACCCCGTGATCTTACTTTCACATATACATACTACAAAATCAGCTTAGGACGTCCTTAATATTAGTTTTATATCAAATGATATTAAGCCCCGAAGTTGACGAAATTGGCCACTTGGCCATTTTGAGTGCCGTTTTGGAAGTGATTTTTTCAAACGCGACCTCTCAGAGTGCAACAGGGGAACAAGATACGGGGTTCAAACCCTGTGATCTTACTTTCACATATACATGTTACAAAATCAGCTTAGGACATCTTTAATATTATTTTTATATCAAATGATATTAAGCCCCGAAGTTGATAAAATTGGGCACTTGACCATTTTGAGTGCCATTTTGGAAGTGATTTTGTCAAACGCAACCTCTCAGGGTGCAACAGAGGAACAAGGTACGGGGTTCAAACCCTCTGATCTTACTTTCACATATACATGTTACAAAATCAGCTTAGGGCATCTTTAATATTATTTTGATATCAAATGATATTAAGCCCCGAAGTTGACGAAACTGGCCATTTTGCCATTTCGAGTGCCGTTTTGGAAGGGATTTTGTCAAACGCGACCTCTCAGGGTGCAACAGGGGAACAAGGTACGGGGTTCAACAACCGTGATCTTACTTCCACATATACATACTACAAAATCAGCTTACGACATCTTTAATATTATATTTATGTCAAATGATATTAAGCCCCGAAGTTGACGAAATTGGCCGCTTTGCCATTTCGAGTGCCGTTTTGGAAGTGATTTTGTCAAACGCGACCTCTCAGGGTGCAACAGGGGAACAAGGTACGGGGTTCAAACCCCGTGATCTTACTTTCACATATACATATTACAAACTTAACTTAGGACATCTTTAATAGTACTTTTATATCAAATGATATTAAGTCCCGAAGTTGACGGGAGGTGATTTTGTCAAACGCGACCTCTGAGGGTGCAGGGTGGTGCACGATTAAAGGGCTTTCGAACGTTTTAAAGCGGTCGATCTGCTGCCGAACGTTGCGGTATCCTCTGTGACAATCCCAGTACAAGCCGTTCATAGTATATTTTTGGCACCATGATACAAGTCATTGAGTCATTGTAAAGGGCCCTGCTGCCGCCTTTTCCAAATTTTGCGGTGGTTCCCGATGCAATCACAGGAGAGGGGCATAACATAAGCCGTCGCGTCTTTATATGTGTGTAAAATGTCTGCCACCATGATTAAAGGGGTTTTTGTCCGTTTTAAAGGGCTCTGCTGGAACCATTTATGGAGTTTGCGGCCGCGTCCGTTATAATTCCAGTAGAATGGCAACAGCATAAACCGCTGCGAATACGTATATAACTTTGGAAAAAAGGGCAAGGGTGCAGGCCAGCTGGTACATGGTGAAAAAAATTTTTTTGGAACCCGAGAAAGGGACAGAGGAGGGACGACACGACACGTTCTCGAAACTTTGGATAACTCTGCAACTATGACACAAGGGGTGTCGACCGCTTTAAAGGGCTCTGCTCCCGCATTTTCTGTATTTTGTGGTAGCCTCTGTTACAGTCCCAGTAGAAGGGCATAGCACCAGCCATTGATGACATGTCATTGGCAGCATGATACAAGAGGTCACGCTCGTTTTGAAGGGCTATGCTGCATCCTTTTCCGATATTTGCGGTCGCCTGTGTTATGATCTCGGCTCGGTCTTTGGCAGCATGACACAAGGGGTTTTGCTCGTTTAAAAGAGCTGCCACGTTTTCCGAATTTGGCGATCGTCTGTGTTATAACTCCAGCAGAATAGCATCGCACAAGCCACTAATAACTTTCTTTCTTTCGCTCCATGATAGAGGGAGTATCGCCCGTTTTAAAAGGCCTTGCTGCCGCCGTATCCGAATTTTGCGGTCCCCTCTTGCGCAATCCCGGTAGAAAGGCATAGCGTAAGCCGTCATGAATATGCCTTTGGTACCATGATACAAGGGGTTTCTTATGTTTTAAAGGACTCTGCTGCTGCCTTTTCCGAATTTTGTGGTCGATTCTGTTGCAATCCCAATAGAAGAGCATCATAAGCCGTTGATAATATCTGTTTTGAACCATGATTAAAGAAGTTTCACCCGTTCTAAAGGGCTGTGCTGCGGTCTTTTACGGATTTTGCGGTCGCCTCTGTTACAATCCCAGTGGGAAGGGCAGTAGCATAAGCCGTCTCGAATATGCCTTTGGCACCATGATGTAAAGGGTTTTGCCCGTTTCAAAGGGCTCTGCCGGCGCCTTACCCACCACTGTTAAAATCCCAGTCACCACTGCGGTCACCACTGTTAAAATCCCAGTACAAGGGCCTAGTATAAGTCGTTGATAATGGCTTCGCTATGCAGAATACACCAGTGACTCTTTGCGGTGTATTCCTTGGATGCCCCTGCCATCATCGGGGTTGCAGAAAGGTTAATTTTTAATTTTCTCAAAGAGGTTGGCGAGTGATGCAATGCTTCAGAATAAGACTGTGGGTCATTTCTTGCAGGTAGACGTGTAAGCGAATCATGGACTTATCTATGCGTGCTGCACTTCGAGAAAAATTGGTTGATTACCACGAACAGCGAAATTCAAACGGTTTCGTAACGGATATGCACTTTCATCTATGATGTCTTTTCCTCAGACTTTAGCACCACTGGTCGTAGGTGTCTGTTGCCGTGTAAATGTTCGGACTGCAGGCGATTTGCCGTGCAAGTTCACTTTTGTGCCCCGTATATCTTGGCAAGTTTTTTCCCTTGCCATATCGTCGCGGCTCTCTCATGCTGAATTCAAACGGCAGTTATCAGCTTTCAGACCTTTGCGCAACTAGGATCAGCACCGAAAAGCAACGACAATTTCTTCTTTGTCAATGTTGTTGCAGCTGGCACTATCATCAATGCGCATAGAAGCCAAGATGCGGTACCCGGCGTGATAAGATGTCTGCGTAATTTCGAGTTGAGCGAACCATAGGGGGGTTTATGGATACATATCTATGGGCATATGCATTGGTGGCCAGGCTGTATCAGGAAATATCATGAATTACAGGGGGTGGTTGGAAAAATTCAGGGGGAGTATACATCTTCCTCGGGAGGGGGGGGGGGGGCAATAAAACCCCTCGAAAAGACCGCAATTATAGCAAAGTACCTTAGCGTAAACAGCTGAGCGGTATAGTTATTAGGCATTCGCATATACAATTCATCAATGAGAAACTTCACTTGACACACCAACAGAAACAAATGAGCTTCTTTTCCAAATGAGACACTGAAAATTTGAAAGTCGTTTCAAGTTCTTCGTACATAGTTCTTCACGAACGATTATCCCAACGTTCAGGAGCACTGAAATTGTCGGTTTACACACTGTATTGTTGATTTTGCTTGCATTTTAAATGTGAAAAAGAAAAAAATCAGGGAAAGAGAAATAATTAAAAATTTTCACACAATGACCCTCGTACATAACTACTCCATCTCTACTTTTGTTTTCGTTTTCTTTCTTTTTTTTCTGCGCATCTCTGTGCTCCGTATAGTTTTTCGCGCATGATATCCGGAGAGGCTGCTGTTATGCTGCAAGCCCATAAACTTAGTATAATAATTAAGATGATGCCATTCTCTGCACTTGTCTCCACTATTACTTCTTAATTATTGTAGTGTGCCTAGCCAAGACCAGAGACAAAAGCGGTAGTTGGCCGTTCCCGTCCTAGAACATTTTCAGAGAATGCCACTTTATTCTCCTCTCCACGCGTTTGTGCCCCATCTTCGTCCTCCTTCTATATTACTCCGGAGCTCCTTTGTCCATCCCTCCGTGGATGGTAAGGCACTATATTTCCGATGGTGGCCCTTTCTTCCGTTCCTCTTCGTCCATGATAAGTCACAGTCTTTAATATACCTCCGAATGTGATGAGCTTCTTGACGGTATAAGGCCCCTCGAACGGATTCCTACTCCCCCGTAGACCGCAACGTACGAGCACCAGGTCTCCTTCCTCGAGCTTCGGGATCCTACTGTTGTGGCGGAGATCGAATCCTTTCTTCATACGGTGTCTGTATTCGGCCTCTTTTTCAGCGCTGCGCGGACTCTCTTGCAGCTGAACTTTGTCAGTGATACCGAGCTCCTGATCAGCCGGTAGGACGGGCGCGGTCTGGTAAGCTGCATACTGGGGGCTGCATCCCAGTGCCGAGGTATGTGACCTGTTGTGGTGGTGCACTGCCGCCTCCAGGGCACAATTATCATATTACTTACAGCGCAGTTTATCAAAATGCACGTTCAGACCAGATCGCTATAACTACTTGTTGAGGTTCATGAGTCACAAGAACTGCTCGAACGTGAATGTACTTCGTAACGTCGACAGGAGCAGCACTACATCCAACAAGGGTAAAAACAATGCCTGAAAACCTGGTTATTCCATTCATTTCGAATTCTTCATTGTTGGGGATGGGGGGGGGGGCAGTTTTATTCTATTTAGTGGTCAAGAGACCTCGGCGCACAGAATAGCTGACTGCTGAAATGTGCAAGACTGCAAGCCATGCACATGCGGCCCGCGTGTGTGAGAGCCCTGATTACCCTGATCTATGCATTGCTTGATCTTAAGCGAGAAATAAATAATGTACTCGAGGGCGCGTAGCACTTGTTTAGCGTTATCTACATATCTGCTAATGAACAACTTTGTTTTTAAAGTTGGGGTGTCTAATCGCCGCCGGCGATATTCTACCGTGTTCCAGTTTCTACTTCCCTATACAGGCTATACTGAATCCCACGCCAGTCTTCATGCCATGGACCCATACAACTGGTTATTGGAATTCTACAATAAACATTGGAGACCATGCTGAAAGGTATAGGCTGGGACTGAAGGAACGGGTCGCACCATCAAACGCGTTGTTGTTGTTTCGCTTCAAGCTGATCGAAACTCACTGATTGCTATGCAATTTATTTTTGGAGCACTTTACATTTTCCACGCATAACGTCAACGTCGACGCCTGTACGGCGCTCATAGCCGCAGTTACTTCGCGAGGCTAACGCGCAATAAAAAAATACAACAAGATCCGTACGGTGCATCCGATGCATCCTACATTTGTAGTTGTAAGGGACGAATATCGCCTTGGTAGAAATACTTTCACCCGCTGGATCACGTCACGGAAATGTTTCCTTTCCAGGCGGGGAGGGAGAGGGGGGGGGGCGACAGACGTGCATTGTCATTTCGAGATGCGGTAACACACCACCGAACGCGTTTCAAAATGAACCCCCAGAAAAAAGCTCATTTTCATGTTATTTTGGTTTCGTGACTGAGTTTCCTTTCCCACACTTCAGACAATCAAATTTTCCTACCTGCAGAAGGCAAAATCTGACATGGGACTTTAAAGGAGCATGGATATCATTTGGAACATATATTTTTTCACCGCTTGATATGAACATACTACCTTCATAAACTGTTACGGAAAATATTTCCTTCGAAAAGCGCGAATTTCCTGAGAAAATTAGTTTGGATGAATGCGCTCCGCGGCGACAGTCTCCCCCAAGCCGAGTC
Source organism: Ornithodoros turicata (assembly GCF_037126465.1). Taxonomy (NCBI): domain Eukaryota; kingdom Metazoa; phylum Arthropoda; class Arachnida; order Ixodida; family Argasidae; genus Ornithodoros; species Ornithodoros turicata. Next base: position 49,847,546 of record NC_088202.1, on the reverse strand, counting down.
TGGCGTGTGGTGACGTCAGGCGTCCGAGCACTTCATTGGCTGCCGGAAGCGTCCGTTCCCCGCCAGAATCGTCTGCTAGCTCAGGAATCATGGCAACTTACCGACTGAGACGCTGTTGCTATTTATTTGCGTTTGACATTCGTCTATTCGTGCTATTTATTTGCGTTTGACATGCGTTCTTACATGATTTGTCTCGTAAGTTTTGCATAAAACAAGACTGCGGGAAGTGTAAAAGGTGAAGCCAGGCCTCTGTGTTGCAGTGACGGCCCGGGTTGAGGTGGATCGTACGCGGTTGTGATTTCTGTTCCGATTGTGCTGAGGTGTCGTTCATTAGTGAACAGTATTGTGCCTGTGTGTGCAGCATATATATATGTGATACGACTAAATACGTTCCTGTCAGTTGGAGATTTATTCCATGTGCCAGTGTTGTATTCTGCGTATGACCATTCAAAAAAGAAAATGATTATTTGACCATGTATTTTGGGGTTTCCCACAGATCGCTAGTAGATGAACTTTACTAACTTTATTTTGGTATTCATGTTGTAGTGTTGGTGGAGACGTTACGCTCCTGGTATCACTAAGATATGGTAAGCGCAATGTTACACAGCTATATGCGTTCATCGGTCCGCTCTTTCGCCTCAGAGATGCCAGTGTCCATGCGGTTCAGAGCCCATAGTGTTGACCACAACACGGAGAAGTCATGATGGTCGGCAACATCTTCAAGTGAAAACACTGGTCACTGCGCCGCGTCTTCATGACTATGCATTTGTAAACAAGAAGAAGCACTATATTTCAATCCGAATGTTCGTTCACACTTAGCAGCATCACTTACCAGCCTCCGGTACATTCGTGTGGCGAAATCGAAGCTCGAGGAACTTAGCCTCCAACTCCATACAACGTTTCGTCGAGAAGAGCAGACGTGTCGCCTAAAGAGTGTTCAATTCATCACCTGTCCTTCGCACGGCGTCCGATGAGCAACAACGCTTCCTTCCCGGTCGGCTTGCCAGCGCGCGCCGGAGAAATCGCAAAAAATAAAGAAAAGACGGCGCGGTCACATGACGTCAGCGGCTGACAGCCGAGTGAGGGGGCATTTCTGCCGCGAGATTCAAAGCTCCCTCGCGCTCCAGGATTGCGCGCTACGCTCAAACTTTTTGTGCGAATATGTATCACAGGGCTCAGAATCATAATTTCTACCTCTCCCGTCATATTTTATTCCGACCATTTCCATGCTCCTTTAAGTTAGAAACTGCAACATCTGTTGTAATTGTCTGTGTTGTTGTAAATTGCCATGTGACCTATCCACCTGCGACTATACCAATAACCCTGTATTCACACGAGTCAGTTTTCTGCCGGCTGACGCTCAGGCGGCAGGGAACGTCACTGCTCTCTGGTGCCACGTGACCGGCGCTCTTCGCCACGTCACCACTTTCCGATCTCCGGAGCGACAGTCGGAGGCAGCCGGATATCTTGTCCTCCCGGCACAGATTCTGACGACCGACGGCGTCTGCTGCGGGCAGAAGGAGAAGGTGACGCAACGGATACTTATCGCGCTTGCTTTTTATTTCATCAGGATTGCTCTGCATGTGTCCCATACAACGGCATTCACTGTACTATGGCCAATTCTGAATTGGAACGCCAACAATGCTTGGCTTTACCGCGAAGGTGGTGCAACGACACACCGGCGGCAGCAGCTTCGGAACAATTATGCAATGCATAGATAGATGCCTACAATGTAGTGTTGCATAGGAAGCTTTTTCTCCACGTGAGGCGAAACAGACACGGGATACAAAGCATGAATTTTATAAACGCGGATATTTATTTATTTATTATTTATTTATTTATTGTTAATACGTTAAAAGCCCGAGGGCATTACATAACGGAGGTGGGCACACGGTAGGGATACAGAAAATATTGCTTTCGCTTGACAAACGTTGACTACACATAATCGTTTCGCTTGCCCATTACCATTACATGTATAAAAACATAATAACTGGAAGCTACTCGTCCTACCGAAAGGACAATAAAAATTGATGTGATTTAATTTAATTTAATTAATTATTGACTACCTGTAGCTCGACATCGCAGCGTCATCGCCAGTTAGTCACTTGTCGGCACTCTATCGCGCCTATATTGGTGCTCAGCATCGAGAGACGCTTCACTTGTGGAAAATAAAATCGAATGTGACAAAGTCAATTCTCAAAATACTCCGACAGGCGTTTGGGTCGTCCACACGGAGATTTGGGTTAACGCTGTTTTACATTCCATAGCGCTTCTTCGGAACCTATTCTTTGGCCCATATCTCGTCCCGTTTCTCACATGAATGCACTCTGCATCATCCACAAGGATCGCAAGTGCAATAAGTTTTTTCTTCCATTCGTCCATCCTACGCTAGACACAGACGAAATGCAGGCGCGAATACAGAAGGAATCGGAAAACTGACAGCCGCCGGGAAACTGACCAGTGTGAATGCAAGAGAACGAGCGGGCGCCTTCAGACGCGTAGTGACCTTGTTTACCTCGGATATCCTCTCACTCCTTCCCGACTTGCTGCCGGCAGAAAACTGACTCGTGTGAATACAGGGTAAGTATGGGTAAACAGTATTGTAAATACACTAATATAAAATTCACTCAGTGCTCTCTACTTCTTCAGCACCTCGTGTGTCGCTGACCTTCTGTATTCCTACCCACTGCTGGGATTTGGGAATATACACGCCTTCGATTCTGAATGTATTTAGTTCTACACCAAAATCTCTGATCCAACGAAGTGGCGTTTGATCAAATCATTGCCACTCGCTGACGCCACCACTCGCATCGCCACAGAACTCGCAGACGCCATATTGTCAATATATTCCATTTCACTTAATAATAACTCTGGATATAAACGTGATATCGAAGATGTCATCATTCAATTGCGTAGTCTGTATATCCATGCTTAATAGCTATGAGTCCGCGGCCCATACCTGTTTCCCTTGCTACAGCGTGCGAAGTAGCGTTTGGTCAAATCGTTAATTTTCAAGCGACCAAAGAACAAACAGGAGACAAGATCACACATAAGTCGCGCTGTTGTTGTTTCGTGTTTGTTTTTTGGTCGCTTGTGGATTTACACCAACCAGCCCAATCTATATACTTCAGGCATTTCGCGAAATCGTCGCCCAAGTGGCACTCACTGGCGCCAAATTGTCTTTTTCCTCTATGTTAGCTCGTAATATCTCTTGATACCAACTCGATACTGATGGTATCATCATAAAATTACGTAGTATGTGTATCGTCTGCGGGCCGTAGCTGTTGTCCTTGCTGCACCCTTAGAACTCGCAGTTAGTCAATTTGTCATCCAGAAGGCTACCACAGGTGCCAACCTGCCAATTTCATCTGGCAATCTCACGATATCTGGAAAGTCTCATACTCGTTCTCACAGTTGTACATCACGTCTTATTATTTATCTTAAGCGAAAGCTCCCGGGCGTGTTATCGGTGCTATTATCAGGTCAGGGCGCGAAAAGGGAATTGTTCGCCTCAGATATGTCTTCGTCTCCCTGCCCAAATCTGTTCCTCCTCACCTACTCACGCACCACCCTGTAAAGTTAGCTTCATTGTGTAGTCCTCTGCTATCATGTCAAGCCGGGTTTCAGAGGGGGGGTGTCCTGGAATGCTGCTCTTGATTTCCGCTTTTGCCCCGCCAGCTTGAAATATGGCAGTATGTGCCCCATATTGCCCAGTTTGAGTCAGTATGGGGAAAATCCTGGCAATGTGGGCCCCATATTGCCCCTGTACATCCCATATTGACTGAAAATGCAAAAAAATGTTATGTACCCGTGTTATACAAATGCCCAAGCAGCACGGCAAGATTGGACGTTGAAGCGTGTGAAATGCCCAATTCAATACGTCGTTACATCCAACAACAACAACAACGACAACTTTATTTCGAGATGATGGGTGGGGAGTTTCATCCCTAGGCCATCGCCACATCCAACAACCTGCCGCAGATGATACACACTGTTCGAAACAGTCAACATACGTTGCAGTCGCACTGTAGCTTTCACTCGAACTCAACAACTCAATTTTCCACTTACTTCAAACAGCCGCTATCTTGCTTCGCGATGCCAATGCTAACCGGACGAACCGACTGAGACCGTGGTCGTTTTAGCGAAATCTCGCGTTCTGCGACTAATGCGCATGCGCGACACTCGGATCGGACGTTCCATTCTCGGCGGGTTTCATTCTTCACGTTTCTTTCTGGAGCGGCCGTTTCGTTCTACTGCTTCTTCGATACTTTGAAGAATTGTCCCAGTAATTATTATGACTCTTAAAGTAGTGTTTATTAGTACGTAGTATTGTAATACGTAGGTAACGTGTGACGGGAGTACTCCGATCATGACATTTTTAGCTGTCGCGGGGCGTTCCCTACGATCCGATTTATTTTTTCTAAATTATCCTGCGTAATAATTATCGCGCTTTGAGCGCTTAGGCTCTGTGTGCAGCATGACACAGGTAAACACTGCCAGGTCGCACACAGAAACAGGGGTGTAACATTTCGCTTTACAGTTCCTTTAGTGATCGAAAGCCAGGGCGGCTCATCTGCTATGTTCCTGTTGTGGGCTAAAGAAAGCACAACATACGCCATGCGTTCCATTCAGGCTTAATGAAGAGCACAACACATACACAAGTCATCCATGTCTGCGTTCCCTGCTTTATTTTTCTCAAAGCCATGGGAATTGTTATGCGAGCGAATGGGCCTTAACCTGCAATCTTTCTAAGGTAGCTGGTCATGTGCCATACCACATCCATGTTACGCATCGCGGCGTATGAGCAGCGCTGGAAAAGAAAGCACACATGTAATATGCCTTCATTGTTCACATTGCGCGCTCCCTAGAAATGTGTAGAAACTCATGAAATGAAATACAATCTTTGCAAAACGCATATCATAAGAGTTCTTTCACACAGCATAAAAATTTTACGTATCTTTTTAGTGCGAACGAATGCCCACTAGTGTGCTGATAAACATATTTTCGAAGAGAGAGGCTACGTTCTTACAGCTGCTTTTGTCGCGGCTTCGATGTCATGTTCATCGAACAATGCAGCTTCTGTCTGCAAAATGACAAAATATTTCCACGTGAAAGACAACAACAACATTATTTAACAACCTTTAATTTGTGATTATGATTGGGGAGCTTCATCGCTGGGGGACAATATTCTACCCCGTTGCTGGTGGTAGTGTGGTGGAAGGGTCCTGGTGCAAGCCAAGTATTGGCTCACCTCTCTTAACACTTAAAAAGAGGAAGGAAGGTCCTGTTCTGCTATACGGTATAGACCAAGGGCAATTAGATTGCATGAACTATGGTTTGGCTTCAAACAAAACTTTATCGTTGCCAATGGTTCAAGAAGATGATGAGAAGCCTTATCGGCATCATTGCTAAGTATGGTGTATTCGAAAGTTCGACGCCGGACGAGAAATACACGAGCACTTACTTCCAGTTATTGTTTAATGCAGAAAGGGTGAAGAGGGTTTTATACATGACACATATTTTATACATTTTCACCCTTTCTGCATTAAAGCCCCAGGACAAATTTTCTCTTCAGGAGGTAAGGAAGATTTGATTGGCTCCGAAATGGTGATATTGAACAGTGATGAAACCAAAATGACAAGGAAATCAGCGCGCTTTCTTTGCTGTTCCTGCCCGCCTTTCCTCGCGCGTCCCCGCTTATCGTAGCCTGCTAGCCTATCGCGGAATGATAGAGCAGAGTCTTCTCCTCATCTGGAGAGATGGAATAATGGAAGCAACGTGCTCGAACGACTGAAAGCATTTCAACTCAAGGAAGGTCCTTTTCCAGCCATGTGTCCACCGCGAAGCTCCCCCTATCATTAGAGAGTTTTAACGCATCGTAGGCTATCGCCTTTCTGTACGTAAGGGATAGCGTTGGTGGTTCTGCTACCGCGCAAAACATAAAGATAAAGATGCTGTACTGCTCGTACAGTTACAGGCGGAGAGTGGAACATGCTTGAAAAATAAAATGAATGAGAGAGTCACACTGGATGACACACTTGAGCAAGAAAATAACTGTTTCAATAAGCATTCACTGAGCATTCCTTGTGACGGCTAAGATGAGGTTCCCGGCTAATTTGAATAGAAACCTATTTCTTATGAATTTGTTACCTCGAATGACTGTTTTGGACCATCAAGTATGAGAAGTCGGGGAATGCAAGAACGCGACACAAACAGCACGAGTAAAATATGTGCGACGCAGAGAGGAAGGCTTAGGAGGGGAAGCGTGTCCTTGTCATAGTCCCGGACACTTCCTTTCCTGGGTTCCTCAACTCCCTTGTCGACACCTGCGCTTGGTGTTGTAAATAAAGTTGTTGTTTTTCTACATATGTTTATGTGTACACATCAGGTGTAAATATCAGGTTGGATCAGGTTTGACACAGGTTGTAGATGTGGGTCGTACTACCCATGCCGCCGTTACATGATCCCGATAGAAATGGGTGCACTTGACTTATCGCACCCCCTCACATCAATCCTCCCTAGACGATTACTTGACAAGACCTGATGGGAGAGGATTTGCTGCGATAAACCAAGTCGACCCGCTTTTGTTGAGTTCATGTAAACGCGGCTCCACATGTACAACCTGTGTCAAACGTGATTCAACCTGATCCGATACCTAAAGCACATGTGTGCTCTCCCAGTGCCTGTTATGATACCAAGCAAGCCCTCGTTAAATGAATACATTTTCGTTGTTCCCAATGAAGGATGAAGCTGAAGTGGAGCGTAGAAATAAGTGTACGCATCTATTTTCCAACAAGGGACACCAACTGCACATGGCGACAAGGGAGTTCGCAACTTAGGAAAGGAATTGGCGGGGACTACGACAAGGGGATGCCTCCCCTCGTAAGCCTTCATTCCTGCGTAGCAGATATTTTACTCGTGGTCTTGTGTAACGTGCCTACTGTCCCTGACAGTGGTTTATCAACTGGTCCTCGAGTTATACTTTATGGTTTGAAACATACATTATGAGTTAACAGAAACTCATGGGGAATATCATACCTGTTGGGATTAGCGTCATCAAGAGCTTCATTATTGTAGACAACATAGGGAATGCTCAAGGGCACACTCTAAATGAATCCAAAGGGCCCCTTACAGTAAATTTATTTTCTTGCTCAAGTGTCTCATCCTGTGTCATTCTTTCTCATACATTAGGTTTTTCAGGCATGCTCCACTCCCCGCCGGTATCGGTACGACCAATACAACAAGCCCCATCCGAAGTAATGATCAGAGGGACGCCGCGGTGGACACATGCTTTAAAAAGACCTTTCCTGGATCGAAATGCTCTCAGTCGTTCCAGCACATCGATGGCACATTTTTCATCTTTCTGAACGAGGAGAAGATTCCGCTATCATTCCGCGATAGATTAACAAACTATAATAACCGTGGACGCGCGAACACAGGCGGAACGAGACAGCGCGTTCATTTTCTTGTTATTCTGGTTTCGTCATTGTTTGTTCTCTCCCATTTCGAGGCATATCGCATCTTCCTTACCTCTGAAAACTCTGACCTGGTTCTTTAAGAGGACATATCACATACGTCTCAACTCAAAAATGAACTTTTTTCTGCGATAGATGGCGCCACAAGTCGGAGGAGTGAGGAGGGCCCTCACTCCTCCGACTTTGTAAGAAGTCCATCGCGTCTCTGATTGGAGGACACGACAAGCCCACGTGACAGGCGGAGACCTATGAGCTGGGTTGTGTTTCCTTTATTTTTAGATTTTCTCCTTTCCCCGATTTGCTTTTGCGCGGTGGATTTCGTTGTCTCGCGTTTGCTGTTTACGTTTTACTGGCATTTCTCGAACATGCCGTGTGACTGTCGCGTACCGCCGTTACCACCTCGCTTTCTCGTGGATGAAGATTGCTCTGATCGGTAGCAGCGGGCTAAAGCTTTTCACCCGATACGCAGAGACTGTCCGTGGAGGTGTCTATTCGTGATATAGTAATCGTAGTTTTCAGTTTTCGTGGTGTCACAGGATCACGTGTCCCTGAGAGTATCGGGGGACTCCAGTTGAGCTGAATAGCGATTTTTGTCAGAGGCAGCAGTATCCAGAAAGGACGCGGGGTTGTCGACGGTCATATGACACTGCAACATCCCGTTGCAAAACATCCCTGCTTTTCTTGCCAGTGACACTTACGCTGTTGAACCATGACGTTCGTTGCTGTCGATTGGTGTCGTGAAAGCGCTCCCATTATTTCATAGTAGAACTCAAGGCCGGTGCGCTCGCACAGGACTGCTAGCAAATTTCGATAGGGTTTCGCACTCCCCTTTAGAGCATTGCGCGGGCCTTGTCGGGCCGGGCTTTACGTTTTTCGCACGTGCCCGTGCCAGGTTCGGATTCGACAACACATGGTGCGGCATGTACGTCAACAGACTTCATGAGACTCGACAGCTGAATGTTTGTGTCGGGTCTCGGTTCTTCTTCTACATAGGGGTTAGGAGATGTCAGCCAGATGGCTACGGCTTGCTACTCAAAATTCCACACACATGCACTCACACACGTTGGGGCCCACAGGCGTGGTGGGCGCGTTTGAACAGCAGAAGGAGCGTCCTTCAACAAAGCCAGAGAGGAGCAACCGCGTACACACGACACCGCTCTCTCCGTGAAGCAGAGTGAGACGCTGATCAAGAGGAAAGCCGAAGTGCGGAGTTTTCAGGCGTAGTGCAGGCAGGGTTCTGCACGACACGCTCTATCCTGCGGTGCGGATCCCGGTTTGGAGTTTCCCGCGGGTAGCGGGTCGGTTGCGGGTGATATTATTGACACCCGCGCGGGTAGCGAGACTGTTGCGGGCAGCGTTTTTGGCACAAGCACTGCTGGCGGGTCGGCCACGAACAAGCAACGGCTACAGCAACAACAACGAAGAGAAAAGATCATACCAAATAATAAGTAAACAAAGGCGCCGCAGCCCCTGCTGGTCGGGTCCGGTTGGGTGTGGATTTCATTTTCTGGTAGAGCGCGGGTGGCGGGTCTTGTCAGAGGATTTAGGGGTCGGGTATGGATTTCACCCTCAAATAATGGGTTGCACGTCATACGGTCCAAGTGCCCATTTCGTCGAACTACCAAGTGTCCGTCTGGCTTACGCGAACATTTGGGAAAACAAAATGCGTGATAGCGCTTTTCTATAGAAACGGCTGTCTTGTCCCCCGTCCCGAGTTTCTTCAGCTATCAAACAAACCAAACAGTGCACGTATGCACAGGTCATGCGCATTTTGGCACTGTAGTTGCCTCTTGAGAAGGGGTAGAGCACTGCATGGGCCGGATTTTTAGGCCCGTGCCCTGCCCATACACCAATATTTCTATACTGAGGCCCTATCCAAACCCACCTCTGCTCTAAGTGTTCCCCAGGCTCGCAGCGGGCCCGATGGCCAGTCCCATTTGTCCATTCCAATTTTCTTTCTGTGTTCTCGGGAAGGATAGCTCCATAACATACCCGAAAATCGTGCCAAAATTTTGGCGGCGATTTTGAGTAAGTGGCCGCCGGATTTGGCCAATTTCGTGATACAGTGTGCGTGCAGACGGCAGGTATCGATTTGTTACTTCCTTCACTGTATTGTTGTTACTTTTTTATGGGGTTTAATGCTAGCCGGGCCTTCCTCAACCACGATAAAAATTTCATAATTCCAAGATAAAGCAACCTGTCTTCCAGTCTGTTCAGGCTGACGTGTTGAATTGTTTGTCTGAATATTCGATATTTCGGACGCGACTGTTTATCATAGTGTAGTTTGCATCAATTGCGGACTATCCGATTCAAAAATAAAAGAAAGTGTTTATTTCCGCGGCAATCGAACTATGATTTCATTTTCACCGTCAGAGATCGCAGGCGAATTTCCATCCTTTCCGCGGTGCATATACAGTTCATAAAAGGAAGCTTTTGACCGCTCGATAAATAATTTGTTGTTTTTAGTGTTTAAACATATGATCGTCCCACTACAGCGAAGGATTCTTAGGAATACATGCAGAATGCTCATGACAAATAAATCCGGGTTTGGGTAGCGTGCCGCGAAATCTTGTGGCAAACGTCCCCACCCTCACGGTCATCCCACTATATTTGGTTTTGCTGGTCCATAAGGCCCTAAACCAATGTGCAAAACACCACAAACGCATTTGATTTTATTTATATTTTTGCATGCGATGGGTTTGTTGTGTGGGCCCCGTCACATAACATCCGCGTCTGCACGAGCGGGCTGCCAAAGGCTTGGTGGTCGCGTCGACCTCAGCGAGCAGACGACCAGACAGCTGTGGAGAGGAGGACTACGCAACGGCGCCAACTGCGTCTCGCGCACGCCACAGACGCACGCATGGTTCTCCCTTGCAGCTTCTTCGGAGATCAACTGACTTTGCAGTTCGCCGCACAACGCATTGTGATCCCAGAGAAACGTAAACGATGAAAGGCGCGTTGGTTGGCAGTAGCCAGCTGAAGTTTATGACGCGCGACAGGCTGTTCGTAGGCTCTGACGTGGAAATCGTCACTTTTAGCTATCCCGGAGCTACAGCGTCCCGTCTGAGAGAAAAAATCCATCGACTGCACCTAGCAGTAGACTGGATCGTCATGTATATCGGTGGCAACGATATCCAGGATGGGAAGAGTGCCGCAGCTGTTTTGCGGGAAGTCTCAGTAAGTACAGATTGCAACGATTTCAATCACTGTGCTGCTAAAACCCATTTCCTCTGACACGCCAGGGAAGATTCATTTCCATGAATGGTCTTCTTTCACAGGATACCGTTGAGGTGGCGAAAGGCTACGCGGAGCATATATTCCTGTATAAGCTGATGCCACAGACAAGGCGGCCTGAACTTTCTGGCACAATTCAGGGATATAACGCGATGCTGCGCACGATTCCAGCTGTCCGTGCCGGTGACGCTACGGTGTTGAGCATTGACGTGAGTAGTCGCTTCTCGAACGCTAACTCTGGAACTTCCTGGTGGTCATGGCAGGTATTTTATAATGCTCGTTAATTTTGGAAAAACAGTGCGACAAAAAGTAACTGGGGCTACCTTTGTGGTGCTTGAATTACAAACAGTTGATGGTCTTGATGCGGTACCTGTTTGTAATTCAAGTATCACAAAGCTAGTTTCCAGTTGCTTTTTATCGCGCAATTTTTCCGAAAATAAAATGCGTACGAAGTACTGGCACATGCCTACCAGGAATTCCGGTTTATTTGTATTGCTGTCTTTGTGAAGTGCTGTTTGCAAAAACATTCCGTATATATGTTCAAATATCTTTTCCAGCACAAGGTCTTTACCAGGAACAAGGAGGTGAAAGAGGGGATGCTTTCACGGGATGGCTATCACATTTCGACGGGACGGGGGTTATCGTGCCTAGCAGGCATCCTCCGCACAGCCCTCGTGAAACGCTACGGACCATGGCTGAAAGCACCGGGTCCGCGTCGTGGCATCGTACTCAAGCCAATGGAGTCGTGTGAAGAGTGTCGTGCTAAGGGACACCCCACGAGTGCATGCAGGCCTGTGCGCTCACCGTGGTGAACGCTCACCATTTTAGCCGCCATGTCATGACGACACAGAACGATGTTACCACTGTTACCTGCTGTATTATAACAACCACGTCATCTGATCCCCAATCCTATGCTCACTTCTGTCAGCAGCAGCAACGTAGTCAAAGCTTTTTCTAACCTGTTCCTCCTGCCATCGCATACTTTGTCCCATGATTAGTGTACAAATGGCCCACATCATACACAAGACCTGCCCGATAAAATTTTGTAAACAACTATCATCATTCCGATGGAAATTTTGTAATGGCTTCATGCCGTCTGCCAGCTTCCGGCTGGGCTGTCTGCTCGTTACCCTAGGCACCCTGAGACCAGTAGTTTCCTTAGAAGTTGGTCCAGGGCACATATGCCCCCCTCCCCGTGATATTTCCTGGAGCAGAAACTCTAAACACAGCGAGGTGGTGCATGATAATGCGTGTGAAATTTGAAATTGAAAGACTACTGCATTGCTTGCCACTATGAGTGCGAGTCACTGATGCCCACTGTAGCCTGAATGAGATGGCTGGGTATTTTCCTACGGGTGCAACTCGTGCAATATATTTTGGTTAATAAAATATATTATGCTTCATAGCAAGCTTTTCAAGAGAAAAAATGTATTTCTCCTCAAATTCGTATTGTGGTCCGTACAGATGTGTTTGCAGTGTTCCCCCGGTCTCAAGTTTTTCTTCAGATGAAATCTGGTCAAGGTGACCAATAGCCATTGTTAGTAACCACTGGTTCACAGATTACTGCAAGCAGAAAATCCTAGACAGCCAGCACCCGAAAGATTAAAAAGAAATCAGTAGCACGTGTTCACTATTGGTAGATTGGAGATATTTTATTGAAGAACGCAGCATGTATACATCATCACGTTTTCTGCATTACTTATGCGTATCAGCTCATGCTTGTAGCCTCAGAATGTTCATTCGTGGATACAGTATCCAACAGCACATTTCATCATTGGCGATGTGGCATACACACATAATGAAGTACCATACAGTCCGCTGCATGTAGGCGCACTTTGACATGAAGGTCTCGCACATACGGCATCAACATATAGCATCCTGGTGGACAGAGCCAGGTTCATAATATGGGAATAGTAAAAACTTGGAACGTGTTACTCAGCAACGAGTTTCCTTTTTGAGCAATGAAGTAGCAACTGATAGTTGCTTTTGCCATGCTTGTCAGTTGGCAGCTAAAGCCTCAGAGTGTGTGTTTATGGAAAAAAAATGTCCAACAGGGCACCATTCATCATTGGCCACATAATGCTGAACCAGGTACAACACTGGCAAGGGCAGGTGCTTCATAATCAGGGAGAGAGTAGGAAATTTTCAAATGACAGGTAAAGACAGTAACACTTAGGAAGTTTGACCTTTGGGCGTCTGGCCATCATATTTGCAGTAGTACTGGATACCTGAATCTGAAAATACAATTTTCATATGTTGAAATGACACCCAAGTAAAGGCAAGATGGCAAGAGGACGTAACGCAGAGCGACATGTTGGGATGTTGCTCGTGCTCAACAATGCGGGGAACTGGCGACAGTTGGGAGACAGCTCTGCACAATGATACTTACCGACCTTGTCAAAATATCAAAATGGATTCATACTCAGGATGTCGACATCTGAACAGGCTGGTGGAGCTTCAAAAGTGCTAGGAATACCATTCATGTTTCTTTCCACAATTTTCATACACTCAAGCAAAGGTAGAATACCGTGATGGCCTCACACATATAGCATCAACGTGTGGACGTGTTTCAACCATGCCTGGGAAGAACGACGGTTTGGGGACAGCTTTGCTATATCTTCATAAACTCAAGCCAAGGCAGAATACCATGATGGCCTCACACATGTAGCATCAACGTGTGGACGTGTTTCAACCATGCCTGGGAAGAACGACGGTTTGGGGACAGCTTTGCTATATCTTCATACACTCAAGCCAAGGCAGAATACCATGATGGCCTCACACATGTAGCATCAACGTGTGGACGTGTTTCAACAATGCCGGGGAAGACGGTTCTACGGTTGGGAGATTGTGCACCATTCTCATACTTAGATCCTCACGTGCTGATGGCTGGATTCAGATTTCACACTCTTACGCCATGTTTAAAATATGACAAGCATCGCACGACTAGTCTGTGGATTTATACATAGAAATATATTAATATAAATATTTAGGAAAATTGAAAAATATGCACAGATATGCACAGTAAAAATGGAAAAAGGTAACTTAAATATGAAACACAAACGTGAAGATATGCAGCCTGAGCCAAAGTCGAAGACATGTATATGGAAAAACATTCAGTAAATTATGAAGCAAAATGGATGAATATGCATTAAAACACTTGGCAAAGGTGGAGCCGCACAAACTAAATGACACGTAAATCCACAGTCTAGCCATAATTACAGAACAGCGGCAGGTGAGTTATCTTTACCAGTCTTCCGTCTCTTTCTGGATGAATCGCCCTGATTGGAAGTTGTTTTGGCGGCATCACAGAGCGAGGCAACCTGATGGTCACTCTTCTTGTTATCTCTGAGCTGCAGCCCACGGGACTGACGAGGGTCAACCAACTCCGGTAGAAGGCTATGCGAGTAGAACAGTTGAAGGTGGCCAATCATTTTGCTCCAGAAGCCATCATTTCTCTCGATCTTCTGGACAAAAATTTCCTCGCCAGAATATACCACAAAAAGACAAAACTGACGTCGAGTGATGTGGAGCTGTCCCTGCACCTGATAGTGGTAGTCATGGTTTTCCTTCAACGAAATATTACCAGAGTTATCAATAGTGCAAAAGGTGATTTTTTTTGCCCGCACTCCCTCCACAGGGGTAAGGGGCCGAGCCGAATAAGGGCACTTCACTTCCACGACAGTGTCATCACCGACAAGCCCATCAGGTGTTGCAGCAAGGTATGCAAACTCCTGATCAACAACAAGGCCGCATGGTGAAACAGTCACCCCTAACTCATCCTGCAGCTTAGCAATTGCAATGGGCTCAGTGTCGCGACCATATCGGAGAGCCTCAGTGTCAAAATGACCATAGAGCAAGGAACGAACAGTACTTGCACTGCTCGTTGCATCTCGCATCTTGCATACCTTGCCAAAATTAGAAGCGGTGAGTCGCTTTCGCCTCTCCTGCATCCACAAAGTTCTCCCTTCTTGACCTCGAGTATCAGCCTCGAGCTGCTCTGCATCTGGTTGGGAGAGCACAAGGGAATCCTTGTACGCCGCAGCAGCTTCAACATAGTCATCGTGGTTCATGTCTGGAGCATCCACTATGGAACCATAGTGGTTGTCGCTGGAAGCACGCTTGCAAGGCGCACCTTCAAGTGAACGCTTACAGCGAGCAGCCCCAGAACTCCGATGCCTTATGCAAGCAGCACGAACAGCTGCTTTACGCTTCAGCATAATTTTTGCATACTTCCCAGGGCTGGTGTTGTACACTGCCTTATGTAGAGCACGATGGTACTGCTTAGAGTTGAAAGACACGACAGCTCCTGAAGCCCGCATTCCGAATGATCCCCTCTGGGAAAAGTTTATTCTTTTACCGCCAGAAAACTTTGCAACGAGAGAATTGAAATGTTCTGCAGCATTATTGTTAACGTCAAGGATCAAGCTGCTACCATTGTTTGCCAAACGACTCATCGCTACAAGGATTTCATTGAAAAGTCCGCATTTCCTGAGCTCTGGGACGTGATTGACTTCCCCTTCTTTTGGACCACTGCAAAAGTAACCCGCACATTTTGCGTGGTCGCCGAACACATGGAGTGGCCCATTACGGATATCAGCCACCAGGTTCCGAATCTGATCTTGTTTGCTGAACTCGGCCTGCTCTTTGCGATAGTGAATAGCCCTAGCAACTCCAACTCTTAGTCGAACAGCATTATCCAGAAGTAGCTTCTTCAACGATGGGGGAATGGGGGTTGTTCTCTTTGCCAAAGCAACATCTCGAAGACGACTTACATAGTTTCGAAGAAGGTGGTTGCGACATTCTACCTTCTGAACTACCTGATGCTGGTACGGTGCAGCTTCAAGAATTGACTTGTATGTGCTCGAATCACCGTCAGCGATCAACTGCAAGTACTTTACCCCGTGCAACTCAATGCTGCGCCTGAAGCCTTCAACGACGATATCCTTCTCCATACTGGTAGAGCTGCTGTCCCAGTTCTTGAAGCACAGATGCTTTTTTGGGCTCGACCCTGCCTTGGAACTTGCGCACAGTGTACAAAATTTGTTCCGGACGCCTAGGAACAGTACTTTCTTTGTGCGGTACCCAACAATTACAGCCTGCAAAAACGAAAAAATGTCAGGATTGTATTCCACAAAACTCTACCCCCAATGACAATGTTTCGAGGAATTATGCATTTGTACGCGTATCATACGAATTAATGCCACAGGATGTATACCACTCTAGAAAGTGTGTTTACCAAAAGACAGCAGTGCCACTAATAGCACCAGAGGGGTCAACTTTTTCCTCCAAATAAATGCTCATAGTGTTCTTTCCACAAATGGTGGGCACAGACTTCCTGTATATCCCGTCTGCCAAGCGGTGTGCAAGATAAATCCTCCTTTTTCGGGCACCTTTATTAAGTGTAGATAAAAATTTTTACTTACCAAGCCAGAAAGAGCGTCGTACTTGTTCTTGTATGAACGTTTGCACCAAGCACCATCGGCAACGACCGTAATTATAGGAAAACCGTCAGCATCGACGTCCCCAGCCTCCCTAGCTAACCGAGCTTCCTCAATGCCTGCTTTTCTTATTTCTTCCCAAGCTGTTTCGTCGATTCCTTTAGCAACAATATCCTGATACTTACTGTACGTGCTACCAGCCATGCCGGGTATGTCCAGAGCACCTAGGAGCTCGCGAAGGCCTGAGAAATCAGAACCTATAGACACGATACCGTTCACTGCTGAGGAATTGACGTCCATGCGTTGTTGAACAAGTTGATCAACTGGTGCCTCTGTTGTGACTACATCTTTCCTCAGACACATCCTGCACTTCAAACTGAAAGAGCTACACAGACCTCGCCGATGTTCTGATACAATTTCCATGTCAGCCAGGCCGCAACCAAACGGACTATGTACCGACAAACTTTGCAAAGACGAGAAGAAGTGATCAATCTCCACTATACGCCGACCATTCACACTGCTTGTGCGCTGACTCTGTGTCTGGTGAACATTGCCAGTATCGAAAGATGAAGATCGACTGGGTGTAACAGCGGCAGTGATTGGAACGGGACTTGCTCTGGAACCGGCAAGCTCGTCACAACCTGAACTGCAGGGGACTACATTATCTACCTCAGCTGAATCAGCAAATGACGAATTTGAAGGACGAATTTCGCTTGTGCTCGAAGCGAAACAAGCATTCCGACCGGCATCAGTTACAGTTTGAGGAACAACACTACCACCAAAGGTTGAGCCTACAAGGGTATCTGCGCGATGTGGAGTCGTCGAAGTGCAACGATCACTGGGAACAGCACGGCTGGAGCATCCTGCATTACCAAAATCTCTCAAATCCGCAGGCTCCGTCACATGCCTGCCTCTACCACGTAAATTCGCAAAGTCCTTCTTCTTACGTTTCCGTTGTCCGTAGACGTGACTTCGAGCCATAATGGGTAAATACTATGAACACGCAGAAAACACACAAGGACAGAGAGCAAATGAACAGGACAAGAAAGTGAAAAAAACGCGTAACTTAGCCACGAATTGGTCACTTCAGGACGAACCGCCGAAACCACGGACGCCGATCAGCTGCTGCGCAATACGCGGATGGTTACGAGCGGACTACGTTCGGGCGCTGCGAGCGGACGGCGCCACCTTCCGGAATCAGTGGTAAACGCCTTGGATGCATGCCTGTACTCACTTTTAATTCTTTTTCGGAAAAACAGAATGCTAAAAACACACAAAAAACGCGTCATTTGAATCCTGAAACATGTCCCCGGTTAACCTCAGAAGCGGATTGTTTTTATTTGCTTTCATTTATTTATTTGGATTTTTTGAAGCTGTAGCGACAAAATTCATTTCTTTTTCTTTTTTAAAAAAAATTACAACGCTAGAGCGATATTTCAGTTCCCAGAGTTAAGATGTCTTGACGTCACCTTTCCGATGAAAGTTTCCGCATTCCGATCTGTCTCGTAGTTCAGCCACAAAACCTATGCAAAGTTCACATAGAAAACAGAGGGGTTCCCACCTTCAGGGGTCCGTAAAAAAAAATTACAACGCTAGAGCGATATTTCAGTTCCCAGAGTTAAGAGATCTTGACGTCACCTTTCCAATGAAGGTTTCCGCAATACGATCTGTCTCGTAGTTCAGCCACAAAACCTATGCAAAGTTCACATAGAAAACAGGGGGTGGTATGTCCTCTTAACAAACAGTTATTGGGAGTAAGCGCTCGGTCCCTCGTCTATATCTTGTGGTTGTGTTCCACTATAGTGCGCTTTGGAATAGATCATATTATACCAACAAGCTCAAACTGCGACGTTATTCCAGCTAAGTATGGTATCCGTGTTTCCTTTCTCTAAGTGCATCACGGCGCTCGGCAGTTGGTGCCAGTGGCTTCCATCGGTGGAACTATCCCGCTTCTGGATGCGAAAATGAGCGCTTGATATATGCTGAGTACAAAGCCTTCGCTTAATGTTCCTCCCTTTTCGATGTTGTTTCTTCCAATCAGCTTCTCCAAATCGTTAATGAACCCGTTCTAGCACAGTGACGATGGCGCACATCTCACGTTCGCATTTTCCGTCACTCTTAAGTGATATTTCATAGCCGCTACATACACTGCCCAGTATATTAGTGCATTATTTTTAGCGATTCGAAATACTTTTGTGGACACGTTGCATTTACTTGCAGTATTATAAAATTATGTACTTTATGCTGCTCTTTCGGTATATGGTTTCCACATGTACGTTGTACCTTCTCAAGTATCCGCAATTCTTATGTAATCTGCCAATGCATCAATGCCATACGCGCACAGCGGCTAATGTTCGTGCTATGCTCCTTCCTCAGCGTGCATGTGCCATCGTAGGGTTCTAGAGTGTGTTACACTCTGCGCAATCCTTGTAGTCTTTAGAAGGAGCTTACTTACCCAGTTCGCAAGTACCATCGCTATCATGCAGTCGCCGTACTGCGAGGAACACAAAATTAATATTAGAAGCGGGTTACAACACGTCACACTTATGTCACCATCGTAACGTAATAACCCTGTCACACGGGCAGTCTTCAAGGATGATAGTAACCAATGGCCATTGAACATGCGTGTAGCGCCACCAAGTGCGTAACGTATCAATTTCTCAAAGGGCATTGGATCCAATGCACCCTGACAGGTTGAAGCGTTAGACGCTTGATGGCGCTACAAGTATTTTCCAGCGGTGCAAGTGTCACAAGCCCATTTATCGCCTGTCAGTCGCCCCAGGTGGTGGAAATTATCCGCAGTCCTACCCGGCGTCACGTGCAGCATGTTACCACACTATAGGCAGACAAAACCGTACGTGTAACATCACGGCACCATTATTTACAACGGTGCGCTCTGAGCCTGTACGGTAATGTATAATTGCAAAGTAGTACGAATATACAGTGTACATCACCTGACGTGTCACAAATATATGTTTAAAAACTACGTGTCTAGAATGAAGGGCTTAACGGTGTTATCCTCCGCGAGCTCTTGCCATGACATATACGAGGGTGGTTCCATAAGTTTCCGGCCCGACCAAGTTTTAATAGTCATAGAGACGAAACAAGTGTATAACTTTTCGACATAGTCACCCTTAACTTCGATGCACTTTTGACATCTTTCAACCAGCATTCTTATACCCTTGAAAAAATAGTCCGAAGTTTTGTCCGCAAAATGCTGGAAAACTGCCTCTTGCACCTCACTATCGTTTTGAAATCTCCGTCCTCTGAGATCCCTCTTCAAGTTGGGAAGTAGTCACTCGGTGCCAAGTCTGGACCGTAGGGTGGATGGTGGATTTCTTCGAAGCCGCACTCCTTCAGTGCAGCCTTGGCAACAGAAGCCGTGTGGACAGGGGCATTGTCCTGGACCAAACGGACACCTCAACTCAACCTGCCGCGCCTCTTTTCCTTGATGGCGTCTCGCAGTCGGTGCAGGAGTGACGCATAATAAGTCGCATTCACTGTGGTGTTCCTCTCTTTGAAGTCGATGAGGAGGATCCCGTGACAATCCCAAAATATTGTTGCCATGATCTTCTTTGTGGATTGTGTGACCTTGGCTTTTCTTGGGGGTGCTTCTCCTGGTTTGCGCCATTCCATCGACTCCTTTTTCGAAAGGGGATCATAGTAGAGCACCATAGTCTCATCCCCTGTGACAATTGACTTCAATATTTCTTCTTCGTTCTCTTGACAGAGCTCCAAAAACTCTTTGGCACAGACGACGCGCTGTTGCTTTTGAACTGACGAGAGAAGTCGTGGCAGCCATCTCGCACTGACCTTTTTCATGTGAAGGCCCTCGCCGATGATGCGAAAAACGGTTGTTTTGGAAAGCCCCAGCCTTGCTGAGATTTCCTTCACCTTCAGACGCCTGTCGCTTAGCACTTCCTCCTCGACAAGAGACAAATTTTCTTGTGTCACCACTTCCACTGGACGACCATCGCGTGGATCATCTTCAATGGACTCTCCTCCCAGTCGAAACTGCTTAGCCCAGTCTTTTAGCGTTGTGTACCACGGAGAGGCTTCCCTGTACACGTTGTCCAGTCCCGATTTAATTTCTTTAGGCGAAAGTCCCTCTTTTGTTAAGAATTTTATCAGAGCGCGGTACTCGATTTTTTCCATTTTAACTGAAGAGTGCACCCTGGCTGTTCGAAATGCCGCTTTCCAACCGACAAAAGCATGGAGAGGGTTGAGGGTGGTGCTCCAGCCCTCCAACAGATGGCGCCACGCGCCCTTAATCGCATTTTCAAATTAGCGCGCATTTTCTACCTCGGGCCGGAAACTTATGGAACCACCCTCGTACGAGCACTTTCATCAGATTCGGTCGCGAGAAATTAATTTTCTGAATTGAACTTTGAAATATGTCAAATCAATGTAGTTTCTTTTTCTCCAAAAGCACAAAGCGCATCACAGGTTTACACAATTCCAGTAGAAATATGTCAGTAGAGAGACCTTAAAAAAGTATTGCTACCAAAATAAAGTGTTGTTGTTCTTGCCAACGATCCCATGCACTTCAGGTGATAACTCGAACGTTGACACATAATTTAATAGAATTTCAGTGCAACGATGGCGGCCCCCCTACTCATTTCTGTTGCATAACTTTTGCAGCCCATTGAAGCAAAAGTGTCAGGTCGGGAGCCGGTCTAGTCGGCGCTTCCTCACGTTTCTGCATCAATCTGCTTTCACAAGATCGCTACATTATCTGCTTTTTGATGTTCCATGCAGAAGGAGCAGGAAGCGCCAAGGTATATATAGACAGGTAGCGAAACTCCCATAGGGCCCTGAGTGTTCAGAATGACGCCATGATAGAGACCGTCAGCGCTATCCATCCGTTGCGCGGACTACTATGATTGTAAATAAAAGTATGATAAATGATTGTAAATCAGCAGTATGAATAACAAGCAGTGCATAATTAGCCATGGCGCTGTTACATTCGCGCACTTCGTTTACTTTGTATTCCCTTTCCCTCCTATTTTTTATAGCATAAACTTATCCCCCCTTTCCCCTGACCAAACCATACTAATCATCCAGGGCAACAATATCAGACGAGAACAGAGAAAAATAAATCACATCATGTTTAATTACACGTATCAATTCGAAATACATACAGTTATCACACGTTTTGACAACTCCAACCAGAAGGATATCGCGACGACCACACAGAAACTCGGAAGGTTCTCATGGTCCATTTCTGACCGAGAGGGAAATGTGCACGTAGTGATTAGTCGATTGTATGTCTTCAATGAGTGGCCATAATGAGTCTGTTGCAAAACACAACGCATCGTTGGTGCACAGGGCAGATTTTTACCAGCGCTGACTACATCATGGACGGGGGGGGGGCGGATATGCTTATTACGAAGGAAAAAACGGCAGGCAAAAACGGAAAGGTTAGCCAGGCGGAAGCCGACTTGCTATTCATGGACGGGCCCACCACTCACCATGAACGAAAGCTTTTTTCACGGGGCAGGCAACAGAGGATGAGGATGCTTTGCATTCATGTATGTACAGGTGTTAGTTTTCGTCTACAGCTTCAAGATGTGAACGTCGCTTCCTGTTTAACCCAAAAAGTGCGTGAACTCCGTATTACGATGCACGGACACACGGCTAAAAGGGATGCACGGATAAACAAGCCTACTGTTACACAGTTACACATGGGCAGGGGTGCAGGAAATGTACGGAAATGTACTCGGGTGGTAGATGATTTCGTACATGTCTACGAGATGGGCACGAGACAGCTTTTCCTGCACTGAAATTATTAATAAACCAGGGATGAACCAACCGAATCCGCGAATCCTCGAATCCTAGGCAGGGATTCGACATTCGGGAATCCGAATACCAGTGCTCACTACGGCGAATTGAATCTTTCGAATCCACCAGCCACGTCTGTTTGTTTGTTTTTCAAATTGGCGCCTCCGGAGTCCGCCGAAAGCCTGATTGGCCAGCGCCGGACCCATTACTTTAAAATTTTTGAGCTGTGTTTTCTTGTTTATTTGCTTGTTCGTTTAGATTGCTCCGGACTAAGGTTTTCAATCGGGATATCCCGAATCTCGAAATCCCGGGATCCCGGCTAATTTTTGACATCCCGAAGTCCCGGGATTTCTTCCGGAACATCCCGGGATTTCATGCGAGCAAATATGCCAGGAAAATCAAACACCTATAGGCCATCAGGCAGAGACTCACTCCTTCGTAACAAAATGACACTTTTTATGACTGGAGGAGGCACAGGACGGCTGCCTACACGTGCGTACAGGTATTTCCTGACGGTCGTTTCTTCTAGCGCAGAAGCTGAACGGACCTTCAGTTCGGCAGCCAGTATTTCCGCAAAAGTTCGCTCCGAACTGGGGGACACCACACTCGACGCTCTGTGCTTTCTCAGGTCGTGTTTTAATCATTGTACAATGTGATACCGACTCAGCGATGGTGTTGTAAACCGTTTACTACTTCGTTTCTTTCCACTCGTTCTTTTTCCTTTTTTTTTATGCTGCTCTTTATTCAATTGGAATGTTCACCGTTTGAGGATATTATAAAGTAATATTTCCTGTTACTTCCGGTGTACCGGGACTCGCCTTCTTTTCACGTGCAACAGTGAAATTTTGCAACAGTGAAAGGGGTTTTTTGGCGCAAAAGCGACGAAGGCCATAGAGCGCCAAAAACGGTGGGTATGTGAGTCAATATGAGAGTAAAAATTAAAAGTAAAATGATAACGTTAAGAACAAAAACACTGTGTATCGTGCAAAACGAATTACTAAGAAGTAAAAGTTTTACAACTTGCCAGCCAAGCCAATATCCTGTAGGAAGTTAAAAACAGTCTCGAACTGAACTAGCGGTTCATCGCCCAGTAAGAGGGCTGGGTGAAGAAGTATGAAATGCTTGTAAAACCTGCTGAAATAATGCTGACGTTGACTTTGAAAGATGAGAGATTTGAAAAGAGAGGACATGAGATAAGGCCATGGAGAATGGAGAGCTGCTCACCACAGTGTGCGCATTGAGGAGGCTCCTCTCCTCGGATTAAAAACCCATGTGTGACATAAGTGTGCCCTATTCTGAGCCTGCATCGCAGGGTCTCCTGCATTCTGTTCTTCAGAGGATACCCCTGCCTTTCAATGTTTCTTTTGATAAGGTGGAGCTTATTATTCTCCTGTGTATTCCAAAACTCCCGCCACTCGGAGTTTATACATTTTCGCAGGACCCGAGTCAGATCCTGGATAGGAATATCAAACGGTGTGACGTCTATGTCCATGGCTTTGGCTGCTGCGCTGTCGGCATATTCGTTTCCTGGTATCCCGACATGGCTGGGTACCCAGCAGAATATCAACCTGTATTTTTTGTTTGTGATTTGTGATGCAAGATACCGTGCCCTGCGGACAAGGAAGTTTTTTTGTTTTAAGTCGGCTGCATATCGCCTGCAAAGCACCAAGGGAGTCTGTGTAGACGACTGATGAGACGATATTGTGCTGCAAAATGTAATTCAGTGTGACAATAATTCCGTATACCTCAGCACTAAAAATTTACATGTACTGGTTCAAACGGATTGCCCCGGTGCACCTCTCAGTCACCATGGCACATGATACGCCTGTGTCGGTTCTGGATTCGTCTGTATAGAATCCTATGTGCTCTCCCAAACTTTCTCTCAGATGTTCAAACTCCTGTTGCAGAACGACCATGTTGGTATCATTTTTCTTGTACCGTGCTAAGGAACTGTTAGACCTTGGGGGTGGTGTCCATGGAGGTATAAGTCCAGTGGTTTCTGATACCTGACAGTTGAAACCGAAAAAGTGATACTGTTCAACCAGTTGTGAGATACGCATAGAAAGAGGAGGAACAACTGAAGGCTTGTTCAAGAACAGCTGTTTAAAACGTGTGTCCCCAACACTCGAACAAGCAGCGTGCTGTGGGTAACTTCTCACCCTGAGCGCATAAAGGATAGAGAGATAGGCTCGTCGTCTTTTCAATGAGCACTCACTGCTTTCAACATATAAGCTTTCCACTGGCGAGGTGCGGAAAGCACCAAGCACCAACCGTAGTCCGTGATGATGTGCAGGGTCTATGCGTTTTAAGACAGAAAGGCGTGCTGACCCATAAACAATACACCCGTAATCCAGTCTAGACCGGACCACAGCGGTTTACACTTGGTGTAAAGTCTCTTGATCTCCTCCCCAAGATCTGTGAGCCAAAACTTTCAGCAAATTTAATGATTTGGTGCATTTTACCTTAATGTTATTGATGTGGGATTGGAACGTGAGCTTCTTGTCAAAGGTAAGCCCCAAAAATGTGTGTTCCGACTGTACAGTAAGAGCTTGACCATTTATATTCAAAGATGGTTCCGGAAACAGCCCTCTTACCCGTGAAAAAGGCACACAAACCGTTTTGTCTGGTGAAAATTTAAAACCATTCTCAACCGACCATCTAGCTAGTCTATTAATTGCAAGCTGCAGCTGTCTCTCGCACATGGCAAGATTGGACGATGCATGTGATATGCAACAGTGAAATGCAGATGAATAAAAGAGAAGTGGCATTATCGAAGAAAAAAAAGTTAGATGTAACCATTTTGCCCTCACTATTTTACCACTGTGGTTACACTGCGAATTTTCGAATGCTTTCCTTGAGCAAAAGGTAATTGACAAAGCGCACAACACGCCGATATAGTCACTTGAGGTAAGTAGACTTGGAAGTAGAGTCCTGCAGGCCCGCGGGACCCGCACGCTGTTGCGGGTGGCAGGTCTAGGTTTTCGTACATCGAGTTTTAGTACACGTACGCAAAGGCGATAGTGTACGTAACAGATAGCGTTGGTGGTTCTGCGCACTGCGCGAAGCTCTCTTTTTGTTATGGGCGTGCGCAGAACCATCAACGCGGTCCCATGCGTACGCAAAGGAGATAGCGTACGCTGTACTAAAACTCTCTATCGTTGACGGCGGAGCGGGCAGCGGGTCGGGTGCGGTCGACGCATTTCATCAAAACACTATTAGAAAGTATACCGAGTTGCTCAATTTCTCAATTTCTTTCAACTTCTTTCTCGAAATATGCCGTAAAACGTCGCTGACAAGGGTGGAACGGACGCTCACACCGTTTGGGTGCAACAGCGCCTGTATGTCCTTCTTTGTTCATGTCGCGTTTCGTATCATCGTGCCTCAAGTCACAAACCAACACGTATTTGCACCTTTTTGTCCCCTGCATCCATGTCGTTCAAGAAACCATGCACACAGGCACATCTAATCATCAGGCATAGACCAGGGAGTACTCTCAGTTTACTCGTCAACGTTCATCGCGTTGCGTATGCGGGTCGGGTGAGCTTTTGGAAAAAAGTATGCGGGCTGCGGGCGCATGCGGGTCTCAGTTTGTAACGGGACGCGGGTCGCGGGTAGGGGTGCGGATTTGAACCTGCGGGTACGGGTTGGATCCGGTACAGATATTTCTGACCCGCGCAGGACTATACTTCGAAGCACCATCTGAACTCGTCACAATCCCGAAATCCCGTCCCGGGATCCTGGGACTGACAGCCGAAAATCCCGACATCCCGGGACTGCAAAAATGGCTCCGGATTGACTACCCTACTCTGGACTGAAATAGTTCAGACAGGAAATCTTACATTACATGTTTAAAAGCAACATGGTTTTGCTTTTTGATTGTTTCTTAGTTTCATTGAAAGAATTCAGTGTCGGAAAGAATTCAATACTGATGTGTTTCCTGTAGTCGATGAACAACAGATTAAATAAATAATAAATTACATGTACGTAATGATAAGTACACGGTAGTTTTTTTCCTCCTGAAAGTGAACTATTATTTAATTAGTTTTTGATTCAAAGAAGATAACAAATTCTGCTTCAAAACACTTTTCAGTAGACGTAGATGGGTAGAAATCCAGCGAACCAGTAAAATGTAGGAAGGGAGTTGCCTCAGGACAGAAGCCGCCGATATTTCGAACAGAGACTGTTCTTCTTCATCATTTCAGTAGATGTGTTTTTCTGTGTGTGTTTTTTTTTCGTGGCTTCTTAAACTCTTTTTTAAGAAAGGATTCGAAAGATTCGAGATTCGTAAGATTCGTGGATTCGCAGAACCTTCCTGGGATTCGGATTCGGATTCGGAAAATTCTGGATTCGTCCCATCTCTAGAATAATCTATTAGTAAACACAAAAACCATGCTCACGTCGTAAATATTGTTTGTTTACGATCGTACCTGTGCTACCAACACACAGGATCGTTCGCGTCATAGTCATGGAGATGACAGCGTTGCCGGGTCAGATTTTTTTCTTTTGCGTTCTCTACCTCGCTAAATCTACCTTGGAAGCCCCTCCCCGACACTGGTCAGCAACGTAGTGCACGATATCGACAAGGGACGCAGGAACTTGCATTCGAGAGGGCTGCTAGTGCAGGATAAACACCGCTATTGACATTTCATTACTTCATTACGACACCCATTCTTCTGTACGACGAATATTCGCACGTGGAACTAAAGCACTGCTCACCTTCTTCGGGTCTCCATCTTCAGGAATACAGGCTGCTCCTCGGCTGCATCCGAAATGTAACAGCTTGTAAACAATAAAACAAGTTTGGAAGCATTAAACGGAGCAATCACTGAATAGTCACATTATCTCAGCAGAACCTTATTGGCACTTACATCGTTCAAAACCTTCGCAGTTGGCTTAGTGTGAAGGTTGGCTAGATATTTGCTGCATTCCTTCATCGTGATATGTGTTGCACGTCCAATGTCCGTTGCGTGAAACATGGCTGCTTATCACGTGCAGAAGGAGTAAGTTATAATTGGTTAGTGTCATTTTCAAAGGTGCACTAAGTGGAGCAACAACATCCAAACTGAACCAATAACCAAAAAACCCGCATCTGTACCACAGGCTGGAGCAGGTCCCACCTCATCACCATCCAGTGTATGTACATCCTCGTACGTACGTACGTACGTATGTATGTACGTATGTACGTATGTACGTATGTATGTATGTATGTATGTATGTATGTATGTATGTATGTATGTATGTATGTATGTATGTATGTATGTATGTATGTATGCATGTATGTATGTATGTATGTATGTATGTATGTATGTATGTATGTATGTATGTATGTAAATTGATTATTCTGTTCAGCCAACAAAGATTCATCATTACGTTGTGACTGTCTCTTGCTCTGCTGAAATTTCACAAAATGGGAACATGCCTAATGTATATACTTGTCCTTACTTGTCATCTGCTATGATGCACTTGACATCGCAGACGTAATAATTGCTAAAATAAACGGCCACACTTTAATGCCATTACACTGCATCCGAGCCATTCAGGATTTGTAGTTTATTGAGACCATGTACACAAAATATAGATGTGAAAATGAACCAAATATCTCATAAAGAATTATGTCTTATACCGGTTTCAATAGTGGTGTTTCAAGGATGAAGCAAACGGGAATGGACCAACGAAAACTCACACAACAACATCAGCTACAAACAAGCCTGTGCTGATATTTTGTTCAATAATTGCATTGTGCTTATTTGTTCAAAGCCATATATTCTTACCGAAACACTTTTACATACCTGGCTGGGGACTTATCTATTTTTCCTATGTATCTATCCTATCTATTCTCTATATCCTATCCTATTTTCTATCTAAAAGTTCTCTCTCGACTCCATACTGCCATAGTAAGCAATTTCACTAGCATTATCATTGCACCATTACATGCCAAATCATCACCACCACCAATGCCTAAAAACTCCCCACAGCTCATGCATTGCTATAACACGGCTGACAACAGCATATCATGCACTAAACAAGCGTATGAAGGTTGGGTAGATGGCACGAATTAAGGATGTGTAGACAACAAAAAGACGGACCACTGCATCATGCACTATGATCTTTGAAATCACTCCTTATACAGTTTATTTATTTATTTATTTTTTCAATTAAGGTTTCTTGTTCAGAAAGAATTTCCATAGTGATGCAGTTACAGTTATCACTTCACTCTGACAGAGATGACAACTTTGACTGTGAAATGACATACGAGGCCTGTGTGATGCCATGAGAGAGATAATTGGCGCTGTACAATTGTGTAAACTTATTTAGTGAATTTTTACTTGAGCAGCTTTTCACCATTTTGACATTTTTTTTTTCCAGTCATGCAATAGTTATCAGACTCATCCCAGTTTTCCATGCTTTACTAGATTGCAGACATCCTGAAATACAGACGATAATTTAAATAACTCAACAACTGGACGTTAAAATTATGTAAAAAGTCGGCTCCAATGATGGCCCGGTCGACTTCTGCCACAACGAAGCCCGTACTGAGACATGCGTCTGTCTGTCGCCACTGTCTCGACGTCGTTGTGCTGCTTGATTGTCCTCGATCCCGGGACCGGCGGTTCAACGCTGTGCGCAAGTCGGCCATCTGCGATGGCATCCTAGACATCTCGTCAGTCAGGCGGGCCACTGCCGCTTGCAAGTCCGACGTCGAGGGACTGTCTGGAGCCGCAGGCGAACGGACGGGGGCAAGGCTTGCGGAAGCATAATCAGTAATTCGATCCGCAAGTTCGGCGAGTCGATCCAACGACACGTCGTCATTGCCAGCAAGGATCATCCTCACCTCGTGCGGAAGCCTGTTCAGGAATAATTCGCGTAATATCGGTGCATGGTCGTCTGCGGAGTGTCCAAGCAGCTGCTTCATCTGGTGCAGAAGCTGCGACGGGCGACGGTCTCCTAGCTCCTCGGATGTTAGTGCTGCTGGATCCTGGCGCGCTCCGATATCTCAGTACGAGATAGGGTGGCGGATTTCAAGGTGTCGTAAGCTTTATCTGCCTGCACCGTGGAGAGTACGTCGTCGATGTCGTCGACCAGGTCAGGAGGAATCAAGGGGAGTACCTCACAGTATTTAGTCATTTGACTTTGGATCCGGCGGGCGTGGAAGAGTGCCTCAACTTGACGGAACCAAGTTTTGGGGTTTTTGGTCCAAAAAGGCGGGAGGCGGACTTGCTGGACGGTTTGTAGGACAGATGGGCCTGACGATACGTCGGAGGCTTCACCCTGACCACTTAGGCCGCTCTGTGTCCCGGCGGTGTCCATGAGTCGGGTCACCAAGTTTGTGGATACCTAGCAGATAATAAGGAACATAGGTCCGTGCTGTGCACCTGCAAGGTGACAACTGGCCGGCGCGTTTATTGCGTCGTCGTCATCATGATGGCGTCCACAGAGGGCGCTACAACGTCCTCCATCGCGCAGTTTAGCTCCCACAAGGGTTGTTTTGTGCATTTTATATCCATTACAAACCTCGCGTTTACATAGTTGTTGCTCGACTCGTTGCTTGTCTGTGCACGACCATTTGTAAGAAAAGAGCAGGGATAGAGCCGGGGTCTGCTGTTTCGTCTCTCGTTCTCCTTGTCTCGGGATTTTCACGTTACACAACCCTTCACACGACCCTACACAACGCTAACGACAGCATTCCAACGACAGCAAGCCAAAGACAGCATTCGCAGCCAAACGAGCCTTTCAGTCTTCCTCCGACTGAGCTTGGCGGCTCTGTCTCACAGCCCCTGCATTCTTTTGCCGGTGCTCCTACGCACAGCTCTCATAACCCATGGCACGACCACGCAGACACGTCTGAGCTTGTCGACCACAACAGCTGCACTGGCTGGTGCGCAGCCAGGCCCAGGCGCCCACAGCTTCTCATAGAGCCCATAGCTTGACATAATTAGGGGACACTGGGCATGCAACCAATGAAAATGAACTATGATATCTAGCATTCGGCGCCTAAGCCTTAGTTGTTTTGAAACACGGAATAACGAGCGTCAGACAAGAAAGCGAGTCAAACTCGATGGTAGCCAGGACCGGCCGAAAGGCGAGCCAAACTGAGTGACTCCTGGTTGGCCGAACGGTGGGCGTCATAGTTCACTTTAATTTGTTCCATGCGCTGTGTCGCCTGAATTATCTCAAACTGTGGGCTCTATGGGGATCTGCGGAGGCCTGCTGCAGCGTCGCGCGTTCTCCACGCGCCCTCTCCTTGCCTCACCCCTCACCGCGCATGCACGCCACGCCGTGACTACAGACGGACCACGCCGCGATTCATGCGTACCGAAGACCCTAATGCTCACGCATTAATAAAAATCGCTGATGGCGAATACCACACGTCGTTGTAGCGCAGAAAAGCTTACAATGGCTGGAGTGCTCTTGTTATACTGATCGCTGCATTACAACGTGCGCAGCATTTTATTGGTCGTTCTGTTCGCCCTTTGTTCATTTGTACACTGAACTCGCACCGGCACAGTACGTGAGCTTGTGTGGCTGAGTGTTTAGCGTGCTGGCCATACCACGTTGTGACTGGGAGGTACCCGGGTTCGAATCCCGGTGTCGGTGCTAAACGTCTGTTTTCTTATTTTTTTATCTTTTCCTGTGCTTTCCTGAGACGTTGTCGGACATATGTCGGCACAGTTCCTTCAGAAGTAGGCCCAGGACGCACATTACCCCAGAGCATTAGTCGTGACGTTGCCTACCTCTGTGAGGCCGACGACGGCGAGCTCTTTCATTAGCGGCACCACAACCGCCACCGGCACACTACACCACGCCGCAGGGAAACACGCTGAAGGAAAATCTTTTGAGCACGCTATGCAATTTTTCGAGCGAGCTAAGAGATTGTTATTGATTCTTAAATTTGCTATATATGTTTGCGGGAGTTTTAATAAAATAAGGGGGGACGTCCTCGTGTCGCCAATGAGCACCCACACACGGGCGCTCACGCTCGGGATGATGATGTGACGGGCCCATTGCTGTTGTGGAAGGGATGACCATGAGAAAGTGTCCTGTTACAGTTCTTCCGTTAGACCAGTACGGGCAGGAACTCTATAACGCTGCGACCACGCCAAGAGAGCAGCGAAATGTTTCTATAATTCAATAGAATAATAGAAACAATAGAACGGAAGTGAGCTGCGTCAAGATGACTAAGGACATTTGCTATCCCAGTGCTTGAGGGGAAGAAGGTGGTGAATGATGATGAATGTTCAGAGTTCACACAGGAGCCCTATTGCTGCTAAAGAAAGGTGATGAGGGATGTAGACCATGTAGACCAAGGTATGTAGACCATTGGAGGCAGCCATTTCTGTAAATCTTTTGCACTTACTGCACATCGATCGTTCGCAAAACGCCGGAAATTCCTCGGGAAAACGCAGGAAGTGTTCCACGAAACATGCGGACCGCCGTGGCTTCGTCCCGAATTTACGAATAGACGCA
Organism: Ornithodoros turicata; assembly: GCF_037126465.1. NCBI lineage: Eukaryota > Metazoa > Arthropoda > Arachnida > Ixodida > Argasidae > Ornithodoros > Ornithodoros turicata. The sequence continues at coordinate 49,816,153 of NC_088202.1, read as the reverse complement.
CGATTGGCAAGGAAAACGGTAACGAGCCTTCGAAGCACTCCGGCGAATGATGAAGTATGATTGTATTAATAACAGTAATTTCAGGTGTGGACCATGCAGCACTAGAATGTGCGTCGCAATGAACGTTTGTTTTTACTTCTTTACGGCTCCCAAGCTCAGCGTCGTCACTTATTACCCGTACGAACATATTTGGAATCCTGTAACCAGCAGGAGAAGCGCGATCGTTAATAATTGGGAGTAGGATTACACGTAAGGAGAACATAACAGTTCTTTCATAGGAGAACGCGTCAGGTGCTCTCCTGATGATTTCCGTACGCACGGCCACCCTCTTCTCGTTTACGAGGCTTACGAGAAAGGAAGCGGGGTGGCAGTAAATTGCCGTTGATGCAGCGACCGGTGAAGAATCAAGATGTTTGATGCCACTGTTTCTGATGCTACTAACAACCTGAAGAAACGCAAAGAACATGGTTTTATGCTTCTGGGTCTTTGCTCACCTTGACCCTCTTAAATGGAAGTGCAGCAGCCATTTAGTCGCAGCCAGTCTCCAACCAAGTTTGTTTCTCAGATATTATTACCTAAACTAATGAACGTAATCTCATCTTCACCAGCGGCATGGCCGAGCGGGTTAAGGCGTCCTGCTCGTTGGTGGTAGCCAAGGTCGTTCTGAAGACTGGGAGGTGGTGGGTTCGAATCCCACAACCGGCTGTGCTGTCTGAGGTTTTCTCTGGGTTTTCCGAGGACTTTCCAAACGAATGTCGGCACAGTTCCCCCTGAAGTCGGCCCAGGATGCATACTAACTCCCTTGATCCCCACTCCTTCCTGCTGTCCCCTCTCCACCTGTCCACATCTGCACGCCGCTCATAGTCACAGTTGCTTTGCGACGCTAGCACAAAACAAAAAATCTAATATTCCGAACAAATATCCGCTCCCGTTATACAGGGAGCTCAGGGGGGAGCGATCCTTGCTGGATATCAAGTGTGAATTTCTGAGCAGGGTCCAGGACTCTCATAGTAGCGTACCTCTACAACTCAGTCATATGTTAAATGAGGATTTGGAGCAGCTACCAGACAAAGTCACTCTCCCACAGAACGAAAAAAAAATGAATCTTTCAAACGGTATCCTTATAACGAACTAAACACGCTAGTCTTTCTCACTCCCGCAAACGTTTCGCAAAAGCTGGAGCATAAATACTTAATTGCTCAAAATGGAAGCAGCTATTGGCCCAGCAAAAATGCAAGGTATGACGAAAAGTAACTCCGACACAGAGGAAACAGACAGACAAGCACAACAAATTCGTGGATTTCTTGTGCTTGCCTGTGTCTTTCCTTTGTCTCGGGGTTGCTATTCGTGATATCTCACGAATTAGCCCGCGCATTGAGACTTATCAATGCAAGACGTTAGCAAATCTGTTTATTTTGTTACCTGTATCTATCTGTATCTATCTATCTGTATATGTATTTTGTTTTGTATATGTTGTTTGTTATATTTCTGACCTAGCCTTGATCCCACTATTCCCTACGCAATACTTTCTGGTCCTCATTCAGATATTTGGGTGACCATATCACTCAATACAGTCTTTTGTTGCGACAATGATCAGCAGTACTCGTAACCACAACAATATTCTATACCGTAGTCGCTCGAGGTATAACGTTTACCTGTTCGGGGGTCAACGTCGCATATGCCTGCATCAGAAACTCCTGACACGAGCACCAAGATACACGATACGTGAAATATGCACATCCCTTGGCTTGGAAGGGCGGCACTTTAGTGGATGTCGAAGCGTTTCGTACCAAGGTTTTTCAACACATGCAATTTCTGTACGCGTGTGGGTGTATGTTGCAGCAGCTGCTACAATTGACGCGTGAGTAAACATAGCAACCTTTGTACTAATCAAATATGAATCATGATGGATGATGGTATAAGCGCCGTTTGAAGAAAGTGTTGTCTTTCAAACCAGTAGGAAAATTTTATGTGCTGAGACCGGAAAAGTTAGGCTTAAGTGTAGTAAGGAAATTATAGAGAACGCGGCTCCTGCGAACAAAGATGACGGCTACTCCAAGTCACTTGCATGCAGCAGGTAACATCCAGCTCAGCAAGAACAAGCTCGATATGTACACCTGGTACTTATGTTATTGTGTTATAATTTGTGCTTTGCTAACCGAGTATAAACGTGAAGGTATGTTTCATCGTGGGGTGATGCGTAGTAATATCACCTTTTGGAACCCACGACGCTGCACATTAGTTCAATATTAATGAAACTAACCTTTTCTAAAGCATCAAGTATCCAAAGTATCAAGTATCAAAACCTCGAACCAGTGTTGACAAACTGCGCTTTAACCAGATAGAGGTATTGACTTTTCTAGTTGCTAAAACGTAAAAACAGAGCAAAAACGGATTCGTTGAAACCAGAGCGTTGAACAGCACCGAAACCGAAAACCGGAATTAACCGTTACTTTTAGCTGGAACTCAACCGGAACTGAACCGTAATTACTAACGCCATCTTGGAGCTGAACCGGAACCGAACCGATATAAAAAATTCGGTTACCGGTTCGGAAATGTCGTTTCGGTTCGGGATGGTGTGTGCCGTCTGTTGGCTATCCCACCGTCTGGTGGCGACATCCGTTTTATGTGACATAATACTCGACATCTGGCGGTCCATTCACTAGCGCGGGACGCATAAGGTCAGGGGTGATGGAACACCGCTTTCAGAGTGAACAGACGCTTTGTCGCGTGCTTTCTCCAACCTCTTTCTCTCTCTCATGCTCAGAGACGTACTGTCGTAGCCTATGGAACGCTGACACTCGTTCAAGGTACGAAGCAGGCGCTGCGCATAGCGCGTGGCCCCGTGCTTTTCCGTCGAACTGACTTACAGCGTGGTAGTTTGAGCGCAAATCACGCTTCTTACAACTAATGGGCATGCGCAACACTCGGATCGGACGTTCCACTCGGCCGAAAATGTCATTGGTTTCTCGAACCACAACGGAAGCGGCAGGTCAAGTAAAAAAAATACAATGTTTGATAGAAAGGGACATCTGTTCTGTAACGTTAGCTGCTTTCAAGTTACTACAGAAGCAGTGCGAGTCGTTGAGGAGTATATTCGTCACCGTCACGAACGTGTTTCGCTCCGTCGTAATCTAGGAGCGGGTTAGAAGTGTTTGGGTCATATGAGGTAACGCTATCCCAATGAAGTTTTCTGAGGGATGTTTGCCATTGGTAGTTCTTGGGACTGCCCGAATCCTTGAGCAAGACGGGCACAGCACCTGTTCTTTGTTATTAGAACGAGGCAGTGTTGTTTTTGTAACGCGATGCAGCGTAGATCAATTAAAATATCTGCAGAAGGAGAAAAAAAAAAGACGACAGAAATATTATTAGTCTTGGTGGTGGATATCATATCAAATAATGCTTTATTATTACAAGGACTCATCGTTGGCGTTATCACAGAAAAATTGGCGCAATATGGGCAATATGGGCTTGCCAATATAGGCAGCCAATGTTTTTCCAATAGGGAGCCTGGTTGCACTCTTCATGTTGGACCAATATTGGCAGCCCATATGGGACCAGTATCGGCCAACGTGGCAGCCCACATTGGTAAAATATGTTGAATTAACTCGGCCATATAGACTTCGTACATTTACAAGACAACAAAACGAAACCCGAAGTAGAGTTGATACCTAGTAGTTTGCAACGTGTTAGTCAACACTCCCCCTTCGCAGTGGATTAGTGGAGTAGTAGACAGTAGACCACATCGCTCGGAGCACATGATGTTCTGAGCGTTCTTCACGGGCTTAGCCATGTAGTCCGCGATCATCTGTTCCGTTGGTAAGTAGGTTATCACAAAAGAACGCTCTTCGATTTCATGTCCTCCAAAAAGGCATCTTAGTGCTATGTGCTTGGACTTTGAATGATCAACAGGGTTTTCCATCAGCTTTATGGCAGGTTGGTTACCACTCCTAATTTCCAGTGGACGTCCGCCGTATATCTGAAAATCCAGCTCCTCCAATGAAAACCTGCAACCACTTCACCTCCTTAAGAGCTTCGGTGATTCCGATGTATTCGGCTTCACAAGTGGATAGAGCCACGACTCGTTGTTTCACCGATCTCCAATTGATTGCCCCTCTAGATAAAGTGTATACATATCCATGCCGTGAATGTCCTCTTGCCGATTCATTCCAGCTGGCGTCGGAGTATCTTATGACTGGCTCCCCGCATGCTTTGTAGGTTATTCCTCTTGTACTCGTTCCACGCAGGTAACGGAGGATTCTCTTTGCCATTTTGCAATGACCGAGATGAAAACAGTTGTTAAGCTGACTCAGGAAATGAGAAGCGTAAACGATGTCCGGGCGTGCACCCTGTACTAGGTACATCAAATTTCCTACAAGGCTTGGAAAAGGTACATTTGGACGATCTTCCTCTTTTTCCGTAGCACGATCGTACACCTGATTCTCGCGTTGACACGTTTACATGGGTGTTGTCACCGCTTTGCAGTCCTCTATGTGGTATCGCTGGAGACTTTCCTTCACATACTTTTCCTGGTAGATAGGGAGTTTCTTTTCTTGTTTGTCACGTGCTATCTCGATTCTTAGAATGTACTTGGGTTCACCAAAATCATTGTGTGCGATCTTCTTTCCTAGCTCCATAATGGCCGTCCTGAGGTCCTTTTCCGTAGTGGCCATTAAGAGAATGTCGTCGACAAAAATGCCCAAGATGATCCTCGTAGATGCCGTTTGCCGCGCATAGACGCAGTTGTACGACTCTAGTCTGGTGTACCCTTGGTTTCGGAGGATCGAATCGAGTGTTTTGTACCAAGTGCGTCCGGCTTGTTTTAAACCATATATTGCTTCTTTCAGGCGGCACCCCATTGAATGACAGCCGGGCCCCCCGGAGGTTGCTCCATATAGACTTCCTGACTAAGTTGTCCATGGAGATATGCCGTCTTGACATCGAGTTGTCTCATTTCCAGCCCCTCTTCGTTTGCTAGAGTCAGCAAGGTCCTGAGACTCGTTAACTTGACTACAGGCGAGAAAGTTTCAAAGTAGTCAACCCTATACACTTGCGACGTCCCCACGGCGAGAAGCCTTGCCTCAAATTTGTCAACGTTTCCTGTTGGTCCTGTTTTTATGCGGTACACCCACTTTGATTTAACGACTTTCATTCCAGGTTCCCGAGGAACCAGCTCCCATGTGTTAATTTCATGGTGATATCGTATTTCTTCTTACATTGCCAATTTTCACCCTCCCCTTTGCGGTGAACACATGACGTCCTCATAGCTGAGCGGTTCTGTGAGTTGTGGGCCCGCTTGGTTGCAATGACTCTTTTGGGTGGGATCCACCTGTAGACAATCCGGAGGCCCGCGAAGTCGTGTTGATCTGCGAGGGAATTGCTCTCCCACGTGTGCAAGTGGTACGGTTTCATGATTGGAATTCTGCGAAGATGTCTCACCGCTTTCACGACCAGAATTCTGCGAAGATGTCTTGCCTCTGCTCGAGTTCTCCTGCAGTGATGCCTGAAACTCATCTGCATTAACGCTGGTACGTCATGGAGCAGTTCGTCATACTGATCCGTTTCCGATGACGATAAATCATTCATTTCCTGTGTGGGCATGTATGGGTATTCAAGACCCATGTAAGAGTGAGTAGGGGCCTTTTCTCTAACAAGCAAGGTTCATCCACGTTTGTCTTCCAAGAAGACCATGTCACGACTGACGATAACCTTCGATATAGCGGGGTCGTAAAAACGATATCCCTTGCGATATTCAGCATACCCGACGAATATGACAGGTTTTCCTCTTTTCTCGAGCTTGCTACGATGTGAAGCTAAATATGAAACGTACGCTAGGCAACCAAATGTTCTGAAATATGAGACCGACTGGGTACGCCCTGCGAAGATCTCTTCAGGTTCAGTTCTTCCAGTTGAGAAGTGTCTTACTCGAACGGTTTCTCACATAAGCGGCCGTCTTTACTGCCTCCGCCCAGAAGGCAGTCGGAAGCTCTGATTCTGTGAGTAGCGATCTTGCGGTGTCGAGGAGAGTCCGGTTGGTGCGCTCTGCTACACCATTTTGCGCGGGTGAGTAAGGTGCCGTCTTCTCGTGTACGGTTCCTTTTCTGGTGAGAAAATTTTCCACCTCCCTTCCAAGGAACTCTGCACCGTTGTCGGATCGTAATCTCTTCACAATCATACCCGTTTGAGTTTCCGCTTGACATATGAAGTTGATAATTGTCTGTCCTGCTTCCCGTTTATGTTGCAGGAATCGTACCGCCACCCTTCTACTGCAGTCGTCAGTAGTGGCCAGGATATAATTACTACCTCCCAAGGATGAAACCGGTAATGGTCCACAGAGATCCACATGGATCAATTCCACGGGTATTTCTCTTCGTCGCGCTTCCGATGTGTTGAGCGATATCCTCGTTTGTTTGCTTGCGATGCAATTCTCGCAGGGTTTAGTCTCAGCACGTAGATGTTTCGGCAAACCTTCGTGAACCAGACCTTCGTGACTCATGCGAGTCAAGGTACCGTAATTTAAATGACACATCCTACGATGCCAAAGTAAGGAGTCCGCTTTCGCTGAATTCAGCGTAGCATTACTTGTGAATTGGGGGGAAGCCTGCAGTCTGTAGATGCCTCCTTTTCTTGACCCGAAAAACACAAATCTGCCCCCTCGGTATGCAGTACAACTATGTCCCACGAACGTCAGAACGTCAGCTCGATTCCGTTTTCGGTCACTTTGGAGACGGAGTTAAGGTTGTCGGAGAGATCTGGCACGTAGAGCACATCCTTGACCTTTTAGGTATGCACACTGTGCTCTGTTCGTACCTTAGAAATGACGCATCCGACTCCACAAGCATCAATGACATTCCCATCGGCCATAACGACCTGTCTTGGTTCATCCTCACGAAAATCAGTTAAGAAATCCTGTTGTCCCGTCATGTGGTGGCTAGCTCCCGAGTCAATGTACCATGACCTGGAATGGCAGTTTTCTGGAGACGCACCTTGATTCCTGTGAAGGGCTGCAGTTGCGCCAAAAGCAAATTCCTCCGGACCGCTCTCATTAGGACACGTCTTAGCTGCAGATCTCGCGATCCTTGCTGTTTTGTTCACTTGTGCCCGTCCTGTGTCGCGATAAGGTCTCGGCCCCGGCGTGTCCCTGTGACGCCTTGCATCCTTCTTCATGTAACACTCCCGTGCCATGTGTCCTGCCCTTCCGCAATTATAGCACCGGAAAGTACCTCGACTCTGGGAATTAGGTTTGTCATCACAAGCTTGGCTTTGCACAGCTGAGTCTTCGGGAGTCGTCCCCTGCCTCAATTCTTCTTGGAGGAGTGCGTATTTTACGCGCTCTGGTGTGACCTCTCCCATGGAGCACACGTCGAAGCTTCGAGCAACTCCGTAAAAATTCCTTGGCAACGCCTGGAGCGCCACTGAGCAATTTCGGAGTCTTCGAGTGGATCCCACAAAGTGCGCAGCTCTCCAGATATAGCCTCAACCCGATGTATGTAGAGGGAAGCATTGTCTCCTCTGCTTCTTCTCCTGGGCGTTCCGTCGCTATGACTGACCATCTTCAAGTACGTGCTCACCTTGAATCTCCAAATGGGATCATTCTTGCCTTCCAATTTTTCCACGAAGCTTGGTCCAACATTCGTTGTTCCTTCGGAAGTCATCCCGATGTAGAGGAGTTGCAGTAGTCCAACTCAGTCACGGTTCAAAGTACATATGAAGCGAGTGCTGGGCCCATAACCTCTGTTCAATTAACTCGGTTATACTTCGTACATTTAGCCCGAGCAACCACGCAGTCCGTGATCCGTTCCAGAATAAGCGTACAGTTGTAGCTCGCTCACTCTGCCTTTATTCACCCACAGATAAAGATGAAGTAAAACGAAAACAACAAATCTGAACCCGAAGTAGAGTTGATACCTAGTAGTTTGCGACGTGTTAGTCAATACAATATTGGCGTGCTGCCTGGAATGGGTAAGAAACATTGCTCTTTGGAGCAAATATTTTACCCCTGCTCCACCAATGAAACATTCAACGTCTGACCCGGTTCTGCCAGGAACAATTTTTGCCCCTTCCCGAGGGAAAAATTTGACCCAGCTCTGCCAATGGAATGCGCCATAAAGTTTCCCTTGGTTTTCCTGCAGACTTTACATGCGAAAGTCAGCGCAGGACACACACCAACCTCCCTGACCCCCTCTGCTTCCTGCTGTCATTTCTCCATCTGTCCACGCCTGTACGCCGCTCATAGCCACAGTTGCTTCGTGGCGCTAACACGGAATCAAAAAGGGCACATGGAGTTTTAACACATGGGAAGCCCTTTACGAAAACTATACGATAATGCGAGCTGTCAAAACCAAGATCACGAACGTTATGTCACCAACTTCAAAGAAATCAGATGTTTGGCTTCATGGGCGTACCGAGAGGGGGCAAAGGGGGGGGGGGGTGCACGTTCCCTCCCTCCCCGAAGCAATTTGTCCCCTCTTGGAAAAAAACCTGGGAACGCCCATGCTTTGCTTATTGTATTTTCGGAATCGTTATTGACCTTCCAGACCTTCCTATCAGCTTAATCTACTTGAAGCCTTCCAGTTCCTCTAAATATCCCTACTGAAGCGGACCCACGATCAAGAAACCTCTCCGAGCAGCGTGACGCGACCGGGTTGCACCGAAAACTCAAAACATTTGCTAAAGAAACCTGGTGGGTGTTTGTAGACCATAGGTACGGGAGATTCACCATGACGTTATCAACGGTCTACTGATACTACCGCATTTAAAAAAGAAGAAGGCGCGCAGCTTGCCATTGTGAGAAGACGTGACGTCGCAAACTGGCACCCGAGGGAAGCAGCTTTCTTGACCCGGGAGCACGGAGATTGAGAGCACTCTTGCGCGCAGGCGTTGCAGTCGTACTTTTTCTGCGAATATGTATCCCAGGAGTTGTAATTCAAATTTCTACTGCTCCCTGACATGTCATTTTTCAGTCCCCTCGTTGCTCCTCTGGATAGACGATCAGGCCGTGTCTTTCATATTAAAGAAGCACCACAATCATTACTGGTATGTACAGCTTGCGCCAAAAGTCCACGGAACACGCGAGCGGCATTTTTCTCCGCGCCGCGCCACCCTAGCGGCGCCCGGAAGTTGGCGGGAGCGGACAGGTCCATTCATTTCGAGGGGGCGCAGGGCATAACACAGGCAGCGACCCACCGTGGCGTTTGCGGATATTACCCCACAAGGGCATGCCCCCGGAGCGTTTCACCAAGCAAGTATCTATCGCAGTTCGCAGCTGGAAGATAACAGGAATGACACAGAGCGACAACATTTGGCTTCTGCAGTTTCTTTTCTCTTTTTCGTTCTTGTCTTCCTTTTATTTTGTCTGGGGATGATGGGCGCTGGCAAATAAAAGCGTACGATATTGACGTAGAAACGAGAGAGGGAACAAAGAGCCAAATGACACTTCATTAATACTTTAATTAGAATCGCGTGAAGTCCCCGTTCGCGGAGATCACAGCGGACATGCAGTACGGACTTGCAGATCACACGGACATGCGGAGGTGTAGTACTACGTCTTCGTTGAGGACGTTCATTCCATGTTTATCGCCTCCCATAAGGCGTCCTTGGACCGAATTGGCACCCGCGTTTTGCTCATTCGGAATTTTATCATGCCCCATGTATTTTCAATCACGTTCAGATCCGGGCTGCACGAAGGCCACTCAAGCTGCATGATACCAAGATCGTCTAGTCTGCGCTGGACAGTGGACGACATGTGAACCGGGCTTCTGTCTTGCTGCAGAATAAAGCAACCGTCAGGGAAAGGACCGTCAAGGACGTATGGAAGCAGATTATCTTCGATGACTCTAACGTATGCTGCTCCGTTGAAGCGGCCGTCTAGGCGGACAAGAGGCCCCAAGCCATGGTGCGAAAGGGCGCCCCACACGCTCACGGAGTGCCGTCCACTGAAGACGACGCTGTGAACGTACTGGGGCAGATATCTGAGACGGAAAAAAAAATGAATAGAGCCGTCTCGAAGCAGGCGCGGACTCTCAAGGTATTACCTGCAGTTAGGAGGACGCCAAACCCGCCTCCTCTGAGAACACTTCGTACTAAACGTTGCCTCATCAGTAAACAGCACGTGGCTCCACTGCGCGGGGTCACACTCCGCGTAGCGTAAGGCAAAGTCCAGTCTTGCCTCTCGGTGTTCCGGCTTCAGCGCGGGCTTCTGAACCGCGACTCCGGAACGGAGACCCTCGAGGCACGCTGAACTTCGTCGGATTGTTGTACTCGACGCTTGTAGGCTCAGCTTCTTCTTTAGATAGACAGCCGTCAGAAAGGGGTCGACCACGTTTGCAGCAATTATTGCCCTGTCCTCGTCCGACGTCGTTCCCCGCGGCCGTCCAGACCTTGGTACATCTTCAAGTTGCCTTTCATCACGGAAGCGCTGAATGATACGGTTCACCGAAGACAAGCAGCATCCCACCTCTCGAGCAATCGTTCGCTGAGAATGCCCTGCAAGTGGCATGGACACGATCTGTCGCCTCCGCTCCAGACTAATCCTGTCGCCGGTCATCTTGAACTAGTGCTGAGGTGAAGAAGGCTTTGTCTTGTTATACAGTTGCAGTGATGATGGGGTGAGGGAGACCCCAAACATCATACAGCCGAAGAAGGCGTGGTCGGATGTCGGTAGAATGCCCCTCAAAATGAATGGACCTGTCCGCTCCCGCCAACTTCCGGCCGCCGCTAGGGTGGCGCGTCGCGGAGAAAAACGCCGCTCGCGTGTTCCCTGGACTTGTGGCGCAAGCTGTACATTAGACCAGGTCGCAACGAAAGAGAGAGGGAGAAAGAAAAGAAAAGAAGGGAAAAGACGAGAAAACTTAATCGCAGTGTGTGTGTGAGAGAGAGAAAAGAAGCCAGTACATGCAATAGGCAATCGTGAGCCTGCGGAAAGCCCTTTACTTCTTGGATAACGTTGCACCACAACGTTCACACAAACCCACTTAATATAATACACTTCCACCCAACGCTTCCTCGGAAGGACCGAGCGGTAGAAGGCCGTCCAATACCTATAGGAAAAATTGGTTTCGGAATTCGCAGGCGTCAAAGTGTCTCTTCCACAATCACGTGTTGAACTATCAAGCCTGTGGTGGACGTGGGCTTGTGCTCTGCAGTGTTTCCATGTCTTTGCTGCTGACTACAAAAAAGCACAGGGAGTCTGGCCTGCTCAAAGTACATCTGAAGGTGGACGGTAGAGGAGGAAAAGCGTACCTTACAACAGCGTGGGGAGGTGAAGTATCTGTTCTCGGATATAAACAACGTCCCGGGATGTCTCGTGTTCCAACAAACTGTTGCTGTTCCGAAAGAGTACACTCTGTGACCTCATTATGAAGCGCTTCACAAAGCACAGTACGCAGAATTTACTGGAAAGATCCGTGAAGAAAAGCTGATGCGGCTCAAATTGGCAGCCATAAGACAAGGTTAACAGAGAAAGCCAGTTTCGCCCTGTTGCCGTTCATCGCAAAAGAGTCAGACGGTCCTTTTATCAAGAACTGTCTCATTTTGAAGCTGAAATTGTGTGCCCAACCGGAAAATGTCAATGAAAAATTAAAGTCACTGAAAAGGTTAGCCAGCTGTAGGACTCGAACCCACATCTTCTGGATTGCCGGTCCAGGGCTCTACCAATTGAGCTAAGCTAACACGCCTTTTCAGCGACTTCCAAGGGTGCGTCATCTGAAGGGACATACCAGCCACTATCTCTCACTCATCCTCCTTTCACTCTTACATTTTTGCTCACTCATACACACATTCATACGACGGAATCGACACAGGCGGCAACTGTTGAACATGAAAGAACTAATGGTCTGAACATGATCAGGACATCAGTTCTTTCATGTTCAACAGTGACATTCCGACATAACTTGGGTCGTGATCATGGATTGGATTGATTCCTTTGCTGAAAGTTTATCGGCATGTAAGCTATACCCGTTCTGCTAGTTACCGTACTCTTGGTATAATGTCTTGTTCGTGTATGCTGACTTTAAAATCCCTCTTTGCTTTGTTGAGCTTGATAATTCCACTGTACGTGCTATTTGGAATCGCTTCCGTCTGCTAGAATACTGTTTCGAAGTCAACTAGGGTTTACATTGAACGCGTGCAGCGAAAAGATAAGTTTAAGTGGGTTATTGTGTATTGGAGCTAGGTGGCTGACCTAAGGGCTTCTGCAGCTCCATTTCTTATGCGTTAAAATATGACAATTGAGTGGAATGGCGTTTAGAAGTGGTATTTTATGCCGCTATCTTTTAAGAAAGCGCACAGTGCTTTCAGTGCTTTTGGTTGTAGCTGCTTTGTGGGCCATCTTCCGGCTTAGGATTTTTTTTATGTGGCGTAGAACCTTCAAAATTGCATGGAGCTTTCCTGCTGTGGATGTAGTCTTGCGGGATAACCTGTGCGCGTTTGTTGTGCCGTGGGTTACGAAAGCATTTAATGGGGCGCGGGCGCAGTATCTTGTGAGGAAACGGATAAGGTGGCGCTCAGTTTCTTGTTTGCGAAAAGTTCGGATGGGAGTCTCTCTTTCTTCGGCCAGTACTACATTCGTTCTGACAGTTTTAGGAAGTCCGAGGCAGATGCGTAGACTGCGACTGCGGCTGTCACGCACAGTTCGTTCTTCAGGAAATCCCAAACTTGGCAGGAACGTTCAAAAATGCCAAATTTTGTTACGCAATTACCTCAGAACGGTACGTCCCACTACATTGCGGTTAACTGAAATCGAAACCCCGTTAAAAGGCCTATCGACTGGTGTGCAGCTCATTACTGTCAACTGTACAGTTATGCTGCTGCAGTGCTGAGAGTAAGGCATTGTAGGCGAATTTTTGCGCTGCTCGACCTCAAATATCTGAAAAATGCCATCTCCGTTTTCCACAATTTTTTGCATAGAAGTTGCGCTATCCCTCCACTTTGCCCCAACGAAAAGACATTTGTACATATTTTGCTCTAAGACGCGTGGCGATTTTTTTTTTTTTTTTTTTTTTTTTGCGCAGCCTCTTCCGCTGCCTTCTGGCGCGCTTGCTCCTCGTGCATGCACTGTCGCTATTTTTTTCGTTTCCTTGTTTGTTTCTTTAACGGCTTGACCGCTAAAGCCCCTTGTGCAGTGAGTTGGGCATTGCATTATCTTCCCGAGTACAGTGTCTCATGCATGCTCTGTGAAGTGACAGGTGGCATTGTGCACCTTCGTCCTGAATCTGTATAGTGATTTCCAATAGCGCATCGTGAAACCTTTTATCGTTGAAAGATGCCATGTCCTTTGTCATGTCATGTCCTTCATGTCCTTTTATCGTGCTCGAAAGCACTTCGATCCAGACCCACGCCGAAGTATTCCTCGTTTCACATTGCGGCGCATGCCAAAACAGATTTTCTATTAAATTGAATATGGCTTGGAGAAAGCAAAGAAAACGCTGTGTAACCTTCACCGGCCTGCGAATTCACACGCCGTTCAAGGTTCAGGGCCGTGTCTGCTGTCCACGTCGAAGCGTATCTTTCCCACGGCGGCCGTACCACAGAGGGATTTTGTCCAGTGCTAGTAAGCGTACTTGACTTCGAGAAAGTCGGAAGGAAGCTGCAGATCCTTGAACGTTGTACCAATCCACACGCCGCTCACGGTAGTACGCTTTGCCCCGACCTCCTAAATAGCGACTCTCTATACATCCCATTGTGTATTCTGGAAACTACTGTTTTTGGAAGGTATGACGTTTCACAACCAGCTTGGTTTGAACATACTCAGTGCTACTGTCCTCTCCGGTCGTATGAATACGGGGACTACGCATGGCTACACTAACATACAGTCAACGACGTGTTGTGTGTGCTGATTATGAACGAAAGCACAAAAAGAAAGCGTACTTTAACAATACGTTTCGGTGTGTGCGTGACCTGGTTCTTCAAGACGTCAAAGATGTTTTTTTTTTTCGTCATTTGTGACCATTGACGTGCTGGAAACGGACTACCTGTGCGGGAACTGCGTTGCACATTTTCGGAGCTTAAGAGCAGCGCAGCCACATTGTGAAGCTGGATCTTCTCCGGGAGCTCGGACGATCCAACATACAGACGAGACAAGGATTATGTTGAAATGCTGAACGAAAGTGTTGCTTCTACCAGCCTCGAGATCTCCCCTTTCAAGCCTTCAGGCCAGGTGAAGCACAAGGCATCACATGCAAAACGAAAGTCCGACCAGCTGGAGAAGGAATTCTCGAAGAAAGCACGACGATTGATTAGCCTCGCGTACGGCGAAGAGATTCCACAGTCGTTCCTGCCGGAGGACCAACTTCAACAGTGGGAATTAAACGCCGGGGCGGTCTTCTTAAAAGCAGAAAGCATTCAAGAAAAGTCTCTCCTGCTCACCCTCCTGACATAATCTTACCCAACTGGTGACATACAGAAAATGATTCCCGAAGCGATTAAATACGTAATACTCAAGGCAAAGAAGCTTCAAGCTGAGGCTGGAATTTGTTCACGACCTGATCCGTACGTGTCAAGAAACGAAATTAGTGCCCAAGATGTGGCCGAAGATGTGGCTTGGAATATTACACTAAAGATGAACTAGATTGCAGCGTGCAGAGCCCAAGACCTCGCGATATGTTCACAGTGAACGACGGAGGGAAAAAAAGCACAATACGGGAGGCCTACCGACAGTACAAGACAGCGCATCCGGCGAGCAAGTTAGGACTTACAAAGTTTTATTCCTTGCTGCCCAAATGGGTAGTTCTAAGCCCATACCGGGAGCAATGTGTGTGCTCGTACTCTGCGAACTTTTCCCTGTGTGTGAACGCCGTAAACAGTATTTCGGAAGGAAGTTTCAGTGAAGAGCAACTGAAGGCTATGCGTATGTGTAGCTCTGCCACTGAACAGTGCCAAAGGGGTGAGTGCAGCTTATGCCCAAGAAAAGACGCTTTCGCCATCCGCAGACTTGAGCTACATGAGACCGGTGATATGCAACTGGCACTGTGGGAAACAGGCAGGCTGGAGAAGAAAGATCTCCCACTCGAAACATTCCTTGATACCTGTTTCCTGTGGATAACAAAGCACATACGTCATAAATACGTGAAGGACGTGCAAACAGAGGCAATTATAGGAAAGAAAAGACATCAGTGCGACCGCAGATTTTGCTATTTCATTTTGACTTTGCCGAGAATTGGACAGTGGTCGTACCTGACGCAGCGCAAAGCTACCACTGGAAGAAAACAGATTAGTATATTGACGTGCGTAACGACGACAACGAGCAGGACGCATAGCTTTGCAGTAGTAAGTGATGACATGCGCCAGGACTCCGCATTTGCAACGTTGGCACTGAGAAGATCGATGAGTGGGTGGATGAAAATGTGGCCAGTGTACGCAGAATGTGTATACATACCTGATGGCGCGAGCGCACATTTCAAGAACAGAGGCGTTTGAAATATCTAGGACACCAAGGATACGGAAGTGGCTCTTCTCTGCCCCTGGCCACGGCAAAAATGCGTGCGACGGCGTCCGCTGCGGCGTTATACATATTGCTATCTTACGTGCTCCCCTGTAGATGTAATTCAGGCAGCAGATGATTTAGTATCCAAGCTCAGATCGCGCTGCCCAAATGTTGTTCTCATACACGTTCCAAGGAACGACGTAGAAACGCACCGGACACTGAAGCTTGAGCTGTGGAAGGCGCCAAAACCAATCCCTAATCTTCGCAACAGGTTGCTGTGGCTCAGAACAACACAAGACAAAGTGGTTTATAAAATATCGGCTGCATCCCTTGAGGCTGTTGAAGGTTAAGAGAACCACCGCTGTGCATACCCTTGTACAGTATCTACTTTATCTATTGTACTTTATCTTTGTGCATACATACGTATATGTAAATAAAGTACAGTGCCGCACCAAATACATGGTCACTCGTGAAGAAACTGACACAGAGCAAACCACCGGCCACTCCAAGTTTCCGACCAGTTGAAGTATTACGCCTCAGAGAATTACACAATGGGTGGTGACACGGAGAGCAACCGCGCCGGAAGGCAGCGGAGGAGGCTGCGCGAAAAAAATCGCCACGCGTCTCAGAGCAAAATATGCACAACTGTCTTTTCTTTCGGGCAAAGTGGGCGGATAGGGCAACCTCTATGCAAAAAATTGTGGAAAACGAAGATGGCATTTTTCGGATATTTGGGGTCAGACAGCGCGAAAATTCGCCTACAATGCCTTACTCTCAGCACTGCAGCAGCATAACTGTACTGTTGACAGTAATGAACTGTATATCAGTCGATAGATCTTTTAACGGGCTTTCGATTGCAGTTAACCGCAATGTAGCGGGACGTGCTGTTCTGAAGTAATAGCGTAACAAAATTTGGCATTTTTGAACGTTCCTGCCAAGTTGGGGATTTTCTGAGTGCGTGACAGCCGCATCGTTATGATCACTGTGATAGACAACGGCCACGTCTCTCACGACAACAACAAAAAAAATAAAATAAATCAGATTCGTAACCAAAAAATTGGTGGCTCCAGGCCCCGTCAAAGTCGGCCCAGCGGAAAGCGCGTCCCTGCGACCTAAAAGTCTCCCCTCTCCCTCTAGGAAAATATCGCGCCCACGGGTTTCGCATGCGGCGCGTTTTGCATCACTTGAAATTCCCTCCAACATATATTTTTTTCGACGGGATCAAAAAATGTGACTTCCGCACCTCGTTCGATTATAAATGAAATCACCCAGCTGTCGAATTCTTCTACATTGTGTGTTACTAGGCAAACGGGATACATTGTTTTTCTATATATGCATTCATGGTATGTTTGACTGCCCAGAGTTAACCTCTTCCATATCAATACGAGTTCCGAAGTCTCTGTAGTGGCGCTCCATGTAATCATTATTTTTTGCAACAATTGTCTCCTCTGTCTAGCATCTATAGCATGCTTTGCAACCTGCAGCCCTTTGCTGCACGAAATGTTTTCCGCATGTTGACCTTTTTCATTCAAATGTTCGTGATTGTCATGCGTCTCTAGTAATAATTATAATAAAAATAATAATAATTGGGAGTAGATTTACATCTATCTCTGCTTGAATGTCAACGGACTATTGCCTGTATCCCTTGTGCACCATCACTATGGCTTATAGCTGTTCATGGACACAGTAAAATAAAGTTTGATTTTGATTTCACTTAATGATTTGATTCATGGATTGGATATGAACTGCAGAAAGAGAGGGCGGAAAATCTAACCGAAGTGTAGACCGAGTGTATTTTGTAAACTATGACTGTACTAGGCTCGATAAATAATATGTCCGCTTGCACGAGCACGTATTGCCACAGACCCACTTGCACCCACACATTGCACCATTACATACATTTGTATTGTTATGTACATGCATCTCTGAAATGTGTACCGCCAAGGATTGGTATGATATGCGCAGTTTATGGTATGCACTTATCTGTTTATATTTAGACACGTTTTTGTAAGCAAACATTTAATGGGCGTGTCACTGCTGCGTACGCCTTTGCAGGAGAATGCAAAGGAGGAAGCAATCGTTAAAGGTCAGATATGCCGATTTTGAAGTGCCGCAGAACTGAGCGATACTCGCGCTGTGTGTTCATTACCTAACACTGAATATGTGTGCGAAATATCTTGCTCCAACTGTTCGTAGTTTTTTAGAAAACAGTTTTTTTGGTTCCCACGCCCGGCCGTCAGACCGTCGGCAAACCCTGCGCACGGGCGCACCGACGTCACTGCTCTCGGTTTATCTGTCTTTGGCTTGGCATGCACTCTTGGCTTGGCCGCTTGACTTCTTTCGTTTCGTCCTCTGTGCATCGTACATAAGCGAACAGCTGTTATGTTATTGCTAAGCCGGAAACAAAGCATGTGAATATTTTTTTTTGGCAAGGCGTCGTTTGGAAAGTGCACTTCCTTGTTCTGACCTTGCCTTTTATGGGCTGGAGCGATATGCCACGGCGAAGTTGTCGAAGATGCGACGGTGCTACGTGCTACGCTGTTAGAACAATTCATCGGAGCATTCAAGTGTTACCTTTTATAAGCTGCTAAAAGACCAAGCAGTGCGAAGCTCTTGGCTGACAGTGGTGCCTGCTAATTTCCACTGCAAGGATTTCGTCAACGAATGTTATCATAGGTTATACGCGCGACTCCAGAGGCAATTTGGAATATCGGCAGGAAATCGTCGGATGAAAATCTGAGGTGCCCGACGCACAACATTTTGAACGTGCCACGGAGGATCAAGGCAAAAAACGAGAGCAAAAAAGGTAAGTCGAGGTTCAGATACAAAAAATAGCAAGCCTAATGAATCGTGCAGCTGTCCTACTGCGCTTACTCTGATATAACCACGATTAACAACACAATACTATTGATAATCTAACTTCTGAATTGTCACAGGTGCACGCTGAAGGCGGAAATGAAGCATGATCTGGCTTGCATCTGGTGCATGAAGAAATTGCTGGCACGTTAGTTGCAGTCTACCTCCACCAACAGGTACGACAGTGTGATGTTATAATTTGAGTATTCACCTAAGTTCAACTTTTCATGTGCACTCGCATGCAAGCATCTTGACACCACTTTTAAATCTGCCCTCAAAGTTACAACCTGTGCTTTCAGGGTGGAAAACAAAGGTCGCCATTCCGATTAGCTGCTGTCTCCCAGTTCAAGCACTTTTGCTGTCTGGACACTGGTTCCTGTGGATGGGCTGTTACAAGCTTCACTGTCTGATATAGAAGGTACGTTACATTAGTTCAGTTAATTTGTCTTTTGCACATTTTCGTTACTGTTAGTTGGATTACTGTTGGACATACAATCCTTTGACACACAGAAGCTGATGTCGCCTCTGATAACGTTTTAGAATTTTCAGTGTCATCAACGTCCATTGAGGAAGGTGCCTTTACTATCTGTGAACCTTTAATTGAAGAATAGTCCAGAATTCATGTTAACATTGTCTACTCTTATTAATTTACTGTCTGTATTCTGAGAGCTTAGAAAAATCGAAACTATTTATTTGTCACAACTTCACACTGGATGTGGTACTGGCTCGACATGTAAGCTAAAATACCTGGATTCTACAATAATTGTGTTGAACTTGGTGCATTACCGTGGGCAATGCCACATTCACTACATTTTTAGTGGATCTGGTGCACAAATACTGTGTGCATACTGCATACATACATACTGTTTGATAGGCAAAAATACCTGAGGAATGCTGTGTAGTCTTTTTACCTAAAGTCTATACTCTTACTGCAAAGTCACAGTACGTAGAACAGCAATGTGCAGGTATGCTGCGATAGAGATTCACAACAGAAAGAAGACTGTTGAGAGCATCTAAATTTTAATGAGACGAGACGTTCGTGCACAAGGCTGCTCTTGTTACTGTCTAACATGAAGTTACAAAATCCCGGAATATATCAAACATGTTGTAATGTAGAGAGCGAGGGTTGCTACAGACATAAAAATAATTACACAATCATATATAATAAAATAAAAAGGGGGTACAACTCCCCCCTCAACTCAACTCGACAACTAAATAACTCTACTTATTCTCTACCTTACAGCATGTCATATATTCCGGAATTTTGTAACTTGATGTTAGACCTCAAGAAGTACAGCCTTCTGTGCGAAAGTCTTCTTTCTGTTGTGCACAATCATTATACAGTAAATACGACTATCCATTTCTTGTCATTAAATGCTTTTTCTTTCTTTTTTTCTGCAGTGATGAGCATCCATAAGGACACATGGCAGAAAGGGAGTCTCTTTGAGATGACAAACCCTCATCACCTCATGAGGATACAATGGTTGACGAATGGTTCTCAAATACATCGAAACTTCAACAAATAATTCATGAAAAAGCCAGTCAGTGCTAGCACCAGGAATTGAACGTGGACCGTCCTGCTACCAGTCAGAGATGTTACATTTCAGGTGCTCATTGACTTTTGGTGAATTACTTGTTGACTTTGTCCCAAGGTGGAGCTCGCCACAGCTCATTTGTCTATCTGTTAATGTTGTGGCGTGTGTTGCGTTTTTCTCTTTGTGCGTTCCAGACTCAGAACGGTAAATTTGGATCAGGTCAGGTACGTTTCATTTAGACATGGCAAACATAAAGTGGTGTTTCTCAACACAACTTAGCAGTGGCCTTCATGCATTACTGCCACGGCCATTAAGCGAGAATGGAAGGCTGCACATTATGCATGATGTAAAACCCCAAGACTAGGAACATGAAGGGACAAACACAAACACGTCCCTTTGTGTTCCCTAGTCACGGGGTTTTACATATGCATCATCTTCACCAGCTCACTTGCTTCCTAGCCATTTTTTCTGCACATTATGTTCACTCTACTTCTATCGTGTGCTATGTAATCTTGTTCAAGTTCTGTCAAACGACGTGTAATGCTATAAAAACATTCAGTACACTGTTTATGTGGGTTGAATGGTAGCGCATAAATGCAGAAAGGGAACTGTCATGTTATGGAAAGTGTTTACGTATTGTACATTTAACTACTAATTTTATTGGTTAGCTTTCGCCGGCATATGATGTCAAGCCATGTTATATTAATTTGGAACATGTTCTTCTTAGTAGCCAGAGCAGCTGACACACATTGAGAACATAGCCCGTGTGTGTTTGTCTTTTCCACCGCAGCCCTTGGGTTTCCTCCCTGATGGCTACACATGTCAGGGATAGGTTTCAGAACCGGTAGTTCCCGCCAAGTGTGAATTACTTTTCAGGGGATCATCACGCTGGCAGATGAAACATATTGTTTAAATTATTTGCAGGACAGGAATTGCGTAGCTTCACACAAATACTACTACTACGACGTAAGAGTGGTTTCAAATCTAGTTTTTTTGTATTCTTGACATTATCGCACGAGATGTAGTATCCACTATGATCCTTTATATGAGGGGTATGTACAGTGCAATCAACAGATGCTATTTACAAATCTGTGTTTTCTACTGTGTTGAAATGGGGTAGTTTGTATCTGAGAGACATAGTGAAACACAGGCAGCCAAGGACAGACTTTTGATGCCCTCGAGAAACATGGCAACACATTGCAGGGATTCTGGATGCTGCATAAATTTCCAGAACACACAGCTCAAGGCAGCGGTTAAATAACAAGTGGTTAGAGAAATACAAGACAGTTGCATGTGTAAGCAGTCTGCTGTTGGATTTGCTTCTGTCTGAGATACGTTATCTCAAAGGGAACGCACGGACACACTCCGAATGATACTAGGGCTGCCTGTGAAATAGAATGAGGAGAGGGGAAGATATATAACCCTTTTTTCTTGTCTGTTATTCTATTGGTTAACTTGTCATTTGCTTAGCAGCATATATGTGTATATTCCAGAGTCTGCTAATAAATATATCAGTTGAGAGCTAGCAGTCCCATTGCAGATGTCTCATCCTGTCCTTGGCTGCTTGTGTTTCACTATGGCCATGCTTGCTATTGCAAAAACAGAAAACAAAAAAAGACAATAGAAAAACACGAAAAGAGCGACCTAAAAAGCTGCCTGTGCTAGTGCTCACATGGATGGAATGCAATGAGGTAGCATGTTCCATTCATGAACTGTGCATAGTAGTACATATCACAACGACAACCAATTATTCAGATTTTTTTTGAAGTACTTTGTTTTTTTAGCTTTGTTTGCACAGTCTATTATTGGAGCTTTATGTGACTCCCCTCTTGAGCTACTTTAAGATTGCTGATGCTGTGCAGTTTGTTAATTTTGAAACTGTACTGTGCTCAGGTACAAAAACAGAATTGTCATATCTGCATTTGAGCACATAGGAATAATTTGTAAGTACTTTCCTTGTTGACATTAATATTTGCACCAGGTCACAACATTGTTGATTGATGGAAAATGTAAATAAATATATTTATTTGCTTGCCAAACAATGCACAAATGTCTTCTTTTCTAGTGAGATATTCCCTGTTGACCAGAAATAAATGTGGAAAAGTTAAAGGGGCACAATAATGGTAGAGTCTAGCGTTGCTTTTTGCCACTTCACATATATTCACTGTTGTTCGTGTGCACATGTAGGAATAGGAAGGTAGAGCATGCGCATAAAAAATTTCGTATGCAGCCACACATACGGTTCAGAAGATTAATTAGATGATGTCCAAGCATATATAATTGTGCTTGTGCAATGGGTATGCTAATGGATTGCTTCCATGAAGCCTTTTCATTTATTTTTTATAAATTCTTTTTATAAATGTTATTTTTATTTTATATAAATTTCATATTACATATTGTATACTTATATTTTTATAAATTAAAAATTCAAATTACACGGCCCCTGTAAGTGTGCCCTTTTTAAATGGTTTGGTAACGTGTCTGAAACTGTAAAGGTAAGAGGCCATCGAGAATGCTGCAGACAAGGTTGCAACTTACATATTGCTTATCATGTCCTACATACAAAGTGATTTGTACAATAATTCCTGAGCACGGAATTAATTCCGACGATGGCCAGTGATGTCACCCGGGACGACAAGTACATAATTGCCTCTAACACTTTTACACCCCATGGGCTGAGTTGTGAATTGAAAGAGCACTCTACAGAAGGATAAGGTGCACCTGATTTCTAGTATATATGCTATGCTCTAACTCTTCAGACACCACATTTCTAAAAACACAATTTCTAAGTGGCAATATGTGCTCTGGTACTTCTTTTGCGTCTGCATAGTGTGCAACCACATGGCTACTGGAGCTTTCGTGTGCATGTTTTTGTGCGACGGTGTTCATTACAAACAATATGCAGATGTTAGACATAAAATGCAGTAGTTTGTAGCGTGCCACACAACGCAGCGTGGGGGTGTGATTCAAAGATTGCTTCTGGAAAATGCACAGAATCCCACAAAAAGTTTAAAATGTGATTTGTATTTCGTTTTACGTCTCTCGTCGTTACATACCATCGTCGACGCTGTTGCACATTGATAAATCGTACGTAAAACTTGTCCCATAGTAGTATGCGGTTTCTCAAATACACAGCACAATTTTTTCCTGCAGGAATAAAACGCTGTCGGCATTTTCTTGCTAACACGGCTGTCGAAACGTCAGTCTCTACAATGGGCAAGTGCTGTAAAGGCGCTAACGCAGACGAGACTTGATACAAATTGTACATGCTCACAAAACACAAACGACGAATTCCAGTCACAACATCGCACAGAGGTTGGTTCGCGAATGAGTTCGCAGCTGCTGCACTGTTTACTTATCGCGGAACGGTGGAACCCGGCTGTCCGCCATCTTCAAGCACAGATACGTGAAGCCGCGAGAAGCCGTAGCTGAAATCCACTGGCAAGTACGAAGGCGCGTACACGTCACAATGCCCGTTCGGGTGCATCTACGTCATAAAAATGGCTGCGCCCATGTGTGTTTCGGAATGAATTATCTATTTTTTTGACATGGTACTGTACCGAACTGAGAGAATGAAGGTGCATTTTGGGGAGAGCTGGATGTGGGCTTTCAGAATATCACAACCGTTTCGACTATTTGGGATATCGGCATAGCTGACCTTTAATGCGTAACATGTGTAAAGAGTACCTAAACAGCTTTTGGTACCTCCTGATGGTGCCTAAGAGCGAAACAGCTCACTCAAGTGCACAGGACAGCATACTGTGCAGCGCTAGGGTATCGGATAGCACCAGGGATCCTGGCGTTTGAGACCAGAGCACAAACACCAGAAATGTCCCAAACAATAAAGTATCGTGCAAGAAAGTATTAGAACATTATGTTTTATGTTTCAATAAGAATACTTCCTCTACATGGAAGCGATGTTATGTACCGACAAGTGAGATTTTAAACTGTGGTCTTAACCGTAACTATTAGTAAGCTGTACGCACGGAGAAAGAAGACTAGGAGGTGAAACTCCCCACAAGCAAACGCAGGCGCGCGACCTGAGAACCTCATGTGACGTTGGAAGAGGGATAAAAAGGCAGAAATACTTTTGTTTTACGCGTTTGCATGGAGAGCTATGGGGAAATCCGTGCACTTCGCAACTAGTACGGCAACTTCTAAGGATGTTAAATTACTGAGGAGCGTAAACGTTTATCTTTATATTAAACATTGTTGTTAGAGAGGTCTCCTCAGAGATAAGATTGTATGCAGAAGACTGCGTCTTGAATTCTAGAGTGAAATCAGTGGATCATCAAATCAATCTTAACTAGTCACTTTTGATGTTCCATAACTGGTGTAAAAAGTAGCAACTATACATTAACTTTTCTACGCTGTGCTGTCTTTTACCAACAGGAAGAGCCCTCTTTCATTTTTTTAAATGTACTTGACGGTCATGCAATACGTAAGGCTGATACGTATAAATATCTGGGTCTGCATTTTTTTTCTGACCTAAACTGGAAAACCCATGTCAAAATTATTTCGTCAATGTTCTGCAGAAGCTTGGCTACCTGAAACGAACGTTAAAATTGGCCTCCACATATACCAAGCTCCTTGCTTATAAAACCTTTGTACGTCCAGTTTTAGAGTATGCTTCTGTCGTTTGGGACAATCATTCTAATACTGACATTAATGTCCTGGAATCGGTTCAAAGTAAGGCAGTTATATTTCTTATGAAACGCCACGACAGTCAGTTTTCTCCATCTTCCGCACTGAGTTCATTAGGTTTGGTTCCATTGCGGCAGAGGCGTGCCCTTGAAAGGTTAAAAATTTTCCATTTCATAGTTCATAAACAGATTAACATACCACATGAACTTCACTTTACGTTTGCACAGCCGTCTAGTCTTCGGAACTCACACCCACTGAACATTGTTCCCATGCGTTCACGTATAGATGTTTTTAAATATAGTTTTTTTCCTCATACAGTTGATGAATGGAATAGGTTACCTGGTGCTATAAGGGAATTACCTGTGAATGACTTTTGTAACCAAGCACGCCTGCTCCTCTTGTAGCCTCACAGAGGCTGCAGCATATGAAATAAATAAATAAATAAATAAATAAACATCACACGTGTCAATTACCTAGCACATCTTGCTCAGCGAAACTCGCGGGAAACAATTCCGTTCTGTCGGTTCTCGGCTATGCTGAGCAGATGACAGGAGCGCGAAGACGGCAGAAACGTTTAATGTTTTTGTGCTTGTGTCTCTGTGCTTTTGCGCTTCTTCTGTCAATCGTGGAGCGTACCCGCAGGCAAGGGGTGCACGGTGCTCGATGATCGTAAAGCCCCACACAAACTGGATGCACTGGGAGACGCAAGCGCAAGCCGCCGAGCCATGGAGGAAGGAAACACACGAGCGGTCGTTCGAACAGATTTCCGTGAGACCCCTCTGGCGGTCGCTCGTGTCAAAACTGCCATTACTTCCTGTCCACCATGTGATCCTCCCCAAAGTTTCGGTTTAGCAACGCTTTGTTGCTCACGATGCCGTCCGAGCTTTTATGCTTTTCCAAAGTCATTTACTCCTCAAATGTGAGCACAATTGCGGAAACAATGTTAGGTTACCTGTTCTTGTCACGGCTGCGGCTGTCGTTCAACGGAAAGCAGCTCTGTCACGGGAATAATGTTTCATTCGTAAGTCCGTATACTTGATCGGATGTTTCATGCCCCAGTGTGGGGAAGAGTCATCTTGAATCTTTTGTCTGCGAGCTAGCGCTGTGCTGCAGGTTCCTTTGATTTCCTGCATTCTTCTAAAAGTTTGATTAATGGCATTATTTACCACTTGAGCAAGAAACACATAAAACGTGGCCACATCGTCACACAAACTTCGCTGCCACACATGATTTTTCTAGTCCTGCGCGCTTGTCCTGCAGAGCGAGACTGGTCTTGTAATAGAAGAGTAAACCAAGAGTAAACCTCGGAACACACAGAAAAAACTACACGCGCGCGTTCATCACAATGCAGGTAATTGAAGTGTAAGACAACCACAGCTCCCGTCGTCTGCTTTAACAACTGGCATGCGCATGCTCTTGAGGTCACGTGAGCGGTCACGTGGTAGACAGGAACATCCCAGAATGCAATGCAAAGGCTCGCACGCCCGTCCCAATGGAAAAAAGCTGGAAGGGTCGCTCCTGTGTTTCCTTCATCCATACGCCCATGGAGGTAGGAAACTAAGGAGAGGGCTATACGCACGGAGGGCCGTGGGACCCCTCTAGCGGTCGCTCTTGGCAATGCCACGCCCATCTAGTTGCCCGGTCACGTGATCCCAACCTGTTTCGGTTTTATGGCGGTCTGCGCGGAGGCTTGGAAGTTCAGGAAGTTCGCGGCTGCATGAAGCATTAGACTTTCGGATTTCGATTATGGTGACCTGTTCTTGTCCAGGCTGCCACACCCGTTCATCGAGCAGCAGTGCGGAGGCCGGAATCACATTTCATGAGTAAGTTTTTTTGCAAAGACTGCTGAATTTCGGGAGTGCGTGTATTCGTCTGCGTTGTCGTCGCATCTAGAAACGTAGCTAAGCACCGTGTTGTCCATTTATTTCACGCAGCTTTCCGTCAGATAACACCCAACGAGATGCGTGGGTCTGCGCAATTCGAAGGACTGGCTGGGCACCGAAGCCGAGAACGAGCAAGCTGTGTTCGAAGCACTTTCGTGCTCAGGATTTCGACAGATCCTTGAACCGTGTGCGTCTCCGAGCGGGTGCTGTTCCCCAAATATTCCCTTGGTCTTCTCAGGTAAGTCGGTAACAATTTTGTGCGGTGCTTTGTTAAATGCATATATAATTGTGCCGGCGTATAAATTAAGAGCAAACGTACGACGTCACGTTGTTCAGACGTGGTCGTCATCTGAAAATCTTTCAACCATTCCAACCTGCGGAAGTAAACTATATGGCGCTTTCGCATTTGTTCACTATACAATCTGAATTTTTGTGACTCATTGCCGCAGCAGGAATATGACGCCCTCTTCTTTAAATCTGCCTGTTGTGTTTCTGAAAACAATAAATAAATAAAAGACGAAGAATTAACTCGCTTATTGAAAAGTATCATGTGACATGCGCTACTAACATTAATCGAGCAGCAGAACAAGAAACATCAAGTAATACATGCATTATGTGAAGTTTCTTGTTCTGCTCAAGGAATTAGACGTTCAAGATTTGAATTCTTTTGCTAAGGTCCTGAAAGTAGTTTTCGAACTCAGTTTAGTCTCAGTATTTATTTTTTGTGTATTAATTTGGTTTCAACAATTAAAAAAATGAAATATTTCTCCTGTGCCATCTGTCAATAGGAAGAACAGCCCACTCAGGAGACGATACATGGGACAAGCCACCCAGGCCCAAGTGTGGAATGCACAGCTGCTCAGGTCCCTGCCGCATATGCAATGGAAGTTGATGTGAGTTGTCCTTTCCCATACCTTTTGCTATATTATGGGTTTTTGTATTTGCATTACACACATCAGTCACTCCGTTCTTTCTGGTGAACTGTTAGACTAGTTGTATTGTGGAAGATATTTGACATGGTGCCCTTGAAAGTACTTAATCTACTTGTACTTTCATCACAACATGGCAGGAAAGTCTAGGCTCAGTGGACCAGTTCAGCTTGTGCACAGAAAATGTGAGCACTTCCTATCTGGCACATGAAGAAGACTCCAATGTGAGTGTCATGCTCATTTGTGTAGGCACTCCACAGCAATATTTGAAATAAATTCTACAACTCTCTCCTCTATAGAAAACACCAGTAACAAAGTATCTTCCTTATTTCTTACCTACATAGGGTAGTGCAGGATTTGACACAAACAACATTGTGCAGAATCCGTTTGAGGAGTATGTAAGTAGATACCTGATGTGATGGCTTCTTGAAATTGCAAGACAGTGTTAACCAAAATGGTTTGTTTATTTATGCATGATTACAGTGTACCCCATGCGAACCTGAGCATCTGTTTCCTTCATCGACTGTTGGAACAGCAGTGGTGTGTATACATTTGTCTCTCATGGATGGTGTGCATGGTTACATTAATCTATAATAATTTCATTGGTCACAACAGTGCAGTGGGATTATAGTTTAGAAATACATTATGTAGAAACAATAATATATTTTTTTCTTGTCACTGTAATATATGATCATGTGAAGTAATATAACAGAAGCATTATATCATCTAAATTGATATTTTCTTTATCTGTACATGTGTTGAAGTGTGACATATTTGTAATTGCCAGTCAGGAATAATTCAAATTTCGTAGCAGTTCATGACCCAGTTGCTGAAATGAATCATCACATAAAAACTATAATCTTTTACATTAAGGATACAAGGCTCTCCACACCAAGCACAAGTATGGACGTGGCAGTGGTAAGATATAACCCAGATACAGGCACATTATCAGATGCAATAGACATAGTTGCATACAGTATACAGCAGGGGTTCTCAATCTGGATGTACTTAGTTTGTTCTACGGGGTGGGGATGAGGCTCCCTCACATTGACCTCAGCATTACGTTGTCCTTATGTAGACATCTTTTCATCATGGCAATATGTAGACCATCTTTGTAAAATAGCTACCACTCTCCTTTTTTTAAATAAGTTCTCACTGGGTATTTATCCGTGACTTTTTGTAAATACAAGTAACCTGAGGCCCAACACTTATTGGTGAATAAAAGCAGGGGTGGTGCAAGCATGTGATACATGATGTAAGTAATGACTTGCATGCTGTGATTTTCTATATAGACAGGGGCAGTGTCATCACTATGACTAACCATGTGTCTTGCTGAAAATTTGATGAATTTCTGCAGTGGTATGAAAATAAATTTTTATATGACGTGAATCATGATTTGCATGCTGTGATTTGTGTATGTTCAACTGGAGCAGTATGATTATTTCAACTAACCCCGCATGGCACTGAGAGTTTGATGAATTCCTGCAATTATGTGGAAATAAAGTTTTATATGATGCCGTTCATGAGTTGCATGTGTTCATTTCTGGCATGTTTCGATGTGATTACTCTGCATAACCTTATGTCACATTGACAATTCAATGAATTTCTGCAGGTGAATACAAATAAAATTTTGACAATCAGCATGTGTGTTGATATCTCCCTGCCCATGTATCCTACTGGTGGGTAAGTGACTCAGTTCGAAAGCAGAGGCTGTTAACGTCCGACCTAAATGTACGCATGAAGAGGCTCACTGGGTGATAAAAAAGTGGCATAGTCTTGCCTTCAATGTTGCTCCACGAGCGGCAATTGGCATAGTTGATTTATTTGTTGAGGATCAATGTTGTTTGCAAGTTCAACATTTAAAACAAGTGGGTATAACTCCTTTCATATAAGAACAGCTCAAAGCATATCTGAAAATACACATTTGAGTGTTAGTAAGGTCCACGTAAAATGGACTGACTAATATGTTTTAATTGTTAGAGCTGCAGTACTGTTACTAGGAGCCTCATATTTACTAGCAATCTGCCTACCTATCAGTCATGCTCATACAGAATTGTCTACTGCACTAGGAAACATCCCCAATGAAAGACATACCAGTTAAAGTTTTTTTGAAGCAAGAAGTGAGACGGATTGGAAATCTTCATACTGCGAGCAAAAAAAGAATCAAGGCCCTACAAGAAAAACAGCGACGTATGAAGCGGAGAATGGGAAATCTAGAAAATGTCATCCAGGACTTGACGGCTAAAAATATTCTGTTGCAAGAGAATGCGGATGTGTTATCAAATATAGCAGGAGCTAACAAAGATCTACTGCTAAGACAGACAGCTAAAAAGACAAGGCGACCACTCCCTAGAAAGTACAGTCCAGAGCTCCGTGCTTTTGCACTTACACTTTACTTTTATTCTGCAAGGGTGTACAGATATGTGAGAAGGACCTTTGACACTTGTCTGCCCCATCCTCGTACACTCAAAAAATGGTATCAGTCAATTGATGGTCAACCAGGATTTTCCAAAGAAGCCCTGAATGCACTTAAAATGAAGGTAGCAGAGAATCAAATGAAGGAGATTCCAACTCTCTGCAGTGCAATGACCGATGAGATGGCAATTCGGCAACATGTTGAATGGGATGGGAAAAAATCACATGGTTATGTAGACATTGGAATGGGTTCCAGCAGTGATGGCACAATAGCTAAAGAGGCTTTGGTTCTGATGGCCGTCTCTGTAAATGGCAGGTGGAAGCTTCCCTTGAGTTATTTTCTCGTTGGTGGACTGTCTGGAGAACAGAAGGCAAATTTGGTAAAAGAGGGGCTTTCACTTGCCCACGAGGCTGGGGCAGAGGTTGTGTCGCTCACATGTGACGGAGCATCTTCAAACGTAGCAATGCTACGAATCCTTGGGTGCTGTCTGGATGTCGATGCTGGGCTCAAGACTACATTTCCACATCCAGTGACCATGAACCCAGTTGCAGTCTTTCTCGATCCGTGCCACATGTTAAAACTTGTCCGGAATGCCCTTTGTCACAAACAAAGTTTTGTGGATGAGAACGGCGGTAGGATATGCTGGGACCACATTGACAAGCTGCACCTTCTCCAGCAGAAAGAAGGAATTCATGCCGGCAACAGGTTACGTACCGCACATCTCCACTGGCAGAAACAGCCAATGAAAGTCAAACTTGCAGCCCAACTGCTCAGCTCATCAGTTGCAGATGCACTACAGCATTGCCGCGAACTTGATATTCCAGGCTTCAACGATACGGAGCCAACAGAAAAGTTCATTCGTGTTGTGAATAACTGTTTTGACATTTTAAACTCCAGAAATATCAGGCAGTACTCATGGAAAAAGCCACTGTGTTCAGAAAACATTATACAAGTCCGGTCATTCCTTACTGATGCATCATCCTATCTGGCGGCACTGCGACTCACCAATAATGGGCAACTGCTCGTAGATAGCAACCGAAGAACAGGATTTATTGGCTTCCTCGTTTGTCACCAAAGTGCACTACAACTGTATGAAAATCTCATTGAAAGGACATCGAAGCTGCAATATCTACCCTGTTACAAAGTAAGTCAGGATCACTTAGAATTATTCTTCGGAGCAATCCGTGCCCATGGATCATGTAACAACAACCCAACAGCCAGACAGTTAGCATCAGCATTTAAGGCACTGATAGTTCACAATGAAGTCGGTGATACGACCACAGGTAACTGCCTACCACTGGAACGTATCAGCATACTTACTGTGTCCAGTGCAGCATCGCCGCGATCTGAGGACATCATCAACTGGTCTGCAGACCGGCGGCAGCTAACTCTAGGTGAGGAAGATCTGGAACTTGAACCGAATTTGGACCACGACTACATACCGGACCCCACAGACTTGTCACCGTATGCCGACACAGTCGTGGCGTACATAGCAGGATTTGTGGTGCGTTATCTGCGAAACCGCTTGAAGTGTGAAGTGTGTGTAAGTGCACTATCTACCCCAGCATCCTGCCTTCCTCAGCATTCACTGATCCGTCTAAAAAGTCTGGGGTGGCTTGTGTATCCATCGGAGGATGTCATCCAAGTATGCAAAAAGACTGAAAAAGTATATAGATCAACTATGCTAGCATCCAGACTGTCAACTGAAGCACTAATGCAGAAGATGCTAGTGGATGTGCTCGATGTTACTGTTTCCACTAACATATTTTCAACACTTCGAGGATCCCACATGCTTGAACAAGGTCCCTTAGAGAACCATTTTTTCCATCTGATCAAGGGTATTGCACACAAATATCTAGATGTACGTCTCCATCATGCTGCAAAAACTTTAACAGCTGACCGTCATACACAGAGGTGTCGTCAGATGTACACTAAGCTGACATTATTCAAAGGACAGTGAGAGTGTGTTTTTGTAGGATGCGATACTGTTGCTTTGCAAGGGTTGTAGGCACACTACACATATTAATCTATATTCAATGTGTTGCCTGTTCCCTCTCAGAAGGGGAGAAGGTATCATCCTGCAAAATGCTCTTGTTTCTCTCTAATCATCATCTATTCTGCAACCCCATTATACTCATTCATTTTACATATAATCAATGCTACTGCCCCATATGAGCGGGTAAGAATGTCTTTTTTGCAATATCTTAGAGTTGTATTGTTTCTTAACAACGTTATAACGTTATGTCACCTAATATGAGTATTTACCGTGACATTTTGCATACCTATGAACGTTGACGGCTACTCGCCGATACAATATATATATTACAATCCATCTTCAGCACACCACTGGCCTTCAAGGAGTCCATTTTCACAACATTTTGAAAGGTATGGGGTATTTAGACATTTCCCACGTAATAAATCACAGCGAAAGTTCTCCAGAACAGAAGAGAAGCCACGATGACGTACGTAGTACTTCTTCTAGCAGTTTGGTGATCCATTGCTTCCACGGTGAGATGTTCTATTTTGTGTTTCGACGGGTATGATAACTTCTACCTCCAAAGATGCTTTGAAAGCGAAAGTAGTTATTGGGCCGCTGCTCGTCTCCGTATTCAGGTGTCGATACGCCGCGGGCATGGAGGACGCCATGTTTAATGACGTTTTGCAGTGACGTTTATGGGTCACGTGTGTGGGCAACTAACCACAATGCCTTGCGCCGGGTCAGCACGGCCGCTTGTATTGGGAGAGGCGCTTAGGGCATCTCCTTAGTTTCCTTCCTCCAAGCATACGCCGAACCAACGGCGTTGAGCACGACGAGCAACGAGTGACCGCATGCTTAGTAAGATTTGCGTTCTCGTGCAACAGATGGCGCTGCGGGCCGGAGCGCCGTTCCTGATGCATTGTCTGGTAGCAGGACAGAGGAAAGTTTCACTTACTAGCCTTCTTTCTCCGTGATTGTTAGTAACGTTTGTTACGTTAGGTGTCACCTCAATGGCTGTTATGGTTATGTAACAAGCGGCCGAAGACAATACTTCAGGAGTGAAGATTGTGTGTAACTTGTGCTACTCTTGTCATCAGAATCATATTTAAAGTACAGGGACGAAACCTACGTGCCTCACATGGGTGTTCCCAGGATTTTTCCAACGGAGGGGGGCAAAGTGCTTCCAGGGGGCAAGCGTGCAAACCACCCCCCTACTACCTCTTTTCCTTGAGGCGGACGTTGCGGACTGTGCGAGTGTTTGGAGGTTCCTATTATGACGTCTGAGAATAATCATGTTGACCAATGACTAATGAGCGCACATTTTCACAATCGACGTTGTAGCTCCATGCGGGGGGGGGGGGGGCACGGCCCCACCTTGCCCCCGTCTCAGTACGCCCATGTTGTCTCACGTTGTATTCGTCAGAAACAATGCTTCATTATATAACGTAGGAGCTATATCAAATTATTATCTAAGACGCAAGTGATATGGCTCCCTTGTACCAACAGTTTCGCTCCACGTGCAACGCGACGTCCACGACTTTCGACTACAAACCGGAAGTGCTGACAGTCCTGCAACGCAGACTGGACGTCCGGTAAAGATGCCGTGTATGCGTATCTGAAACATTGATATGAAACCTGTGGGGTTGGCGACAGGCCTAAGTGGATTTACTGCAACGCGTAGACAACGGCCATCAACAGGTGAAGTGCTAGAACGACGGTTTGTGCATATTGGCGTGCCCACGCCACGACTGAGCAATACGTCGCTCTCCTGCCTTGGTAGTCTTCCTTGCAAGTTGTAATATGAAGTAGCATTCCAATGCCCGCAGTTGCGTTGTGATAACCTCACCTATATAGCAAACACGCACGGTGTCATGCTTTACAAGGCACTCCTCGTCTCACAGTCGCATGATCTGAAACTGTATGAGGTCCCGGCAGGCAGCCGCCGCCAGCGGCAGAGCTGTACACGGGAGAAGAGGACGCGTCACGTTAATTTTGCTGCCATAAACGCTTCTGCTTCCACGGTTCCCGTAGCGCCGTCTTTCGTCTGAGCTGAGTTTTCGGCGCAGACCACAGACCTAATATCGCCATCGTATTAATAAGTATTTTTCCCGCGTACCGTATTTGGCTAAGTACAGACCCTCATACAAACTTAAATGTCCAGCTCTGGTGTCAGAGGACCGATAGCCTCGGCCGTTCTGTTGGCTTTCTAAAGCACGTGAGCGAACCGGAAGAGGTACACCTCGCGTCGAATTGGCCCACCCTCTCTGAAGTCGGCCCTTCGTTTCTTTAAGCTAGCTTGTTCTACTCAAATCTTTAACTGCGCAGAAAACAAACAAACAAATTAAACAATAACCTTACCCCTAGCCAACGAGATATGCAATTTCCGAGTCCATTCAGAGGCTTAAAGGAGCTCTGAAAGCCATCTGAAAAATTTTCCGTTCAGGACGCGTTGTGGAAGCAGGTAACTTAACTTGATGATTAAATTTTTTCTCTGTGCGCAATGTTTTTGGTAGAAAAAAAGACACTTGAACATCGCCGCCCGTGTTCCCACTCGACTCGCTCCTCCGGGTCAAACAAGGAGGAGAAAGAAAAAAACGTCATTGGTGACGTAATAAAAGTTGAAAGCGGCGACCGCGCTTCTATCCGGGTCAGTGCTGACTGTTCTCTTCTCTTTCTTTCCGTTTTCTTTCCCCTACTTTCTCCCTGTCAAGGGACGAATAAGGGAGGACCTCGATATTCCTGGTCGTGAAACCCCCGTTCTGGAAATTCATGTTCTGGAAACAAGGAAGAGCGGAAATGCTGCTTCGCAAGATGATATGCCTCGATTAAGAACATAAAATCACTATTTAACTACTCAAATTCAGGAATTTTCTACATGTGTCCAAGTCTTCTTAGCGAACGAAAGACACATTTAGAAGCCATTTGGCTTAGCAGGGCGGCATGTTGGTTGGTTAGTTGTGTGCTTGCAGTATTATGGCTGGGTTAGTCACAGTTTGCCGTTGGTAGTTTTTCGCGCGCAAAATGTGCATTTTATAGTCAGCTAAATTTACGCTAGTCACGTGTTGTTTCAGTGCACGCTGATATGTCGTCGGACGCAAACTTAAACGGCGTTGTCGGTCACTATATGGTGGATAAAACAAATAGCGCCGAGCACGGATGAAGTCAAACTTGCGTGTCATGCGTCGTCCACATTTGTGGTCTGCATCGGCCAATTCTCGTTTAGCTCGATGATTGGTAAGTTGACCATGAATTGTGGTGGTCTTATGACACTGCTTGGCTATGTTGGTGTGTAACTCAGGCAATGAATGTTCAACTCCTGATGCCACGATGTGCCGGCGACGGCATGTTGCGATAGATTTCACTGGATTTTATCTGACAACGTATGGGCAAGAACACTCCTCCAGCTGAATAATGAACTGAATGGCTAACAAAGTTGCTAGTCAAAGTGACGGGCACTAGTGATCATACCGAATTAGTGATATAGCATATATTTATGTAATGACATAGCGGACGGAATTAGTGGTCATAGCGATGCAGCGATCATTTTGAGGCGTGAACTGAAGCAGCGCTTAGTGCTGCACTGTGTTTATACGTATTACAACCAACAACACAAAAAGAAACAGTCACCACGATAACGAACAGCATACAAAACACAGACACGGACAGAACAGCGTTCAACTGGCACCTGAAGTTTATTTTCATAATCCACCTGCTCCGGAAGGTCGCGTTAGGGAAAGCAAGGTCAAGCGGGGAGAAGTTGACCGATTTTTGGTTGACTTCGCTCGGGGAGTTCAATGAGGAGGCCTCTACAATCTCACCGTCTAACCTTGAACAGTGTCTGTAGACCAATCTTCGTTTACTGTATTTGATAAACCAAAGAAAAAGCAAAAGAAACCTTTTCCACCGTTGCAGCGGGGTTTCGGAGTGAAAAATAGCAGACGACGTTCTTCGAAACGAATCAGGGGCTTCACTTTTCTGACGTCAAAATGACGCAAGCGTCTCGACGGGTCGTTCCGGGTATTGCCACCGTTGCTCACAGTCGCGATTTTCAAAATCGAATTCTGCGATATTTATGCACCTGTTGATAGTATTACTTCGCATGGTGCATTTTAATAAGCTTACTAACCGCTTGGTTCAAAAAAATGCTAGTGATTAAAGTGCTTTCCTAGCTCCTTTAAGGTTGACGGTGTCGGTATCCATGCAGGCACCTCAAAACTTCAACAAACCTCAAAGACTAGGGCCAGCCGAAGAGCATCCGATAGATGAGCCACGCGGTACGAACTCTGGTTCAGGATTCCTGACGCATACCACAGTTCCGTTGGGGTGTCCTTGAAGGTAACTTCTGGCTAGACATCAATATGAAAGGGAATTGTAAAGCTGAGAAAAACGCCACCAACGCCTACGAACTCCGTGCCATGCCGAATTTGCAGTTCTTTATAACTCAAAGAGTACCTGTTTCGGCCGTAGGGGACGTCATCAGTTGTGGGCAAGCAGGCAACGTTTGAGGAAGGGATGTTAGAAGGTCACGTGGCACGCAATGTCCTCTCGCCAAGGTGAGAGCCTCGCAAACTGAAAGCCTTCCAACGTCGCTCCCTCAACTGCCGCCAGCCTACGCATTGCTGATGAGGTTCCAAATAGCGCTGAAACAGCTTTACTGTGCTGGTATAGGACATTCTGAGTTATAAACCCGTACATTACCAGCAGTCATAGAGCTTCGGCTTGTTTTTATTTATTTATTTTAGTGTCCGACTGGGGTTATGTGGAGGTACCGCTTCTCTTCTAAGGAAGTGCGCTTACCTGATAAGATCCTTACCCTCATGTTACGCAGCTGCACGTTACCGATCCTTTCTATAACACGGATGAAAGGATTGTCTCTTGAAAATAATTTGTCGTGATACCAAAGCACGACGGTCTTCTCTGGATTATGCTTCGAGGTTGATTCAAGGGCGCAGCATATGCAACCTTTCACGTGTTCTTGTCCACTCGATTCCACAAACATGATCATCGATGACGACCAGTCTTCGTCAAAGAAGTCCTGCTTCCGAGCGTCTTGATAACCTGCAACAGTAGTCAAAGCAATAGCAGGAAAACAATGTGCATTCTGAACCGCTGTCAGCATAATTTTACGGAGATAGCTATAAAATGGAGATAATAATGGGGGAGATTCTGGAGTCGACGGAAGAGTGTCTGAAGCATCTAGTAAAGCGCCTCCGCCCGCGACTCACAGAGGGCGCCTCAGGCTCACGTTGGGCAGAGCCGTATATTAAAAGGAAGTCTGGCTAATAATGGATCATGCCCATACCTGAGCTCCACCCACTTTTTCAGCTTTCCGACCAATGAAGTAATGTCATAATGAACCGAAATTTATTTGAGTCATTATACTGACACAACCGGCATGTTGACGCATTTACATGCACTGAGCGTAGAGTCCACTCCGTAGAGCTTCCTAGCACACTGGAACAAAGTTCAAACTTGCAAAACACGCATATCGACACAGCAACATATCCCAGCAACGAACAACTGTCACATACTTGCGCACAGTCTCTTGATCATCATGTCCTTGCCTGCTACACGCCAAACATAAAATGCTGCTGCTTCATGAATCCTATTTTCTTGTCACCGCTATGCAGATCTGACGGCGCTCGAACATGCTCATCGAGCCAGAATTCACGACAACACTTCAGTTTGAAATCCGATTGGCTGTTCGTAGACCGATGCTTGTGTCGAGAAACAGTACAACACGATCGGGAAGACGCCATAATACCCGGATAAGACGGAGAACGGCGAACGCACTTGCCTCCCAACGAAAGACACCGCCGATCAGGCGTCCACCGTTCAAATTTCAAGTGAAACCGCCGCGGGAGTACGCAGCACGCAGGCGAGGAAGCGCGAAGTGCCGTTTTCAAATTCCGGCAACCAATCCTGACACGCGTGTGGCGTCCGACCAATAGAGCGGCGATTGTTCTGTGCGCAGTAACACGCATTTTGGTACAGATTTTGCAAGGGCTGTGGAGAGCTCCAGCTCCAGTACTCCCTCGGCGGTTTCATTTGAAATTTGAACAGTGGACGCCGGGTCGGCGGTGTCTTTCGTTAGGTTGCAAGTGCGTTTGCCGTCTTATCCGTGTATTATGGTGTCTTTGATCGTGTTGTACTGTTTTGTTCCTTGACACAAGCATCGGTCTACGAACCGACAATCGGATTTAAAACTGAAGTGTTGTCGTGAATTCTGGCTCGGTGAACATGTTCGAGCGCCGTCGGATCTGTATAGCGGTGACAAGAAAATAGTATTCATGAAGCGGCAGCATTTTATGTTTGACGTGCAGCAGGCAAGGACATGATTATCAAGAAGTTCGTTGCTGGGAACAAGCTGTGTCGATATGCGTGTTTCTGTTTTGCAAGTTTGAACTTTGTTCCAGTGTGCTTTGAAGCGCTACGGAATAGACTCAGTACGCTCAGTGCATGTAAATGCGTCAACCTGTCGATTGTGTCAGTACAATTACTCAATTAAATTTCTGTTCATTACGACACTTTTCACAGTTGTTTGGGAATCACGGAATAACTTTACGGCGTGCATGAAAGCTAGTAGACTTAGAGGTCAGGGGTAGCCGGTACAGGCCAGTATGGAAAGCAGAAGTCAGCAACAGCCAGAACCGGTCGGGCTGCGAGCCGGACGGAAAGACTTCTGATTGGAGAATCGAGGGAGCAATCGCTGCATTCTCATTGGTCGTGTGCCCAGTGTTGTGTGAATTTACCTATACTATTTGCTCTATGGGGAGTTGGTGAGAGCTGGATAAGCCACGTTGCTCGCTGAGCTCGCTGAGTAGTGCAGTTGTGGTTGTTGTGCCGTTGT
Organism: Ornithodoros turicata; assembly: GCF_037126465.1. Taxonomy (NCBI): domain Eukaryota; kingdom Metazoa; phylum Arthropoda; class Arachnida; order Ixodida; family Argasidae; genus Ornithodoros; species Ornithodoros turicata. The sequence continues at coordinate 49,777,641 of NC_088202.1, read as the reverse complement.
ACGGTGCGTTGTCCGGTTGAGCGTTGGCCCGTCTTTACGCGTGTTTCCTCATCCGTGCGTGTATGTCTTTTCTGTGCTCCGCATACACAAGAAATATGATTCTTACAGTTTGACCCTTTTATGCGTATAGTTCGGAGACTGCTGCATGGTCGATGGATCTACGAAGTCATGTACTACACATGCCATCATGCAAAGTACGCATAGTAGAACGGAAGAAGATCAACGAGCCGGTGGAGGGATGTTAAAGGGACTGTCGCATGCAGCGGCATGCAAACCGAAATTTTGGTGTGGGTGTATCATCCTGACGATAATACTCACAACAGTGAAAATTTCACTTCAAACAACGTCATAGTTTGGACGCCATTTGAGTAAACATGCGCCACGAGCACACGCCGGATGTCGAGGGGAGCCCTCGCCCAAAAAACGGCAAAACGTCTCAAGGAATCCTCTGGAGTAGGCCCATCAGAGCACGTGAAAGCCCGCGGGCGGAGTGCACGAATGCTTGCAGGCGTGGGAGCGAGGATCGGATCTCGATCGTTCTGTTTACACTGACATGCGTGTATTTTCCAAGATGGTTTGTAAACTAGTGGTTTGGAACAGGTGTGATCAACTGCAATTACGCTGTACATGACATTTTCGGTCGTTCACGTGTGACAAATGCCGGAAAGCTGTTAGTAATAAAAGTGCTTGACTCATCGCGAGTAGCAACTTTCTACGCACGGTAACCATGCGCACCACGGATTACAACGAAAACAGGTACTTTCTTTATTGTTGATGATCGCCTTTACTGAACCCCTTTGTCGTTGAAATGTATAGCCATAAGTGTTCACTAGCCAAGTTGAATAGCGTTTATTCTAGGCTAATAGGTTGACACTGATTCATTGTAAGATGATGTTGCACTATGAATATTACTATAGCATGAAATACTTTCCCTCTACATGATACAGGACTACATTCCTGATGACTTCTGAATGTGATTTTATTATGCAACCTAACGTGCATAACGCGCCTCTACATCCTCATCCACAGATATCGGTGAGCGATGCCGAACAAAAAGTGCCGTCACATGCCAATAAGTCGATGCATATGCAACACGATCAGCAAAGCTTTCATATCATAGCCACAAAAAATGTCACACACATCAGCAGTCGTTGTGATCTGCGATCCCCTTCGAATTTCACAACCTCCATAGTACCCTTCCTGTGCTGCTACATGCAAGTTAAAGGAGCTATGAACTGTACCAACCAAGCCCGCCGACTGTGTCGGCTCCAAACGGCGATTTCAACGTGTTGTCTGTGACACCTTTTGTATAGGTGAATTGGATAGGTGCGTATACTCAGCACATAGAATGCTCCTAGCCAACCATCTTCCCGAATGACAACGTCCTCGCCCATGATTTGTTGATAACGAGAGGCGAAGCCTATTATGTATCTATATTAGCGCGGCTACAAAATGGGCTACGCCTCCCGTTTTCAACAAATCAGAGACGAAAACGTTGTCATTTGGGATGATAGTTGGCTAGGAGCGTGCCATGTAGTGAAGTTCATCTTGAAGAGGGTAAAGCAGAACGTTATGTGTACCTCCGCTGTGGCGTCTGATTGGGTGCTACAATTCTTCAGATGACGTAACGATGGATAGAGGTATCTGGACGGCGGTGCGTGTACTCGCCGTGCGTGTACTCGCTGTGCGTTTTTGTATTAACGCTGCACAAGTTATGAAGGAGAAGAATTGAACAATAGATTGTAAATAGAATTACGAAGCGTAGAAGAACAATATTCCATCTATTAAACCCGTAACTAAATACATGCAGATAGGAGTTCTTACCTCCTTTAATGTGATTCAAAATAGCTAGTCGAGGCATACATAAAGCTGCTTTTCGTTCCTGACAGGGGAAAGAATGTGGTTGAAACCACAAATTGCTCTTGTTGCATGACAAACATTATCAAGTTTTGATAATCAAGGTAAGTACGAGGGGTGTTCAAGTCTCCTGAGTGTACAAATGGCTCGCGCTATTTCTTTTTCGTCATTTTCACATGCGACAGGCCTCCGCGTTCATCACGTGGGGGTCCAAAGTTTGTGCAAAACAGAAGACACGTGCTGGACAAGATGGCCGACAACGAGGTGAGCGCGCACATCGAACAGCGAATCGTCATTAAGTTTCTCGTGAATGAAGGCGTAAAGTCATCTGAAATTCACAGAAAACTTCAGGTATAGCCACGATACACGTAGCCACCGCAAAGCGTTTGAGTGGTGCAAACGCTTCCGAGGCGGCCGTACGTCAGTGCTGGGCGATCCCGGCCGGTGCGGCTCAGAGCCCAGTGTCAGAGTTCCTGAGAACATCCAACTTGTGGACCACTGACCCTCAAGGACCGACGTATAACATGCCTCCATATCAATAGTGCATATAGTGCGATCAATAGTGCATATTACTGCCAGGTTCTCAGGGATGTGCATAGGCGCTGAAGCAAAAGCGGCCGGGCCTCATCACCAAAGGAGACCTCCTCCTACAGGACAATGCACGCCCCCATACCGCGCATCTCACGACACGCACCTTACAGGAACTTGGCTGGGAGTTGCTGTCACATCCCCCTTACCGTCCGGACCTCGCCCTCAGCGATTTCCATCTCTTCTGGCCACTGAAGGCGTTCCTTGGGAGCCGACACTTCAGCTGCGACGACGAGGTCAAGAATGCGGTCCGATCATGGCTGCTACGCACCGGTAAGGATTTCCACGCTGCTGGCATTCAAGCCCTCGTGAAACGCTGGGACAAGTGCATTAGTGCAGCTGGAGATTACGTTGAAAAATAAAACTAATTTCTCGCCTGTAAGTTCATTTTACTTTTGCGAAAAATGCAAATTTTTAATTTGCACACAGAACAAAGCTGTAGGGACATCTGACACATCTTTTTTTTTTTAACTTATTCCAAGCACTATTCTCTTGAATGAAGGGTATAATCTACACCACAGAACAAATGTATCTACTTATTCCAACCATTATACTATAAAACTGTTTTGTTACGCATTACATAAATGTCACGTAATAGTGTGTATGTATGCAGCCTGTACAATGAGGAGTTCTGAAAATCTTGAGGATTGTGCAACTGTGCAGGATCGAGTGATTTTGAAGGAAACCGGAGAGGACAAATCAAAATGGAAAAGTGCAGCTGCAGTGGTAGACGTGTTAACAACAAACAGGAATTCCAGCTTAATTTCACAGAAATATAACGCCTAGCAGATCATACTCAAAACCGTCCTTGTGCAAACCTACACGTTGAGGTAAACTGAAATTTTGCACATCCAGATTTCAGTTTCTCAAATGTGTTTTTTTTTTTTTTTTTGCCTGTTACTTCCTTCGCACGCATGCAAAATGTGCTCGCCTCATTGAGCAATGCCTTGTACGAGGATGCATCATTTATTGGGACAGAGATATATTATGTCACAATAGACGGTGTTGGAAAATTCTGCTTGCTGAGACGAAAAAGGGGAATTTAAGCCGATCTATTTCTACAGCTGCAGCACTGAAGTCAGGCCTCCACAGCTCCCCGCATTCGCGGCAGTAGAAAAAGAAAATCACGTCATAGTCACGTGGTATTACATCGTCAGGCATCATGACGGATACCCATTGGTCGAGGTTGCGCGCTCCGGGATTGCTTGACAAAGTTTCGAAATATTTGATCGAAACAGCTCACTTTTCGCGGGCAGTCGGCCAGGCGGGCAGCTCCAACCAAGGTCGCTGCGTCTCCGCGGCTCGCCGATGTCGGTTGACCACAACGACCAAAGAGGAAGTGTATTCGCGGGTTTGTTCGTGAGTTATATAGTGACTCTGGCCATGTAGTGATCTCCGATACAGTATCAACCTACGGACATTCTAGCCAGGTCGGAACTGGAATGCTTGGTGAGCTGACGCCTGAGGAACACTTTCGAGCGCTGTCGCATTTTCAAATACAGTGACTAAGAAGAGAGGGTTCGTAACGACACAAGTATTTCCCGTGACTGTGTGACCTTCGGTGCATCGCCAGTATGAGAAGAAGATGCTCATCTGTGAAACGCACGTACTCGTGGACTTCTCTCGCCTTCAGAAGTAGACTGTGTGTGTGCTTTGCAAGTTCGAACTTGGTTTGGTTGCAGTCTATTCAACGAACGACACGTCCTGTACGCACGGTGAATATATGAGTCAAACATTTGAGTCTATACGTTGCATCAAGAAATATGTACTTAGCCTATCAAAAATGTCTTAGTTATGTTGGAATAACGGGCGCCGGGTATGAAAACCAGTAGAAGTCAATGGTAGCCAGAGCCGGCCGAAAGGCGAGCCAAACGGAGAGGTGGCTGATTGGCTGGCTGCTAGGCATCACGACGCATTTTCATTGGTCGTATGTCCAGTGTTGCCTGAATTATCTTAAACTATGGGCTCTATGGGGAGCTGTGGGCGCCTGCTGAAGTGGGCTGTCACTACTGTAACTTCTTTCATTGTTATAGTGAAAATGCAGGTGTCAAACAAATAACAGACATATCTTCGGCAACGCCAGCGGGACATTACAACTGATCTGGACATCAACATAGGAAACAAGCTGTAAGTGGACGCCTTTGCTGAGCGTACAGCTCGAAGCTGAGTTAACTTGAACGCGCCTCCGACCTGCGGAGCGGAAAGAGAGGCACTCTAGCGGCGCTTAGGAGAAATAAAGGGAAAGAGTGTTTTGACTGTCCCACTTACGCTGCAGGGGTGTCCGCCTTGCCAAGACCTATTGGCTCGGCATTGCATTACAGACAGCTCTTGTTATCATCGCGACGTCTGTTTGGGTTTGCGGTGATTATGTTAAGGTGTATGCTGGCCGATATCGTAAGGATGCGATGCCGTTATCTCATTGATACACGTGAGGGTGCTCGCGTTTGCTGAGTGGGACATTCTCAGCATTGTGACAAAACAAATGAGGATGCACGGACTCTAGTGACAAATTCATTGGCTTCAGAATTAACTAGGAAAGAACTGAGTTCATCTGTAGAGACTACAATCACGGTTAGCAAACTCTACTTGTTGTCGTGGCTGCAGACCTTGCCTTCTTTGCGAGCTAAGCATGCAATTGGCTCCCCATTTTGCTGCAATGATTTGAGCCATGCGACGCGGCAGTGATGCATACAAATGATGAACGAACGGGTGGTCCTGTCGGACGATATCCCAGTCGCTTTCGATTGCTTCCCACAACTCGTCTCCCGATCGGGACCTGCGGCGCCTTGCTCGAATTCGCCTCTTCATCGCACCCTAGACGTTTTCTATAATATTGACATCAGGGGTCGTTGCCGGCCAGTCCAATTGTATGACCCCGACCTCTTCCAGTCTGGCTTGCACGGTACCAGCCATGTGGACACTGCTAATCACAGTCTATCACCTTGAGCTTGTTGTCCTTCTTGATTATCACCGCAGTTCCCGCACTTCCTCTCGCGCCAGAGGCATGGAATACAAAGAACAATCGCTTGAGGGCTACACCCAGTTCGATTTGCTGTACATATTTTAGTCTCTTGTACACAGAGGACATCTATATTGGTGTAGAGTAGTGCAATGCTTCTTAACCAGGCTTTCCTTTCGCTCCTTATTAAGCTGTTGGCATTAATCGTAGCTATTTGTATTGCTCTTTTTATTGCTACAGTCGTGCTGGAAGGTGAAGCACCCATCCGGGAGCGGCCCATCGAGAACGTATGGCACGAGCACGTCTTCTATGATGTGTTTGTAGCTACAGGCGTTAAAACGGCCTTGCACTCTAGGAAGTGTTCCCAGTCCCCTGATGGACATAGCCCCCGACATACCCACAGAATGCCGACCGCTGGTGAAAACTCTGTGAACGTACGGAGGCACGAACCTTAAAAAAGAAGGACATAGTGTTATAAAAATAAGAGTAGTTACGGTAGTTACGGTATCAGGTAACAAAAGGGACCAGATGTTCTCATTGGGACAACTTCGTAACTTTTATACTTAAAAAGTTAATTATTGGCAGTTAATTAGGGCATTGCCTTAGGAGTCTGCTAGTGCCCTCCTAAGGACTGCCCTTTAGCATATGCTATACTGCAACTGACTTCATCTAAAAAAAAGGGATATATATACATGTATATTTAAAAAGATCCGTTCGCATTTAGATGGGACACCCTGTATATGCACTTGCGACATGGGATGCTACACGGCATAAGGCGCCATACTGATTAGCATGACCGACAGATCGAGTTGACTGACACTGACTCTAATCATTACAGAGCAAATCAGTTCCATCCAAATTTATTGCGAGTATAATAAATTTGTCACTAGAGTTCGTGCATCCTCATTTGTTTTGTAACAATGCCGAAAAAGTCCCACTCAGCGAACGCGGCCACACTCGCGTGCATCAATGAGATGACGGCATCGCACGCTTGCGCTATCAGCCAGCATACACCTCTACATAATCGCAGCGAACCCAAACAAACGTCGCGATGATAACAACAGCTGAGGGTAATGCGATGCCGAGTCAACAGCTCATGACAAGTCAGACACCCCTGCTGCACAAGTCGAAACACGCTTTCCCTTTATTTCTCGTAAGCGCCGCTAGGGTGGCTCTCTTCTCGCTGTTCAGGTCTGAGGCGCGTTCAAGTTAACTCTGCTTCGACCTGTACATGCGGCAGCTGCATCGCCATGCCGACCAAGCGGGGGAATATCTGCTGGTGTCCACGTACGACAAAAACGCTCGCGGTGGTTGATAAACGCTCTCGCTGAAGTACTGTCTGTATATTCGAAGGCCACGCTTGGTATACTGACGTTAAATTAAAGCGAGCGTCTTGCTTCTTCCTGGCTCATTCCGATGAACCTTGTGCAAGCGACAGTCAGACGTTGCCTTTTTCATTCACGCAACCCTGAAGTCCGCCCTGGTGAGCTATACGGCCACACACTTCGCTCGTGTGTGGACACGGCAAATCAAACAGAATTTGCCGTGACTGGGAATTAGCGAATACGTCGGTGAGATGCCCTACAGCAAATGCCTCGGAAGTATTCTTTTTTGAACGGCGCACTGACACGTACTTCGCTCCCCAGTACGTCGCACCGCTCGTGCAACGAAGGATTGCACAGAAACCAGGGATATTACTCTTGTGATAGCCATACTATTTTGTCGGGCAGAATATATGCTTTGTTTTTCAGCAAACGTGATGTACATCATAAAATTAATAGCAGCAAACGAGAAACAGCTCGCAATCTTCGTAGCAGACGATTGTTTCTACCAACGAATGAGGGGGCTATCTACCACATACGTCACTCTAGAGGGTCTGTGGTTTGCAGTTGGAGCGCTCCGACCTGTCACTGTGGCAGCGATTTTCAAGCGAATTGCGCCGCGGTGAAACAACCTTGGGCAGAAATATTTTCTGGGAATCCTTTTCACATACTGCTCTACAAGATGACAGCAGTTTTTGGCCATGTTCGATATCACTTTAATGCTCCTTTAAAGCTTCACTCTATGGCCTGAGTTGCTTATGCGCCATTCAAATTAAATAATTGTCATCATCATCAACTTCCAAGTTCCGCTATGCGAAAGTTACAATAAATTCTTACACAGAGATCACGCTAAGACATTCGGTGACAGATACCATTGGGAACTTCTCATGAAGCTATGTTATTGATTATCAAACTGCAACATGTCTCTGTTGACAACGTTGAATAGGGGACATGCAAAATTATTAGATATCTGGCAACAATGGTTATGTCAAGTGGGTGATGCAACACACGTATGAAATGGGAGCCTCATGGAGGAGGGACGTTTTCCTCATTAGACCATGACATGTGGAGAAATGATATATGAGCGTGTTCCCACTCCTATCGGATAGCATGTTTGGAACCTATGTGCATCGACGGCGCCCACCTCCCGAGGTGTACACCACCCGTACTCTCTGGCTTCATCAGTTTGTGATTCACCAGTGTCGCAGTGCTTCCGAAGTACGTCAATCGTATTGTAACTGAGAAGAAGCAGAATGTCACGTTTACATAAAAAAAAAGAGAGAAAAACTAGACTCGGCATCCACGAGGGGCTGTGCTACAAACGAAGTTGGACAGTCACAAAGGCGGATCCAGGATTCTTCTGAGAGGGGAGTCCAGCCTTAGCCAGCATGATAGATACACGGTCTAGGTCAATTAAACAAGGTGTGAAAACAGAGATGCAGGAGGAGGTCAGGACATCCTGAACCCCCTCTTGATCCGCCCCTGGACGGGCACTGTGCATTTGCTTCGAGCGTGTGGTTGCAGACACGCGATGTTCATTGCTAGTTGTTAATAATAATAATGGAACATTTCCATGTACGCGTCGCTCCTGGCGGCGAAATGACGAAGTAATACCACGTGGACTTAGCTAACATTTTTTAAGGCTATAGCAGGATAATATTTGTGTAGAATGTATAACCTGCTCCTGTGGAAGCACACAACACGTGATCCACCCCATAAAACCACACCTAAACGTTTCAAGACATATTCATAACACGCCATGTTTCCATGCCAATGATCATGGCGACCCTCGTAACATAACAGCTCCCTCTGCATATGGTGAAGACAATCGCGTGGTCTGCTACGAATTTCCGCCATCTTGGCTCCCATTCACAGCTCGCGATGCGCTCACAAAAGTGTAGCTATACGCTTAGCGACACACTACATTTTAGAGTTGAGTAAATACGAAGCAGACGAAGTTTGAAAAAGTTGGTGAAATTGGTACACAAAATTCATGCATGGTAAGCGTGGGAGACAACATGGCGGCTTTGCGGCATTCGCTTCTACAAAAGGTGACTGCGCCCTACACGGAGGGAGCTAGTATTCAGGCAACCTACTCGTACAGTTTTGCATGTCATGTGGAAAAGCAGCGCAACAAAGCACCCAGACAGCTTGAAGGCACATGCGCCAACACGGGCAAAGAGAAACAGGTCACAGGCGTTGCGAGAAACAGCTTCAGCAAGTCGCATCACAGCTTACAGGAGCGTAGTCGGAGCGTAGGCTATTTCTCCCCAAATTGGCTACTTTCTGACTGACAATGGCGACAGGCTATTTTCTGGCTACTTTGCCACTACTTCTTGCAGCTTATATTCGAGACTTATCTGTACCGAAAACGGAACAGTTTTCACCTTGGTGAAACATCTAATGCCGAAGTACATACAGTGCGTCCATGATGATAAGCCACATACCGTGTATGTAGCACGTATGTATTGGTTAATTTCGGATACTGTCTCAGAGCGCGTTAGCCACCTCAGGATTTTGACCTGCTAACCCTGGTAGGCAGTGTGCTGCGGTACATGCGAGCATATATAGAGTTCGCAAATGTACCGCCATTGCGGGAGCTGCAGACCCCAAATTGGGAATGTGAGCAGCACAGGCGGTTATAACTGTGCTGACTACTGGGTGCTTAGCCCCCGCTTTATGCACAGAGGTCGAGCGGGGTGTGGTTCCACGTCATGAGTAACATCTTTGCGAGATTTTCATGTTCATTCGAATGAAGCACGCTATTGTTGGGATACCCCATGTCACCCTCATCTTGAGTGATAACTGGACTATTCTGCCCCGTCTCCTGGGAATGTAGGAATGTTCCGGAGGCGTGGGGGAGGGGGGGGGGGGCTCACGCTCCCAAGCGCCCACGCAGTCGGTACCTATATGGTAAGCGGCGAGCAGCCGATAATGCCAGGAAGCAGCGTGCGACAATACGTCCATCATTACACTCGGCTAGATGTTCACAAATGCGCTTCAGAGAGTGCAGTAGATTTAACAGCAAGTGTACGCGGTTGCAGCCAACACCCATGTCCCAGCACGAGGCCCATGGTAACCTACGGTCGGGTCTGCCGTTGCGGCGCACGCAAATCATTCACGGTGTTCCTACGAGACTGCCGACCGTACCATTCTGTTCGCGAAGCCCATCTCCCTCGCTCCACCTCGGGCACGCTAGCGGCCATCCTCTACCCCGGTGGTTCTTCAGCCGAACGTTCCGCTAAAGCAAGAAACCTTATTCTCTTAGGCAGGACTCGCTCAACGACCCACCTAATTCTTTGCTCCCCCCCGACGAACTCATGCACCCTCTACGCATCTCCACCCTTCATCCTCTATCCTCCATCCGTCCGTACTCTTTTTTTTTTCTATAGTCGTGACGACGCGCACTTCAGTGTGGCCAACAACGCGATCCTGCCATTGCCCCCCATTCACGGTGACAGCGCATGCACTGTCCTTCGTCTGCTTCAATGATGTCGCCTTTCGTACGCGTTTGGCAGTGCGCAAAAGAGTACAGCAATTTTTTTTCTATCTTGCTGAGTTTCGAAACGCGTCACACTAACTTTGCACCACTTTTGCATAGTATTGATCCTGCGCAAACATATTACATACACTTGGCTTCTACGTAATTAAGGCGGAGATATATCTCCTATTGAAAAATCCTACAGATTTTCTCACAAAAATGTTGCTTTCTCTTAGAATTTCTCACAGAAATGGTGTAATCTCTCAAGCTTTCTTTTAGAACATTTTCAGTCTCATAGAAAATCTTACAAGGAAACATTGTCAGATGCATCTTTAAGAGAAACTACAGTAGATTATTTTAAGAGAAAACATCTCATCCTCAATATCTCTCAGAATGACTTACTTTCTCTTAGGATATCTCACAGAAATGATTTATTCTCTTAAGTTTTCTGTTAGAACATCCTCCGTCTCACAGAAAATCTTACAAGGAAACATTGTCAGATGCATCTGTAAGAGAAACTACAGTAGATTATTTTAAGAGAAGACACCTTATCCTCAGGATCTCTCAGAATGACTTAACCCGGTGAGATTCTCGCAAGCTTTCTGAGAGAAAGCCTTTCTCACAGAATTCTCACAGGATAGGCTCCATTTGTGAGAAACGTGAAGGAGAACCCTGTGAGAGAGGTTCTCTCTTAGAAATTACAGGAAAGAATCTCACAGCAAGATGGAATGAGTTCAAACTTCCCCTACAATATGACAGATGTGAGCTGGATGGAAAACTAATATAAATTCCATCCAGAGTTCCTCATCCATCTACCTATAATAATTTCTTGAAAATATGAACCAGCAATTCGATGGGATCGCAGTTTTCCGTGACAAAAAGAAAAAGAAGGAAAAGCGGAATTCAGTGTCAAATTTTCGGAAATTAGCGTTTTTCCGCAATAATGGCAGGCTACACGTGTCTGCACCCACTGTGCGCGCACTCTTCAAGGTGCATGCACAATGAAAACAGGGCGATGCCGACCACGATTCCTTTCTGTTACGAATTCCATTTTGAAGATGCTAATGTTCTTCAGTTTGCTCCATTGTTTAAAGGTATACTTCGTATACTTTTCTACTCCGGGGGGACAAGTGGGTCCCTCAGTGTTATTACCGCCCGAGCTGTCCTTTTTTGCGGCTCACGTGGCCATTATGTAATCCAGTTGTGCAGAATCTGGAGCAATGCGGGCTCATACGAGGAAACAATCACGAACCCTACAGGACAAGTTTTCCGCTTCACTTTATGTGCGCGCCAAAAATCGGTATTTCTTCATGAAAAGTTTTCGTGTCCAAGTTCGAAATCGATGATGCACGCAAAAATCCATGTTTTTTTTTCTCTTATATACATAATGTGTACGTGCACAAAAGAAGGCAAATAAGTACCACACTCATTCAAAAATGCTTTTAATTGGTACGAAATAATTGCACTGTGTTATGCACCAAAAACATGATATTGCATATACACAGACCCTTCAATCTTCAGTACTTACGACACACATAAGCAATGAAAAGACCATTGTATAATATGTACATACACTGAAAGAAAACGCAGAAGCTGTATCACTGCAGTTTACTACCTGTCTATAAGTTGATGAGACATTAATCTATATATAAACGTAAGTAATCAAGAGCATTAAGTAGCAGTAAGCAGCAAGAGCAGTAAGTAGCCAAGACAATGCAAAATATGATTATATGCAGACTAACGTAAAATGGCAAAAAGGAATATGACATAGGTAGGCAGATACATGTCAACTGAAATTGAACCAGTAGAACGAAAACCAAGACAAATGCAGGTGGACACATGTACTTGACAAAAATAACTATAAACCAATCACTGAATGCAGATAGAGAAACTCAAAACATGACAAACACCGGGTCGCTATTAAGTGAACTTATTCTGTACCTTTCTCTTCCCCCATGCATGCACATATCTATGGCCTGGTTAGGACGAAACCGCCATCCCTGCCTTGGGATGACGGCAGGCCCAATCTTTAAATATAGTGTAATGACGTGCATGTGTGTATAAACAACTATAAGAGGAAAAAAAAAGAAACTGGTACATTATGAACATTGTGCTCAGTCTACTGAAACAGACAATAAAGTTGAATGGTAATTTAACTGATGAACTGGTAATAATGAAATGTTTCGTTAACCACTCATATCTACTACAAGTCTTCACATTCATATCTAACACCAGAAAGTTACTGCGTCAATGTGATTTCACAGTTTTCAACACGAACATTTTGTCACATGACCAATTATTATTTAATCAATCTAATTGAGCAGCTATTTTGTATTTACTTTAGCTGCAAGCTAATACTGGTGTTTCATTTGTGATGTCAAATAAGGGTTACCTATCTTACTAAATGTTACCAAATGGCTGCATGCGACACAATGGTGGTCTCGGTAAGATAAACATAACAATGGGTCAGCATTGCACACTGCACGTTAGTCCGTCTCATTGTGATTTGGAAGTTTGCACACATATGACTTGCCTTCATCTGGAAGATTCATGAAGAGACAGACGCTCTGAATATCTGATACCGAAATAGCACGCAGGGTCACTTGAGGGGACACTGTACACTCGTACAGATAACTAGGCAGTCGTGTGTCACCAGAGATATCTGTACACAGTATGTCCTTGCACA